>NC_062252.1:0-656961 GCF_905475465.1 Pieris napi
GAAGGCTGCATAAAACGAGTAATTCTTTCCAAGGCAATTGTATACGTTTTTTCAACAAAATCCCTAGTGAGATACAAGCGTTGTCAATAAATAAATTTAAATCGTACATTAAAGTAAAACTGCTTGCTAAGGCTTATTATAATATAAATGAATATTTAAACGATCCTAGTGCTTGGATATGAGTTGCTCCAGTATGTATTATAGGTAACACGACTGAATCTCTCGGCTGCATTTCCAGACTCCGGGGCGATCGTCAACATCCACGACTGTTTTAATGTAAAGTGGGAACAAACCGTGATCCATGTGGTATCCAATTATTTCAGTATTATTATTATTTTCTTATGTAGCCAAGTCCACATTTCAAGGATCGTCATGCTCGCTTAAATGTCATTGCTTGTGGCGGCGTCCATGCGTCGGGTTGTCTCTCTCCCTAAAATATGGCGAGGGGGCCGATGGCTGGCCATGCGTCATACTCGTGAACGGGTGCTACTTGTGGTGACTGGTCGTACTTGAATTCGTGTATGCGGTGATGTTAATTATTTCGACTATGTGTTTGCGTGTTGTTCCCACGAGAATGTAAGTGCGTGCTCCTATTTCACCATGCCTCCTGCTGATAGAGGACAAGTCTTTGTTTTTATTTATGTTATTATTATTAATTACTTAAAATGTCATGTGGAACATGGTGTAATGGTTGCAGCTCCTTACAAACGTTGTGTAAAAAAAAAAAAAAAAAAACATGGCGATTAAAAAGAGTGGCGGAGAGTTTATTGCCAGTTCTTCTCTTCCGTTCTACGCCCTTGATTTGAGAACTGGCAGTAAATGTAAAATTAGAAGCATTAATATTTATTTCTTTAATGACGAATCACAAGTGTTACCTACGTGAATAAATGATTTTTGAATTTGAATTTGAAAGACTGCCCTACGCAATTCTTCTCAAAAGTATTGTAGTAAACAAATGTTAGATCAGAGAAAATAATGTCCGTGCGAGCCGGAGCTTATCGTTGTCGTGAATCGAACCCGGAATCCTTGGACAGGACGACAGAGAGATAAAGACCACTTTTACGCTTCATGTGTGGCTCGTGACTAAATGCTCGATTTGCCTGCATTAGAAATAAAATTCATACCTCATTAGTTTCCGCCAAAGTACCGAACCAAATTAATTGGCTTTATTTGCGACACCATCGTTTTTGGTAAGTTAACCTAAACTCTTATAATTAAACATTAACTTCGCACAATAAAGCAAACAGTAATAAATTATAGTGAGCGTTGCGTTCTCAGCGGCTCCGGCTAAACTATGTCTCCACTGTCTTAGGAAACGCTTCACATTTCCCGGTTGCTCTTGAGTTTCGTAACGTCTAAAGATGCACTCTAAGGATGCTTAGCGCGCTTAATTGTCTCTAAACAATCCACTAGGCGTGCCCTATTACGATTTAATGCCTTCTAATATCTTTAATAATAGATAGGTTAGTCTGAACATAGCTACACTATCTAACTAAGCTTTTCTTTCTTTATGTAATTATTTGTTTTATATAGGGCGGTGGAGTCGCCCCTGTCCGCCTCTTAAAAGGACTCTTAATTCGAATTTTAACTTGAACAAAAACGCTGGCTTGTGTTTGAAAAAGGAATTTATAATGATCTTGCTATATTCCGCTCCCTTTGTACTAAATTAATTATACTTTTCAGTGATACCATTTTAATGGCATCGTTAGGTCATTTGCTATAGTAAAACTTTTACAGATGGATTTTTTTCTGGACACTCGTGTTTTCTTATTAGATTTGTCTCCAATTTGACGTTTATTAGTAAAGCAAAACAGAGATTCTAAACAATAGTGTATTCGCGGCACGTCGAGGCTCGCGACCGGCAGAGTGACCCGGACAATCAGCGAGCTTACCGGGATTTACACAATATTCCAACGTTTTGACTTGACGCTCTCCGTTCTTGTATTCCTTTTTGCAGCTCACGGTACTTAACTAAAGAAATAAGATTTCTTTTAAATATAATGTTGAATATTTACTTTAACTTCTGCTTTTAGCTGATGGTGATGTCTGGAACACGTCATATTCTACCAGTGCCGAAATTCAATATTAATTGATATTCGTGTAAATGTAATGTTTTTAAAGTCACAGTTACATGCAGTCGTAAAAGATTTGACTGCTCCAAGCGGTAAGGAGTGTCAAATGAAAATACAGTGCGGAATGGGTATGTGGGACACGTCGCGATGTTGGCAGCCTCACCACGACAATTACCCCCTTTACTCTGATTTTGTTCAATTCGGGCCGAATTCAGAGACAAACTCGCTGAAATCAAATCTCATTTCCTGATACAACCCTCGTGTGTTGGATGATAAACTGTAGAAGATTCCGAAATCTTGGTTCGCAATAAAAAATCTCGTAAGAGATTCGGTTGCGTGCAGTCTGGGTGTAGGTCGGAATGGCAATTTATTTTTCGATAATATGTAATCTCCCGCTCCCCTTATTGCTTTGCTTACAATCGAGTTTGAAGCTGAATCAACGTAATATTATATTTTGATGCTCTCAACTCTGCAAACGACATTTACGCGCTTAAACTGTACGTGTTACTGTTATTGCATTATTTATTATTTGAAAATTATAATAGTTAGCAGCTCGAACGAGTTCCCAATTCTTAGAATCACGGTGCAAATTCAGACATTGCTGAGACAAAAGATTTATTTAATGTAACCTTCATTCGTTGCTCTTGAAAATAACCTTGAACTTAGGTTTCTTAAGTTATTTTAGTTAAGGTTTTTATTAATCAAAAACTCTCTCAATACAATTTAAAATAAACTATACAGTTTTAAACGAAATTGTTTCAAGTTGGTTTAACATCGGCAAGTTTAACCTTTAAAAAACAAGCACTAACACTGCTTAAACACTCAATTTAAATCACTCGTGCTGTACGATAAATCCGTGCAGAATTAGCATAAACACAAAGTCCTAAGTAAACAAGGGCGAGGGTCGACAAGCAAGATAGGACAAGAGAACCAGAGGCGGGTGACTTATAGTTATCGAAATATGTGGTTGTCAAATCAACAAATTGCCACAAAAGGTAAAAGGCGCATAATAAATAGAACGTTCCGTCGTAATCTGTTTCCAAGCACTTTATTATTCGAATAACTTCGGATAGAGAGCTGGAATATGAAAGAGTGTCTGACTAAGGGTAAGTAAGTATTGTATACAAAGAGTTAAACTAGGAGTAATCCCGACTTCAGCTAAGGAGAGTTAAGTGTAGTGCTTCAAAACTCACCTGCCCCGACATTGAGCGAGAGTTACTTTTCACGTAACTTTAGCCTCTGTAACATTTCAAAGTGTAAATAATAGTATATCCCTAGTGACTCAAATTTCTTCTTGCGTCCTTGATCGTTTTTATAACAGCCAACGAATAACTGATCCAACTTAGTTGATTTTAAATGATTTTTTTACTTTACTATGAAAGTTTAGCTTTAATCAATCAAGTATATGCCGGCTGTAATGAAGAATAATTGTACAAATTAAAAGTGCGTTGACCTGTTAGTGTGAAGTTTGAACAGAGTGCGAAACCGCGTGCGACGTCGACGCAATAAAATGACATCTGCTGAATTTAATTAAACCCACTATTTCACATTAGCAACGCTCAGAGCTTAGCAAGCAAAATATCGTGGCCGGTTTTGCTTTCACGAATAAAATCATTAAATATTATTTGAAAGATTTCAACTTAAACTTCGGCAACTAATTTTTTTTTTAATTTAGGGGAAACGGGCTGGATGCTCACTTGATGTTGTTAAGTGATACCGCCGTAGACACTCAACGCCACAGGACGCGCAAGTGCGTTGCCGGCCTTTTAAGAATTGGTACGCTCTTATATCGAAGGACCCTAAGAAAATACTTCAGTTCCACAAACTGCCTTTAATAAGGCTAGCTGCTTAAATGAAATCAACTTAACATTTACGTAAATTCTGTCTTGTAATGAAATTATTTTTGAAACACGACTGGATGTCCACATTATATGTAACTCCAAGAACAGGCGTGCCTCTTTGTGATGTCAGCAGTATGGTGGTTCTCATTTTGCATCACATTCAACGAATTAAACCGTTGTATGAGAGAGGCCCTAATGAGAATAGAGATAGGTTATGTTTCTCTGTTTTGTCACAATCACCGTTTTACCTATATTACCTATATTACTTAACATCTCTGTCGTCTGTGTTCGGGACACCTAACTGCATGGAAAAAATCTCATTTAAAAATATTGATTTAGTATAAAATAATCCGTTATGCATACATTAATTATATAACATAACTAATGCTAAAGAAACACTTTGCGTATTGCGAAATAAACCTATAGATTTAATGAGGTGGGCCTGGGGTCGCGGGATCATGCTGAGTCGCGAAGCCTCCTTCCTTCCACCACGGACATACTTTATATAGTTATATACGTTACATATAAATCGTTTCTACGTTCGTACTATTGTAAAGAATGATCAAATCAGTATCGAAATGAGACGGCCAAACATTGATGACGTTAGCCGGAATGGTGTAGAAGTAACACAGTACGTACAGTTCGCATCTAATGCTCTATTCAGCTAGTTTCGACACATCACACACACATCGTACGCAGAAAAATCTCAATACCTAACGCAATACTCAAACTTATCTCTGATTAATACACTTAATTTATGAATGGTTGATAAAATTATCAATTCTTGTATAACGGCCCCAACTTAATACATTATCCTCAAAAATGCCTCCTATACGTACGAAACGTAGACGGTCGAGTGCAAGTGTTAGAGACTTGGGACACAATAGAGACTAATTTTTCAGTCAATTTCTTCTATTGTTAGGAGAAGAGGGTCTCAAGACTATGTAGTTGAAACTTGCGAATCACTTTGAAAGCTTTCAAATTGTATTTACCTCTCTCTCTGAGAAATTACTTGCGCTTAGTTACGTGCAGATAACTGAAGAAATATTTGATGAATGAAACGCATTGTTCTGCATGTCAACGATTGCAATAGCAGTTAGAATGTTGTAAGTCATCGTGTCGCTGAGGTCGGAGGTCTCTATTACATCTGCGCGGCGCCATTACTTGTTAATTCGTTACTTTTGTTCTGTATATTAAATATTGTTTCACTATATTTGATGCCGGTAATAACAGGGCGTCTGTCTAAATTCTTAATTAGCTACTAGGTATATTTAAAGTATTGCAAATAAGTCTGAGTCGGTATTGCATGTCGTTTAATAACATTAGCGATTCGTGCGACCTATTTATTTATCGCCAGTTCTGGCCGCCACTTACGGGTAATCATCGTGCTTACTGCTTAAACCTATAATCCTTAACTCGAGGAATTGCTACTTTTAATAACTATTGGATTTAATGATTCCTTTGTTAAGTGCAAACCAAGTCGGTGTACTTTTGTGTAAGGCTAATCACAAAAAAAAAATCCTTTACAAATATAATCAAATAAACAACGTCTTAAGAGGGGTCTTTCTTCTTTTAAGATATAATAATAATGATGAAGTATATATAAAGAGCGAGAGTAAATATGAGTCCACATCGAGATGAATTACTCGTGGAGCCGTCGACCCGCGTCACATCAATTATTTTGTTGGCTCAGCACACTCCGCACTAAGCAACAAACAAGGAAAACAATACCTTACCTAAAAATTATATATTACGCGGTTAAGCCCGAGGGAAGGCTAGGGTTACCGCTCGACACGCGCTGAAAACGAACCCAAAGCTTTAAATTCCTCTCGCAGTGCGCCAATATTAATTATTATATTATATGACAATATTGTTTCGTCAACGAATATCGGTCTAAGTCTCTTCTAGTCCGACCGTGCACAGAGCCTAGAACTTGATTCCATCCCTAGAGTAAAGTATAATGTGGGTCGATCTCTAGGCGCGAGTTGGAGTCACTTCCCTTTGCTATTCAAATGTTGCAAAGCACCTCGCGTCCCGCTTTCGCTCATTCAGATTCACGCTAAATTAATATTCTTCTGTATTTAATAAACCATTTATTATTTAACTTCATTATAGATGGTTTTAAAGATTATAAGATAATATAAATAAATAGAATGTAATTTAAAATTAAACATGTTACTAGTCTCCGAGATGTCCATATTACATGTGCGTTAGTACAACAAACAAATCGCAAGTTAAAAAGTTGTTGTCCCGCAAAAGTTTTCAGTTTTACGAGGCAAATTGTGCTCGTAAAGCTTGACATTTGAAATTACTATTTTATGGGACTATACTTGGTAATTTTAAATTGGGTAAAGAGAAATTGCTGTACTTCGTGGAAGGAATGTACCTATGGTAGAACAATACTGAGTGAAGCATTCAGCTCACTACCATAATTGACAATAAAAGTATGATTGCAGATGAATGAGATGTAGGGTAGCTGGTGTAAAAGGTGGAAATATTTAGTATACTTCGTGTCTGTCGGGCGGGTTTCGACGAGAGGATGACTTGTAAACAGTTTACGAGAACAAACATTTACTTAATGTTACACAGAGCGCGTCTCTTATACAGTGAATTCGCGTATTATATTCTTTAAGCTTCCGAAATATACATTTGTGGCATGCAATTTAACCAAATCCTATTCGGGAATTAAACTGAAGAAGTTCAGCTCTTTCAAGTTCACACATATACTTCATTAAAAGAAGAAATCTTTTATAAAAATATTAATTTTGCTTTATAATCTAATTTTTCTTGCCTTTGTAGAGCGTCTTAATCGCAATTAAATTAATTAACAATAAAACCCTTTTCCAACAATGTTTTCTTTTAATCAGAGATGTATTCTTAATGTAGTATTTCGCTTCTTAAAAAAAACTCCAGAGTCTGCTGATTGTAATTAAAAAGTAAATAAATCAGGCTCAAGTTCAGTTGTTTAATTAAGGATTAAACTCTCGGCTCTTTCGGGTTATTTAAAGTTACATTAATTATTTGAAGTTACATTCATTTAATGCGGGTTGCTTCATTAAGTTACGGCAGAGATGCTTTATTATCCTCTTCGGGTGTTGAGGATAGGTTACGATCTTTAACAGACCTTAATATAAAGTCATTTTCGTTTATATGTCTGAGACAAGTAAACGAATATTTGTTCCGACACTATGTAAGGTAATCTCGTATCTCAGGTTGCTTCAAAAGTAATTTCAAATATTTTTTGTGGAAGTTAATGTAGTTAACCACACGGATTAATATTCCCTCCCATAAAAACGCTGGAGGGATTGAGACGCTTTGAGATTAATGTTATTCCTAAAGAGGTGGAGGTCGCCGTAGCCGTTAACCCACATAACCACAAATAGATTATGATGTTTGTAAAATGTTTGTGGCGTTTTAATGATCAAATTTGCGTAATTACTCTCCCGGAATGTTTTAAATTAATCTTATCAAGATTAAATATACGCATATAATTAATAATACTTTTATATAATAATATCCTTCAGTTTACACACTACGCAAACGCCTCGTATGTTTCCCGTCGAGGACAGCATAAGTGGAAAAGCTCGAGGGTCTATTTAAATAAATAATTGAAAGCAATAAGAAAATAAATGAAGTACACAAAAGGTCGCGATGCGTATTCAATTATCTTTTAATCGGGCCCTGAATAAATTAGTGCCCGCCCGGGGCTCTGTCTTTTTCAGACATCTTTACATAATTTTATTTTTCTTTTTGTTTCCAACTTGTATTACGTAAATATGTATTTCACCATTACACTATTTGTTAGTAATTAAGTATTGCTGTATGTATAACAATTATAATAATTTTAACTGATTTATTCTTACTGGACTCGGCAGATAATATGAATTGTTGAATTAGTTCAACAATTCCACGCGAACAAAATCGCAACATATAGGATTTAATAGCGAGTACCCAAGTTACGTATACAAGTGTGCAAAAAATAAGAAATTGTAGCTTAGTAATGAAATTGAGAATTCTATTATCTAAATAGTTTACAAAGTCGACACACCACAGCAATTAATTGTAATATTGATATCGCTTTAAGCTCGGTGGATGTTTATGGCCGGACCTGCTCGACTAATCGAATCATTCGTTTAGAGCATTTGTTTTATTGAAAATCGATATGACGTATGTGACATGTGATATTAAAATCCAAACGATAAGTGAATTAGAACACTAGGAGTCTATTACTTTCAGCGCTTTTGGTTCAAAAGGACTAACTATTGAAAACTACAATCTTTAGTTCAGTCCCTTAAACTTATCCTCCTATACACATACACTAAAAGCCATATAATATAACGATTGGAAACGATACTTAGCCCTTTAATTTTTAGAGCCATCTGAATAAACTGAACGAGTAGAAAATATCTTGAACGAGTGCTTATTATAATTCTGCAACCGAGATAATTCCGCGGTTTTATGAAGCAGTCTCATTAAAATTTTGTAGCACGCTGTACACTCCGAAGCGAAATGTTTACAACTCACCGACTGTCTCATCTGCTAAGAAAATGCTTTATATTTTTCCCTTCATTAATGTTTCGCCGTTCTGTCCTGTGAAATCATTCTTGCCAATATCAATTAATACGATAAAAAATCATTGAATCTATCGATTTATGTCACAAAAGGTCAAGTTGTAACTTTTTCGGAACACAGGTTCTACCCCCGGGTGAAGGGAGCGTCTTTTATAAATATATTATTAAACATATGGTAGACCCCTTCCAGCCAGTAATGCAGGATATCGTTTTAAAGAAGAGAACCATTGATTTGGTAAATATTCTCTACTTGTACACTAATTTATACTTAACAATTTTTGTGACAATCTCTATTCGTTCCCCAAAATAGAATACCCACCTATATACCTCGGACCTATATACAAACTACATTAAATATACACAAGTTTTATCTAGTTTACTTTTTATTTCATTGTTAAATGACCTGATTTATAACAAACTTGTACTTATTGTAAAAATCACCGGGTATTGTTGTATTATAAAGTATCACTAACCAAGCGGTTTCTGTTATTGGCCAGCGTCTTTGCGGATTGAGAGCAACCGTGAGGCTTACAATAGAAGTGTTATTTATATTATAATTATTAAATACAATAAGTATATATATATCAACTATATCGATATAAACTAACCATAAATATAAATATTAATTATGGTAGATATAGTAACGTACTCGTTATACCATTTTAGAAACCCTATCACATAAGTATTCAATTTTCCACCTACATATATTATTATATTCGTTGTTAGTTTCAACACACTCTCACACCACACCACAGCTGTCTTCACCAAAAATAAATGCGAGCTTTTCTACAAAACATTTTGTGTTGAGGGCTGTCGAATTTTATGCAGAATGTTTTGAAAAATGGTTGGGAGCGGCACAATATTACAACAATATAGGTTCCGCGCGCAATAAATCAATAGCACGATATTAAATACACACCCTCACAGCGCTACCGCGGCCCCAGAGCTGCTTCGAACAGTACGGAGCAGAGAAAAGTTCTATAAACGAACTCACTGATGGCTGAGCTTAATATTAGATAACTTTTGGTGTTGGTCTTGAACACTATGTACACGGCAATATACTTCTAAAGTTGACAAAGACTGCCTAGGAGATATATTTGTCACGATTACTATTGCAACAAACATGAGAAATAATTAATTAAAAAACACTGTCACATGTAAGTTTAGTGTTTAAGGTTTATATGTTGTTATTTTTTAATTATTCTTATTATTACTATGTATCTAGGTTAATAATATTGCATAAATACTGCATATTTGTGCGTTGAATATATATATATATATATATGTTTGATAAATGTAATAGATAATAGTTTTGTATATTCTTCGCGCCGGGTCAATATACGAGCTACTGCCACGGCATTGTATTCTGCATTCACTATTTTAGACCCCCGTATACGTACAACCATATGAATAGAAATATTTAGAGGGTGTTCAATTGTCAAGCATTGTTGGCTAATGCGAGAAATTGTCGGGAGACTTTAATTCACAATTATTTACAGTCGGCCGTGTTGACAGAAGATTATTTTGTTATATTTTTCGACAGGGATAAAATAATAATAAATATGCGAATGTAACGAGAGGATCCATTCCGCAATATGGTTCGGCTTCCGCAATGAGACAAGTCTTATGAGAACGAACATTAATCTGCTCGAATCCCGGGAGCGAGACAGTTTTGGGATTGCCGGTATCGATTATTGCACAGCACCATGTATAATGCTGCGGCTAATGTCCGAAGTTAGGCGAACATGCAAATGTCGAAACTTTGCCGGATTCTAGTGATTTAGTAATACTTTGTTGGTTTTATTGCTGGAATTTCGCTTATAACTGTTTCCGGCTTTCTTAAACGTTATCCTGTTATAGCCGTCCTCTCTTATCTTCCAAATTATATTGGTTACTTTTCTAAGTCTCATCTAATCGGATCTTATTAAAAAAAAACAATTATTCTTATTTTTAACTTTTAATTTATTTTATTTGCATTTGTATTAATTTTAATATGTACACCTTTACTTCTCTGACTTCATTACGTACACTGGTAACTTATATTATTATTTTTTCCACTAATTACATTTCTTTTCTTTCTTTTTTTGCGACTGAGGCGCAAACTAGGTACTGTGGTCTCTGGCAGAATGACCAGCGCTGTGGTACATTCTGCTCTTCAGCATAATGCTGAGCCAGGGCCAATTACAGCCACAGCACACACGAATTACACACTTGAAACGAACCAAATGGGGAAAAGGGAATTTTTTATTGTTTTTTTCTAAAAAAAAAATTTATGTTTTTGATATCTCACATTTTATTTTTGAAGTGAAAACTTCTTTAGCGGCGCTGAGCACTTTTTTGTATGGGTAAAAACTTTCAAACTCTCGTCAGGGTCACGTGATGCTGATCGAAAAAGCGTAAGATCGAGGGGAAGGGAGAGGAACTAGTATCTCCCACTCTTTCTACCGTGCCTGAGTGTGCTGAAAATTGGAAAAAGCTTTGATAAATTGCCAGTGATTTTAAGTGGAGATTTCAATATAAACTTTGCAGACGATAAAAATGAATCATTAATTGAATTTTTAAATAATGAATTTGGTTTAACTATGTCAAATGATCGCAATTTTAGCACAACGAAATACAAAACTACTATTGATGCGGTCTTTATTAGACACTTAAATAGGTTCGAATCAAAACTGTTTGTTTCTTACTTCAGTTATCATAAACCAATTGTATCAGTTGTAAAAATTTGCGATGATGATTCTGATAATAACGATGGTGTAAAAGTCGTCGAAATTATGGATGGAAGTTGATTTTTCTGAGAGATAAAATTTAATGTAATATATAAATAACGATATAATATTATAAATAACAACATATAAATTGTCATATTTGTGTACGATAGCGCAATAAATAAACATTGTATTCTACCTCATGAATGATAATACTTTTATACTTATAATTAAACACAACGTTAATATTGAAGTTTTCACTTCTGCCGGCACTCCCGGAGTGCTATTTATTTCTTTGATCATCGTTATTTTGTGTGTTTTTGTTTGTAATAAATGTTATGTGTATGTCTATTAAAATTATTTATATTATACTAAAGTTTGATATTCAATCTGATGCAATAAAAAGGCGAACTGACGCACTCTATTCCTATTCACAAAATCCACAAAATCAATTAAAACGGAACGTACGATCTTAAATAGTTAAACAACATCTACACGAGAACCATTGATTTGAATTGAGCTTTATTCAGTACTTTGATAACGATTCCCGGCCCACGCAGAGACCAACGTCCACCAACTCCGACGAACACATCCTTCGCGAATTAACCTAATCTTGTTCCTAGCTCACCCATTGCTTGCATCAATGTTTATTTTTGTTAATAAACATTGATTCCTGTAAAGATTTACTCGGTGATTTGCAAAATCAAGGTGATATCGAATCTCCCATGTTTATTTTGATTGAACGAAATTAATTTGCGTATTATCTTAAGTATATTTTAAAAAAATGCGTTGAGATTTTAACACTTAAGAGACCACCATGTATTTTTCTATTAATATAGACATAAAAAACAGATTTGGTCACGAGTATAATCAACTAAACAAGCAGTAATCAGTTCGGTGTTTACATATTATTGAATTAACGTTATAAGAACCCGTCTTGTACCCGTCTTCGACTGGCAAATAGCATTGTATAGTGTGTCCAGCCGAGCCGCAGTCTCCGCGTATTTTTCTCAATATAAGAAATCCGCTCGGAGCACTCCCATTGTAGTCCTCTAAATTAAATTCCATTACACACACAACTACAAATGAACACTCACACCAAGGACGTGGCTACTTATTCTACAAGCCATTGAAAAAACAAATAATAACTTAAAATCACGTATTAATTAAGTACGAATATATTTTACATGGCCCAGTAACCATTCCCAGCAATTTCGCTTTTCATTTAATATTCGTGCACATCGTGTGTATGACTATCACTTAGTGGCGAAGTTATTCTAAAACTATGATATCTCCTAATATATTCATTGAAATCAAATGATATCAAAGGACATTCTGTTCGAAATCAAAAACTTGTCATGAATTTATTTGGATAAGAAATAGATCCAATTTAAAAATGAAGTAAAAGAATAAAATAATAATATGTCCGATTTGAATTGATTGGTTTGGTGTATTAAACGGTAATGAATGTATATTGTAGGTATATATTTATACGGGCTATGAAGATCCTATTAGTCAAAGTTATTTAGTGTAGATTAAAAATGTACTGTGTCCATAGCGTACTTTCTTTTAGGAGCTTCGACATCGGAGTTAGGGCAGTGTCGTAAGTCTTATCCCGAAAATGTATCAAGGTATTACTTAGGAAAGACACGTATTATCCTCCTGACCGGTCGCCTCTGATTTATCGCTCTATAACTTATTACGAACCTATTCTCTGCCACTTTCAATTGAAATAATACTTACCGATGGACGATTGATGTGTTTCGTAATACTCAAAACTCAAATGCTAGTTCGCCAAATCCAGTTAAATAAAAAGACCTGAAATGAGAGATGTTCGAGTGGAGTGGGCGGTATTTATGGAGCTTCGGCTAATTGTCGTCATGTGCCGGTGTCCGGCCATTATCGGGTCCGCAATTTGGTGGATTTATTCTGGAACTTTTTGTTGAATACGTGAATAATTGATTGGGAGGCGGATGTCGCATTTACATTCGCGCTATATTTTCTGTATTGTCGTCGTATTCAAATAATTTTTCATACGCGAAACTCGAAGCGGATTTTTTAATGAAAAATAGCGAACAATTGTGGATTTGATTGGATTTTAAAATTCTCTCATTTGTTGACCGATTGCAAAATTTTATTTCTTTATTTAGTAGTGCTTTAAATGGCCCGGAGTGAAAATGAAGAGCGCCAGTTTATCTGTTATCTCGTGAGGTTTATGTAAAACACGAGAATGTGTAATTAAAAATAAACGATCGTTATTAACAAAACTAATCTCTTTCGTCCACTAATACTGCTCATAAAGTACGGCCACAGTGTACGTCATTTACATTGGTAAACCACGTGCGTGTGGTCTGAACGGATAAGGCAATATCGGAGTGATCTAGGGAAAGACAGAAATATGATTATTGATTTTTTTCCATGCACCTTCGTAGTAAACCTTATAAATTCTGTAAATAGAAAAAATCTGCTATTATGAAGTAAGTTTTCACAAGTTTCGTTACTATGAGCGTTGAGTAAACTATGGTGCAGTAAACTACCTTCTCATATTAATTGCCGGTCTCGGAGAATAATGATAGTTCATTAGAATATCATTACTTTCTAATGCGCTCATTATTTATTTGTCCCCATAATTAAATGTTTTTACTCGTCTCGGTGGAGCTCACAAATCGGAGGCACTGGGATTGTTTAATACGACGACCAAGGATGCGAGTGTTACATTAAAAAAATTATATTTATTATGTCTCATATTTGGGCACGATTAAGAAATATTTATATTGGCCCCATAAACAGATGCCCGTCTAGTGACGTTAAGTGTCGTCAAATCATTTAACCATTGCATCACTTTGCCAAGTGACTATGAATATACCTAAGTAGCTTTAGGGCTGTCACACGATACAATTTGTCGTATAAATAAACTTACTTAAAAATATTTCTAAAACTTCATGTGTCAATGTCGTTGTGGTTGTTCATTAAAATATCCTTAGATTGGTGTTTGTTATAATGTAAATGTAAAACAGTTTAGTGCGTTGTCAACCCTGACGTGTACAATAGACTGGGACGGCCCGATCCGGTCAATCACGGCGTTTCTCGCTGTCCACATCCAGCCTTCCTCAATCTGTGCCACACTTTTCGTGTTTCCTGATATTATTATTTTATTAGAACAGCTAACCCGGCAAACGTCCGTTTTGCCATGTATGTATATTATTTTTAGGAATCATTTTTTTAGTTCTATAAAAATAACTATCTTCTAATACATAATAAAAAATAGGGGTTGATCGTAGAGAGGTGAAAATTAGGGCTTGTATGTATGTGATTTTTATTCATCAAAAAAAAAAATATTTAAAAAAAAATTGTATGTGGTGGACACCCCTTATCACTTAGGGGTTTGAAAGATAGATAGTAGCCGATTCTCAGACTTACTGAATATGCATAAAAAAATTCATAAGAATCAGTCGAGGCGTTTCGGAGGAGTATGGGAACAAACTTTGTGACACGAGAATTTTATATATAGGATAGAGATAGATGTGTGCACTATAAAAGGTGACGACGGCCTTGTACCTAGAGAAACAGCAGTCAGTATTTTTATAAAACCTCGCTTGATAAAAAGAGTACTTTTTGAATGGCAGTTAACGCTGCTACATGAGGCAGCATGTTTTATTGGCACGTCTATCCGCTGAGGAGCAATAAAACCGCTTCCGCCCGTAATGAACTACAAATACCGCCTGAAAAGCGAACGATACTATAATTAACTCGACTCAATCGAGTGTATTTTGATATTTGATAAAAACACCTGGCTTTTGTCTAACTCGTTGTAAAAGTTCATTATGAGCTCATAACTCTCCTTAATCACATAAATTAATGTGTATTAATGGCTCGCGGAAACTCTGCTGGCGCAGGCTTAAAATTCAGATACCACACGTTTTGGTCCTACATTAATTACAATTATCTTCTGTGATGTGAGGACTTTTATGAGTCGGTAGCAGTTGTGCCCTGGAGATATATCCATACCTATATAACTACAATCGATTTTACTTCTAATAAAAACTGCCTTATTTAGAAACTCGTCGTCTGGTTTATCCTTTTCAAAAAGTTCAAGTACAGTTTGAGAAACGTGTTTAGTGAGGTCATTCAATATATTTTACGAGCATTCTTCGATGATCGAGCGACCGTGAGCTCAGATTGTCCATCGAGCCCTCCGCGCCCTCTGCCGACAACCAATCTAACACTTTTATTGACAGGATTGTGGTTAATTGAAAATGCCATCTTCGTCTCTACGTAATTGTAAATTTATTGATGTTTACGGTGTGTTGGAAGTTGGAACGAAGTTCCTTATCGCGCGTTGTGAAAGGGGGCTAGACGGAAAAAATTCTTACGAAAAGTTGTCACGACACTTTTTTGCTATTTGCTATTGTAATACACCGATTCTTCGATGTTGGCCTTTTTTTTCGTCGTAAGATTGGTGTCGAGAAAATCTATCATACTGTTATGATACCAATTAACATATAAATTAATCGAAAGGAATTTCGTTCCATCCGGGTGTCCCTTGACATATCTAAAGTTTTTTTAAGTTATGTTTGAGAAACACGTGAAGTTAAAAACTAAAATGCTCAATTTTCAGTTACGTATTAATTACTTTAATTATATTTTAAAAATAGGAAAATATTGTCAAGTTGGGTCATACTTTAACGCAATAGTAATTTTGCTCTTCTGATATTAAACCTGCTGCTGTTTTTATTTTAAGTAGGTGTATATGGCGAACATATTAAAACCTTTTAACGACTTCGAGTGGTGTTTATGACAAAGAACCCATAAAAACGTCTAAACTACATTTTAGTCAAAATAATATTTTTGAGCTGTCTTAATTGTGTATCGAATAAGCAAGATACATTTTCTTCGTTCGTGTCACGGTGTCACGCTCGGCGGGTGCCGGTGCGCACTGAGTGAAGTATTTACGGAGCGACAGCCGACAGATCTCGTCAGATATTCGATTACGTCTCGGTGTCGAGTCGAGAGACGCGTGACGCATGACGTGACGAAATTCGATTCCAGAAAAACATTGCGAAAACATTTACACTCTTGACAATCGATTGACGAGTTGCGTTCTAAGACAAGAAAAGGTATTAAACTGGTAACATCTTATAATAATTGTTTGTACTTTTCTTAGATTGAGAGCATTTCAGTTATCTATATATTACGTATAACCTCTACTTTTGGCTTCGTGACTTATTTAACCAAAATTTGTATTTTTCGTTAAATTTATGAGATTCGTGCGATAAGAAAAGGTTAAATAAAAGATCATTCTTACCGTGACAGTACCCAATTTTCCGAGTGACCGGACTTCGAACGGGTCATGTTTTAATCGAATATAAAAAGAAGCAACAACTTATAACGCACGATGTCTATTTTCTCTATGAAGAACAGATCTCGCTACTCTTCAAACTCTAATAATTTTAATGAATATAAAAATAATGCAATTGCAAGTATGGCATAAAAACAAGCGAAACTAAGTACGATGCAGTGAATGCTAAACTATAAGGGATATTAGGTGAAATAACAAGTTATTAAGGGCAGTGAAAGAGTGTTTGGGGAAAAGGGCTGAAAAGATAGTTGCGCAAGTCGGTTCCTATCTCATTACTCTCACTCGAACAAACGAGCGTCGCGTGACTCGAGCTTTTCTGAACCAATTTTTATATTCATAAATTCATCTAATGATTTGCACTTTTGTTTCTCGTCACTTCCCGTTTCAGGTTTAAAAACAGCTCTGGTAAAAAATTTTTGTTTTTAAACTTTGAGTTTATTATAGAGTTTGTCAGAAATATGGGGTTTTATTCAATCAAAACCAAGCATAAATTGATCAGACAGTACATAATCTTTTAAAAAGCATTCCTTTTTTAGTAAAAATGTATTTAAGTCGAAAATGTCCCTCGAGTGCGATGTTTTGATCAAAAGTTGTCAAGTTGGCTGAAACTGAATTATGATATAATTTCATTTGCAAGTTTTCATAACGAGACTTCTCTCGTTTATAATTTATGTTTTCCAATTCCGATTTAGTTAATTTGTTCCGGGGCTTATTTGCCTAACAACTTCTAAACAAATCTCTTTTGTACGCTTTCCCTCAGCATGAGTTTTGTTGGGCCGACTGTAGCGAGCTATTATAAGAATAAGTATTATAAATTATCTTGAAGGTTTTTAATGTAAAGTTTGTAAGAGATGAGAGCTAGTTGAAGGTCAACCGTATCGTTTAACTTTAACAGCTATTTTTTAAATTTTAAACTACATATAGTAATCATAATATCTCATAAAACTCTTCCAAATTAATTAGGAACTGTATCTGTATGTATCTACGTAACTGGCAATAGGGATATCTGAAGTTAATTTGTTAAGTTTTACTCCGTATACGAAGGATTTAAAAGATTCTTTTGACTTTTTAGGTAAACTTTTTTTTTTTTTTTTATATACATGTGTCTTTACTAAGACATCATGGCACATTACAATCTAGCCTAACTTAAGACTAATAAGTAATTTAAGTCTAACCTAATTTACTAATAAGGATTTTTTCATAAGAAAGTGTCCAATAACACTACTTACAGTCTCTATTAAAGGGAAGACACTCTGTTCTTGTGTTCTATTTTTTTTTTCTTTCACTCACTGTGTATTTAGTACTGACGTGCACTAACACTAATTCACTAGTTCAAATGGTTTTGTCCTTTTAAGTCTTCTCACTAGGCCAGTGGTGTCAAGGAGTTGAATAGCCTCGACATTCACGTGATGGTGGAGCCTATGTTCGTGGGCTCCAGCAGTCTTTTTTATTATTGTGGCGACGTCCTCTATATTAAGGTCCCGATGGAGGTCGTTATTGCGAATATACCAGGGAGCATTGACTATTCCCCTGAGCACTTTGTTTTGGAATCGTTGGATTACTTGGATGTTACTATTACTGGTGCAGCCCCACAGCTGGCAACCATAAGTCCATACAGGTGTCAGGACTTGTTTGTAAATCAATAATTTATTTTGAACTGATAACGCGGAATGCCTTCCGAGCAACCAGTACAATTTAGTGTAACGGAGATCCAGCTCTTCACGCTTCTTTTTAACATGGACCTTCCATCGGAGTTTGGTGTCCAGCGTCATACCTAGGTACTTAGCTGAATTTTGGAACGGCACTTTGACGTTATCAATATATACTGGCTGGTAATTTGATGTTTTGTTGGTAAAGTTTATGTGAACTGATTTAGACTGATTTAATCGTATCCGCCATTTTTTGGTCCACAAGCCAACAGTATTTATGGCTTTTTGTAGTTTTACTACCGCTTCCTTTTCAGTATCTGCCGTAGACATGATAGCAGTATCATCGGCAAAGGTAGTGATTACGTTATCTTCTAGTTCAGGAATATCGCATGTGTATAAGAGGTACAGGACCGGACCTAATACACTCCCTTGCGGCACCCCAGCTTTTATTTCTTTCAGTTCTGAATAATCATCTTCTTGTCGTACTCTAAACATTCTTTGTGTTAAGTATGACTCTAGTATATTTGAAAATTGACGAGGCAGTAGTTTCTTTAATTTATAAACAAGTCCTCGGTGCCACACTTTGTCAAATGCTTGAGCTACATCCAGAAAGACCGTGGAGCAGACTTTTTGTTCTTCTAGTGCTTTTTCTATATTATTTGTAATTCTATGAACCTGCTCAATGGTAGAATGTTTTTCTCTGAAACCAAATTGGTAATCCGGTATGAGCTGCTTTTTGGCAATAATAGGGTTAAGACGTTTGAGAAAGAGTTTCTCAAATAGTTTTGCTATAACAGGTAACAATGAGATTGACAGATTTTTAGGTAAACTGCCGCTGAAATAAAATTTGAAAAGCTTAAACCCCATGAGGAAAGCCGAGAGAATTAAAATAATGTGGTAAAGCGACGTGCACTCTCCATACGAAACGAGAAAAGTAGAAATTTATTTTTTATTTACATTTTAAATATTAACGTGTTGTTCAGGTGAGAATGAGGTTTTGCATAATAATGTGAGTGCAGATAAAATTTTACGCTGTTGAGGGTTCTGTCAGACGTCATTCGTCGTTATATGCCTGTCATTCATTTGAAAATTCCATGAACTAAATTTTGCTCCTTATATTAGGTTTGAGGGATTGAGAGATAGGCAACCGTTAATGTTTTTAGGTACTAAATAATTGAGATGGGATATGGAACCGCTTCGTCTTCATAATGTGAAATTAATGTACTCTAAGAGTAGGGTAATTATGTGTAGAAGTATCGGAGCCATAACTCCTGTAATCGGTAATTGGATCGGCCCTCAGCACATTTATCTTCCAAATTCGCTCTTGACCCCTCTCCCGCCGAATTAGCGGATGAAGAGATACCTTTTCAAAAGCCTACTATCGATTTGACGCTTTACAATAATTCGTTTACTCTTGTTATTCGTTGGCTCTGTTATGGCAAAGAAGGGATCACTTTTGTAGAGATGATGATGAACTATGCAGTGTTGTGTATTTATGAAATAAAAGATAATTAAATCGTTTAGCTGTTTTGTGTCTGTCGAGTATTAAATTTACATGCGTAGATTGAAACGTCTGCGAACTTTAACAAAGGCTGTCTTATGCTAATTTACGAGCAAAGTTTCGTGTTTTTTCCCTCGAACTTCTCACTGTTACTGTTAAATAACCATTTATCACCGGAATGAATCGCGTTTTACTTTTTTCGTCGATCCTTTTCACGTGCGGATACTTAGGGCCGGCCCTCGCCTAACCTTATTTTCTCCATACTTCAAAATATAATAAAGAGATAACGTTTGTTTGTAGTAAACAACCTCCGGAACTTTTGATTAGTACATTCATTCATTCTTAGAAGTATGCGTGGAGTCGGTTCTCGCTTTTCCATTTTCAATACAAGGGAAGAAAACATATCGATTGAAAGTTTGCGATAGTAAAGTGGGCAATGAAAAACAAAGTTTACCGTCAATGGCCGCAAATGTAGGTCTAATCGGAGATTGCGACGTAAAAACGTGAGTTTGTGGAGTTGCGATCCCGGAGAACCCGTTTAGAGATCGTTTGTGGCTTCAGGTCTGGGCACACTGAGAACGAGTGAAATTATTCCCAATTTAACCTTGCCTAATACGGCACAAAAAGGAAACATAGGCTTTCCTTTTTATCGAGAAACTGTTAAGGTACTAAAGCGATGTCTTTAAATCTTTCATGTACAATAAGCTACACAAATAGTGATCTGTGATAGAAATAATTAATCTTTATTTACCAATAGCTGTATCACGTTCCCAGTACACTTCTAACCCGGTAGAAAGGGCAAGGTTGGCGATCGACAGCACTTTATGAGTTAAAACTGAAGCGATTTGACCCACTCACCTTACACCATATTCACGTTTAACATTTAAATAACACATTAGAGCTTATTTCTACATTAATTAAGGTTGAGTTCTAGTAATAAAAGAACACGTGTGATGTATGTGAAAAATATTAAATTTTAACTACTAGGAATCGTCCAGTCAACATAAATTACTAAAAAAATTGTTTAAACAATATTTTAAAAATAATATATTTTCACAAATGCACATTATTTCGGTTTTTTCCATTTTTCTTTATGTAGGTTAAGAAAATTGTAAATACTGTATATTTGATTGCTATGTTTAGGTTTTATTTAAATGAAATAATTATTTTGATGAGTTAATTAATAATTAACTCATTAAAATAATTCATTAAATAAAAACAAAATATGTTATATTCATAACACGCACGTAGTATTAATTTATAGCTTACTGATAATTTTTTTTTGTTTTCAGGTAAGTTCAGCTGGACATATGTAGATACAGGAATTTTATTCGTAAGTCCTCTTCAATAACAATATCTACGTTCTCAATACACATAGATAATATACAGAAGTGCGCAATAATTTTCAGATAAACTTAGGATTATTACAAGCAGTGTTGGTGGTCCGACTCTCATCCCTGAGGTCGTAGGTTCGTCGATCCCAGGCTGTGCACCAAGGGACTTTCTTTCTATGTGCTCATTTAACATTCGCTCGAACGGTGAAAAAAACATCGTGAGGAAACCGGCTTGCCTTAGACCCAAAGAGTCGACGGTGTGGGTCAGGCACAGGAGGCTGATCACCTACTTGCCTATTAGATTGACATATGATCATGAAACAGATACAGAAACTGAGGCCCAGACCTAGAAAGGTTGTAGCGCCACTGATTTATGTATTTTATTTTTTAACTTAGGATTATAAGTAACAAATACAGTATCAAATCTGGTTGCTCTCACAATACAATCAGAAACAACATAATGTACTACTGGAGTGGCTCTCGAGTGCTCCCTCGGTCGAGTGACTGCCGAATTGAACTCCTCACACTTGAGGGTGCTTCAGGCTCCAGGGTGGAGGGGACAGGGTAACAGATGTAACGATTCAAGTGCTAACAGCTAGCTGTATCCTAAACCTATGAATTTTTGGCTCTTGCACAAGATATTGTCACGTTATGTACATTATTCTATATTGCTCTCTGCGACATTTTTTTGTACTGCTCCCGTTGTTAAAAGACTGTCGTGCTACTGAAATAATTTTTGTATACTCTAAAAACACGAACGAGAGTTCTGTATACAATTTGATTTAAGTACTTAAACAGTTAAAATGTAGGTCGCGGATAGTTACGTGAATACCTGTAGTGTTTATAAAAAAGTGTAAGATGTAATAACATTATTCACAGTTAGTTTAAGCAACGATAAATATTCAGACAAGACCGCTAGACAACATAAAAGGCCACAAATGGCTCTATTCCGGTGACACATCACTGCTTATTTCGACTAGAGTCGTGCCACAGCGCTATTTAGATCGATATCTTAAAAGTGCGAACTGGAAAACCGTAATGTCATATCATTAGTGTTGATTAATAAACAAACACTGCCTTATTATTTGTTCTTCTTTGTAAAACATTTTGAATTGAATCAATAAATATAATGATTTGAATATGCGATATATTTAAGTCTGTACGTCTAAATCTGTGCGCGAAACATAAATAAAGTGTCGACGTGTGTTTGATCGGCGCGAGCGCATTCCCGCTTTGTGACTGAACTCTTTAGTAGGGCTCCCAACTAACTCTTGTCGTATTATTTGAACGAGCTTAAGACTGTGAGATGTTAAGGTGTTTCCTGGCATTCCTAGTGACGTTTTCTTTTTATGTGCATTCTCAGGTATTTCGCTAAACTAATACTTTCTTGAGTTTCGAGTTAAATTAACTAATTGGTTACATAGTTGGTAGATAGACAGCCCTGACATGAGGCAGGACTTACAGGTCAAACTCGAGACATCGTTTGTCTTCGCTTAAGAGATGTTTTGTTTTTCAATTGGTCATTAATAAAGTGACTGTTCGAGCTTCTGTGTGTTCCCACTGAGTTATTGTGGTGCTAATGTATGGTCATCTAGTGTTTAAACTCGGAGTATGCAAAGCAAATGTTATTCAAATAGCCCTTTTTGAATGTTCTATACTTACGACTACTCATTCACCTTGTATTGATTCTTCTGTTTCTGTTTGTATATACTTTCTGATGGATTTGGAGTTGGTTACCATAGACTCAGAAGGACGTTTCCTCTAGAAAAAATGTTCAGTTTTAATTCGAATGAAAATAACAAAACACACTTCAAAATGACTTGATTTTGATATGGAAAGGAAAGGAAATAACTTCTTACTTTATAATTGCGTAAAATAATTAAAGTCCTCGGCGCTACGACTTGACATTTATTGCAGTAACAACAACGTGTGAACAATGATCACAAGAAAGCATTTACTACATACTCTCTCAAGAATGTCAACTAATAATACACAAAATGTAATAATTCATACAAATTTATGTTATAGCATTCCAAGTATGCTCCTTCAGAAAAAATACGCTAATGCCAATAAATAATCAAATCATCAAATCAGTATTTTACCGAATCTAACCGTGTGCCACTCGAGTATAGGCACAGGAGAGAAGTCGGCTGGACCTATTTCTAATGGATGGTGGTTCTTCGAGATTTGTTGAGTTTTTTTTGTCAAAATATAGTCACCATGATGGCCTTTTGCGAAACTATATTGTGGTGCAAAATCCAAGAAATTTCATTCCGCAATTCTGGACATTTTTGTCGGAGGAGCTCTTTTAAACGGCTTTATAATCTCTTATAAGGCTTAAATAATCGTTTCACATAACACCTCAATAGTCAACGAAAAGAGTCAGCTTGACTTTTGATTGGATTTCAGTCATAGGGGAGTGGGGACTCATACGCACTCGTTGTTGATACGGCTCATTCACTGTAATCCTTCTGTAACATTTTCAGGGATTTACAACACAACCTCATTTTTCGAGGTTTTTTTCCATTATGAAATTCACATTACTAGGTATACATATATCCGTACTTTATAGCGGTTAGGCATTAATCCTAAAGTAATAGGATATAGAATATTACTAAGTTGTGTTTTTGAACATTGCTGAAAATGTCGCGTTTTCGCGGTTAATTTAGCACGTCCGAGCGAACTGCGAGCCCGGAATACGGACCGACACCCAAACAGGAAACAAGATTATTTTAACCGGAACTTTAAACTCTCAAAATTTATTTTCAATCCCGAGGAGATATCTGAAACTACTAAAACTGAACTGCGTAACAGGTGTTACGTAATCTGTATCGTCGTCTACGTCGAATAATTTATTTGGAATGAATTGGTTTAATACCTATATTATACACGTCGTCGTTTTCTAGTCAATCAAACACTACTAACTTCAATAGTGAAAAAAAAACTGTTTTGCGCATTTAAAAGATAGTTTTTCGCTTCAGCCAACAGCACGAAATCACAATGCTTCCTTTCCGCCCACAAACAGACTTTCAAAAGATAAAAATCATTTAATCACTCGATTCAATTAATGTATTGCGTTTGCGAATATCAATGGCTTTTAATTAGTTTCATAATCGACTCAAACAAAGGCGTTGGGTGGTTCGATCATTAATTCGATTACCAACTTCGATGATACACGTTTCCCAATGGCAGGTCGCCAGAGTGCACCTACTTCCCTGCAGTGGTAAAGGTTACTCTCATAAAACAGCTTTCTTTCTTAGACAGCCTTTATAGTATAGATGATACCGCAAAACTTTCAGTTTAATTGAACATATTCATATACTTATACCAATTAGTAATATTTATTTATACACTTTCGGTTAATAGACTGTGGCATTAGCACAGAAGATGTAAATTCGTGAATGGGTTCGCTAGAGTTACTTAAGATGTTATCGGTCCGCTCTTCGCTTAGCATTTATATATCATAGTTATTGATAACGATCTACTGTAGTGCCATATATTAGGTACGCAACATATTTTTTTATGTTATAATAACAGCCATAGCCAGGGTTTACAGTATTTGCCTTGTCTTTAAATAGATTTAAAATCATATTCTGATCTGCTCAATGTTACCCTAATCTATCATATTAAGAAAACAATTTAAGGTATTTAGAGAAGTATTACGTAAACTCTTTCGTAAGGTCTTTAAGTAATACTTGAAATATTAAAATATTAGAACATATTATTTAGGTACAATACTCGTGATATCAATACACGTTACGAAGCTTTTGCCTTTTTTATTACAGTTTTCAAGAGCCACGATATAGTGCACATTTGTCCAATTTAATTTCCCGTATGTGCGGAGACCGTTAGTGTAGATAATCTCATCCTAGCTAGGAGTGGTTGTTAATGTTAACCAATAATTAACCATTAAATGTTGCATAACCGACTGAGACCTTAAGATCTTGGTTGTGATGCGTGTTCGCAGCTATCGTGCAAAATTGCATGTTATCCTCTATTTAATAAGGCCGTATTTTCATCATCCTAAAGCAATAAAGTTGTGGCCAGTTCCGATTTAAGAATAAGAATTACAACCTTATGTTGTTATAAATAGTGTGTGGAATCGGCCGTAGTCATCGGCGAAAGGCCGCAGCGCTGCGGGACCTCTGAACCCTTGCTAAATTATTATTTTGAATTGCTCAATGTATTTTGTATGTTCGATTGCAACATGCGAACATGCAAAAGTTAATTGTTTGACTTAATCGCTTTGGAACTTCCTCGCGCTTAAATAGTTTACTCATTACACACACTTGATACCCATGTACTCCTATAGCTAACTTGAGATATTTGAGGTGTTAGCTTGTCTCGTCTACTTCCAAACTATGAGAGAGCTATTTAGAATGAAGAAAAAATATATATTTTTACATAATATATGACGCCGACTACGGCGTATAGGTACTAACCTATAATGTTTTTGATTGTATTAGTGATTGCGTTATGATAACGTGAGCACATTCAGCTGTAACAACTATCGGCGACTAATTTGGTTCTTTTGTGCGCCCGCGTCACTTTGATCGATTGTGACAGCTCTTCGTATTGTTGTTGTCATAGGCAATTTATTTGATTTGTGACCTATGCTATAAATATTAGTGTATTTATTGACCTAATAACGTGCTTAAGAAATGCAAAGTTTAAATTTGATGAATATCTAAATGAAAGTGATTGTACAACTCACGTGAGCTGCTTTAAATCACCCTCAACCATAATGATGCAATGTTGTCCTACTTGATTGGTGCGATTCGCCCGTGTAAAGAAAACACCTGTGTTGCCATACATTGGAAAGACCAACGAAAACAAATTCATCAAAGTTTAAAGCGAGGTCCGGTGTTGCGTGAAGTTGCCGAGGGACATAAGTTCGGACATTTGTTGAAACATTTTTCATTAAGAAGTTGGCAACTAGCCGCATTATTGGCGAGTGTCGGATATTACGTGACGATGAGTTCTTGCTGCCCTGTTTGTTTCACGGAATAACTTTACTTGTTCCGAGATTATGAAAAATATCAAGAAAATATTACTTTCTGTTGCAACTTAAACTGTAGTGTCGTAGGTTTAAATTAAACTTTGCGAAGAATCAGAATACATCAAATAATATAAAACTTTTAAAAAAAGTTTGAAGCGATGAAGCAATAAGTTGTGTGAGGTCAAGCGTGTGTTGGCATAGTGTCAGAGCGAATAAGCTAGAGTGTCAGTGTGTCGGGGGTCGTGTCTAATCATTTACGACAGTCGTGGTCTTTTTTAAATTATAACCTTGACAAGCAGCAGGTACCTTTCCTTTTTTTAATAGCAGTGTATTAATACTTGTATGAATAGGAACGAAGTTAGACTAGAAATATATGTTAGTCACAAATAGTTGTGCTGCTGGAGCAAGTCTTAAGAGGTAAAGTCAGGGAAGGAGCTTGTGCTTCTTATAAAGGGATGATCCTTCGATTTACAGTGTATGTGCCGAGCTCATCGGTTGACAAATGACGGAATTTCACTCAGATGAATGGGCGCACGGGTGCCGTACGGTCAGCAAATTATTAAGAAACACGATTTGGTAATTTAATATGAAGCAGTTGCAATGGTAAATAATTCTCAGGTGAAACGTACCAAAACTATATGTACATGTATCATCGAAAAGGGCGAAACGAGTGGTTTACAATTTTCATAATTCAATATAATATAATATACCTACCTTTTGTAACTATATTAATTAAAGTAGCTACGTATACATATTTGAAAATCATAAGTAGATAAAAATAGCGAAATTATTTGCGGACGGTACATTCATCTTACTTACGTACTTTAAAACCTCTTGGAAATCTGTCGGCACACTCTTGACGCTTTTCATAATTTTTCATCGTATTTGATTTATCTTTCGCTTCACCTGAAGCACGTTTGCTCTCAGTATGATATTTATTCTTTAGCCACATTTACTCGACGACATGACACAATATTAATTTTGATCGAATATAATGAAAACAAAATACATTATTTGAAAGAGTTATCGGGAGCGCCAGACAACTTCGCGTAGGATTTTCCGTTCACAATTTATATTCGCTTCTAAACCAGCGTAAAATGTATAAAAACCTGAGCATGTGCGTACATATTTTTTGTACAGAAATAACAATGTGTCAAAAACAAAAGCGAGCTGGTTTCCTAACTCGTTACAACGCCGCTAAAAAACATTCAGATGTTTTTCCTTTCATATCGATATTGTATTGGACAATATTTTTGAGAGGCTCCAAGCGTTTTTTTTATTTGTTTCTGAATATCTCTTCGGATAGGTTAGGAATAGGATTAGCCATATAAATATTACGATGAGAATAGATTGTATATTTAGTGTTAGAGTTAAAGAGCGCATACGGGAAATTAGAAACGAACGCTGGGACCGTCTTACCAGCGAATTGTCACCTTCGCACACGGCCTATTGGTCTCTCGCGCGTTCCCTAAAAACCGACACGGTGGCCTCCATGCCCCCGCTAAAACGTCCAAATCAACCTGACGCATTCGATGACGGCGAAAAAGCCGAGTGCTTAGCCGTAAACCTAGTAGAGCAGTGCACGCCTTATCTCGACCATAGCGACCCGGCGCACGTTGAGCACGTGAACCGCGAAGTCCAACGCATAGTCGCACTGCCCCTCCCTCCCGAGCCGCTCCCTCCTACGTCGATCGCCGAGGTCAAAACTCTAATCAAGGGTTCACTGCCTCGTAAATCACCAGGTCTCGACGCCATCTCAAACAAGGTCTTACGATGCCTCCCGCCCCATCTGATATGCTTACTAGTGGCCATATTCAATTGCCTTCTCGAAAACTGCACCTTCCCGGCGCAGTGGAAAGAGGCTATTGTAATTGGTATTCACAAACCAGGCAAGCCCCGTAACAATCCCACCAGTTACCGCCCTATCAGCCTTCTCAACACGCTAAGCAAGCTATTCGAGAAGGTAGTTAAAAAGCGCCTCCTAGACTTTGCCCTAGAAAAGGGGCTCATTCCCGATGAGCAGTTTGGCTTTAGACCAGGCCACTCGTGCGTCCACCAAGTCCATCGAATCACGGAGCACATCCTTTCCGGGCTGAACAACAGCACCACGAGACCGAGAGCCACGGGTGCGCTCTTCTTAGACATAGCGAAGGCTTTCGACAAGGTCTGGCACAACGGCTTGGTTTACAAGCTCTACCACCTTCAAGTGCCATTAAGACTCGTGCGTATAATACACGACTTCTTGTCCGACCGCTCTATGCGCTATCGTGTCGAAGGGACGTTATCGTCTCCTAGACCCATCATGGCCGGAGTCCCTCAAGGCTCGGTCCTCTCGCCCCTTCTTTTCACGCTGTTCACAGGCGACATTCCTAGGGCTCCTAACGTGGAACTAGCCCTCTATGCCGATGACACCGCTCTCTATACCACTCACAAAGACAGAGGTGTCATCGTGGACAGACTCCAGACCGCTACCACGTCGCTAGGCGAATGGTTTCGGAAATGGGGCTTCCAAATAAATCCCGAGAAAAGCGTCGCAGTTCTCTTTGCCAGGGGTAACCCCGGTGCGAGCGCTCGTTCTCGGGAAAAATTCCGCCTCAAAAGAGAGGTAACCCTATACGGGCAAGCCATCCCGTGGCAAAAATCCGTCAAATATCTAGGAGTAACGCTCGATAGCGACATGTCTTTCCGTAAGCATGTAGCCGCCGTTCGCAAGAAGGCCTCTTTCGTCCTCTCTCGCCTCTATTTCCTCCTAAACAAAAGGAGCAACATGTCCCTTAGACACAAGGTGACTTTGTACAAGGCCTGCATCCGACCGTGCATGACATACGCTAGCGTAGTATTTGCGCATTGTGCCCCCTCCTACATCCACCGGCTACAGGCGCTTCAGATGCGATTCATGAGAGTCGCGACCGGGGCGCCCCTCTATGTGAGAAACGTCGATCTCCACCACGACCTGGAGCTCCCTACCATAGCCCAATGGATGAAGTTGGCGTCCGCACGCCACTTCGACAAGGCTAAACACCATCCCAACCCTTTGGTGCGTAAAAGCATCAACTATTATCCTTTCCCGCCGGCTAAAAAATGTCATAGGAGGCCCCGACACACACTAACGGATCCGGATGATCCAATTACTGTAGCAAACAATAAATTAAAAGCCGCCCGCGCGGCAAATAATAACAATCAAAGTATTCAGACACAGATTAGGGTTAAAAACCGCCTTCACCGGGGAAGGCGAGGACCTTTATTTCGCACTTCGCTCACTCCAGTGAGTTTCCGTCCTGCCCTTCAGGCGATTGACCACCCCGTGACGGCCCAAGCCGAGGTTCGAGTCTCACAGGAGACGCCCTTGCGCTAGTCGCGGGAAAAACGCTCATTCTGGTCGAGCTACGCTCGCCAAAACAGCCCGAGCTGAGCTGTCAAGGCCCTAAAGGCCAACAGCGAGATCCCTTTCAAAAAAAAAAAAAAAAAAGATTGTATATTTGTAATGAAATTTAAAATTAATGAAAGAAATTCAATCGTTTTTGAGTTTATGCGTACAATGTATGTATAGATTAAATCGTTAGTAAATAATTGGTATTTAATCCTCACAAAGTTACGTCATGGTATTATTATTTAATCCCGACGTAATAAGCAATGCTTGATTAGTACAATCTGTGTGATGAATCGTAATATTGTAGAAATACATTTGAATATTATTCAGCCTCGAATCCGTCATATAGCTTTATCTTAATCTCAAGTTCCGAGAAATAATAGCTGCTTTATTTGAATTGACTTCGTTTAAACGAATTTAGCACTTGTCGTCTGCCAGTAAAGGCTATAATCACACGAACGAAAGCGAGGCGTTAGTGTACTTGTAGTGAGAGAGCCCATGCACAAATGCTCCACATTATTTTATGACCGTAAATTGGATAAGAGTTAAGGAATGGAAACCATAATGGTCTTCTCAAAAGTGTTTATACTGACATGACACGAGGTTGAATTTTCAAGATTAACTCCTCAACTCGTTCACTCTATTAGTCTTTCTTATGTCGTATATTATGTTGTTTCCTTTAATAGATGTTGAATAAAGTCGAGCCGGTCATCTCCAACGCTATATTTGTGTGTGACAGCGCGTTAACCCTCCCTGTCTCATCAGGCAGTATCCACGTTTGGTCTCTACGACCCCCGCTGATTGTTTCCTTCGCTCAAATTATTATCAGAGCCATCCGAGGAGCGTGACGTCATGCTAAACTCTGTTCCTGACAGGACGATAAGGTTCTTATCAGACGGCTTTAAACGATGTTTGTTTAAATACGTAAATTTTGTCTGAAACATAACTTTGTAGGTCCTCTTTAACTTCTAAGTAAAATCTTATTAATCTGGTGCGTCTGATGTAAATGCAGTAAATCGCTTTAAAGAAAAAAGCGTTTAATAAAATATTAAATATACGTTCATAAAAACCTCTATTGGTTCATTTTCGCCTTGTTCAACGTTGTAAAGGCAGCGATAGCACTATCGTAAGTGTCGTTGGAAAGCAATTGCACCTTTACGACGGAACAATTTTCAATAGTGTGTTTCAAACAGACAAAGTCGTGTGATAAGATAGCTTTTCAAAAATCATCTTTAAAATAAATAATAGTTAAAAAAGCGTATATAAAGCGTGTAATAAAATTGGTACATATAGGTTACATAATGTACACTTATGAACGTCTGATAAAAAATAATGCCTCTAAATTTATTTACTGCCAGTTGTCCAAATCAAGGTCGTATAACGGCGAGAAAAATGGCAATAAGTTGTTTTCACAATCATGGTCCTCATCAAAAAGAAATAAATAAGAATAATAAACGTTTCACCTGTATCGACTATCGGCAAGGCACATTGACATAAAAGCACGCACTTAAATTGCTGTGGGATCAACACGCAAACAAGGTGAATCAAGGCAGAAAATAATTAAGAGGTTTACTAGTATATACATGAATTCATGTCCTACCTGACACCACAAGTAGTACCTACACGAGTATGACGCATATCAGTATAGAGACATCAGTCGAATGAAATCGCGGAGCATGAAGAAATTAAAAGTAGGACCTCATTTCGAGGAGGAATTTAAGGGCCGTATTCGAATAGCGAATGTGGACAAATGTAAGTTTTTGGTGCCTACTTAACACATTTATTATTTAGCGAACGGCAATAATTTGTCCGCGGCAGGACGTAACGATCAATCAGCGCGAGACGAGAGTGAGGCGGCCCGAGAAATGCGATTGATCCTGATTGGAGGAGCTAATCGAGGCCAATCTAATATCGAATGCCTTTTTGGGAAATTCCCCGAGATATTATTTGATAGCTCTAACCCTTGTTAACGTAATTAATTAGCCACAGGCCCTCTCCGCTCCTAATACAGATTCCATTTGTACCTAATTTGTTTTGGAAAAGGAATCGTTATGTAAACCCGGCCTCGGTGAATGTGACTCTCTTTTGCTGCTTGCACTGTGCAAAGGAAGTGCGTGTGCCTAGAGACTGTATGGAATTATTTGAGAAAAGGCTATTGTTTAAAAGATAATATATTCTCGTATAGGATCAGCAACATGCCGTGATCTGGGGCGTATTTAATTCGCAGCGTTTTCAAGCGTGAAATTGGCGAAGACAAGATGGCCGTCGAGCCTCTATTGTTTTACATAACATTCTACTATAATTACATTTCAATTTTCTGCATGATGGACTCTATTGCTCACAGAGACGTCTCGCGTCGTAAGTATAAAGAAACCATTTAATTAGAAAAAAGGAACAAAAACTTGTTTCGTCTAAAAGACCGATTGTTCGATTGTGATGTTCGATTTATTAAAGGATACTGTATAAACTTTCTTTTTCAAATATTTACATCCTAGCTCTAAGGCGTTATTCAAGGTATTAAGACAAAAATTATTAAAATGTAAGTCAATGTACAGTTTATTAACTAAGCTTTGCCCTGCGAAGGCCGTAAGTTGCCTCGGCTCGAACACCACTAGTATGCCCTCATAATGATGGCGTAGGTACACTCATTTTATAATCTCCAGTTTAATTATATTAATTAACTTAACGTTCACACACCATAAACAGCAAACAAAATTCTGTATCCTACTCTTTTAAATACTACACTAACGTTGGAAATACTCAGTCGAACACGTTAACCTAATTAATAAAACTGTTATCGCAGAAGATCTGCACGTGGAGCGAAAATAATGTTTGAAAGCCCTATTTGCAGCATACAATATTGGAGTATATCAAAAATAAAAGCACGGAACTGGCAACCCGTTTAATGGCGCCGATTTATATTTGAAAAATACAAAGAGTCCCAAATATTCAGCTCAAAGCGAAATTGAGGGGAAACCCATTTGAATACCTTTAAACGTTGCTTCTATCAAATGCTCCTATCTCAGATTATTTTTACTTCAAAGTATTTCACGGAAAGTAAAGAACCTTATTTTTTCACAAAGATATTAAACGAAACTCATTATTTAATATTGGAATACTTTTGAGTTATTTCAAATTTATTAATTTGTTGTCTTTGTTGAATAGCGTTGCCCTCGATCCAATATAAGATATATATACATATATATATTAAAAATACTAACTATTGCGCCATCGGATAAATATGAAGGATGGGAGCAATAGTTCCGACGTTTAGGCTATCTCAAAAACGTCGCTTTTGTTCAATTTAAAGAGGTATTTTTGATTACAATATGATAATATAAACAGTCGATTATAATATGATAATATTATAAACAATGGTGAATCAAAACTAATTTTCGTGTAGCGAGCGTATGTTCAATTATGTTACATAGCTTTGAGTTTCACTAAAATTGGATTAAATCGGTTTATTAGTTGTACGAAATATACTTTGTAATTCTCAATAACCGTATTATCATGAAACGTTTGTCCTTTTCGGCTTGTCAGATACAGAGGGAATAGCACGCCTACCTTAGTGCCGCGGGGTTAATGCCTTCATTCGATTACCCTGTTTGCAAATTAACCTCACGTAAGCGCACGAGTGATTTCAATTTATAATTAGAAAATAAACAATTTCATAAAAGTAGGTACCTACTAGTTAATTATTTGATCTCTCGCAACCAATCATAGGGTCATGTGGGTCTTGTTCATTGACATCTCTACAGAATTAAGTTAACAGATCAGTTCTATGTACCTATAAAAATTATTTCTTGACGATCTTAAAATTAAGTATAAAACTTATTCAGTAATAGTTTAATCTAATTATAATGAACAGATTCGTTTGAAAATATTTGTATACAAGTATAATAAGGCACATGTAAATATAGGAAACGCCGGATGTCCCCAACGACCCTCATAATGTCGCATCGGTCGCTTTGATCGTTCCTGATGTATTGACGGCTATACATAACAACACACCAACCGCACGTGACACCAAATTGTTATTACTTGCGGATATGTTTCGGCGGCTGAGCGACGCAATAACATTCGTTCGAGCTTCATTTTGAAACATGGGAGATGTCGAAGTATATCTTAATTTAGCATTTAGCTTCATTTAGCACATCATCATCATTTAAAATTGCCAGACATTATTAATATCTTAATGGATAGTATGACGTAAGCTCTTTTAATCCTCCAAAAGTTAAGTAAATAATAAATCTCTTAGCTAAAGAATGAATAATATTTCAACCCTTTCTTCCGTAAAAGGGTTTCAATAAAATATCGTTATCATGCGCAGTTAACGGCGAGTGTATTAAAGAGAGTCGCTAGTTTATCGCGCAATAAAGCCTCACGCTCGTAAACCCACCTAAGTTAATACTTAGCAGCATAACTTGAATATGTCTTGATAAAGTGTCCTAAAAGAGATTGGGCCGCTGAATGACTCCGAAAAAAAATAATTTCGTAGTTGTATCAAATAGTTACAAAACAGTCACACAACAGGCAACTTTTTCTGTAACAAAATATTTTGAATGATGCTGAAATTTAGTTTTAAAATGATGAATGAAAAGAAGGAAGTAGCTGGAGGGTTGCCAGGCGGTGTGCGACAAGCCCCACATAATTTTCACCTCACAGATCAGATTTATTACTTCACTCCCCACTGTTGCCAGTCACTTGCGTTTTATCTCCTTAACTTATATTAAGTCGCGAACCGCAAATAATTACATGAATATTTGTTTCAATCTGGATTTCTGATCTTCTAAAAGATAAATAATGTTGAGCCCCACAATCATTTACCATAAACCTAATTGTTTGATTTACTCAGAAACGTCAGGTCCAATCTGACTGAATAATAATAAATGTCCGAATCCGAATAAATAAAATAGCGGGGCTGCAGCTGACACTCTGATGCTAAAGAACTAAATATTGTTACCTTTTAGAGCATATTGCTGGTCGCTTCAAATTTTTTAAGGAATCATAATTTCTCGACACGTTCAATTCCAGATTTGATATGGTTATTTACATTATAATATTTAAAAATCGGTTCCGTATATTTAACTTTATACAACTTTACAAGAAAATAATTGTTCCGTACTTGTTTTTTTTTTCATTTAACCTAAGTAAGAAAGTCGATAGAGTATTAAGCACAAATACCCTGTAGTGAATAGTAAAAGTCCTCTTCACAGCGATACAAAGAAACAGAGCCTTTTTTTGAAGGCTGTATCTGACGTCGCGCTCTAGGTCGCAACTGTGACCTGAATTGTCACAGCTCATCGAAACAGCTACCAGATCGTACATTTATACTAGATAATTTTCATTATATATATGTAGTGATTTAATCAAAATAAAATAAAAAAGCCTTTATCCACAACCGGAATATTATTATAAACAAAAATATGTTAAGGTGGCATTAACCCGGGTTTCGCGTCTTAAGCAATCAAAGCCTTCCTCAAATAAATAAGTAGTATTTCCAAATTCATTGTATTTTTTTATTGTTTGACTGACTACGTGTATGTGGTTTAGAGTAGTGGTCGAAATTTAAAAATGATTTTTTTTGTATCTCAGTGAGAGTAAATAACTATACTAATTGTGGCGTAGCTGTGGTATTACGCTGTGGTAACAGGACCAGAGGCTCACAAACGAACGTTTTTATTTGTAATGTCGAAGGTTCGATAAGTCTTGTTCGGCACCGCGTTTTTCCTGGGCGATGATATTTTTACTTTTTATATAGGAAATGAGTGTCGGCTCGTAGTTGTCAGACTTTGCAAAAATGTTTGCTTCCCACAGACGGACTGTAATATTCAAGTGCTTTCACAAGCTCTGACGTCCGGGATTATATTTAAACGTTACTTATTCTGAACTCAACACGACAATCTTGAACTCTTTCCTTATCTTTTATTTCGTCTGTACATTCTCAAATAATTACCTCAGTGAATATCGTGTTATAGAACTCTCTTTCAGCGTTGACCTTGAGTAGATTAGTTTACTTAGTGAGAATCTTGTTGGATTGTACAACATAATCCCATATTGTAATTAACTCGCACAATGCATCAGAGCTAAGGAGTCTGGTGTTGTTCTAACTATTGCAGCAATAATTGCAAGAACTACTCGTTACATTTACTCACTGGCTCTAGACGAAGCACGGTTATTTATAGAGATAATAATAGTATAATTCAGCCAAGCTTAAGTGGTGCTCGTTGCAATTTAGTATTGATTTCTCTTCGTAAATATATTTATATATTTTTTTTTCATATCGAGACTTAAATTTTATAAATTGGAAGAGGAAAATTGAGGATCCTAGCGATCTGTCACCGTTCGATGACACAATAATTAACCCGCGACCGCGCCGCATTAAATTCTGCTGACATATTGACATACTCGAACCTATTATTTTTTATGTTTCACGAATTTAAGCAAATATTCACTGTATAAGCCGACGACATTGACCTTGCCACATAAATATAAACATGAATGAAAAGAGGTAGCCAAATTGTTCTTATAGCATTTTACGTGCTGAAATGACAAAAACAAGTTCTCCGTCCGAACTGGGTTAAAAAACTGTAGCACGGTAAGAAGGCGTGTGTATCCAATGACCAAATCAACCATAACAATATTATTTTAACAACAACAACAACACAAAAAGAGGACTAAATGCCTCCGTATCACTGTAATGTACGCCCAATAAAATAGAATTTTAACAACTTACAAGGACATTTTCACTTGGAGTCTAGAGGACAGTTATAAGAAGGTGCCGAGTAACTGATGGACATTATATCGAATGCTGTTTTGAAGTTTAGGACGTAAAAATTATTGAAAGGTATGACTTTTTACTTTCTTCGCTACTAATTTGAAATCTGAAATCTATGTTTTATTGGGTCAGTCAGTTTCATTGTCTTCTTAATATATATAAATTACGTGTCACGTTGTTTGTCCGCTATGGACTCCTAAACTACCGAACCGATATCAATCAAATTTGCACACCGTGTGCAGTTTGATCTAACTTAAAAGATAGGATAGCTTATATCTCAATTTATACCCGCAATATTATTTTATTGCAAAATATTTGTTTATTATTTGATAGTCACAATTCTAACAGATGGCGCTGTGTTGAAAGTACCAACGTTTCAAATATGCTACAATTTAATGGCATTACCACCAAAAAAGCATGGTGGTTCCCATGACTGGTGTTCTCCTACCGTTTCCCTTGAATAGGTTACTACTATGTAATATAACTAAAACCTTAGCCACAGCAACGCTTGGCCGGTCTGCTAGTATAATATATATACTTCATGAATAAATTAATTTCTATGTGGCAGGACATCAATTTGATTCCGCACTCCGATTTATTTTAAATTATGTTTCATTCTAGTGTAACCGAAAACAATACAACTTTTTAGGCAAAAAACTGAAAATGTACTATTGATAAAAGACTGTAATCAATGTTTACCGTTTTATATTTAACCAATTAAAAAATGAGTGAAGTAAAGGTTCAAATTGAGCAATTATAGTTAATTTGATACGTTGTGTTTGTACCTAATGATAGGGTTCGGATTGATTCGCGTGGGTAAAAAGTAATTACAATTCCGATGTGTATGAACACAGAATTGTGTATTTCATTATTTTAATTAGTATTTTCAAGAAGAGACAGTTTCAGCTATTAATGTTACGCTATATACGATTGATGAATATTAAAAAAGGTTCCAGAGAGCGGTGGCACAGGGCAGGACGTTAACAGTAATAACACACGCGAGCATAAACGAGCCACTAAAAGTTTTCATTGCGCGATTTAATTTCCCAACTGAATCCAGAGTAACTCTTTACATTTCTTATTTGAAACTTTGCCGACATTGGTGGTAGTTATGACCAATATTTGATTCAAACTGACCATTCTCCCGTTACCTTAATGAGAAAAATACAAAAGGTTACCTTTAAAAATGAGTAAAATGAATATGTTAAAATTAAAAAAAATGTTATATCAATAAATATTACACGTTCATTATTTCTAGTTTAAAATAATTCATCTAAGTGTCGGTGATGGTTTAACTGGTTTATTTAAATAAACATCTCGAGGGCGGCATTAATCACCTCGTTCGATTACCGCTTTATGATTTGCCGAGTCCGTTAATGGCTGACGAGTCATTAATTGATATTAATTACGACCTATTTTAATTAATGTTCTTTAAAAATGAACGGATTTTTGCATGTAATGCAAGCCTTTAATTAACGACGTGAATGATGATATTAAAGAACATTGTGCTAGACCATCCCTTAATAATAATTCAGAAATGTCCCACAGTAAGGGTCACACGCTGGTGCACCGTAGGAGCCATTGAGCTACAGAGGCGGTCTTATCAGATTAGTATGATGAAATTCCCGTATTCCCGTGGTAATCTATTACGGGCCGTATATGGTAGCAGCCAGCGCGAGCTAATGACCCCGTTAGCTTTGATATATTCGCGAGACATGCTCCCCGCACTTAGTGCTCTCGTTTCGTACTTTATTCATACCAAAACCATCACCTTCATTATTTGATTCATACATTCTAATCTATATTACACTTGTAAGTTCTGTCAAAAAGCGACAAACACGACGAGGATATACAAACTTTTCTACTCACGAAAAGTTTAAAAAAATCCTGTATAATGAAGCCCTTATCTAATTTTAAAATTCCTCAAGTCTATGGAAAAGAGTTTGAACCAGCAAAGAGTAAAACAATTTTGAAACCCGGAATAGAGAAGCATATTTATTTAGCCTTGTGGGTAGTGGATCTGAAAGAACAGGACACCGGCAAAGAGACGCATCAAACCCGTCTAACTGCTAACTGGGTATTAGCCACCCTTTGCGATACAAGAGTTCATCAGCCAGCGCGACTTATGCGATATGGAATGTGAAGCTATACTTCTAGATACTATATTATTTACACGATTTAAGGTTAACCAAATTGTTTCTTTATTTTATACAAAAATAAAGTATGTCTATACTATTATTATAAGGAGATAAAGTTCTTAGTAGGCAGTAATCTGTGGATCCATTTAAGTTTTGAAAATATTTAAGAAGAAGATAGTCGGATTTGCAAAGACGTGGCAAAAACGGTCGAACAAAAGTGTTTCATACGAACGCTGCCTTAACGTCGAGAGATATATAATTGAATTCAAGAGAGAAGTTGTGTGTTGTGATAATGCTCAAATTTATAAGCGTTAGCGATAGCATATATATACGTCTAACTTTTACATACATTTATAAACAAGTTCTCTGCTGCGTCCATCTGTCTCTTAGTTTGCGATAAAGTAAAATAATACTGCACGGTATTTATTACGGTGTACACTACTATCTAAATAATAAATTTAAATTAGGCTCGCTAGGAATACAATAAAAGGACCTAATAGAACATTAGAAAGGTATCTCTGTCTCTGCGGACAGTGGATTGGGCCCTTACTGCTCCTATAGGACCTGTAGGTGTGTGCAGAGATTAAGGTTTTATAACCCTAGCTTTCGCAAAGTGGTCTCGGGTTTTATATCGCACTGGTACACCGTCAAGGTATTAAAACTTTCAAATATATGGATATAGCCTGGTTATGACGCGTAAGAAATATAGTTCTTCTAAATAATTAAATATTTTCCCTTTAGGACATTGTCACGGCTTCAAGGTCGGCATACAAAAAAAGTGTGAGACGAGAGCATCAATACGTTGTCGGGTCATCTATTACTGGGAAGTCTCTTAGCGCACATTTGGCGGATTTTCTTTCAATTTACGGTATTTCCAAACGGGCTGGAAATATCACACAGTTCCTTAATTAATGCCCCCATTATTTACCCTTGTCCATTAGCCCCCGTGCCCCATCCTAGCCCAAAATAATTTATATTGATGCTCTGCCTTCTTTATATAAAAATACCGTAGTTTGGTCAATTTATAGAAGGGATGTTAAATAAATAACGTTACTTCTAAAAACATAAAAACATGTGTTTGTTACAGAAGTAGGAACTCGGAGATTGTATTCTTAAATCGAAGTACGGAATGATTTGAGTTGAATGTCAAAATTAGCTAAACTTAGAAACGTATTAATGACAATAATTTGTCCTTGACTCCTTCACCTTCAAAGCTTTTTCTCATTTGGAATAATAGTTTTTGTTATCATATCACTTAATACAGATCGTAAAAAGTAATATAATTCAGTATATTATTGTTTAGGTTTAAAAAAAATTTCGTCACAATACAATTTTTCTTATTAGGTAGATCATAATTTTATAATTCCTCTTTGTATAAACGTGAACAAATTACTATGAGCTCGTGAATATATTGTAATGTAAACAATTTATATTCTAAGCGTGAAGCGATATACATTAATGTATTTAATATTAAAAATTCAATCGAACGATGAAAGGTATGTACAAATCAGTCTGGAGTATATTACCCTAGCGTCTCGACGACGTGGCCTACATATATGCCGACGACTCACATTCATGTAAATACATGGAGCAGGCTTTTATGCTAAACCAAAGCCAATTTATTTACATTATTAGTATTAGCCTAAATAACAGTTAGCTTTTATACATTTCAAATGTTCTATTTTATTTGTATATCAAGGTGTAACGAGCGGTAACTACTTTTTATAACTTACAAAACAAGTTAATATGTGAATTGAATTGATAGTGACCGTCAAATTTAATATTGTTTCTCATTATTGAGTACGAAACATGAAAAGATAAATAAAAATAAATGAACATCTATTTGTGTGGCGTCGTATTCCTGGCTCTGTGTAACGCGATACCCTTTTTAATATCGTAGGGAAGGTGCCCTTTGAGGGCCGACTGACGGCTGGTATTTTGACGGAAACTATATTATCATGCCTCTTGCCTCCTCATATACTATGTGTTACTTAACAAATGGTCTTATTCTCATACTAAGGAGAGGTTTATTAACTGAACGTTTCTTGAGTTGCTTAAGATAAAAGAGATCTGGACCTGTGAGAGTTTTGTAAAGTTGAAGGTTATAAGAAATTGCCTTCTAGAGTTCGAATATATATAATTTGTCTTATAATTTATAATCAAAATCAAGCTATTACTACTAAACAAAAATGGTTATTGCAAGTGTATTCCAAGTAATTCTAACAGAAACATATTTCCATTTATTTTCAATTAATATCGAAAATTACCACAAAAATAATAGTGATATTTTATCGTTCACCGCTTTTGGAACGTTTCAATTTAAAATATAAATATTTTTCTTTTCAATTTAGTTCTATTTTCGATAGAATTTATGTTCCGACACAGAACAATGTTCTAAACGATTATTTGAATAGACAAAACATCTGAGTTAGCTCCGGACACAATTGATGAGACAGGTGCCCGGGTTGCTTAACTCACCCAACGATCGAAATAGTTCCCTTTTAAAAATACGATTCTAATAAGGACATTTATTTTATTTAAGGTCAAAAGCTTCGCTCGTGGGATATCTACTGACTCAGGCCACTTATTAAGCACATAAATGTGCGCATACACTTGTGTGAACGAAAAGCACACTGTCGTATAACTCTCTATATAAATGCACAATGTCTATCGCAATGATGTTGTTTACTTAATTAATTCCAACTCTTAACACCAATCTGTGCCTCACTGTATGCAAGTGAGCAGCCTAAAACACGTGTTCTTAAGTGTAGGAGAGAATTAATTTAGCGTTTTTTGGAAGCTCGCCAGGGCCGGGGCGTCATGTTCCCATAATACGCTTGTAAGCATAAAACTATGAAAACTGCACTTTAAAACTTCAATGTGCTTCAACTTTTGTGATTATGTTCATTTGACACAGTTGCGGAACTGTTTTATAATTGTTTCATTCAATTTGAGTGTTAACTACACATCATTTATTGTTTAATCTAGAAATCCTGTTATGACAAACAATATCAGTTTAATTTATCATAATGAATTCATCTGTATTTCACGTGTTTTCTTAAATGTCCTAAAATATTATAATATTCTACTGTTTCAATTTAAATCTTATATAAAATATTATATATATATATAAGATTTAATTTGAAACAGTCGAAAGAAAACTTATATGGTCGTAGCAGCCTTAGTCACAACGAACATGATCAAGTTTAAATGTATACCTACGTAAGAAAATATGATTAACAAGAAAATCAAAATAAGAGCTTTTTTGAGAAAACTGTGATTTTATTTAATGAAATGTATTTTTTTGTTACAGGTAAGTCTTGTCTCGTTACGGCGATATCATCTACGTATGTAAGGTGAGTGTTATTTGCTTGAAACGAGCTATAACGAATGCAAATCCTTTGTTAGTGCCCATCGCTGCTGATTGCGAGTTTTTTTCTTGATTGTACGTCCTTGTGTAATGGAACCCAGCGACAATACATTTAACTACAACACTTGAAGATAAAACGCAATTTATATTTACGAATATAAGTCATAGATTTAAATTTGTATACTAATAATAGGCACGTGATTTTATATATAAACTACGATGCGTCTATTAATTTGGACTTGTTTTCCGAATATAATCCATTCGCAGAATCCTGTCTTTCACAAAGATGCTTAGCATAAGACGGAGCTCGATCAGATGATCCGATCTGTTCCCCTCGAGACGTCGAGACGAGGCGGTTTTTCGAAAATCGGAAATATTGTAATTGCTAATAAGGCATTCTGATTACGTCTGCCCGAGGCTTGAATGTCTAATATCTACCCTTTGATTGTATGATTTTGTCATAATCAAATAAAAATCGTCTTTTTTTATATAAATCGAAATTTGCGTGAAATCTAATAATCATCTATACAATACAATAACAATAAATGTACAATACATTTTTGTCGTTTATTCTACACAAGGCATCCGAAATTGGATTGGATTGGATATTGGATAAATCAACTGCTCGACTAACTGGCACGTAGTGCTTCAAAGTGCAGTTTCCTTAAATATCTCTAACTCGCTAATTGTACCCAAGTCTAAGGAAAAAAATAAGTAGATACAAAATATTCAAACATTCGTCCGTCTGTTTACGTAAACAGCAAGTGTATTGTGAGCTTTGCCAGGGGCTCATCTGGTTTGTGTTAAGATGTTTATTTTTTATATTATCTTTTGCTTATGTTAAGAAAGTTGCAGGCAAAAATAAGTTCATATGAGTAGCTTCACTTAACGCTTATGTTCTTTCTGCGTATATTCTACGAGAGTTATTACTTTCTTACTTTTCGAGGAAATGTGCTTTACTTGTTTTAAACGCAATACTCAGATGATTATCAATTATCACTAAACAATATTGTATAAATAATTCTACTAAGTAGTTGACGTATTTCTCTCTCTGAGCGTGTCAGCTAGTTAGGGGCCGCAGTGGGACGCCTCTGATTTGATTACCGCAGCACAACTTTGACACCTTCTGTCACATGTACAAGGTGTGTTAATATGGAATTGGAATTTGTGATATACCTAAAATGCAAATAACTGAAAAAAACTAAGCAATTAATAAATATAAGTACTGAGAAAGTAATCTCTCTCTCCATCCTAAGGACGTGTCGAGGATACGTTCGTTGCAATATAAATTTTCGTAATATCGTAAAGCAACCATTGTGTCATTGATTAAAGTCACAAGTTAAGCCCCTCGGGTGAACAAACACGGGATACTGAAGCGGTGTCGCGACAGCGGATCTCGCGTTCAAGTTACCATCGGTTCGCGCTAATTAACATAGGCCCTGCCCACACGTCTTCATACCTAATAGTAGTTATGAAAGTACAAGATTATAAAATTCAAAAACTCAAAAATCATTTAATCATATAGGTAACACATGGTACACTTATGATCGTCAAAAAAAAGAAATGTATATGAAATGCTTTTAACTTTACATTTAGTGCCAGTTTTCAAATCAAGGGCGTAGATCGGAAGAGAAGAACTGGCAATAAACTCTCCGCCACTCATTTTAATCGCCATGTTTTTTTTTACACAACGTTTGTAAGGAGCTGCAACCATTACACCATGCTCCACATGGCATCTTTAGTAATTAATAATAATAACATAAATTAAAAACAAAGACTTGTCCTCTATCAGCAGCAGGCATGGTGAAATAGGAGCACGCAATTACATTCTTGTGGGAACAACACGCAAACATATATTTGAAATAACTAGCATCACCGCATATACGAATTCAAGTACGACCAGTCACCACAAGTAGCAACCATATTTATTACATACAATGAAATGCTTAAATATAATTTTTTAAAATAAAACTTTATCGAATACACAGATGCCTACATTTCATTATGTTCGAAATTATCTTTTGGAATAAATTGATTATTACTATATTTATGATGTCTTGTTTAATAATATTAAATTTAAATTGTTTTAGATTGTAACGTATATTAAGTAGAGAAATGCATGCGATCCGTGTGCGCGTCCTCTTAGCTCACAATCGAACTAACACATGGAAATCAGCTCACTAGTTGCCGATACGCGATCAAGTCTACAGTTAATTAAAAACCGAGATCCACGTACACTAACCTGCTTCACGATTACCGACTCTATTGTATCGTGATGAGGTTCACACATTGTATGATAAGACTCTTTGTACCGGCTCGTTACCTGGCATGTTTTTTTTATGTAATAGGCAAACGGGCAGGAGGTTCACCTGATGTTAAGTGATACCGCCGCCCATGGACACTCACATTGCCAGAAGGCTCGCAAGTGCGTTGCCGGCCTTTCAAGAATTGGTATTGGTGGCGTATGGCTAGAGTATGTGTTTTATGATAATCCTCTTGGATTTATCATCGATACTAGTTATTAGTTTTCTTAAGAGAAGTTAATTTTAAACGAAAGCACCAAAAGCATTCTAATAATATTTCCAGTTTCCAGTGACTTCATAGGCTTCAAGAGAGTATTAATTACAGTCTGAAAATGAACACAACTGACAAGAATTTGTCGAGAGATTTAATTATTGTTTATCGGTGTGTATTGCGTATAAATATTTATAAATGGATTAGATCCGATAGTGGTCGAGGGTCGCACGTGAGGGTCCTCGATTTGTTCACGTTAATGGAAAACAGTTTATAACTACTGCCTTTTGACCTGATCAACAAAATGGTTGAAGAATTACCTTTAGACTGACTCAAGTTTCTTTCAAATTATATAAGGTTATTCGTTATTGGAGGATTGTATAGGTGTAGGTAAACAAACTGACATTCGGAATATTCTTCTTTTGTCTCCTACCTCTGTCAATAGGTCTCTTTGAAATAGTTTCTGTTTTTATAAAAGTTCTAAAATTTGTTACTACAAACTATTTTTTACGAATCTTTAAAGAAAAATGTCCGCATTTTCTGCTCGCGTGATTTTCGGCTTAAGACACGGCTACGTGCTTCGTATTGTATATATCAGTCGTGAAACACTTAAGAATTTTAGTAACTTATAGCAAATAGTAATGTGTAGTTAGACACTTTCATGTTATATTATTATATTTCCAACTACTACTGACTGACTACTAGGTTCATAGTCTTGCGCACTCTATTGGCGAGAGTAAATGAGGCGAAAAACAGTTGTTAGAGAGGCAACTAAAAACCGTAAGCGTTTCAGTGCTAACCGCTTTATCGGGTCGTTAATCAGCCACAAGTAGGAGAAAGCAAACGTAGCTTACCCGACTGCGGCCGACGGTTCGAACAATGAAATTATAGTTTTTGTCTTCACTGATTCTTATTCGTGCTCCAAAATAAAAACCCTGTTTTTTCATATCAATGACACTGTAACGAGAGACAAACGTACCTACACCCCAGATAGTTTAAAATGCCTTGTGAAACAAATAGAATTTAATGAGGAAAGTAGGAAAGTCGACGCAATTAATCTCGCGTGAAGCGGGTTCTATTTTCGGTTAGCGCGTGACACGTGACAAGGGACGGTAGTGATAACGCTAGTTATAAATAATAGTCCTTTTATTAGCAACTCTAACTTTATATAAATGAGATGTCAAATTCTTACATATATATAGTTTGATACCTCGTGCTTGTTCAATTATAGATATTTTTTCCTGTTATTGTGTTCTCGGTGTTAGAACCGAGGTGCTCTATATATATATAATAGTATATTCTCAAAGAGGTTCATCTAAAATTTATGAAAATCGTTCACGAATTCAAAATTGATATATTGAAAGCAAATTTATTCAAGAGAATATTTTATGGTTTAGGCGTTATGAGCATAGTGATCATAGGAGATAAATATGTGACTATAAATCAACTCATTTTTATTAATACAACGGATTAACCTGTAAATTTAACTACGGCTTACATAAGATCTATGTTTATTGATTACCTGCCTCGTTGCTAAATTGTGAACGAGTTAAGTGTAAAGAGCTTTACATTTTTCACAAATTCCAAATGGCCAGCCTTCATTGGCTATTGACGTCAAGTACATTCCCTTTTATAATCACAAACAGCTCTCAAACAAAGATTTAAAGCGAATTTTCGCTTGAAGCTTGGCGATAGTAGTTTTACTAAAACATTGCACGCTAAGTAATTTGAAAGCGACGAAGAAATATAATAAGCTTTGTCCATTTAGGGCTGTCGACATCAAATTATGAAACATTTCCACCGTCCTGCTTCTTCTTTTAAAACATCGAATATTTCTTTATTTTAGTTATTGTTTTAACATTTATTGAATTCATACAAATTCAAAGCTAAGTGTGCTATATTTCATGAGCTATGTCAATTATATGAAAATATTTAAAGATTCTTCAGTGTCAGCCCTAGCAACATTGCTATCAAAGCACTTGTATAAACAAGGAAGAGCGCAATATTCAACGCGAAATATACTAATTTAGAAGGCTCTATTTAGCTCAAGACGAACAATTGTAAGAGTCCATTATTACCGACGCAGCCGACAACGGGTAATTATTAAACAGTACAAAATTCGCTCGTGTTTCAAAAGTGCCCAATTTGAGATTAAACCGCGCCATCTTAACTGTTAATGGACAAACAGTACACAGCCAGAGGAAAAGACAATATTTGGCTTTAATTGGGTTCGTTTTGAAGATGAAATACAATTAATCTTTGAGTTTGAATATTTCTGTCTCCTACGGCTCTATGAAAAATACAGTAGAATTTGTCGACATGAAAAATTCTCAAGCCTTAATCCGAGCTTTTCTTACAAAACAATGTAAATGTGACCTTTGGCCTAGTGACGTAGATGGAGCGTCTCTTCAGTTTTAACAAGTTTTTAAAGTAAATTGCATTTTTAAACCGTCGCGAAGTCAGCCGTGGCACAGATACGAAGCCGCAGAGATAAGAGTTGTCTCGTCATCGCGCTTGGAGCCGAGCCAGGGCACGGACTCCACGCGCCTTGCTAGCTTTCTTGGGTTAATTAACGAATACTGTTTCGTCAAACGTGTGATGTACTACGAACTTCTGGCTAACTGTATTAACAATTATCCTTCAAAGTAAATTAAGTTATTTGAAAAAGAGCCGTCAGCTCACCACTCATATCTGCACGAGTTTTAGCATAAATCCCGTGGAGCAGGCCGTTGCGGTCATCGTTCAAAAATTGAGCAATATCGCTGTGAAATATGTGACTGCTTTCAGTTATAAATTATATTTTAGCGCTAATGCAATGGTTTGTCTATTTTATTTGTTAAATGTATAACTACTAAAACTAACATTTTAATGTGACTTATAATTTCAATATGCTTAATAGAGATTTCATAAAGCGATTGTAATAGAGGCAGGAGTGAAGTGTCCTCAGCTGAGTGGAAAGATGAGTGATATGACCGGACGCTGATCTATCAGCGATTTAGCCGCGATAACACTGAAACTGGGTTAACTTATTGTATTATAAGGGCTAACAGAGCAAGTAAATTACCTATAACATTCGTACTCTCATTTCTCATTACATTGAATCTGTTCAATTTCATATAGTTGTAAGGTATTACATGCTAAGAAAACAGATCGGGAGCAAGCAAATGAATGCTGAAAATGTATACAATTTTCACATATATCAAAGAACTGTTGAATCATTCAAGTTTAAGGACAAACAATAGCCCTGCTCTGCAGAATGCAACATTGTTCCAAGCTTTATTGTTCCGAGCTACGAACCTGTTCCACTCTTGCACGTTGCCTGGCTCCTTAGCTTTCATAATACGTTTAAATTTATAACGCTAACTACACACATGGCTTAAACTCGTGCTTCATTTGTACATACTGTACCTAATGTGTACTTCATTTGTGACAGATTGGCACATACAATATATTGCTCTCAGAAATATAGCAATTACTGTTTTTTAGAAAAATTGTACAATAATACAAAAATAACTAGTACACGTGTCGTGCGTTTTAATGCCGCTATGCGCTTCTATTGTGGAAATCATATCTTCTAGACAACGACCATCCTACCCTATTACAAGGTTTCAATATCTCGCAAGTTTCGTTAAAATAATACATCGAAATAAAACAAATAAGAATATTGTTGTACGCAGCAGTTAGTTATGAAGGAAAATATATTGTAGGAAAAGTTAAGTCATATTAAACAAGTTCTCAACGAGAAAATATATTCACTATAATAATTTCCGAGAACGTATGAGAATAATACTTTGTGAAAAATATACAACTTTGACGCGCAGCTTATTTGATTCGAGATGATGCTTTATACTTAATAAATTATTATTATAACTCGAAAACTCTTAGAATTTATTGAAGAAACTTAAACAAAACAAAAATCTTTCAATACGTGGAATAGTACATTGTAGTGATTCATAGAAGAATAAGCTGTATAAGAGGGGAGTGGAGTGGTTTCTCAATTTGTTATCGTAAAGTGAGAGGTGCCGATTTTATTGTAGGAAACTTTAGCTATCACAACTTGTAATAGATTCTTTTAAAGTTTAACTCGGTTATTATTGTTGTAATGTACATTGCATTGATTGTGCCGTTCGGATTCCTCGGGAATCGTTTTTTGGAGTTTGAATTGGTGTAGGGAGTTATATTTAATATCTAATTTATGCCATTTCGAACTTTTACGTAAAACGCACATATGCGCCCTTATTGTCAAAATTTGGGCTAAATTTAGTACCGCCAATGTTACCATAGTAACGATGTATTAATATATTTCAAATGGCTTAGGATGAAGACAGTGAAATTATGTGTATGTAACTCGCTGACTATTAAAACATTAATAATTGAGGTGCACGACAATGTGTGTCGATAAATTTAACTGCGATTAAAGAGTTCCCTAAAAACAAAATAAATAGCTTTGCGACATCAAGATATGCAAAGGCGGGCACCAGCGAAACCGATGTTGAAGCACTAAATGAATCCGGTCACACGAACGATTAAGATAACCGCCGCTAATTAAATTTAAACCATGCATAAACCTGCTGTTTGTGTTAAGGTTTGCGAAGGGTATATCAATATGCGGTTACCACGCTCAGTACTAGTTAAACAAAGAGATATTTAAGTTTATAAATTATTCACATACATTTATAAAGCGTAGTATAATTTTTTATATAAATTTCCCAATTTCAACAATAATATTAGTTTTAAACCGGACTGGAGAGGTGATCTGACATATGTACAAAAAAGGTACATACACATTAATATATTGGACACGCAACACATGTTGTGTCAGCATCGCGTGCACGCCTTAAACAATAAGGGAATTCTAAAGGCCTCCCTCACAATAGACAGAAAGAATCTGGCGAATATAATAGTACATTATAAAAGTAACTTTATACATTACGTGTTCTCTATACTTTGTTTTGAGGAGGGCGGATGGAGTCCTTGCTAATGTCGTATATATATTTATTATTCATATCAGTTAACTTGGTCTATTTCTAACGGGATATTCTAGACACCTCAGGCTTATAAATTATGATGAAGGACATGAAGCTTCCCTTTAAGGTGGACGGCGTCGTGGGGCTCTATCGCGACTGTGACTTTAACTGTGCCCACACGCATTGCACCGTTATTTATCGAGCCAGGCTGCGCTGCGTGAAATAATTAACATTTATAATTAGTACTTGCGTGAATCGATGGGTTAAACTCAACCGATAATTGCGAAAGGGTGTAACGAACTTTAAAAGAATCGTTTTCTTAACAATACAGCTGTACAAGTTCAACTTAAATATGTGAGAGTATTTAAAGTAGAATTTGTCTGCTTAGATGCTTCTTAAATTTGATATTTTCTTTAATGCCGACATTATTGGTAGGCAAATCTGATGCATTGTGTTTGTTATGTACGAGCCAATAATAATAATTGAGAATATTAATATTTCCAGCTAGGAATATATATAAAATGACATCCAACTAAAGGACGAAGAGATATTTCTCAACGTCGTGTATTTAGAAAGTGGCACTTTGAAGAACTTTTGAACAGTGTCCAAATATTAAGTGCAGTCGACGTTCAAAATCCCGTAAGTTGTCAAGTAGGGATGCCAAATATTCGGGAATAAGTGTACGCATAACTTAATCCAAACAAAAAAAATACAAAACCTTTTTAGCGAGTAATGATTTAGGATGCAGCAGTCACACAACAATCGTTTTCTTATCGTGAAAACAGGCCAAAAATATACAAAATAAATTAATAAAACTTGCACATCACCCACAACGAAGCTTTTAAAGTATTCTGATCTATTTTGTATGTCTCGGTGGTCCTGGGATGTGAGTTGTGCGAAGAATGCTCAAGAGTGGAACTATTCCTAGCAAGTTCGCAAATCTTTGAAAGTCATCAGGGCGAAGGTAATTATTGAATTCCACGAGATCCTGGGGCCACTAAATTTCACTTTCGTTCAGGTGCGGTTTTGAATTTTGGTTAACTGGTAATTAAGTGATATTACGAAGCAAACAATTTCTGTCAGTTTTTTTATTGAAGTAAAAAATTGGCTTTACGGTTGATATATTGAACAATCCCAAAAATAATTATTCTCTTCATTTTAAATACATTCTCAAAATAAAAAATTACACGTCAATCACACACTTATTGGGAAATGTAGTGCGAACAAACTCACGAGCCAGCAATTTGTTATATCAATTTTTCACTCCCGTCTTATTAAATACGGGATCGACATTAGCAGTTTTCTGACATCATTCCTTCACCTCGCTTTGTAATAAGCTTTGTAGTGTGAGTGTAATCTCCGCTTAAGGCCAGCGGTACATTTTAAAATATTCATACATTGCTGGTTTTTTCAAGTAATCTAACAGAAAATTGTATGCACACGCAGCAATGAACGCGCCGTAGATCGATAAATCAGCGAAGGTAGAGCCGTGTTTACGTAGTGGCGTAGTATTCAGAGAGTTGATTGTGTTTACCCACTACGGTTCTATATAAAAGCTAATTTTCAGCAGTCCGTCCTCGTGTTACTTAATTCCAAGATTCCGTTAATAGAACGGCAAATAGATTTTAGGAAATTCAGTACTTGATGTAAGAAATAGTTGATTCGAATGTTGCGCAAAATAAAATTGAAATACACCTTATTATTTAAAATTGTACGCTAGAGAATAACTCTCTAGTTAGTAAAGACAGTTTAATATTTATTTTTTTAAAGACATATGTAAACTAAAGTTACCTAATGTAGGAAAAAAATTATAGAGTTTAGAAATGGTAGGTACTTTAACGTCTCTTTACTAAGTTAGTTACGAAACCTATAACCCATAATATTTTATTGACTAAGACAGTACGATGAGGTGTAGCAGCAGTACAGTTAAAACTGGTGTTACTACAATTGAGTAAAAGAAGATACCCGGCAACATCCAACAAATCACGTGAACATCATCCTCGATCAGCTCGCAGCCAATAAGCAGGAATCTAACCGGCTATATTACTTCCACGAAACTATTATTTCCCTATACGCTAGTTTGTTTTTCTTGTCTTCTTTTCTCGACGAAGGTAAAACTGTACTTACTGTACATTGATGCTTTAGTTAAAAATATTTGCATTCAGTAATTACAATTTATTTGAATATAGGTGCTTAACATTTTATACACACTATATTACAAATATAGTAAATATAACCTATTTATGTTATTAGTTTTCTTAGATGATCTACACTCTCCCTTATCTTACCTGCTATGGACCTTTTGAAAATGCGAGTTAATAGTTGACTAAAAATAAACCAGCAATGTATGGATAAAAGTAAATAGTTTCGTTGCCGAGAATATTTAGTGTGGCGGATATCGGGAAAGGATTGATTCACGGTTTCAATTACCTACATCCAGCAATGTTGTTCCCGGCTCCGATTTGATCTTATAAAGTAGCCATTGTGCTCCTAAAATACAATCCAAGTTTTCTTTCCTAATTTGGCTCGGGACGAATACTTTGACATACATTTGTAGGTCGGCTGCACAATACCACGGCTCAAATATATTTTACAGTTTCAGTTTTCGATTTTGTAACCCCCCCACCGGGGCATGGGGCAGATTTATGTCTGCGTATTTCATTATTTGTTGCAAATCAAAACATTTATTTTTTCCCTTCAATAATTGTTATGTGCGTTTGCTGATGATACTTCAGCTGTCACGATGTTATGTACCAAATGGAAACGTGTCATCTACCTTTGAATTATCTGATTAACTTAGTTTTAAAAACATAAGACAGCAAAGCAAAGCAACGTAAAATCTGTTACGCTGCTTTATATAACAAACTGTTCATTGAAAAAGCAATATACGTCTAAACAATGTAGACACGACCTTAGCCTTATTCGCGATGTTTCCGAGAAAATAGTAGTTTTAGAATGTGATGGAAGTTTGATTAGGTATCCCCTGATCGATGTTTGGTCGAGGGGAGAGTTGCATTTGTTGACCGCATTCCGGTTTCAAGATATTTACTAGATATTTTCTTGAAAGGTTCAAGGAATCATTAAGCTTTTAATATATGTATATAGCTAGCAGGCTAATTATGCCTGAGTTTCGATATACGTAAATCATTTTACTGCAACATGAAACATTTGGATTGTGCAAACAAGTGATTTAAAGCGAATTCGTCTCAAAAAGAGTTTGGAGTCATTATGAGTATCAAAACTAAAGTTAGATAATGAGAGGCGCATTAGCGGAGTGCGGCGAGCGATCCCCGGGGCGCCGGGGCTACCGAACAATAAATACCTCGTCCCGAACCGATCCGGCATTCAATTGGCGGGTTTAGTGCCGATAAATATCTTGTTAAATAGCATTTCCTTATGCTCCGTAGCTAGGAACAGATTTAAGTTTATCGTTGAAGATGATTTCACAGATATATATAAATTCTTCAAAAATTGTTAAGTTATATTACTACCTATTTGATATGTTTTGGTGATACAATTGCCAGTGTTATTCGGTGGAAAATGGCCAGTTTGGGCGGAGAGCGGGAGTGGTGGCAATTGAGAGGAAGCGGGCTCTTTTTGTCAGCAAGCGAGGCCAGTTCAAACAGGAAAGTTGTTCGTTAGCACAACTGGTGCCGCCGAATTCAATTTGGCGAGCGGAGCCGTCTTATTCTCTTATTGTATTACGATGTCCGCGCGATGACCTGAGAGACTCGCCTTCAATTGGGATTTTTAAATTCCAACAAGTTTACTCTTTTGAATTTCTTTCAACTTCAATTTCTCCCCGTACGGTGAAAATAAAACTACGATATTGTTTCATCGTTTCAATTGTTTTCTTAAGTTGAGCACGCCTTACGTCGATCTTTGCCGCTAATGACGTTGTATATATTTTGAATAAATACATTTCATAGATTATATTAAATTTATTTTTACAAAGACCTTCAAAATTTAATTGATTCATTCCCGCATATCGTCAGTAAGAAAATGGCAATTCATCAAAAATGTTGTTATTAGTTCGGAATTGCGGAACTGACCACAAACAACGATATTCAGCTACTGTGTTTCCGGCTTGACCGATTTTCGCTCGCCGCTAACTTTGCATCGACCACCGCATAATCATTTTAGTACTACGACTGCTGAATATCGCTTAACTACTTTAACTATCGAAAAGTGTTTACTACTTTGATTGCAGCATTGCAACGTTAAAGGCAAAATAGATGCATAATTCGAAGGAAAAAAGTAGGATAGCCATTATTTACTTTTTATTCAGAGTAAGGTGATCCTATTTAAGATAAATTAGTGGTAGAAGCTGTTTTTGTAAAAATGCTCTAGCACAAAAGGTGGATTTAGGTCGAGACAGTCGTTAATTAACGGCGCAAACTTAAATAGGAATACTTCGGGCACTCGTGTGAATGAGGATTTAGTACAAAGTTAAAAGTCATCGTATTATAGAGGAGACAATTTGCAAGTTACACGGGAATTACCCAATTTTCATTTAAACTTTCATAGCGCTGTCTCATTCTTCAAACGGATTTTCCGACGCTCGAGGGTCCTTCATTTAAATACAATCTCAAAAGTATTACGTACTAGCTTCCGCCTGCGGCTCCGTCACCCACAGAATCTGAAAAGTTTTTTTTGCTCTCTCTGTTCAAGGGCGTTTTTCATCGAGTCTTAAAATTAATGTTTTATTTGGTGCTAGAAATCGGAGTTGAAATCTAATCAAAAATAGTTTAAGGTTGTCGGGCGGCAGATAGCGCTTAAATATGTGAATATTGCAAGTCAGCCTGAAAGTATTTCGATGTTAACATTTTCCGCTCGTGCTATATTGAGTATGAAATTGAAATTATTGCAAATATATATTTAAAAAATAATTCACAAATTTCATTTGATACATTGCTTTTTATATCTTCAAACTTTAGTACTTAACTACCTAACTTTATTAATCTGTCAGACCTTGTGTGTATGTTCAATTTCAAAACACAATTTCATCGTAGATTGTTCGTTGAAGTTGTGTCGTTTTTTACGGTCTTGAATATAAATTAAAGTTTAGAAAACGGAGTGATGTATTACTTAGGGTTCGATTGATCTGTATTAATTTATATATATTAGATAGATAACAACTTTGAAAAGGCAGGTCAATTGAAGTGTAGAAAAGGTGTCGCATAGATGCAGGCTTGCGAGATAGGGCGGGCGGAGGATCGGGAACGTTCGAACCGGGATTGCGGATTCAATAGGTATTTTCGCGTAATTGACAGCTCTGTGTCGACTTACCGCCTCAATGCGATCTCATTCTCAGCCAACTGAGCAGTCTGATTGATTGATGGACTTGGAATATGTATTTTGAGGTGCATCATTTTAAAAATAAGGGTCAAGCATAAACGACTTTGTATGTGAGTTCATAAATTACAGTTAAACCAGTAAAAATTGAATGTTTGTGGACACAATACTATTAATAATACTTAATGAGAACGAAAACCCTAGAAAAAATACTTAAATAGACATTTGCTTACTTTTAAACGAATGATTCTTGTTTATATGGAAAATGCTGTAGGTACAGTATCGCCACAAGATTCTTTATTAAAAAAAATATTATTAATTCACAAAAAACTGAAATAGCATATAATGTTTTGCATGAATTAACGTTAATGTTCCAAAGCTTTGTTTTACTTCGCCAACGCGTTTGAAAAGATTATTCGGTTGTGGCAAAAGAATAATAATTGTTTTGGATTATTATTTATCTTTATGAGCTGTTTTGCGTTCACAAGAAAAACAAGGTGTATTAATGAAAGCGGTTGATTAAACGAACAGGCTAAATGGTTATCTGCACAAACAACGCCAGGGAAAATTGGATAACGGCTAAACGTTGAGCTTATTTGTTTCGTATTCCTCACACACAGTGCAGGCGGCAATTAATTTCGCAGTTTTTGCCGTTTTTTGGGCCAGGAATGATTGGAATGGTTTTATGACAAGCCTTTTGTGGAAGGAATATATAGAAGATATAGACGACCTTTGCCGTGCGCATTTGAACTTCAATTTATAGAACTGTTTGCACTGCTTGGTCAAATTCTCGCAACGTATTTATTGTTATGTAGCATTAATATTTGTAAGCTATTCTCGGTCTTCTCCTGCCTTCTATCTTCCCCACCAAGATGGTCTTAAAGAAGTTCTCGTGTCGCACCAGGTGTCCAACCATCTTCCCTCTCCCGTTTTCTATGGTACTCAGCAGATTTCGTTTCTCACCGACCATACCCAGCACCTCTTCATTGGTCTTCTTTTCGGTCCAGCTTATCTTCATCATTCTCCTATCCATCAAGATGATCCAACAAGAGATGATCTCCACCATCAAGTTTTGGTCGTGACATAACAGAAGGTCAAGACACTTGCGCAGAACCGCACTGAGTGGCGTTTAATCCACAGACAAGAGCCCGGCTCTTAAATTTGAAAGAAGAAGAGAGCATTAATCTTTACATCTAATAATTATAGTGTTATTGATAAACTAGGCGTTTTTGTTAAAAATAGCAGTAGGTACTAGTCGTTTTCACCTAAGTACATAATATGTTTACTTTTTTAAGATGGCATATTCTATGTAGTTACGGGCAGAAAGAGCTCAACTATAAACGCATTTCCCGAGAAATATAAAGCCATTAACGTAAAACTGTCTCAGCAGACATTAAAACAATAGAGTTGATGAATACGAGCGACGTTGTCGCACCGCACTTGCGGCGCCGAGAGCTCGGCTAAATATTTGAATTTCGGATATTCGCACTCAATTCCATAAACAATGCGGATAATAATTAAAATTGGGATTTAAACAAGATTTATGTTATCACTCTGAAACCATTTAAAACGTTTACGTGTTACCAGTTTAGTTCCTTCCTCCGCGATTTACTAGTCTTGAGCTAAGATGTAAAGATGTATTAGTGCTCATTAATCTTTTTTAGTCAGATCTGTTAATTATTTCGAAATATCATTCTGCTAGAGACTAAGGAAATGCGGAGAAATTTTGCCAGTGAGCCAACCCCAAGACTGTAAAATAAATAAAACGAAAATAAACATAAGGTGTGAGGAAGCTGTATTGTGTTAAGGGGATCGCGCAAAACGCCTATGATATTTGGATCGGCTTTGCGGTTGTAACTTGTGAACTGTAATTGCGACAATCTGCCGAATAAGCGCTTACATTGCTGCTTACTATTACTTAACACGATAAAGTGTCATACAAATATAGTTTAATTGTTTATTTCTCTACTCTACGTGCCCGCACAACTTTTACATGGCGCTTCATAAGCCCTGCATTATTTAAGTTTCGTTTTTATTTAATACGCAATGTATAGCTTACCATGTATGAAGTCGAACGCGATGAGGCACGAGTGTCGCAGTATGTGCCCGTTGGAATCGCACGAGATTAGGGAAAAAACAAAAGGATTGTGTTGGTTATGCTATCAAAATATGTTTATCTATACCGCAACTAGTGTTGCCCAAATGCAAGACCAAGACGAGACTTAGCCCAGTCTTGGTATTGTCTTGCGACAATACACCTGGTCTTGATCTTGGTCTTGGTATTGCGCTCTCAGTCTTGGTCTTGGTATTGGTCTTGCAGCAAGAGTCTTGCAAGTCTTGCGAGACTTACAAATACCTATTAGCCTATTGCTATTTATTGAACACGTTAGTTTAAATTAGTTTTATTTATTTAGTAAATTTTTTTTTTTTTTTTTTTTTTTTTTTTTTTTATAGAACGGGGGGCAAACGGGCAGGAGGCTCACCTGATGTTAAGTGATACCGCCGCCCATGGACACTCTCAATGCCAGAGGGCTCGCGAGTGCGTTGCCGGCCTTTTAAGAATAGGTACGCTCTTTTCTTGAAGGACCCTAAGTCGAATTGGTTCGGAAATACTTCAGTGGGCAGCTGGTTCCACATAGTGGTTGTGCGCGGCAAAAACTGCCTTAAAAAACGCTCAGTTGTGGAACGGCGGACGTCGAGGTGATACGGGTGGAATTTCGTATTCTGTCTCGACGTCCGATGATGAAATTCAGCTGCAGGTATTAATCCGAACAACTCCTCTGAACACTCTCCATGGTAAATGCGGTAGAAGATGCAGAGTGACCCCACATCTCTACGCAACGCCAAAGGATCAAGCCGCTCGGAGAGGGATTGGTCGTCGACAATTCGAACCGCTCTGCGTTGTATACGGTCAAGTGGAAGGAGCTGGTACTGGGGAGCCCCCGCCCAGAGGTGAGAGCAGTACTCCATGTGGGGCCGAATTTGCGCTTTATATAGTTGCATGCGGTGGCCCGGAGTGAAGTACCGCCTCGCCTTGCTGAGCACACCAAGCTTTTTGGAGGCTAATTTAGCCTTTCCCTCCAAGTGACCGCGAAACTGAACGTCGTTCGATATGTCAACGCCAAGTATTCCAATGCTGGCTGTGGCTTTAAGAAGAGTGTTTTCGAAAAGAGGAGTAGCGACAAAGGGTGTTTTTTTAGCGGAAAACGCGCAAACTTGTGTCTTCTTGGGGTTAAATTGGACTAGGTTTTGTCTGCCCCAGTCTGAGACTCCACGTAGTAGAGTTTCGACTTCAGACACAAGTTTGTTCCGGTACTCATCAACAACTGCCCGAGAAATACCTGCCCGGCCAGTGTAAAGAATATCCCCAGTGCTGTCATCCGCATAGCAGTGAATGTTGCTAAGTTGCAACATATCATTGATATGCAGAAGAAATAGGGTCGGGGATAGAACACAGCCTTGTGGGACCCCAGCGTTCACGGGTTTAAGGTCGGAACATGCTCCGTCGATGACGACCTTGATGCTCCGATCGGCCAGAAAGCTGGAGATCCAATCGCATAATTTCTCGGGAAGCCCATAGGCTGGAAGCTTCGAGAGCAGTGCTCTGTGCCACACCCGATCGAAGGCTTTCGCTATGTCCAAACTTACCGCCAACGCCTCCCCCTTGGACTCAATTGCTTCCGCCCACCTATGGGTAAGGTATACAAGGAGGTCACCAGCTGAGCGACCACGACGAAAGCCGTACTGAGAATCGCTAATCAACTGGTGACCTTCTAGATAACTCAAGAGCTGGCAATTAATAATGGTTTCCATTATTTTGGAGAACAAGGAGGTTATAGCTATTGGGCGATAGTTGGACGGATCAGAGCGATCGCCTTTTTTCGGGATCGGATGTATCGAAGCGGTCTTCCAGCACTTCGGGACAGTGCCGAGCGAGTACAGGTACCGGAAAAGGCGCGTTAAGACCGGAGCCAACTCAGGAGCACAAGTACGCAGCACAATTGGGGGGATACCATCCGGCCCGCTCGACTTATGAATGTCCAAGGAAGATAGTGCTTTGCGGACAGCACGTTGCCGGAATGTGATTTCCGGCATCGAGGAATCACACCGCGAAATGGTCGGTGGTGATCTCCCTCGGTCATCCAAAGTCGAGTTGGACGCGAAGAGACAGCCCAAAAGGTCGGCCTTCTCCTTCGCAGTGTGGGCCAGAGAGTCATCCTCCCTGTGCAGTGGCGGAATGGAGGGCTGACAAAAATTCCCCTGGACAGCTTTGGCGAGAGACCAGAAGGCTCGAGTCCCTGAAGGGAGTTGGGCCAATCTCTCGCCAAATCTGGCAATGTGCTCTGACTTTGCCTTAGTGATTTCTCGTTTGAAGGACCTGGAGGCTGAGTTATATGCTGTTTTAAGTTCGCTGGTATTGGCATCACGAGATTTCGCCGCTTCCGCCCATGCCTTAAAGCATTCTCGCTTTCGACGCGAGGCCGCCTTGCAAGAACGTTTAAACCAGGGCTGAGACTTGCCGCCGATCGGCACCGCAGAAAATGGAATAAAGAGTTCCATGCCCTGCAGAACCACTTCGGCGACAGAGGCGGCGACGGAATCTGGAGCTTCCGGCGAAAAGCACATAGGCCCCCAAGGGTAGGACGCAAAGAAAGACCGCATCCCGTCCCAATCTGCTGACTTATAGTGCCAAATACGGCGACAACCCATAAAGCGGGGCCGTGAAGGGCGCGTAGATGGCACAGTACTCCGGACCACACAATGATCTGATGAACCCAATGGCGGGTCAACAGAGACTTGATAGTTCTCCGGATGTGAAGTCAGCAGAAGGTCCAACAAAGAGGGTTTATGACCATCCACATCTGGTATTCGCGTAATCGCAGGGACCATTTGTGTCAGGTCGTAGGCTAAAGCAAAGTCGTGAAAGGATCTTCCCGCGTGATCGGTAGTTTCAGAGCCGAGCCAATCGGCATGGTGGGCGTTAAAATCGCCAAGTATCACGATTTCAGCGGTAGGAACCCTTTCGAGCAGGGAATCTGTAGCCATTTGGATGTGCTCAATGAGTCGGTCAGTTTCGATATTTCCGCTATGGGACCTATACAGGCATGCGTAGAATCGCGGATGGTCATCGCAGTCTACGCGCAGCCAGAGGTTAGATAGGTCCCTTCCTTCAAGCGTCCCGAGGCGACGAGAACAGATATCCTCTCTGACGTACACGCAAACTCCCGCCCGCGGCACAAATGAATGTTCCAATTTGTACCCCGGGTAGGAGAGGTAGGAAGTATCAGCCGGGGAGGAAATCTGAGTCTCGGTAAGAAAGAGCAAGGCCGGCTTCGCAGTCTCTAAATGGTAGTGGACTGCGTTGATATTGGTATTGAGCCCCCTAACATTTGTGAAGTCCACGGCGAGTGTGGACGGGGGTGCCTTTGTAGGTTTGCTCCGTTTGCCCCGAGAACGAATTATGTTATTTTTTCCGAGCGCAGAATTGCCCCCCCCAGAATACGAAGGGCAGCCTGTGCGTCCACCACCGGGCGCAGAGTGTCCCGGTGTTGGACGCCCAGAGGGGGATTCTCCACCGCGAGCGCGTGTGGTACCCCCCTGGGGTAGATTCTGTCTTTTTTTCTGCACCTTCATATTTCTTGTAGAGGGGGGGGGGGGGGAATGGGCTCCGGGAGTCTCTCTCACCGCACGAAACGCGAGTACAATAAGGCAAACTTATTGCATCACTTCACGCCGGTTTTCTGAGAGACAGTGGTACTGCCCCGGTCGTGCCTGCCCATTTGGCTGAAGCCCGAAGGCAACAGCATGGCACTCCCACTAGTAGCATGAATTTATTTAATTATTTAGTAAAGACTATTGTCTTCAGCGATGATTTACTAACTAATAATAATTAATTTGTTTAATGGAATGGGATGGAAGAGTTGTAGAATAAAGACAATCTATGCAATTTAACATTTATTTAAATAAAAAAATTGCAGTACAGTACAGAATAGCATCGACATAATTAACTTCCAGTAGACTTGCAAACGTTATACAAAACGAGTTCAAAAAGTTATAAGTACAAGTCAAAGCGTTTCCTTACACAAAAATTCTCCTAATGTACCTATGTAAATACCTATGTATTATTGTATCTACCTATAAATTGGTAAAGAAATGATATGAACGGCTCGCCAACATGCAGATATAAACCCCGAGAGGTTTTTGTTGTGTGGCTAAAACTAAATATGAATATGGTTGTTTTCGAATTAAAAAAAATTGGTTACTTTATATTAATTCTTTTGACCAAGAATTAATACAAAGTAACCACCTCGCTGATTCATCACTTAATCTATTTCTATGTTTTCTAATTACTAGCGATGCTTTAGAAAATAATCTCTCAGCAGGTACTGAAGTTGCAGGTATCGAAAGAAAATCACGAGCCATCTTGGATAAAATCGGATATTCCGTCTCATGCGTCCTCCACCACTCTAAAATGTCTTCCGAGCTGGCGGCTCTCGGTTTACTTAGATACTCCTCCAACTCGTCAGAAACTAAGCCTTGAAGACAAGATCCAGATGACGACGTAGAGGGACATGCATACAGTTTCTCAAAGTCTATTACATCTTCATATTCCTCATCCTCACATACTTTGTTTTCATTTCTTGTTAATTCTGGAGATTTAGACACCGAGTGTTGCTGTACGTGTAGACTTTTATATTCTTTATAAAGTTCATTAAATTTGTGCAGGCTTTCTGTTTTAATTTGCTGCCCCCATAATGTAATATCAAAAGTCTGAGCTTTGTGCCTTGGGTCTAAAATTAAAGTGGTACAGTAAATCCAGTTGCTCTTCTTATAATGTTTAAGCATTTTATCTCGGGCTGCTTGGAAACCTAAAATGAGCCTTTCATCCACTTCAGTTCGATTTGGTTTCTCATCTAATTGTTTTACCATTGATTCAATTTTATCAAGCAATAGATTGAATGATACAATGACTAGCGGTAATGTAACATATTTTTCTCCACCAAGTTTCGTTGATAAAAGTTTAAAGTTTATTAAAAACTTATGTATTTTTTCGAGTATTTGCCATTCCGTTTCTGTGATTTGAAAATCATTCAATTCGGTTACTGAAACGCATAATATGTTAATGCCAGGTCTCACTTTTAAACCAAATCCAATCATATCATGTGTGGAATTCCATCTTGTTGGACAGTCGAGTATAGGATTGAGATTTGATGGCACGCCAACTGCTTCACAAGCAGACTGGAACTTCCTCTTCAATATCTCGCTTCTTTTTATTTTACTGGAAATACTGCGTAATTTTGTAATACCTGTACGTGAGTCAGCAATATTTGGCACATATTCTTCATCTTCCTCAGTTTCGTCTTCATAGTCTTCATACTGCTGTTCTTGTTCTTTATTGTCAGTTTCAATGTGTAAAGCTAAGGTCTTTAGTAAATCTTGTACACCAAGGTTCAAAATGTGAGCAAAGCACCGGAAATGTTGATTGTCTGAATCAAAATGCAGCAGTTGTTTGCCAAGTTCACACATAAATTTGGTATTTGCAGTTGCGTTGTCCACCGTGATACCCTGTATTTTATTAATTATGCCATATTCCAATAAACATTCGTGGAAAATCGTTGCAATATCTAACCCAGTATGTCGACCGCGCGATGGTATAAAATCAAGGACTACAGATCGATACTTCCAGTCATTGTCTATAAAATGAATTGTGACCCCGTAGTAACTCCTACCAGCAATGGACGTCCATCCATCAATGGTAAATGACATTTTACATGAATATTGTTGTAGTCGATTTTTAACATTCGATTGTAGTTCTTCAAATCGCTCTTTAACTTTCCTTCTTAGTGTCGACCTTTTAGGAAATATCGTATTCGGGCATATCGATCGAAAATATTCCTGTGTATCTTCATCATCGAAAAATGAGAAAGGAAGATATTTTTTTACAATCCAATCAACTGTAGCTGTCATGAAGTTGTCACTTCGGTTTTCAGATACTGACTGAAATAAAATATTAAAATATGTGTTAATAATAGTAATAATAGGTACCTATTAAAATTTAAAACTATGAACATAGCATGATATCTATAAAAATATAATATAGGTACTAGAAAACCTAAACTATACCTAAACTAGCTTCGCATTTGAATAAATTACCTAGGTATAGGTCTGTACCTATATCTAGGTATCCTAGGTATACCTATAATCTGTATTATAATCGTGTTACGGAAAGGATATACTTAATGTACATACATATCAAAGGCACGGATTCCTATGGTGATAAGTGATAAGAAACCAATAAGGCAACATTTTTCAATACCTATAATTACCTACATAATTATTAATGTTTGTAAGTCTATACGTACACAAATCATTCATTACATAGGTACCTACGTCAGCTGATCGGTGTCAAATAGTGTCAATCAATTAATAATCGTCCCCGTAGAGCGAAAACACATTAGGTTGAAAAATGCCCAAATCGAGTTAACAATGCCAATAAAACTATAGTTTTTTCCCCTATTTAACTGTCTAACCGTCAATTTTGTAGGTATCCTAGTTTCCGATTTACAAAAAGTGAAAATTAAATAAATCTATTCTTTGGTCCTAATAGAAAATAAGAGAAATTACGAAATCATGTTAACTATTTTTTTATTTATCAAAAACTTACATAGCTTATAAAATAAAAGATTACCTAAGTTACTTTTATATTAACATTTTTAATTCATAGGAAGTGTAGAAGATTTTTTTTATATAAAAGTAGTTAGATTTTATACTATTATAAAACAAAATGTCTTTTAACTCTTAAGTTTTTTTTCATTATGTATATTTTGTATATCTACCAGTTAGTCGTAAATTACCCAAATCAAGTACATATAACATAAAAATAAACTCGATCTGAGTGAAAAATCACTAACTAGGGGCAAATATTAACTAATTCATAACTACATCGGATATTCTACAGAGAACAAATAACTAATTGGTTTTTTTTTTAGGTTTTCTCAGTAATAACTTAATCATCACTTTGGGTAGCTAACATTTTAACTTAATTTGATTTCCTTCAAAATGAAACTAAAAACATTAAAATATGGCATGACATGCTAAAGTTATGGCAATTTATATTTTTCAAAACTTTAACCCTCATTATCTCAAAACAGGTTTTTTGGACTTAATGAATTTTCGCTCTACGGGGACATATATTCATCCAAGAAACAACTCCGTATAACATTTGTTTTTCTGGTATTTTTATTATTATATTGATAGTTTTATGCCACAAAATAACAAATAATTGAACACATATTAGTTAGTACAAAATCGAAGTAGGTTTTGTAGCTTGGGAAATTGTTTTTTGTTTGTAGTAAAATAAACTTAAGTAGTGCCGCGGCTGCCTCAGTAATTAAGTAACTATGTACCTGCTTAAGTAGAGTACTTTATTTAGCTCACGGTTCAAATGAATGCAGATTCTAAACCAGATACCTACCTACCCTTTCTGTAACACGTAATACAAGGATACCTATACAAACACCCGTTTGTAGAAATAGAGATTAAAATCGTAAAAAAATTTAATAACTACGAACTACTAGAACGTCCACTGCTGGACAAAGGCTTCCCATTCGGGGTGTAGTTGCCCATAATTGCCACGCTGAGGACTACGTACTACTAAATAATTTATAAAAAAAAAATTTAAACTATAAAAAGTAAAGTAGGTATTTATGAAACACCCTAATTTGCATTGTTTTTTTTTTCATAAATTTACAAAAATAAAGTACCTACGAGAAACAGCTAGGTACTTTACTCTGGAAATTACTGTAATTATTAATTGGGTACCTAGTATTTACGTAACATATTTTTTTCTTACCTGTCTACTTATTGCAGTGGTTGTTAAAAACCTTGTGATATCTCCACTTTGACTTTGACTTAATGTTGGTTTTCTTACAGGAACAAATATTTGCGATTCCTTCCCGTGAAAAGATACTAGATGCTTTCTTAAGCCTGAAGTGTTTCTGTTTTTCATTTTTATTTCGACTTTCTTATGTTGGCACAATTTACACATACCAATTTGGGACGCATGAGTTATTTCGAAAAACTCGTCATATTTGCTTTTAAGTCTTTTAGATCTAATTCTGCAACTCTCACTACTCCGACTAGAGCTATTTGAATCTTCGTCACTCATGTCAAATTGTAAACATTCACTCCGAAAGTAATAAGGATTTAGAGTATCTAGCTAGGTAAATCGGCGAGAACAATAAATAAGATAGACTCGAAGCGGAACTCAATTGGAAATGACTGAAAATTATTTAAAAACTCATATTTATAAGCACAAGCCGAAGACCGACAAAGAAAAATGCGGCGTTCTTTGATAGATAGAATAAATCTTTGAAAGATTAAAAAACAGAAGTATCAGAATCAGAATCAGATAGGTTTTGTGCCTACGCAAAAATATAGTGCAGATAATAAATGCAAATAATATTGTTTATCACGTTCCTTTTTTATTGGAACTAGGCATGTTCCGTTAGGTCATGCCTCACGTCATGTAGGTACGATAGAAGTTGATAAACCGACACTTTAAATCTCGATTTTTGGAAGTGTGTGATTTTAAAACAAAACCCACGACGTCACTCATATTTGGAGTTTTTCCACGTTTCAAGTTTGTTTAAATTAACCCACTTCCAAATTTGCAGTGCAATGTCCTTTAAAAAGGTATAATAATAATATAAACTAGGTATATTGTTATTACAAATTTTTTTATAATATGCTTACGACTACAATCTTCCTTGCGAGGACAACATAATCTATTGGCGTCCGTTCTGAGCACCCGGAAACCTATTTTATTCTTTGGAACATGGGCAGTGGCGGCGACCTTTGACATGAAAGCGACGCGACGGCGGCAACACAAAGTCTAGGACTAAGGCGGACTAAATTTTTACCTATTTTGGTAGGGTTGTCAATGCTGGCATTAGCACAGAAAAATAAAATTAAGTAAACACAACGTTTTAACTAGGTATCTACGATAGAATATTTTTTCTACTAATTCCCTAAGTACTCAGTCTAAATATATTTTTCATAATTTGTTGTGTGTAATAGTGAACTCTAAATCTTACTTAAGAGCTTTTTTTAAAATAAACTTATGGAAAGCACTGACATGGCATATACAATTTTCAATCTTGCTGCTCACATTTTAGTACCTAGGTATATCACTCACTATCTATCATTTACCGATATTAACAATGATTAGGTATTTCGAAATTAAAATATTCGAAATTCAATAGATGCAATACCTACTTAGTTATTAATTATGATCTCGCCGGACAGCCAGTGTGAGAATGTATTTGTACAAGAAACTCAGAGCATTCAATTTATACCTACCTACTGCTGAGACATTTAATTTTATCCCCCTATACCAACCCTACCAAAATAGGTAACAATTTTGTGTGCCTCTGTCCGTACTCTTTGTCGGCAAATGCGGCGCTCAAACAGTGTCAAATGCTGTGATACACTTGTTGCAAACCGCGGCGTCTTTGTCGGTAAATTATCAAATAATTAGGTATATAATACACCGACCGACCAACAGTTTATTCGCAGAACGTCACATTTTCCCAATTAACCTTGAACCTTAATACTCTAGCGATAAAGTTGAAAATCTGTTAAAGAAATTTGACAGATTGTAGGAGCTCAATGTGCTGGCGTCTGTACCATAACATTGGCTGCCGTAGAAACTGTTACTAGACCTACTCGACTCGCTAGCTTGTTAGTTTTAAATTTTTCTGAATAGAAGAATAATATAAACTTTGAAACATAAGTAGCTACCTACATAATGTTTATATAATTTTGTTGGATATAATTTTAAGCACATACCAACCTACGAGTACTAACGTAAAATCTGCACATTAGACATAAACAAGCATAATATATTATTATAGGTAGATCCCAGCGTTGCCATACGTCCCGATTTTTTAATGAACATGAAATGCCCCGCGCGGGACATTTTTCCCGCTTTTTGGGGTTACTCAAGACACCACTGCCATGCTCAGAAATTGCACCAGCTCTTTTAACAGCTACCAAAAAAAGATACCAGGTATATCATATACTCATTCCTCAGATTTCTGACAATTATTTGAAACGCCATTTGTCTAATGATATGAATACTTTTTTTGGTTTAGTTTTGTTTTGTTTTTTTTTTTTTTATTAAGAAGACAAGTGTTTAACGATAGGGTAACTCTGATTTAAAATATCACCTTTAGTTACTATGTCCCGCTATTGACGAGAGATTCCCACTTTTTTAACTGAAAAAGTTCCAAAATCCCGCCTTGACAATAAAAAATCTGGCAACGCTGGCAGATCTGTGGTAGATCAACAAGGTATGAACTTTGCTAGAAAGTTATTCTAGGTACATTTACATCACATGGGATGATGGGAACAGATTTGTGAGTATTAACACGCTACCTACTTAATAAATAGTTGAAATATAATAAGTACTTACCTACCTAATCAATACAATACCTTTCAGGGTTCTTTCAGACGAGCGGCACGTTGCCAACTGCAGATACAACTGCAGCCCTTAGTTTAGTGTTATGACGATACCTACGGTTTTGATACTGGGGAACGTTTCTCAAAATCGGGATTTAATACAAATACCTACTTAATAATGCCCAAATCTCAGTTTGACTTAACTGCAAGACGCAAGAGTCTTGCAGGTTTAAGTATTGTCTTGCTCAAGTCTTGCAGGCTTCAGTCTTGGTATTGGTCTTGCTACAATAAGGCGGTCTTGGTATTGGTCTTGGTCTTGCAAAAGTGCAAGAACAAGACCAAGACTGCAAGACCAAGACCGATTTTGGGCAACACTAACCGCAACGTGTTACGTCTATTTGATGAAACTAATCCTAACTCATCGTGAAGATAAAAATATTGCAAAAGTTGAAAGAATCGGATTTTATTGTTTGTAAAACACGAATACGGTTTCCAAGTAGTCAACATATTATACACTATATTCTTACTATTGAGTAATAAAAATGATTGGTGAGTTAAATAATTAGAAAAATGTTTCGAGAGTGGACTGAAATTACACTTTTAATAAATGTTGCAATTCATTATAGTTGCCTTTACCCTCGTTTCACGTAACGTGTTTTGTGTGTATTCATCCTTTAAACTCATAAATGAATGCATAATTTGGGGAAGTTCAATGGGTAATAGTTTTTTTGTAGGAAAATACGATAAAAAATGTAACATATATGTTTTTAAACGAAAGCAGAAAGCTTCCCATCAAAAAGTAAATCTTAAGAAAATCCTTGCTCATTCCAAAAATAAATATTGTAAGATAACTGGCTGAAACACATTACGTGCGAGGGTGCGCATACATTTTCTCGCACCCCCATTACTCGAGCACCGCACCTTGACAAGCACATAGCTGATAAGTGATAACATTGCCTCCTTGTGTTTCAGGTAAGTCGAAACCAACGTCGCCTTTAGGACGGAGTACGTAAGCTTATTTTCTTTGAATGAGATTATTGTAGTTGAAAGTATCGATTGCCTGTGGTCCCGTGACTACCCCTGGTGCAGTGGAATTTAGTGGTGCTCCTCCCTCAAAGGCCGGCAACGCACCCACTAAAAATGCTCTTTTTATGCGGCCCGGAGGCTCGTTTCCCCCTATACTAAAAAAAATATGGCAGATACACTTCTGTGTCTTTTACATTAATTGTTTTGTTTAGCCACTGATCAGCGTAATGGAACTTGAAAATCGAGCACAGAATCTCTCTATTATACGTTACCTCATAACAACTATACGCAAGGCGTAAACAAGGACACACTCGTATAGATTAGATATTGAATATAAAGTATATAATGCCAGTCGCTTCTTTTGTTACCTATATTTATGTTTATTTTTCACAGAAATCCATTAGTGATGTTCTTTGTCAACAGGTTTTAATTATTATTCACTCGGGCTTTTTAATCAACTTGTGTACTATTAAAACTTTTATGTGCAACAATAAGCGGGCTGAGACAAGGATGACTCCAACCTGTGTTTTAGGTTCGTTATTGCGACGATTTATCACTATTACTGGTGTTAAAAGATTATTTTATTGAATCATTTAAACGGTAATATTAAAATGTTTAAGTAAAGCAACCTTTACAATTACATCATATCACAAAATCTTAATCTTGTGTTTTCTTATTACAAGTGTATTTTAGAAATAAATACACGCGCATTTATTTATGCATAAATCGGTTTCTAAGCGATTCGTAAAATTCAATAACTTTTTATTGTACTGAATTTTATAAACTTTTCCGTGAATGAAGATTTATTTATAATTTAAGATATATAAACCCCAGGCCAGACAACACTTTCGATCCACTCAATGTAGCGAGAAACCCTCGTGTATACACCTGGAGCCATTTTCCTTCCACAATCCCTTCCAAAGGACGTCACTCCGACCAACACGTGAAGAGGGAATGTCCTGATGCAGTCCACATGCTCCTCCATGTACTGAAGAGGGCCCCCCGAATCACCCTGACACGTATCCTTTCCCCCGTTCTCGTAGTCGCCGGCGCACATTTGCTCATCCGTAATTCCATTCGCAAGAACTCTTCTTCGAATTAAAATCCTCATCGATCGATTGCACACTGTGCCGTTGATGGAATCGACATCTACCTTCATTAAAGTCTGACTACCCGCTGCTGCACCCGACCTTGTCGTCCCGAAGCCTATGGCTGTCAATTTAACAGGTGGAATATTGTCATCTACTTGCAAGCATGCGATGCGGACGTTTCTACTTAGTATAAATGGTGGTTCGGCTTTCATCAACGCTATGTCGTGGTATTTAGAAGGTGGCCTATATCCGGGATGTGGAACAATTGCAGATATAATTCTTTCTTGTGCCAACTCATCGACCTCGTCAAACTCAAACGTGGCAGTTCCGATTCTCATGACTTTTGCGGGTCCGTACATGGGATCTTCAATACAGTGCGCAGCGCTGACCACCCATCTGTCGCTTATCAGTGTTCCACCGCATTTCCAAGTCGGTTCCTGGTTGTCGTTTTGAAAGCCAATTAAAACCATGTGCGGATAGAGCAGAAGGTCTACTGGAACTCTCACTTTCGAGTTGGGATATAAAACGTTATGACACTCGAGCATAGATTGGCCGTGGCTCGTACAGGCCAAGATGGCCTTTTCGCCGACTGAGGCCGCAGGAGCGAAGTTTAGCGCGACGAGCACAAAGCATATTATCATTTCCCATGAAAAACGTAAAGGTAGTTGGTGGCGGTGCGCGCGGAGCACTGAGGTCGCCGCCGGTAGTGGCAGTTATCAATAATTCGTCTCGCTGAGTTAATGGTATGTGAATATTAGCCATTAAGGTAATCTCAGCGTTTCGAATGGATTTACTGCGCCGCGGTTATGTAGTAATGTGTTTTTTCCTTACGGTTTGCTTGTTTTTTATTTGTTTTATCGAATTAAGTAAGTGTCACTAGGGAGATTTTTCTGGGATTTCATAACCCATTTTGAAATACAACATGAAATTGTTCCGAAAGAAAAGCCAAAAAAATTATACATATATAGGTATATACTAAAACAGAACCACAAACTTGTCTGTCGTCCTACTTGACATGATTCGCATCGAAGTATTGAATCTTTTACGTAGTAATTGTAAAGTAAGAACGGAATGTTCTCACATTTCACTTCAATAAACTACTTAAGACAATTAACATGACGGCAATTTGTCTGCTCTTTAATTAAGTTGTAGTTCACATTACAATTATTGTCACTCATGAGTGACAATAATTCGGTATATTAATAGTGTGACTGCGGAGGAAACAGGCTCGTAATTATAGAGACTGTCTGTTTCACAGCGACGCCCTTTAGAGTCCGTACGCACGTATTGTATCGTAATTCAGTTTGGCGCAAGTGTTTCCAACAGAAAAGTTATAAGGCGGTAATCGGAAGACGTGCCTTCGACATACCATCCTTCCGAAAAACTTCTCTTCGAGCAAAAGTTATGTAATTTTTTCGAAAAACCCTAGTTAAATAGTAAATAAAGCTCATAATTTCTGAAAAAGATATGACTGATTACCATTTCTCGTTTACATTAGTATTTCTAAATAATGTTGTATATAGTAGACTAATAAATTTAAGGTCCGTCCTATATTTCTAGAGATGTGACGTTTGTCTCATAAAGTAATTAAATATATATTTTTTATGACATAATTTATATATGTTATTTTACACTTGTTTTATTATTTAATATATAACCAGTTATCAAATTTTCATGACGATTGAGACCGCTTGAGGTTTTGTGCAATAAAAGAAAACATCTCAAACAACTCTCTCACAAATGCTTCATGCGTGTATGTGTGTGTTTAACGTCTAAATTATCATAAGCTATATGAAATTGCTCCAAACTAGATACATAGAGATGAAGAAAAAGTAGGTGAGAGTAGCTGAATGACAATGAGGTCAGTGTAAAAGTTTTAATAATTCCGGGAACCTTGAAACTCGCCTAATGAGACTCGTAAGATTCTTGAATGTCGACATCGACTTATCGACATTTAAGTTGCGGTTAAGTAGGTCGGAAAAATTACTCATTCAAAATATATATCTACCATTCTTAGATGCCAATTAGAGCTAAATCTATATAGATTTACACGTTTAAGATAATTGTGACTCATGCTGCACGTTAAACCAGACTGCAACTTATAAGAAGAAAAGATAGAGTTAGAGTACATGTACCGTACTTTCTTCTTTAAAGCCACAGTCAGTCATTTTGTGTACTGAGCACATTATTTAATGAAAGCTTAATAAAAAGCAAAAAGGCGAATGTCATCAATTCGGAGATTAGCAGCAAAACGACCTTAACTCGGGGTATAAAGCTCGTCACAGATTACATTAGGAGCGGTTGGTCTGCTGCCAACTTGCACTATCTCGCGGGTGAAGCTAAAAACTTTAATTTTCGCATTTGGCTTAATTGTCGCTTTTGTGTGCTAACTTCGAGTACACACACGATATTCCTATTGGAACTTGTGCTATAGCGTTCCTTGGCGTCGTTAAAATTGTCAACGACAGTAGCATTTCGCCGGGCTTAATTAAAAAACTCTCCCAAATGATTCACCTTTCTGCATCCGATAGCGAGTAATAGGTTTACCGAGGAGGAGCGGCCTTTTATAATTTCGATTAGAATTTTTTTCTGCCGCCAAAAAGATTCTTTATAAACGGGAACCCGAATGGAAATAATCTAATTTGCAAAAGTCGGTTTTTGTTTTGCCGAATCCAATATAACGGTTGAATAAGTTGATAAAACGATACCCGTTCGAATCTTATATTCATGGGACAGTCGCGCAGAGAAGCGGCCTTTCCCCCGGGGGGGCGAGGGGGGCATGTCTCGCACTTTGTATGCTGAGTGTACTTTGAGAGTTTAGCGATCGTTGACTTCGGGACATGTGTGGCGAATGCTTTTTTGAAAAGTCACTTTTTCTGCCGGAAAAAACAAGTTGAGTTTGTCTAAGTGTCGTGCTTGAACTAATTTTTACCCGCTTAGTTATTCGATTATTATTTATTCAATTAACCGTGAAGGTGTAAATGGCATACGCTACTTAATAACTACATTCTGTATTATTTAACGATGATGTTTTTATTGTTTCTTGCTACACTGTCAGTTTCTCAAACAAAGTTTTTCCATTAGTAGGTATAGTCCAATGAAGTTTTGTACGAACTAAACATTTGTTGCATTTACTAAGTGCATATATTAATACACAGTATGTATAATATTTAAACGTAGACAAGAGACATAAAAATTGCACGCACTTGATTAATTAACAACGGAACAATGGGGTTTAGTATCCGTACTATAAACTTCGGCGCCGAGATTCAATTCAACCCTTGAGGTGTAGGATTTCTACCCTTTTGTGGTTTGGTGGCAGGTATGGTTTGCATGTGTGTGTGTTTGCGGGGACGAGAGATGTCAAGTGAACAATGGTTTTACAAGGATAAAAGTTTACTCACCTAAGCAAAGACGAAATTACAAGGTTCGACATTTTGAGAATTAGTATTGGACTCAATGCATGAAGAAGTAAACATTTTCATGTAATTGTACACTTTTTGAAGTTATACTTCTTTTGGCGCGTAAGGGAAAAATGATGAGAGTAAATATTTACGATGCGCGCGCACACCGTCACAAAAAACCCGATACCCTGAAGTTAGCTATAGTCAACATTTTAGTTTTTTCTATTGTTAGTGTCGTTATTTCTACAAACGTAGAATAAGGCGAAAGATAAAAATATTAAAAATATTTATATCTTGTTACGACAAAGAAGTATAACTTCTAACTCGTGTACATAAATAAGTACACACACGTTTTTTTTACATATAATTTCGTTCGTTCGTTTTTACCTATGTCAGTCAGTTATTTCAGCAAAATTATAAATTGAATTCACGTGATGACCTGATTAGGTAAATGAATTTGATAAATATCGGAAGAATTAGAAGTGATTTCAGAAGTTGTAAACTTGGTGAGGGGTTTCAAACTTATCATAGTCATGTTGAAACAAATACAGTTGCGGGAGACAAATCGCTCATTTTAATAATGTATAGGAAGCCATTTAATTCTATAGAATTCGTTAATTTTAGAAAAAAATATTTGATATTAGTTATTTGGTGTATTTTGTTAACATATCATATTTAAGAGCACAATGATTTAATCCTATTGGCAACTCATTACGGCTATTAGCTTTTTAGAAAAATGACCGCATTGCTTCAGAAACTTACATACATTAGTACATCACATTGAAATGATTATGTGTCAGCGAAATTTACGACTAATTAATTAATTAAACCTTTTTAGCTTTTATTATCGCTTGTTACTGTACATAACATTCTGTGCCCTCAACTTATTGAAATTTGAAACTTTATTTGGATAAATTAATCGTCCTATTTATTATTTATTAAGAAGCAGGGTTCCATAAAATTGTAACTCTTAAAAGTTTCCCTAAAGATTCAGTCGTATGGAAATGTATGAGGGATAATACTAAGAAGGAAATAATATCTTACAAGTCTTCCAATAATAATGGCTCGTTATATGAATAGTGAATGGAAAAACGATGCTTCTCAAGAGGAACATAATAATGCCAAAATCGATTGTTAACAAATCTAATTACGATTGTGTAGGATCGCAATTAGATCGGGAATTTGTGTCGGCTAATTTGTCATGGCGGGGCGCGGTTAGGCTGCTCATGCACGATGCGCTTAGTAGTACTGCCAAGCAACAGCACTGAATTATTATCAGTAGATATAAATGTATTGTTTTATATGTATTTAGGATTTAGTATTGTTTGATGGTTGAAACAATAATAAATGATTTAAATTTCTTCCTTAATTTTATTTTTAATTTACATCTTATACAAATACAGAAATATAGAATATTTACAATGTATACGACGAAGATTATGTATTAATAATTTGCATGTAGATTTGTGTGTGCACAAAGTGAGGTGTGAAAGCACAAGGTATGGGTTCACCGGTACTGTCTACCAACTGCACTGGAACCCCACGGCCCTAACATCTACTCCAAAGGGAACGAAATCCAAGTTAAAACTATCATTATCTTCTGTACTTTTGTTTAAAGGCAAATAAAAGCTAGGCGCTGAAACAACCTACACGCGACACCGCCCCATTGTTTTATGGGAATCTTGACAGGAAATGAATCGTCGGAGGCGGCTTCCTGTCGATCGGGTCTGTGTTTTGGTCTACCAATTAATTTATTAGATTAACGACATTGTTCGGGAGTAGGAGGACCTCGGCGTTCAAATTTAAATTTCTAGTAATATTTAACTATGAGGATATATTGATGTAACAATGGAGTTTCTTAAACACTTATACTTTTTTATGAAGCTCTATAATGAAATTATACGATTGCATACTGATGATTGATAAAATGTACTATACTGTTACTACTAAAAACAAGATACGTATAAAATAAACAAAATGTAGAAACTCTGATCATTCAAACTTCGTGGAACTGAATCGTAACTGTAAAGTAATTATTAATACATATCACATTACTTTGTTTGAACAACATTTGTTAGTGTTATAAAATTAAATTTAAACAATTATTTACTTCGTATAATTCGAACCCCCATAAAATAACTGAGCAATTTTACGTATTACAAATACGTCATTCCTGCGGTATTTGTTGGTTCATGTTTCGGAAACTATAGCAGTGATGATATTTTCACGCTCTCTAAAACTCCGTGAGTAAGAATTTCAAAATACTCGCTTTTCTAAATATTTTCACTGTTTTTCGAAAGTAATGACAGACGGACACGTGTAATTTGTCGATGTACGTAATTACGAAACAACAATACATGGGAATGGACAGACGCTGCATTTATTATTTAATTCCGCCACGTAGAAAACAAAATGAATAGGAATTTGTGAAATTAACATAATACAATTGCAATGGATAAACGCTCGTCGTTTTAACGAATCCTATGTATTGAAACCAAATCAAAGGTTTTTTCCATTTGTTTCAAGAGATAATATACTCGTATGACTTGAATCATCGCTTTGTATTAAAATCATAGTGATAAGTACATTCTTTAATGTGAGTCAACAATACGTATTTCACTACGCTAAGCGATTTTCTTTTTCCTTCCATTAGTTTAACTTATTTTTACCACAATCAATTCGTCGACATACACACAATCATGTAATAATATAAGATTGGCTAAATGCCTACTATAGGTTGTGTTAGAATACACAACCTATATATGGTACCCAAAGTGAATATGTCGTAAGACGGCCGACTAAACTAGTACGAAGAATCAACGGATCCTTAGTTGTAAATAATAGAGTTTTTACGGGAATTGTGTTTCGCGACACTTTTCATAAAGGTGAGAACTGCACCATATGTCGTCAACAACACTTGAAATTATTAACTTAACAAATCATACACTTCCGATTTCTTTGTTCCTTTGTCTTTCGTTATTCACATGAAAATAAGTAGCAATTGGAGTTATTTAGACTGTTAGGTAAGTTATCGTAGCAACTGTCACATTTAAGCAGAAAAGCTTTTGTTTGTTAACAGTTTTTCTATAACAAATAAGAATCAAACAGCGTGACCACATCGCGTGCTAGCGTTGAACAAATTACCTGTCAAATTAATTCCACTAGACAAATAAAGCCAACGTTTGCCTATCTAGCCCTCGGCATCTGCCACCGCGCACCTGGTCAAGATTTTCTAGTTTAATTATAAGCATATTTTATTTCTGAATAAATGCTTTTATTCTGGTAGGACCCATTAATGAACCCACATGACGGCGATGAACGTAAGCTTTGAGTTAAACAAAGTCTAAAGTAGACAGTAGTATAGTGTGCGTCGTTACGTGAGGGAGCCTTCGCGCGGAAAATGAAAACTAAATAAAAGCGGCTTCTCAAATATTGGCGAACATCTGCTATCAAAACTTTACGCGAACCGATCTTTTCGAGATACGGATACTGGATGTGAACTGTGTGTATGTGTGATGTGGGAACTGGCAGTAAATGTATATTTAGAAGCATTTAATATTTCTTTATTGACGTTCATACGTGTTCGTTGTTTACCTAAATGAATAAATGATTTAGATTTGATTTGATTACTTAATGTTGACTAACTGACTTTATTACTATTTTAAACAAAATATTCGTATATTACGAAACGTATCATATAATCACGAACGACATTGTAGTAATCATGACCGAACTTCGGACCTATTCCATGGAAATAAAAATAATAAATACAAATTATAGTCGATACTACCTTCCATTGCCTTAGAAGAAATAATTGTGTAAAAGGAAGGTATGTTCATCCCTTTCGGTCACATCCATTATGATTAGATCCACGTGCTTTGGTCGTCTGGGGCCTATCGTACAGTTATTGCTTCTCAGAGTTGGACGATTTTTTTCATATATATATTCTGTCGGTTACGAGCTGTTATATTGAGCCTCTGTGACAGACAATTTTCATGAAATTGCTTCTGTATCAAAGTTATGTACTTATGAATATTGAATCATTTATCTTACATTTTATCAAACGTTATCGAAATGTGGCTACTTAAGTCCATCGTTTTATATTTTGTCTCTACTGTATAGGCTTTATAACTGATGTAGTACATAGTAGGTCCATATAGCACTATCTATCCAGCCTGTAGACAAAATTCCTTTGGGATAACATTAATTTGTACGTTTGTCTTAACAACAAAAGTTTTGGTACATGCAAGTATTTTATGATACAAAATGTACGTATTAAAAAAGCAGTTTTCAATAATAATTCAATAAATAAATCCACGCGAATCAAAAACCTATATGGCATTTTGTATATTTACGCCGTATTACCAGCCAATAATTGATTTATCCCACATTAACTTATACGGAATAATTAATTCAAATGAGTACGAATAATTCAAATAGAGAGGTATTCCGTAATAACGAGGCTGTAATCTGCAAAACAATGAACACATCTACATAGCCGACACTAGTTTATTTCATAATAATGGGGTTTTCACAGAAAAATCGCTCTACTTCTTGTTACAGGTCCAACCGAATACCTAGTACTGAAACAGGCTTTTAAATACTTAACATATTGCATGTTATAGCAAGAGCGATTTCGGCGTTGTAATAAAATGCAAGTAAATGAAGAATTTTAACTACATATATATACTATTATACTATGTACTTTATATTTTATATTTGTACTATATAAAACAAATATCCTAGAAATGATTGTTAATAAAATCGATGACAAGTAGTCAGCCGAAAATGGTGGATAAATCTATTCATTATTAGATCGCGGCACGTGCGCCTCACTCCCCTATTTTTATACCCCATGAATTATTCTTATAATGGCCTCCGTTTTTACTAAATTGATTGAATAATAAAGTAACAGTATTGGTATGTATTGCTCATAACAATTGCTAATATCATCCGCCATTTTGAATTTTTTCGCTGTGATACAATGTAGTGTTTTGACTTACTACTTTGCATATTTTTTTTGTTTTTAGTAATTAACAATTTAAAACGTTTTTTTGGGCGGGAATAATGTAAGGAATAAGCCAATAAAAATGTATATTTACATGGTAAATGTAACCGCAATCACAGTCAAGTTAATGAAGCTCTCTGTGCGAAAATAGCGGCACAACTTAGTATTAATAATCAAATATCACACCTTCGTAAATTGCTACACTAATGATACAGGGGGACGAGGGGGAGGGATTTTATTAACCATCATGCCGAAATGTTATTAGAAGTGATGAATTTCATTATCACTCGTTCGTAGTTTTTGACATAGCAACGAACTAATTAGTTATCGTGGCGGTATGGATCTATAAGCTTTCGCCGTCGCTGTTAAGACAAGGTTTAATTTGCGGTTTTACGGTGCTGAAACTTGTATTCTAATATACACCGATGCAGACAACTTTTATTCGACTCCTACGCAGGTAGAAAAAGCGTTTCAGGCTTCAGGAGCTGCCAAATTAATGGTATAGATTCTTGTCTATCGAACCTCATTCCCGAACCTTAGTTGCACAAAGGAAGTAAAATGGTATTTCTTAACGATAAAATAATAAGTTTACCTTTATTTCTAATAACACTCCTGATCTAGGTTTATTAGGCGTAAGTTTCAGCTGCAAACGGAATACGATATGAATCTCGTCACTCAGATTGAGTGCTTATAAATATTTTATTGTTTTGTTTCAAGTAAACATAGGGCTGATAATGAATTGAGATGTCAGATAATAAAGAGTGGAACATTCCTCCATTTTAATGGGTTACCTAATGAAATATCACTTTGTACCTACTTGTAAGTGTCGCAATTCCGTAGTGGGTTGCTAGTTTATTCTATAAATATAAATAGCTATAAAATTTCCTCAAAACGGTTTTTAATCTCGGTATGATTTAGATCAATATGAAATGAATCAGCCGAAATCTCGGCCTACATCTGCCGTTGAAAGTGGAACAATGCGCGGGGAATGCGGGTTCGGTGCAGCACACATGTCGTAATGAAATATAAACAATGCCCAATAGAGGTCTTAGTTGATTTAGGGTCTGCAAACATATAATAGTGGAGTGGCTGCGACCCCTAGATTAGGATAAAGGGGATAAAAGGGTACGTTTTGTTGACCTTGCGCTCGGGGGTATTAGCTGCACAATATATTGCATCACCACAGTCGATGCACAGACGACAAGTAGGAAATTTATTTTTTTCTTTGCCTCATGTTTATTTACTATAATGTTAACGATTTTCTAGTTGATAAAAGGGCCTGGGACTAGTGCTAGACAGGCTAATAACTAAAATAATCTAATAACTAAAATATATATTGCCATTGTAAAAATGTTATCAATTGTGCCGTTTTTCTTGTAGCCGTTTCGAAGATTCGGTCGGTCTGTTGGTTGTCTATGGCGGCGGTGTATTTTTCGTGTCTGCAATTTGCGTAGACTGTGACAATACAGCATCGTGGAGGCAAATCGGCGGCAATTTGTTGCGGTAGCGATTTTTACGGATCGAGCGAAATCGGGATTGATTTATAGGAATAAGCTTATTGCTGTTTTAGCTTTAACAATTTCTACAAATATTTGCGCGAATTTACGGGACTGCGACTGGCTTTTGTGGTTTATTGATAATACAAAGCAAATTACTCTTATTGAGTAGTTATTTAAATTAATTCGTTTCGTTTTAGGTAATTGCTAATTATCGAAGATACGATTGGCATTGTTCGCTTATAGTAATTATTGAATGGAGTGGAACCTTTCGCCTTTGCATAAAAGTATATAAATGTTTATTTATAATTTAACAATTCATTTAAAAAATGTGTATATAAAATAATCCAGTAAACGATTAAATTTAATATCTCTGAGTCGTATGTAAGCAGTGACCAAGTGCATTGGTTAACTCAAAGAATGAACACAATATATATCTTAGTGTTCCAGGCCGTAAATGTTAACTCTCACATTTTATTATGTTTGAAAGCTTAATGTTATCACGACTATATTACTCATAAACTTTTATTGGGTCTAGTCATAGCGCTGCGCTTTGGAATCTAAATTATGTGTAGTCCAAGAAATAAGCGCGTTAAATGTACAAAAACATAATTATAATACATTTTTAAAGTAACGAAATAAAGTACCAATTAATAAATGTTAATACATGTGACAGAAGTTGTTAAATAAGTTAATTTATTTTGAGGTGAAACGTGTTCTCATGCCAAATTTTACAGATTGTTTGAGTCTTTAGATATTTTACAAAGTAATATGAAGTAATTCGTTTCGCTAGGCGATGTCCAGTTTTGTAAAATATATGTAAAGTTATTCATGAAAACGTGACCTTGCACTTTCCCCGCCAATGTTTTCCGTTCCAAATTTTCACCACACGTCGTGGTCATCAACTCATGTATGTACATAAATTTTGATTACACATAGCTTAGCATAAAACACTAGGAATGTGACTTGGATTTGCACCAATGGGATACATTTTTAAATTAGATTTACCAAACTAATTGATAAAAAACATGGTAAACGCAACTAAAAATTTTTTTAATCGATCTTTGTAGTAATATTGTAGTCAAATTTTTATCACCCCAATGCTTGGGTTACAAATGCAGTCTCTCAATTTCAACATAACCTTAATTCAAAATTGTTCTGTCAGAATCAATAGTAAATTTAACTATTGTTCCCACACCAGATCAAAATTGCGAACGCATACCATACTTTATTGTTTGTGTCTATCCCGCAAAATCTATTACAATAAGAAATAACGTAACGGTAAGACTGAAGTGTATCATCGCCTACTTGAACAATATCGATGTACTTGAGGCTATGTTTACTGAAATAATGCCATGACTTGTGTTTCTTGAAGTTGAGATTCGATAGACTCAGAACTGATTTCTTATTTCATATTTTTTCTATCTAAACATATTATGTTTAGTTGTACTAAGTAGTAATTGTAATTCTTAGTTTTGGTTGCCATATAAATAATATTAGCACTACATACTTATGCCAATTTCTTAAACATACAGTTATAGCGGAATTCTTTTACTCTCTGTAAAGGTAACATGGGCTTATATGCTAATCTCCAAAAATAGTTGCATTGATGCTGTAGGTAGGCCGGAGAGTGGTCAGATGATAGCTCGGTGGATGCCGCAATCTCAGTAATTGACGGACATTACTTCGTATCGCAATATGAATTGATCTGCGGTATGGAACTGACCTAGAATGTCAGTTTATAATACAAGATTTACCGTTTCTCTTTAACAAATGCAAGACCTAGAAAACGTTTCTATATTTTATTTTAAAGATATCTCTCGGACGACAACTAACATATATATATACCTAAAACAACCTTGAATTAATCACAGTAAAACAATACAGCATTTATGTACTCATATTTTGTCAGTTGATTCCATGTGTTTAAATGGGTATTTAGTAACTAGATTATTAAAATCACGAGTCTTGGGGCGAAAGTTTTAATGAAATTAAAATGAGAAAATAAAAGTATAGTGTAGTAAATAAACTGGTAGCGTATCGGTGGCTACTGACACTCGCCATATCGAGAACAATAAAATATGCTCCCTTTGTTGTTTAAAATCATTGCTCTTGGGAATCGCATATAAAATTTTATTACACGAAAGCCGTTTTGCTATAATATTAATTTATTTTTATAAAAATGTGTCAGAATAGGTAAACTTAAAAACTGATGCGATTTATTTCCGCTCGAGGAGATGTTAGAATCTATCAGTGAGGTTGTGGTGGTTGAGAATACCATTTAACTAACGATGCTAAATCGTTATTATATAATATAAAATGAACAATTATGATTTTCAAAGAGTGAAAATATCGCTTTCAAAGCGATGCTTTATAAAGCGTTTCAAGTTAGAATTTCCGAGTGGAAGTTGGAATTCGCCACTAGTTGTGTTTATTTAGCGCTGCGTCGTGTTGAAGTGAGTCAGTTAAAAGGATTTCGTACTCGCGTCCAATCACGGCCCGATGCCTGTCCGGAGGCTGAGCTGTGTTTGAGTGAGGCCTTAACTGGCGCTAGTGATCCAAGGGAGTGAGAAGGTTGATAATCTCTAATCGGCACGAAGTCAAAATGTTCACAGTAAGAAAAGTTCACTTACCACACTAGCAAGAAAACACGCTTTGTCTATTTGAATAGTTATATAAATGTCGCAATATGTTTTACTTTATTAAAATTAATTATGAATTATTAAATTACATTTGGACTTATTTATAATTCATACACATTTGTAGTTTTGGAAGAAATAATGGGACGTCTAACTCTCCCGTTCAAAGGTGGCTCTAAATGTCTGTCAAGAGACGAAATGCGATTTGGCGACTGAATCCTCTCGCCGGATTGACTATTGTTTGAGCGTTAATGAGATGCGCTTCCCTCCCCTCACCCCCTACTCGCCCCCTTGCCCCCGCCCCGCCGCACTATAAACAAAACTCACCGCTTGCGTATCAAAGCGAAAGCTAGTGAATTCTGCCCTATTCTCTGCGATTCGTTTGATTCGAGTTTCTATTTCGATTTTGTTGTGCTCTTACATTGTTTGTGCACTACTTACGAAAGAGAATAAGGAGCCGTCGCCGATGATTGCAGTTTATTCTTATTGCGTTCTCATTAAAGATAGAGCGTTGATCGTGTAGCGATCCTCTTTACTACACTTTCCAAATAGATTTTTAACTAATTAGAATATAAATAATAATAACAATTAATACCAAAAGAGATAATGAAAAAGTGAACATGATATAGGATTCCGAACGAACTGCATAACAATAATATAATAATAATATAATATAATAATCTGTAAAGTAGGTACACGAGAATATTTCAAATAATAAAGTTTGCTAGACGAATATAGCTAATAGTGATTTTCGGTGTTATCATAATTGGTTACGCGATATAAATAGAGCTGTCTTGTAACTTGTTGGAAATGTTAAAGGATTTTTACACGAATATTGTCACGTCGCGATCGTGATTTTCGTGATGTCATAAAAACAGCCAACGGAGTGCTGTTTCGTTCTTTTTACTACCGAACAAACAACTATATTGAATATCGTTAAATTTGTTTGAGGTCCATACAATATCATATGAATAGTAACATTCAAGTTGGCAGGTATCAAACAAAGGTGGCGAGGTCTCCTAAATAGGTTTTCAGAGGTTTTTTTATAAATTAATTTTAATACCTATATTAAACAATATCACTATAGTATTAACACGAGTATAATTAGTTTGTCAGATCGAACTCATTGCAAATCCAGCTTCTAAAGCATATCTATTGAACAGTGTATTATGACGTCATCAATAATTCATGTAGTTCGCTTTAATTAAGGCTAATTAATTCAATTTATCGAACCCTCACGCATGGGTGACCTATTGGGTCACGTGACTCTGTTCGTTCGAGCATACGTTTATGTCTCCATATTACTGCCATCTAAATTGGCTATAGTGGCGTAGCTCTACGTAGCATCGCCTACGACGTAGGTCTTTCAAGTTAGCCAGTTGTCTATTATTAATTAGTTATACATTATGCAAGTGTTAGTAGGTTGCTACGCACTCTCGCTTAAATTGTTTTGTGTTATCGTGTTCAACCCGGATATAGGTTAACTCCGAAAACGAAAAAGGCTACTTTTAAATTTATATTTAAGCAGTAAGTCCGTAAGTAAGTTTTAATTTTCTTTGACTCTAATACAAGATGCCCGCAAGCTAATATATTTCAACTATATTTACCCGAGAGACAGAAGAACAAGGTCAAACAGTATCGCGTAGGAACTATTAATTATTTAACATTGTAAGAAATCTCAAAGTCGCTTGTATAGGGTGTTATTACCTGCCTTGATTTCTTTTAAAATACGCAGTCAACCAGAAAAGCCTTTATAAGACAAATTTTCGGAGGAAAAAGTGTCGATATTGGAAACCTAGTTACTCAGTGAAAGGAGAGCTTTAGAGGCTTTTAATCTGAAAGCTATCGAATTACTCGCCTCTTCCTGTAGCTTTTGTGAACTGATTTTTGACCCAAATGCACGTAGTGATTTTCTGATGCCATGTCTTTTCCAGCGTGTATGTTGATCTACTAATTTGGCGATTGATTTTTCCTCCGGTTTCTTAAACTTATAGGGTCATAAAAATATATTTAAAATGAAATAGTGTGTACAATTGATATCAGTCATAGAAACTCGTGAAATTTTTATCATATACAACATCATAAAAGTTGTATGCATGTACCACAAAGAACGGTTCGGTGGCTGTCGATACTCTAGAATAAGTCCTGAGTAGATACCTCGTTGTACTGCTCCTTACTAGGAAGAAAGACACACAATAACGTCAGCAGTAAGGATATGGAGAATTTGTTAGTGTGGTAACAAAGAGAGTTGAGACTGATGCTGTATCTTGCCTTACTTATAAAAGTCTAAATGGAGGACGTAACTATTGACAAGAAATTAACAAACAGTAGATATAAAAATGCATCTAACGTTACCCGAGTGAATCTCAACAAAGACTAAAGACAAAAAATGTGAGGATCGGCCGAGTAAAAAGATTTTTGATGTCACCCTCATCAAATTTAATAAAATTAAATATATGTATTTCGAACAGAAGTTTTTACTTAAATTTTATTAACTTGATAATGGGAAACGCCTCGCCATAATTTAACTCTACTTATTTTCCCTAACTACGAAGGGTACCAAGACGTCACGCAACAAAACAAAATTACCTTGTTGCCAAATATGACTTTACCTAGCAATTTTGTTGCTAATTATACGCTACACCTAACACAACTGTCGCACTACAAAGAATATGTCTTGATATTCTGAAACAATCTTTAATGTCTTAGGATAGGACACAAAATCCTCTAAAACTATCGTCAGGACCTTTCTGAACAGAATGAATGAGTTTGTAAGGGATGCTCAGATGCAACTTTCAACTTCGTATTACGGCTACCAAAAACGCTTTCACGTTTTACACTTTTCAATCTTATATCCATACAGTAAAGCCGCATTCTCGTTGTATGTTTTTGGAGTTTATGATTCTTGGAAATCGCAGATTGATGCCTTAAGGGTCCATCTCTATTGAACTCTGTTTGCCATATCCGCCCTTTTTTTAAAGCACCAGATGTATAAAGGCGCCTTTGTACGCGCAACGTGAACGAGTGCCCAATTATATTGTTAATTTTGAAAATATTATATCAGGAATTCTCAAATGGTAGACGTCGCGCTATTGGGGTTGAACATGCGATAAAATTAAAAACCTTGCCAAAATTATGGTTGTTAAAAAAAGACTTCAATAACCGATATTGTGACCAATGCGAAACCTTCAGAATCAAAAATCGAAGACATTTTTAAAGTGATAGTGTGTAAAGAGAAAGCTCGCCGCTTGACTCACCGTTTACCTCGCAACCCGTGTTTAGATCGGCAGCATAGATCACAGTTTTGACGGCAACATTACTTCGGTAACGTCAGCTAATTCGTCATTGTCCCAACGTAAACAGGATCAGCAGCAGATAAGCAAACTTTGGGAAACGCTAACATTGAAATACGACACGTAGCCATTAAATAATAAGCTATTATGATTTGGCAAATGGCGGCCATTCACTGAAACTCGTCTCGGGTTTCGCGCGAGGTGTGACGGAATTTCGTATTCGTTTTAATGGGAAAAAAGTAGTTGTTAATAAGCTTTAGTGGGCTTTTGCTAATGGACACACAAAGGGATTTATTGACGCCCTTTTTACCCTTTTAATAATTTATCTACGTAAATAAAAGAGATAGAATTTAAGTATTCAAAACGTGCGTTTGTGCGTGGAAAAAATAAACATGTTTAGATTTTTGTGAAAAATTTAACAGAATTCCCAATGTAATCCTAACTGTCTTTAGTAATTAAATTATTAAATTTAATAGATATAAACTGTTAACTCGCTCAGACAAGTGTAGAAAGTTAAGCAATTCCTCCACTTTATTTAGGTCTCATAAACTCTTAGGTAAATCTCTGTCGTTGCCGAGCGATTGAGCCTTGCTGGATTTAATGAAACCTGGCAAGGACCCTCGCTTCCACGAAGTTTATTACAATTTAAAGAGGTTCCAAGTATTTGTTTAATATTGATGAGCGCACAATGTAAAGTCACACTGAACATGGATTGATCGCGCTGTCTGCATACAAACACACGCCTTGGCTTCGTCGATATTCAATAGGGGCTATCAATTGATTTACATTTATAAAATATTTACATATTCAACGAAATCATTGTACAAACAATATATGCAACTCAATAAATGTGAATTTAAATTGATTTAAAGTTTACAAGTGTAATATATGTTTTTGATGACATATACTAAAAAATAACTGTTTTCGTATGTCAAACTGGCCACCAATTCTCTACAGTCGGTTAAAAATCTGAAGAAGTCTATAGCGACATTATGTCGAGTCGCCCTTTGAGACACAATAGCAGATCTTACCCTGAAATTCCTTAACGAAATTGAACGTAAGTTAGTGTGAATTTAGTGTGAGATGTTATGCCGGGTACAGGCGCGCCCGCACGCTTCGATAACCGGGAATTTCATCCGGAATAAACCGGGTGACGCCCGGGACAATCCTGAGATTCTTTGATACTATGGATCTAAATATATCGAACAAAAGGATTTCTTAACCGTTCACGCGATAACGCTAAGAAAAATCTACAAAAAGATATACAAAACTTTATCAAGTTAGGTTATAAAGATTCGGTAGATGTGTGCACCTTTCAAGACTGGTATGGAATATTGTAGATTTACACAAACATTCAACAATTTCTTAAAAGGTGTGACAATCACACGGGTTCCTTGGTTTCGTTGTCTTAAAAACCGAAATAAAATCTGAATCTGACAATCTTCAACCGTAAAAATTTTAGATATTCCGACAACTATTGTACAAATTTACTTAACACTTATTACTTAAAATTGTTTACTTTATTAATTAAAATTTAATAATTAGAATAAAATGAGAAACTTTAAAACAGTGTTTGTTGGTTTCTAAACGTTTCGACACAAAACACTGATAACAGATGAAAAGGTCCAGATTGTCCCTTTTACCGAAACTTAATCAATAACCCTAGTAGTCCTACTTACAACAGTGGAGAAATCATTTTGTTTATCTTTTATAATTACTGGACAAGTAATTAAATTGTTTAATAATAAAAACAGGTATTTATTTTAAGTTATTTTTTTTAATAACGTAACTTTTCCAATTACAAGAAATAGAAATAAAAAAAATACTGTAACGGAACTAATTATTGAGTAATTCTCTGTATATGTAAATTTTAGTCAATGAAACCGTGATTATCATATCATCATAATGATTTATTTAACATAGATATTGCTGTGCGTTTTCACCACTGTACAAGTACAAACTGCTACGCACGCAGCAGATGTTGCCGATAAATTAATCTTGTAAGTACAAAAAATGTAGGATGTAGCGAGGTCACATCGATCACCTGCCGAGCACAATACACTAATGTGTATTGTGTTCGCTGTTCAACTAAAATATTAGGTACTAGTACTAGATCACTGTTATAAGGAATTAAATGGTAACATTCGCTCTACTCTTTTTAAATATTTTTTATACTAAGCTACGTATTTACCATAAATAAAATATTTGCCTCATTCTTGTCTATCAAGATCAATTTCCGGTTAAGTCGCTTCGCAGACATTCGTAAGTTGGATAAATCTAAAATAGGGGTAACCATGCCGATAGGAGACGCTGCACTAGCATGTCCAGTGTTGGCAATACAACACTGCTCTGAGAAAAATATTAAAATCACTTAATAGTGCAAAGTGCACCTATTAAAATCAACAGTAATATTTTTTTTTACATTATTTTTGTTGTATATAATATTGACAAAATTCAAATTCTGATTTTAATTACACCAATATTAATAACGTATTCAAATGGCTTCACTACTTGTGCTACATTCGAAAACTGATTGAACGATGCATACCCACCCGGCTCTAAGAAAGATATAACGGTTAGTTCGTAGATGTTAAATACCAGAGTCGCAGCGGGCGGTCGGAGATGGGATCGTTCAGTGCAGGTCGGGTCATAGCTCCGTTGCTTTATGAGAGCTTGGTAAAGCGTACACACGTACGATCTCGAATACGATTGTATAAAAACTGAGATGAGGAAGAAATTGTACTTCTACTTCTTCTGTGTTGCGAACATTAAATTTGCTTCAAAATGCAAACCGTTGATTTATTCATTTATAAGTCCACACTTCATCAATGACAAGTATGCACGACATATAAAAAGAGACAAAGAAAATCAATCTTTTTTATTAAAACATATTTAAAGTTTCCGGAAAAATTGCTGCACCATCTTACACTTGAAGACATGGATACTATCGGAAAAAGGCTTCGCTTCGCCTGTCCTCAAAGTATCGTTCACAACAGAGAGAGATCTACTTAGAGGTGCGTTGGAACCAACGTTTGTTCTCACTACCCGGACGTTTGAAAAGGTTTGGCATATCTATCAGGTTAAACAACATACATGGAGATGAAACGACGCCTTTCATAAAATGTTTTCCAGAGGGTTCCAGACAACGCTACTATATTCCAATATACTAGGGATCAAGGAATTAAATAATATATTTTTAGGCTTTGCATTTTGAAACAATTACTCGATCGTCCTAGACGATTGAATAACTTTGTCATTGTAATGTGAAGAAGTCTATCTAGAATAACTTCTAAATCCCTTATCTCGTCGATCTGGAGTAGTAGTGCCTCTTATCTTATGGTATATTTAGAAGGAACACGCCGTCACTTTTTACTAAAAGTGTTTGGCATTGATAGTCAACATTTCGATTGCCATTTATTACTTCAAAAATATTTCGGCCTATAGAAAGAAACACAAACTAATATATGTATATATCATTCATAAACAACGTAAAAAAACAGGGCCAAGATAGCCTTGTGGAATTCTTGAGGTAGAAGTCGATAATCCTGATTCTATACTGCTAACTGCTAGTCTTTTTGAATAACTTAATAAGTAACTTTGTCGAAAGCACAAGAAAAATCTATATTAATACAATAGTCTCATACCTTTTAAATATCGGTATAACTCTTGCTTCTTTTCAGTGTAGGAAACGTAGCCTACTTCTAGTGATTTATTGTATATTAAGTTTAAAGAAACCTTTTAAACTTTTTAATAAAAACAGGTAGACCTCTGGACCACACCCTTTACAAATATGTAGATCCTTAATTATATTTCTTTTATAGTAAATTTAACATTGCATTGGACATTATAAATTGATGCATTTTGTATTTGATAAATCGAACTGTTAATATCGCAACTGAAAACTGACCTGAACTGCTCCGCGAATAAATTAGCAAATTCGCAAATTTCTGTAGCTTTATTATTACATCGCTTCATTTCGTATTATAATATATAATTTTATCAAACACGTCGGGTAATTAGATTTTAAGATTATAAAATAGGTTCTTTAGCGGCGTTGTACACTTTTTTTGGAATGGGTAAAAAAATTTAAACTCGCGTCATGTTGTTAAATGTTCCACAGAGGCAATACGTTGGTTAGCCTTCTCCCTTACGGAGAGAAGGATTGCTTCCCATCCCAGACTGGTATTTAATTTACCTACGAAATTTTGTCTTTGTAGAAACTAAAGCTAGCAGCCAACAAATTTTCACGGTAACAGCTTCTAAACAGTTTAACTACACTACTGACCTTGACAGTCCATCAGAACAACACAGTCTCAATTATTACTGGAGAGTATTTCACTAATTCTGTCAACGGTTTTGACCAGGATTTCATTTCTAAATTCTGGTAGGCCATGAATCTCAACTCGACTCTCTTGAGTGTTATTCAAGATTTGATAACTAGAAAGTTAGAGGGTTAGAGTTTGGACATTTCCCTTCCATTCACTTTTCCCTCAAGTAAAGAATTCGACGCTGACCGTCTTTTTTACCAGTCTCGCTTTACAAGCATTGATTTCAATGTCTAATGTCTATTTGTTGCAAATTGCACAGCTTCATTGAAAGCATTTCCTTTTTAAGCGGCGCTATGTATAGTAATAATCTTGCAGCTTTCGCAATAAGTTATTTTTAATTGGTATACGGAATAATAATATAATATAATATAATTACCATTATCGACCTACAATAAATTAATGTTCTAGTTGTTGTAATTGTTAAAGTTAATATTGTGACTTGGTGCAATATGTTTTCACGCAACTTGCAAGATCGGTCATAAATTGTATCATCGCTGCAGAAAAACTGTTTGTCTTGATTCTAAATTCACTTGCACAAGTATTCTTCTATAGTCTATGAAGTAAGTAAATATACTTTCCTGAGTCAGACAATCCACTGGTAGTGCCTAATGATTACTTTTAACTGTATAATTCTACTATTAACAGATTATTAACCACATATTCTTCCTTTCGATAGTGAACTACGGCCAAAAACAAACAATATTATTTTAAAGCCTTTTCAAGATAAAACTTTAGGCAGTAACAGAATAGGAGAGTGTTCAATAGAAATTGTTGTCTTGTTTTAAAATGAGCACTTGGTAAACAATGTGTACGGGCTAAAGAAATCAAAGTTTATCCGCTGTTGGTCGGAATCCTTTTGTTATAAGTTGGCGCTAACTTCCTGACTCAACTATGCCGCTACCTTGCAACTTATTAAAATACCTAACTGTTATTGCTATTAAACGGGAAACTGTCGTGTCGTACCTACAAGGCTTCAAGGAACCGTTTTAACTAAATTCAACATCTTACATCCAAAGTATATTTATAAAATGTAAAAAATTCATAATAATAACTCTTTGATTATTTTACGACTGTCGACGCTAACGAACCGTTACCTTAAAAACTTCCCAAAACAATTTTTTGCTTTCACCGCGATCGAACCCACGTCCTGTTTTTTCAATTCACGTGCTAGGCCACATTGCGCGTCATGTGCGGAGTCCCCTCAAGTGCGGTAACTCGATACGGAAGCCCGATGGGCAGGTGATTGCGTGCCACTGCACCTATGCACTATTTTTTACCTCTGTACAAAAAAGGCCAGTTATAAGGTCGACCGTTAATCGTTTGTCAAATTAGTTTGTGTTAATTAAAGAGTCCCAAATATTTGTTCGTTGCGTGTAGTTAATTTTTTACTTAACGATTTATGTCTCGAAACAGTATTGAACTTGTTAATAGGCCTGTTGACGTAGCCATTAAATTTTGTATATTAACATAACATAAAATATTACAGTTTATAAAACAAACGGGAAATGGAGTGTAAAGCGTCAGTTTCAACGCTGGATAAGTTATTAAAGCTCGTGAATCGTTGAAAGCTTTTAATATATTCAAAAATGTGTCGCGCGTACATAACAGAATCGCATATGATTAGCATACATATGCATATGCGTGTCTCTGCGATTACAGTCATCGACCCAGTGCATGTTAACGCCGACATGGCTCACACAACGCTTTAGCGTCCTAACCACAGCGAATGGGACTGTAGAGATGCCAAACATTTACTTCCACGAGTATTTTGTTTATTCCTAACTTTAAAGTAACATTAATAACTAAATGATCCTTAAGAATATGAGATTGCGGTGGAGATATGCGGATGAAATGCGGTTATTTTGGGTGTTTCACGAATCTAGGGAAAACATTTATTTCACTTCTGTGATTATTATGTTACTCTGTGGCACGTGTAATATGCATATTGCATATTGATAAACGTTTACGTAATCTGTACATTAGTTTGAAGCTTGTAGACCAGTGCAGATAGCCTTTAAAATAAATAAAAAGTGAAAAAAATTACAGTAGGATGAAACCCATTAGAAAAGGAGGGGAATATGATCAAAATGAAAGGAAAAATAAATTACGGTCGATCTGAGGTCGGGAAGGGGCAGGGGGGGGAGTTTTAAGGGTAAAAAACGGTTTATCTCGATTTCCGGCAAAACTAAAAGCCCTATCGAAGAAAGTTAAATGGCAAAGTTGTAGGCAATAAAAAGATCTACAACTTTTGTATTTGCAGATTTTTCACATAACCTCAAAATTTAGATGAAAAATTCAAAAAACCAAGTTTTTGGTTTTTTATTTCTATCTTAGAAGTAGGGAAGGGGATGACGGGTCTGGGCGTTACTGCATACGATTTTTTGCAATTTCCGAGAAGATTTACTATGGTAATATATATATATTTTTTTACCATAGGAAAGTAGAGATTTCAACGCACTGAAAGCACATCAACTTTTTGAAAAAAGCTGAAATTTTGACGTCAGAATTTTCGATTAAAAATTAGGGTGTTTTTTCGATATTAATTCAATATAAGGTGAAAAAATAAATATTTTTAATCAAATAAATTACAGTATATTTGGGACATAATAAGGTAAGTTTTCACCAAATTTCGTTTAAAAAAATAATTTTTTGTAAAAGATAGAAATAAAAAACCAAAAAGTTGGTTTTTTGAATTTTTCACATAAATTTTGAGGTTATGGGAAAAATGTGTGAATACAAAAGTTGTAGATCTTTTTATGACCTACAACTTTGCCATTTAATTTTCTTCGATAGGACTTTTAGTTTTGCCGGAAATCGAGATAAACCGTTTTTTACCCTTAAAACTCCCCCCCCCCCCTGCCCCTTCCCGACCTCAGATCGACCGTAATTTATTTTTCCTTTCATTTTGATCATATTCCCCTGCTTTTCTAATGGGTTTCATCCTACTGTAATTTTTTTTGGTTTCAAAAATTATCGGCACTGGTCTATTGCGCTTAGCACCTCTCTCGCTGCATTACCTGAATTAGGTTGTGAAGAGAACTTAATTCTATAATGGCTATGTGCTATATCTAAACACATATAAAAAGTAAACTATACTAAAGACGAATGCAATGAAAATAAATAATATAGAAAACTTTTCACTCGAAAATTGTAATTCTAATTGTAATTTATAACCAGTGTCGAACAAGCGTATAAAAAATGAAAAGCGGTTAAAGTGGGATAAAAACAACGTGGAAACTTCAATAAATCAAAGATTAATGCTCATTTTTAAAGTGCGCTCCGCCGCAGTATTTTATGTAAGAGCGAACTAAACCAACTCTTTAAAAAGATGTCTTAAGGAAAGATAGCAGAGCTAAAAGAAAAATCGCAGCTAAAAGAATGAATAATGTCTAAATTGCGAACTTTGTTCCTTCATTACGAAATGCACCTCAATGTTTTAGATTTGAAATAACCTCATTAAAATGCAACTCCAGTACAGTCTGTTCCTTTGATACCGACTAGCTGTTAATTTTAACTGCTACATTTTTCATTTGAAAACTGATCAGATAGAACGACACAAGCGTATTACACAAGTATTTAACCACCTCGAAAGGCATTTGCCTCTTTAGTGCGGATGCGGCTTCAAATGGTAGCTTTGTAGGGAGAACAGAGAGATAGGTAAAAAATATGAAAATCTTTTGACCCGGAGTTGAAAGAATGTCTAGTGGAAAGCGACAAAAACCAAGGCAAAACGGAAAATACAACTTTACAGCTAATTTATTACGCTAGCCAATTTAACAAAGAAGTTCATTTGAAAATTTAAAAATGTCTACAAAATTAGTTTACTACAAAGTGAGCTTTTAGTAAACTTATCCTGTTATGATGCTACAGTACCAGTTTTACTGCTTTATGAAATATCAAACGTCGTGGAGCGTCAGATCAAAGCTAACCAGTTCGGATGAATCTTGTCTATTACTTCTATATCAAGTATTTACTATTTTACTTAAAAGGAAAGCATGAAGATGTTTAAGAAAGTGATCGATTTGCGTCAAATGCATCCATGATTCCATGTCTGGAACTTACCAGGTCCTCCTGGTAAACATTTGAATGCCGAGACATCGAGACAAACAGACCAAAACTCGCCCAAAACGTTGCTATAACAAGGCTAAGTCTAAATTAATAGTCTCGGGCTAACTACCTCGGCGGTGCCGCTTCGATGCTCGGCTAAATTAATTAAGATCGGCTTTGACGGCTCCGGCTCCGTGTCATTTAGCTGAGGCCGACTTAACCGACTTATAAGTTAAGAGGTTATGCTGATAACTATTAGGAAGTTGCAAGATCCCATTCGAATTTCATTTAACTTGAGTAATCAAATTTCGGTGCATGGTTTTAGTGTTGTTCGCTGTTGGAGTAGAGTTGGCCGTTTATTGTTGAGCTACCATCACACACAAACAAACTAAAATCTTAGAAGTAATTTGTTATACACTGTTAATATTATCCCTAGTGAAATAAAATTACAAACCAATATTGCAGGTAGGTATACGAAGATCGCGTGTGTGCCCGATTGGACCGTGCATCGTAGTGACGTTTTCCTGCCAATATCAATATCATACGCAACTTTTAACTGTTTTTATTATTTCCATAGGCTTGCTATTAGAGTAAATATATACCATGTAAAAGTGTAATCGAAATAAATAGCGCATATGTCGTATAATTTGTCAATATTGTTCAATTAGTAGTGTTTGCTATGGTTGCATTATTGATGTTAACTCTTTAGGGTTTCGTTTGTGCCCTGGCAATGACTTGAATGTGCCAATAGAGAAGTGAGAATTGTTTAATGTAATATGATCTTGACATATATAGTACAAAAAATCGTCTTTATGCCGGGTAATAATGATATTTATTTTTTAGTTTTTCACACGAATATCTAGCATCGTACTGTTTCAGTATATTAAAACTAATATTAACAGGTTTTTTGTTAAGCAGAAACACTCGAAAAATTAATATCACTTCCCCTCACCAATGCTAAACCAATTTCGACTATCACTTTGTCAAACGATTTTAAACTTTAGTCCCGAGACATAAGAGTCTGTTTTCGGTTATGTTTTTAAGTAAAAAGTGCGTTCTGAGATTGATTTTTCATTCGGCCTTTCAGAAACGTCAAAGGGAAACCAAAATATTGGCAAATGGGGGAATTAATGGTAATCTAACCATGTCGAACCTTGGATTTATTTTGTAATTGAGTGAAATCATATGATTGATTATTTTCTCCATTGCAAGAGAAGTTGGAAATTTTAAAATTTAATTTAATTTATTTTTTAGGAATCAAATCAATCAATATTAATATGTTTTCTTATATATAAAAAATCTTAGATTTGGTCTGCATGGTATCCAGTCTAGGTGACGTAATCAAGTGATAATAGAGACTGTGTGTGGCGTCGCGTCGTTCCGATGCATTCCAATTCAATATCACGAGCTGCAAAACCTCTAATGTGCATTTAACGTCGTACACCTAATGCTCTGGCCTCAATGGAGCTTAATTTCACCGATACCTCATTCGAATCCCGGAGATTGCAAATCAATTACCTGCTGTTGAGGTCAAATCTAGTCGAATTAAATTAAAATAAGAGTGTACAGATCTTAACAGGGTATGTAGAAAGTTTAAAAACCGCGTTACCACACATGTATTTGTTCACAATGTATTTCAAGGGAAATATGATTTGTCCCAGTTAAATGTAGGATAGAGAAGTCATTAGCAAACATCCATTTGTTAAGGCGGGTTAAATCTGCAGGAGAGCGAGTAGCGACGCTCGATAACTTTTCTTGGCGTCGAATAAAAGAGGATGCAAATGTGGCCTCTCGTCTGTTATTTTAAAAACATGTATAATTAGCCAGTTATGCCCCTACAGACAATAATTCCTTATGTAGGCGGTAAAGGACTCGGAACATCGGGGGATAAATAACATACAAAAGAAAAATGTATCGAACGAAGGTCCGAGGATTCGACAAAACAATAATTGTTTCTAATTGTGTAGTTAGCACACGTGCTCTATTAAGGGACTTGAACTATTCGTAATCATTCTTTTAAAATTGCATTCCTATTATTTCATTTAAATATAAAGTTTCTATATTAAAAATTCTAAATGGTTTAGTTAAAGTAGTACCTACACAAAACCGTCGGGCAATGGGATATAAAGGAATCTCTGGTTCTTCTCTCTCTCTCTCTCTCAGCCTAAAAATGTTACCGATAGGCAGTTGTTTTGATTACTGTTGGATTTAACGATAGAAATCCTCATATCACAATTTTATTATTTTTGTTCTTATAAAAAACATGCCATAAATTACCTAAACGTATTTTTGAAAACCAGTAAAATATTCCAAATTACCAATCCGTTCTCCCATAATACGATTCATATAATAAGCATTTATGTATTTCAAAATATCTCTATATGTAGTTGTATAGTAAATTTATTTACTTTTACCTTTATAACATATAACAAAATAATGAGCAAAATGAAGGGTTTTCGCGAATTTTCTGCATTTACATTTATTTGTACATGATCCGTAATTATACCTTGCGGCCTTTATAAATATATACGGCTTTTTTCATGTAACATTCGGATATTAAATCAGATTTAATATGCCTACCAATAATAAATAGGTATATTGTTTAACAAATAGTAATAACATGAAAATTTTTATAATTAAATTTATTACTGCTGAAAATATTAAAAGAATTTCACATTTTAAGTTACAACTTTTTAGTTAGTAGGTAATACATTTATGAAAAAAATATATTTTAACAATAGCTTCCATAACTATAATATAATATTCGTACTAAAGACATAATTAGTGCGCCAACCACAATGCTGCATAAACTGAGTAATTCTTTCCAAGGAAATTACATTTATCTTTTGTTAATAAAATCCCCAGTGAGGTTTGATGTAAAAATATATAGAATATACCTATATCACGGCTAAATACCAAACATAGGGGCAATCGTCAACATCAGCCTCTACTAAGCTAACTAAGAAAGCAAACCATGATCATTTTTTTTCTAACATCCATATCATAAAAAGCAGTAAGGGATTATTCTATTACATGTTATTTGAATACCTATACAAAACTCATATTTTTTGTCATAACAATTTAATATTAATATTATTAAAATTCTCTCAACGGTGTTATGCTTAGGTATTCTTTTTGCAAATATTAGATACACAAGTAATGATTTATGTATATTATAAATTACGTTCACAACAATATACATAAACATAATTAAGCTCTTATAATCTTATATCATGTATTTTGTACTTCTTACAGTGTTTTTCCACTTCGGTACAATACAATACTTGGAAGAAGATTTTTTTTTGCTTTTTCCATGATAAAGGACATGAACACGAGTCGTGTCGTCGTAATTAATTAAATATATTAATAAGTTTTCTGTTTACATTTTGGGAGACTCTTTGTATTTAAGATTTAAAATTACAAATTATTTTCTTCTTAAGTTACATTTTTGTACCGACAATGTGTAAATTTCTCTTTAACAAAATTAATAAAATTCGCTCCGAGTTAAATTAATAACGAGATTATTCCACATCAAAAACGTATCAGATTACGCGTAAAAATCAATTTGAAAATGTTAAATTCGGGCACTTTGATAATCAGAGGCCGACGCGCGACAATATTTTAGACGAGTGAAAATGTTTCACAAAATACAAGGCTCTGGATTTTAAGCTAAACCAAGGTTTGCTTTAAAAGGGAACTTCATGTTTCAAATCGTGTGGGTTTCAATAGATTTTATTTCTATGAAAGCAATCGAACGGTATGTGTTAATAGATAGGTTCAATTCATGTCAACATGCGTCATTATGTCACAAAATAAATATAGGGCCTCTATTAGAGTTACTGATCGCATCTGTCCAATAAAGTTTCACTTCACGGAAATTGCTTAAAACCATTATTCGTACATATCAGTAATAAAAAAACTATCATTTAAACTAGAATCGTACTCCACTTTTACAGAATCATAAAACGTTCCCTGGTGTCCTCGTAAAGTTAACATTCTTCGCGTTATGAAGAACCTGGTCACGTCCATTATTTGTTTTAATGAAGAATTCGTAGATTGTGTCAAATATTGTACTCTTAGGATTAGAATTAATTAAGTTTGTGAATCGCACGTAAAAGAAAAGGGTGGTCTGAGGAAGCAAGGCATGAATTATGACAGGATGCAATAACGATAGCATAATACACCGCAACGCGACCGCGTAACGTCTACAACGGTTCCGATACTTGTAAAATGTCGGGTTTCGTAACGAGTTTATTTTCATTATATTACATTGTTGGGAAGTTAATCGTTAAAACGGTTGCATAAGATATTCATAAAATAATTTAAAAGAAGGATTTAAGTAAATAAATTAGCGCAGAGATTGAAAGCGCCTGACAAAACTAACTATTAAAATTTAATTATGTTTTCATCTCATTTGTGAATTTTGTTTTAATTAAATATAATTTTAACACTACAAAAACAGAGCACGCTCCCTAGCCATTGTGCCAAGGCGATAATTCCCTTTTGTTTCAGACCATAAATTAATAATTTGTAACGTTGATGATTTTGTCAACTATAAAAACAACTAAACAGCCATAAATAAGTGTCGAGTGCACACAAAAACGTTGTAAATTAGCCTCAACAATAGCATTAAATAATTATCACTTTTTTAACAAAAGGCACCTTCCGAGAACATTATACAGCGTGTTCTTGCGGTGTCACTGTTTTAGGAACACAAATCGTCTTATGAATGAAACAAACGCATTTAACGGAAAACCAGCGTTGTCGTATGCCAATACGGTGGCTATTGCTATGGACTTGTTGTACCTACATTTAGAAGGTATTGTTTTAAGAATTCAATGTTCAAATTGTTAGAACTCTCGTCCACATTGTTATTTATACAACTCTTGTTAGTTACGCTTTAGTGAGCTTTCAATGGGAGTTAGAATATTTCTCAATGTTTTAGATACCTATGCTTTTCATTAGCATGATTAACTTAAATTGTTGTAAAAATGTAATTTATACTTGCTCCAGTTTATCTAAAAAAATAATACAAATAAATACATTTTGTATATTCAGTCCTTACATGAATGATGCTGGTCTATTGTTTAAGCGGCTCGTGAATTCAAATCTTAGCTGTAAACCACTCTCTGTGTACCATTAATACTCGCTCTTATATTGAAGGAATACATAGTTGGGGAATGGCTAATGACCATGTCTTAGACACAAAAAGTCACAAGCATTGATACTACGAAAAATTATTATCGACGGTATTTTTCAGTACATTTTATAATAAATATCTACATTTAAAATTACGCTTCAGACAATTTCAATTGCAACTTTTAACTCAACCAATATAACTCCGCAATATCGCTCTAAATCCAAAAATGGGCAGACCCAGCACTGAGCGGATGCCTCTCACGTAGTCACTTAAAACGTACTTATCTGTCTAATGGCCGGTCGCTTAATGGAAATGGCTGATCGGTCAATCGGACGGTCAGTTAACCGACGCTTATTGTCTTCCACGCTTCCATTACGATTTGTCTTCCCGCTCTACGCTGAGATATTTCTGGCAATTGTAGATTATGATTGGCACCTCTCTTTAAAATAGTCCACTGTAATCTAGAAATATTTTGTTTTATATCTGAGCGAATTGTACTTCACGGAAGATACAAATAATGTTTATTTCGTACTCAAATAGACCGTCTCTCGAGTGAGGTGGCTCTTCGTCGACCTCGACACAAACTTCGTATCAACCCAATCCTCATTTGGTATTTTCCATAAAAAATATTTCGTTCGGTGTTCTTGTCTCGAAGATTATCATATTTTACTACACCGAGATGAGATCGAAGATAAACTTAATTAGAAGCTTATATTGAACGTTTTATTATCGTTCGAGATCACCAGACATAATAAAAATGATTTGTCTAACCGACTGCGTCGGAGTGAGTGATTCGGATTTTGATTATGTGGTTTCTCTATGTTGTGGTTTCGAATCCGCCAATCTGCCGTGTAGTTATATTTTGTATGACGGTCTGCGATCTCTACAAAATCAAAGATACTTGTATTGTTAAGTTTAGTTTTAGATTTAGAAATCCTAGGATATTAATTAACAACGCAGCTTCTTATTGAATATATAATTTACACGACGACTCAACAATGCGTCTACACCGTGTCCCAGTACCATTCATTAAGAGTAGGAACGTAATTACTAAGTCTACGTTGAGAGTAATTAACACGTCTATTAGCGACTAATCAATACGGCCACTAAAGGCATTAGCCTAAACGCGATAATGTATCGATCACGGCCGATCGAGTTGAGAGAATATTGAAAGTGATGTAAATAGGGATAGTTAGCAATCAATGTCGAGCAGAAAACCGTCCTCTGGTTAATGCAAATGACCCTCTACGTGCCCAATTACTGGCTTGACCTGCGGCTAACTGGCAGGCCGCTTGCACACCGACCGACGCTACGAAATGTCAAAATATAACCAAATAAAACGTCACTTCTACGTAAGATACATTAAATCATGACAATGACAATCCTTTTTCCAACGGCGATGTGTATAAATCTTCTAACGCAGGTTCTGTGTTAATTACGGCGGATTTGATTCCTCGAGAGTGTGAGACGCAGACTAGAGGGGCGACAGACGACGCGACGAAGATTACCCCGTCTTAGGGGAAGCTTCGATGCAATTAATGTCGGAGCTTATTACACAATACTTAATTTATTAGTTCGGCATCTCGTACACTGTAATTGTATTTACGAAACTTTAGCTGATTATTTTCATTAAGCTCTGCATGTATTTTTGTGATACCAGCCTGTATTATATATATGTATTCCACAAAATGTACCATGAACCAGGCGATACATGCAAAACTTTTTCTTACGTTATTAAATAAGTGTGCTTGTTATATTAAATAAATAACATTTATTTTTATAGAAGAACATTTACCTAGTGTGTATACAGCCTATTTTCATTCGGTACCATTCCTAATTATGTAGCTAGATTTTGATTTCACATCCTATGTGGTTTCAATTTTATAACATACCTGTGTACCTCAGTAGTACCACAGTTCAAATAAGGTAGCAGTAGGTACTTTACTTATCCAGCTCCATACTAAATAATGATAATTATCCAGTGGCGCTATAACCCTACAACCTCAGGGATGGAAGTTGCACGCTGAAGCCATGCTATGCTGAAGGTCACAAAGGCAATTTATTATTTTTCGACCTCGGCTCTAGACTCTTAAGAGTAACATAGTGTACCTACCTACTTTTTAAATTTTCTGTATTGGGTCCTATTGGTTCCAGTGGAAGGTACCAAGGTCAGGACTAATTAAATGAATTATTTACTGCTTACCTACTTCCACTGTGCCAACAAAAGCCGGAGACAGGATATTGTGCTGCCACAAGTGCCGGCAACCACTCTGCGTGGCTCACGTCTTGTATGCAATTCCCTCACGAAGCAATCACAAATAATATCCAGGTACAAAGAACACGATTTGATTGTAATATTATATCGTGAATATGACAAAATTGAAGGCTCGGAAAATGAGGAAATGAGATTTTAAAACAACTTCGTTACCACGTTTTCATATTTTGGTGTTATGATATTTATTTTTTCACCTACTTAAGAGGCTTTCGATGTCATTAGAATATTTTCAAACTAATTCTTAAATCGTACGAATCTATTTAGTTAATCTGTCAAAAAACTTAGACATTTTAACTTCTAAATTCAATGAATTTAAATAACTAGTCACGTTTATTTCATCATATTTATTAAACCCCGTTACTTTATTCGTGCTTTATGGAGAAAAGCTCTAATTTAAATTTAAATTAAACTTTTCAATACGAATTCAATTTCATGACGGAACACTTATAACGTTTAAAACGCTTTCAATTATCTATAATACATAGATTACGTCCATTTTGTTATATTATTAGATACATAATAGTCTGTTTTGCTCTAATCTTATAAACAATATATTTATATTAATCTCGCGAGACGGGCATTGTATGCCGAAATAATTTCACTAATTAATTCCTTCAAGTTTGTGTGGGGAGCTGGAATGCCTGTCCTTGACTTGGCAACAAAGGACTCTGGTCTTTTGTCTAAGCTTCGTCGGCCACCGAAAGCTTTGCTACGTTTTGCTTCATACCTACTTTGATACAATCGATAGCATGCTCCTCAGCTACGATATTATATCTTTGCAAGTGCACTGGACGGCAACATCGTGTATATAACTAACCTTAGTTTTTTGGACCCTTAGAAAAAATTTAAGTTCAGAAAATTTAAAACAAAAAATGACGGTGTTCCTAAATTATTTATTGTCGACGCCGACAGAGACAGTGAATAAATTATTATAAGTTTTTAATTCAATTCGGGTTAACTTGAATGACATTTTTTGTATAATTTATGAGTTAGTTTCGATATTTAGTATGCATTGTTATTTATATGGTAATATTAAATTAAGTTTAGATCTCTATTACGATAAGGAGAGTCGTTAAATGATATAAGACATGCTTCTTTGACAATTTAACTTTCGTCTTGGTTTTTTAATACTATAATTTATTTTAAACTAATGTCAATAAAGTTTATTAATTTCTTTTTTAATCGGACAATTTAGCTTAATTTAGTGACTATAAGATTGTATTATTTTTAGTTAGGCTCTGTGAATTATGTATGTATTGTGTCCATTGGCATTTGACGTTTTAATAGAAGAAAAACAAGAAAATATATTTGTTTAGGAAGACAAACACTCGCATACTTATGTTATTAGTATACGACATACGTAGGTATAATTGTCCTTGGTCGACATTCCTGTTCTATAGAAATATCGAATACAATAACGCTTCGTTCCGAAGTATTTTTTGTGTGTTTAGTGATTCCATTGTGCTCGCGAGTAGATCTTTTTGATTTCGTTAGCAATTATAATGTTCTAAGAACAATCAGAAACTGCGGTTAATATAAACATAAAACATTCTAAGTTTTATTATTAGATATCAGCTAAACTTTGAATTTTGTGAGTGATTTTTTATTTTTAACAGTCGAGCAAGCTTACCCTATAAGTTCACTACCAATTTAATAATTCACACCATGAGTAAAATAATCATCGTCATATAAATACCGAATCAAATCGCTTTTAAAGCTACGTATGCAGTAGTCGCTAAAAATACAATAAACCTTGTCCACATTTTTTAATTTTCATTTATTAGAACCTAATTAATCATTAACCTATCTTGATGTGGTTCATTAATGTGCAAGATTAATTCAGCCGGCGAAGCAGATGCCTAAGCCCTAGAACAATATTCCCACCTGAATCCTAATTGCAACAATGTTTTGAGCAATCGAGGCGAATGAAGAGTCATCTCAACTTGCGCGGTAGCAGTATTTGCTTCTAATTTGTAACATACAAACTATCCGCCGCGAAATAAACTCAATTTTGTAAGCTATTTTTCAATTAAAGCGCCATCAAAGGATTGCTAATAGAATTAGACAGGGCGCGCCGTGTTGAAACGGTTAATTACGGACTTTTTAGTTCGATACCTGTACAACGTGGCGTCCTCTGAAGGATATTGAGTACTAGCTTCCTAATAATTTCAGTCAGCTTGCAAGTAAAATGGTGACCTGACCGATGCGTGCGAAAAATTAATCAGCGAAGTTAGCGAGAACAGATTCATAAAATGTCGGTGCACACGGCACGGCCGCGGACAAACACCGATCCTATGAATAGTAAATTTCATGAATATTTTAGAACAATTGCGAATGATGTTCGATTTGATTCTGTATGTAGGTCGACGGAAATAGTTCAGGGATTGTTAGATCTAATTATCTGGGAGAATCTCGACTAATTGAATTAGCTAATCAACTGTGCCAGGGACGTGTACAAGTTTCACTACAAACTCAATACCTTTCGAATGACAAAAGTTTCTATTGTTATGTCAGCCACTTAAAAATGTTCGTGAAATAGAAATGTTTGTTCATTTCTAGACTCTACATTGAACTTGTAGTCACTAGGTAGCTTTATCGAGGCTTTGATTTCTAGATTTCGATTCTAAACTCTAGTATGCTTTCATTTTATGATAAATTTTATGAACTAATCTTGTATAGACCACCTACAACTTCCAAATCGGTAAAGGTGTAACCTCTGGATCTACTAAACTGAAGTTAAAAATTATTATACTAATTGAAAGCCACGTTATTTGTGAGTGTCATATTAACCCGATAAAGTCAAATAGTCTTACCTGATGCAAAAAAAAAACCTTAATTAACGTTGGCAATAGGAAATGTCTAACTTTTATATTAAATAAAAAAAGTCTTCGGCCGCGTTTATCCGTCTGTCTGTTCGCACTTCGCGATAAACTTAAAAATTACTGCACGGAATTTTTAGCAGTTTTATCTATTATTCGTAAGTAAGGTTTAGGCATATAATTTTTCAAGTTTTACAAGCTTTATAAGCTTACTTTATACAAATATTCACGCCCACGCGACCCTTGAATAATATGTCTAACTCACTGTAGAGCAACTTTGTCTTACTAATCATTAACAAATTTCCGGCTTCGACATTCCCTTCGAATGCCTCGAATGTATTAAAATTTATAGTAATTATTCATTAATGAACCACGTACCCACAGTGTATTGTCTTACCTGAAGTTAATCCTTTCAGGATCGACGCCGCGTACGAGTGTGAATTCTATTAAAACTTATCTAATATAACGCATAACTAGTTCCCGGATCATTCGCTATAAGTTTAACTGCAAATCGTATACTGCATACTCAATAAAGACATTGTCTGTATGGATTGTCCAAAGAAACTGTAATGTCTATACAGTTAATGTAATTTCATGGAAATTGTGTATTAAACAAACGTTTCACTCTATTTTTCGTATGCGTTGCTCTGTTAAACTTCGCAACTGTAAGTAACGACGTAGAATTCGTACATTGCAAAATTCAATAGCTCAGTGATTCATACGAATATTAAGTCATTAATAACACCCAGCTCACTGATACAATATTCAAGAACTCGTCCGTCTCTATCAATCGATATCTCATTGCATATTCACATTTTAAATCGGCTCGCTTCAATCCAATAAAATGCCTCCGAGACGTTTACTCGGTGCGCCGTATCGCACAATAGTGATAATGAAACATGCATTACCTCCTTCTTGCATTTCCTCCTCCACGTCACCCGCCAATCATCGCTCTTTTAAAGCGCCGTTCGAAATTTAAACTTATTTGAATTCTATATTACACGACGCAAATTAGAAAACTTTTGTAAACGAAATGTCTGAATAATAAGCCCGTAAAAGTATGTGCCTAGTTAGTTGAATGAGATCAAATATTATAATACAATATTATATTATCTTATGTTAGCAGATATACGATTTGATAGATCAATTCATCGTTGTGAAGGTTTAACAAATTGTTTACGCAAGCCTGAGTTGTGCTCATTTCGATGTTTAGTTTATTCTGCGTGCGTTTATCCTTTTAGTGCTTAGCCGGGAATGCTCTGAGCGAACTCAAAGGAATATTATATTCACATATAAGCGAATATGTTGCTAATGTATGAAGTGCGCTCTTAGCAGTGCTAGGATTATGCTTCGGGAAACCTCTGACTATAAAGCGTGCTGAGTGCCATGAAATAACCAACATGAAGACAACACAAGCAGCACACATTTTAGAGACAGCAGACGTCATTTCGATTTTGTTAATTCTAATACAGGCGTGTGGAGTTCCATGACCATATTTGCTTGCAATAAAGTACGCAACACGTCAGTTGTTTATTTTATAAAGCAAAAATCTGTAATAGGTCATAAGTTACAACTAAATGTAAGGTGTAGAAATTTATGGAAGGCTGTCGAGTTTTGATATAAATAAATACTCGTATAAAAATACCCTTTAATATGAGAAAAATATTTCAGGGATTCTAAAATGTATTATATTCAATTTCGTATTATAAACTCTTGTACCAATTGAAAACTGATGTATATTACATTCGTAGACTGCTTTAGAAAATAACGTCTATTCGGTATTGAAATACGTCAAAGAGTCCAGGCTGGAGTCGAAGCTCGATGAGGGTAGTCGTTGAAAGCCGTTACCAATTTATAGAGCGCTAATACTGCCGAGTTAACAGCATAATCTGCAATCAATACACCACTGGAGTGTGCCTTTGGATCATTTGTGGCGGCTTAAACCCGGCATCTACTCATGACTACTCTGAGATATAGGAAATACGATTTTCAGCTACATTGCGTGTTGACAATTTGGCAATTAAATATTGAATAAATACTAAATATTTAAAATAAAATACCGATCTGCACTTGGTACCTAACGTGCTTTACTTATTATATATAGTAGGTCTACGTTTAAAGCGAGTAATGTATATGCTCCATAGCGATGCCACAAAAGGGTCAGAAGCGGTTCAGTAATGTATTTCGTGAGAGCGATTTCAATATGACCACAATCGTCTGCGCCTTGTACTACAAATTGGTACTATACCTGGGATTACTGTTAGCTATAGAGCGCAGTTTGTAGCGTATTAGCGATGTACGTAGGTAAAAAAGGGCTGATATTCCTATTTAAAGGGAAAAAAGTAATTGGTGAATAAATTTTATTTCAGTACTAATCACAACAAATGATATATAAAACACGGTAACTCTCCTTACGTTGCTTCGTTGTTTGGTTATGTCATTTTGATTAATGGTTGAAGGTGACTAATGTTCACTCAACTTAAGTCTAATACCGTAATGGTACTTTTTGTGATACCTCTTACTGAGTGAAATAAAGAGGAGGTTGAGTAGGAAAGAGGAATCCGCGCTCTATAGCTAATGAATAGGTATTATAGCTTTACCAAAATTCAGCGTTAGCTTATTGAATAGAGGTAAATTATTCAAATTTCAATTGTACCTTATCGCCGGGTATCGATATAATTTGGTTGGGCACACAGTCTTCGCTGAATTTACCGAATTCTATGATCACTAGTATATTATTCAACAGCCTACGAAATATTTGATGCTATGACCTGTGGAATCTTACCAAGGTCTTATTATTGGCTTGCGAAATATAGATTATCATACAATCTTGGAAGTGTTTCATATATTAATAAATTACTTATTCTTTCTATAAGAATATAATTTCACCTCTCTATATATTTAAAAGTACCTACTGTTTATACTTTATAACATTTCTTAATTTATGTAAATTCAAATTTGCCGGTTTAATTAAATACGATGAGTAAATGTAATATACCAACGGCTAGGATAAAGTAGTGGAAAGTCCCACAACAGTTTAGCTAACCTCTCGACGTCGATCGTCAACTCGTTTTACCGCCTACCCTCATTACGAGCCGACAATTTCCCCGGTGTACCCACTGTTACAATCTATTCACGTTGTATCGAACCTCCCTCGGGGATTATAGTCTGTTTACCAATTACAGTTAGGAAATAAGCTTGCAAAAAAATTGAGTGTAAAAGAAAGTTGAATAAATACGGAACGTGGCTAAGGCTGTGTTTGTTTGGTGTGTGTTTGATTTGCTTAGATAGTGGGTAGCTTACACTTTAGTTTTCTCTTAATACTTAAACTTTGTGAAAAGTTTTAAGATACAGTTGCTATGAAATATGAAGCTACAGTCAGGAGACAAAATGTATAACATGGACTTTTATTCTCACATTTTGATAAATCTACTTAACGATCAGAAAAATAATTATGTCAACTGATTTACGTCCCTTAAACTAAACCGACCACTGTCAGTCACCTGAACTGTGGTATGTACGACTAAGTGATTGCCACTATATCTACGGATCTACGGGGATAGCTGAATAAATAACCTATCTGTCATTTGTACGAGCTATTGTTCGGATCGCTTATTCGTCGGATGAGATTGCAGTTCGCTATCGCCATATAACCCACCCAGGTGCTTAGCCTCAATTCTTTGAGTGTGCTTATATTTGTTCACGATACAGTTGACAGTTTGTCGAAAAGGTTTGATTTTAAAGTTGAAGTAGAACTTATAGGTATTCAATCGAATTTTTTACCCTAAAAGTAGGAAATTTTTCTCTCTTTGGTCTTTCACGGGTTTCCTCAGTTATGGTTGATATACATTGATGATATATTAATATATCGACAACCACCACCAACGGATTGAGGCACCTGAAGTTGTGAATAGCAAACACTGCTATTCTGTGTCAAAAATTATGTATTATGTTGTCATACTAAACTTTTTAACATTATGTCGTTACTTTTACTTTCAGTAGATTAATTTCAATAATACAAGTTGTAAGATAAACCTTAGAAAGGTAAGAACACACGTTTTCCGTGCTCACAAGTACATAAAATAAATCCGTGTTCTCAGGAGGTAGGCTCAAGTTAGTAATAACGCGAGTGATACCGGTGTGTCGTGATGATAACGCGAAGTGACGTGTTATCGGCGTTCATATTGAGGTATCGAGTTACGACTCACATGTTTACTTCAATAACTGTAAAAGAGCTTTATTCATTATTTTCGGAGATTATCTCAAACTAAACACGTCATCCCTCCACGCCATATATAGTGTTAAAGTGGGATATTGCTATTTAAATCTAAATCCAATCCAATATAGGATGGCCAGCCTTGACAGTAAAAGGATCATTTTTTAAATCTCATATTTTACAAAAAAGTATTTCATAAAATTAATAGTGACCAGTTTATTTGTGATGATTTTTTGTTAATTAAAAAAAAATACGTTCAAGTACCTTATGTCTTGCATTGGGTATGTGATTTTGTTAGGCTCTACATTGGATAATTAATGGCATATATCACATTTACATAGTAAGTAATAACACTTGAAACCTTGCCTCAGGGCATATCCGACACCTTATTGAGCTGAAACTAATCCACAATGCTACAATATTGACTCAGCAGATTGGTGTATCCTATCAGCCAGTTAATACACGACACGAGCCGTATTTACTTTGAATTAGTCTCTGTTAAACACATTCCCGGTGATAAGACGGTTATGGGATCATAAGGATTTCATATTGATGAGGGCGGAGTGGGTTCACTATAATACTTACTTACTCGTGTAGCTAATGACTAAAATAAGCAGCATGTTTGACCTGATATTTGGGAAAAATTCAAAATAAAATATATTTTTTATTCTAATTCTACTACTCTCTTTGAGAAAATCACGTTATTTACATGCGCATTTCGATTTTCTTGTTAACATTCGTTGACTTAATTCATAATATGGGAGTACAGGACTCCCAAGGTAGTGAGTGCCGCATTGAGCTTATAATAAACCATTAACACATTCCACTGATTATAACAGATTTGCATAATTTTAAGCCTTAATACATGAAACGCATTAGCTTAATAACTTTAATTAGAAAATTGCCAGATAACAACGGCTATAGAGGCAGATTGGAAAATGTATGGAATTAAAGATATAATTTTATAATGTATTGTAATGTATTGATAAAATTTTAATTGATTAATATTAAAGTGCTATACATATCTTAGAAGTCTTCTTGAATGGTTGCTCGGTTTGGTCACACAAAGAGAGAATTTAATATATTCAAAACGACTTTATAAATTCATCTCCTTTAAGACATATAATAAGTTCAATACGTATGAAGAAACGCGTGAACATGACATGACATCCTCTCAGATAAAATTATTTGTAGCTCACTACCAACTAGGAAAATTGCCCTTCCATGTTCCTGCCTACCAAAATCGTAATCGTGCTTTGTTTCCAAAGTTCCTATGCAAATGTGCAAAATACTCAGTTTTCTATCGCGCAGCCAAGACATGCAACAACTACTATTTAAGCACTTGTCTAAGCTATCGCGGAATATGCTCAAAAGGAGTATTAATAATATCCGCTATTATATAGCCAAAGCTAAAGAATATAGCGCCAAATATCCTGCATGATGAACACATCATCTACCCACCCACTAACACAGCCGCATAAGTAATTAGGTATTGCTTAGTTAAATGTTTTTAATATTTTTTATTTATTGATTCCTTTCAAAGTGTCGCAAATGTTTGAACCTTTTTGTATATATTACGTATTCCATCTTTGGCTTATATATCATTCAAGTGAGCTGTAGAGTACAAAATAAATATATAATATGAAAACATGATACTTATTTGCACAAATACCATCCAGTCATAATGTGTATTATATTATCCATTGTGAGTGAAATGTTAAGAATTTATATGAAAGTTTTCATTACGCGCTTCTCTGCTCAGGTGTAACAGCCTTGTCTTTCTAGGCTTGATTGGATTAATATGAGTATTTTGCCAAAGACATTTATTAATTTTTCATGTATTAATAAACTATTTTCATTTATTACTGGTACGTGGGTCTGCTTTGTAAATAACTTGTTGTAACTTGTAACCTTCAGTTTGACCAGTTGGACATACAATACTATACGTCTTGTAATTCATTAAATAAGTACTTTCATATATATATGCACTATGAATGTAAAAATCAGACAGGGAAAATGGCATATAATTTTTAAATTTTTCGGTTGCGTGCGAGGTGAATAATTAATAAAAATAATATAATTAGACAACCGGGGCTCTGCTCATTTGTTTCAATCGGATGAGCCGACATAAGCGCATTACATTCGGTCGAGATTTGCGAAGTGCGCCTTTTATAAATATTATTTTAATTATCAATTAATAATTGTTATTGTCTTTTGTTTCAGGTACGTTCAATACAAGATTTCAGTCTGAGGTTACATTCTTCAGTAAAGATTTGATTACATCAAGCTGCGTAACTTATTGAAGGAACACCACACATTTGTCATTCGTCTTAAGTGTACAGCGACTCCGATGAAATCTCTCTGTTACTTCTATTTCTTTATACCTCATGCCGAATATCTTGGCTGGGACACGTGATGTAGTCATTAAATTATTTAACGATGGCTGCCATTATTTGGGACGGATTTCCAGTTCCCTAGCTCAATGGCAAATGGATTTTTAATGCACATGCGACTATTTTGATAATAACTTTTCACTTCCGCGATAGGTATAGTATAAGTTTAGAATAAATTCACTGTAGACTTTAAGCACTGATGATTTTTTTTCGGTCTAGTGGTTTCTTGTTTGAGATTTGTCTTTGGTGACAAACAGCGGTCTGTCTGTATTTGAAGCTTGTAGCAACGAAGCAAATAAACGTGAATTTGTCGCTGAAAAGAATTTTAGTAATTTTAGTAAGCCCTGACCCTTGTCAAGAAAAGTAAAAAGAAGAAAGTAGTCTGGCCTAATTTGTTTAGCTTCGGTAATGATGCGCCGGCGTCACATAAACAATGCCTTTATTGTACAAGGCTTTCAACTCGTTACTCGATGACCTCACGATAACTTATTGATATTTAAATGTACGTCATAGTTTTATGTTAAGTGAAGTAACTTGCCTTCGGGGCTATTGAGGCATTTACGAACTTATTGTTTCTCTGTATTCTTCGCTTTGGACTTTGCTTTTAATAAGAAATGTGGAAAGATAATCGTTTTGTGCACTCCTTGGTTGTGTAATCTCTATTCATAATCTATTTCAATGTAATGTGATTATTGATTATTCACTTAGGTACATTTAAATAAGTAAGCAATTTGCGTCGTCCCTATACGTTAATATCTATCGTTACTCGTCTCGGGGCTCACCTGGCTAAGTCGGCCGTACATTAGGGCGGGTCTAATGCGGCGTATAACGGTTTCCGTCGAGGCCTTCGCTTGTACAGAGATCCACTATCGGGACGAGATGCTGACGGAATGACATGCGCATTTGGATTACTGATTATTTGGCTTATATAAGTACTGGCGAGACAGATGTTAATGTTGAATGTGGTGGTCAAATTCAAGGTCAAGTTGAATAATTTTAGTCATATTGAACCGATTATGAAATTACGCAAACCTGCCAAACTACTACTATATACGTAATATATCTGATACTCGCACCAGCGCACATATTGAACATGGAAGCTATATTGCTATATTTTGTAAGTGTCTAACTGTTGAAACAGAACAGAAATGAATTGACACGTCAGTAGCGTCTCCGTACAAACGAGGCACAAAAGCATAAACTCGGAAGAGACCTTTTGACCTCGTTCAAATATTTAACTTAATACATTTAACGGACAGATTGTCCCGAAACGAGAGAGCACCATCGTCGGAATTATAAAATTCCCGCCAAAATTGCCAATTCACGCCAAATTTCATAACTTTTGTCTTCACCCGCCTCTCGAAGCCCGATTAGATGAATCTTATAAATGTTGAGAAGAGATTTCCGTTTTAAATACCATTACGTGCATCATTTTTACTAAACAACCAAATAAATATATTTAGCAAATTAATATTTCTTATATTATTTAAATTGCTTCATTTCAAAGTAGATCTTGTCTTTAGTGTAATATTATGTAATATAGAGTACGAACTTGGGGTTTTTTACGGGATTTCAGAAGACTACTTTAATATAAACTTAGTATAATGTCTAGTTTACAGAGAACTCAAAAGCGAAGATCTTAAATGAATCTAAGAGTTAGGAACAAAGGGGAAAGCCAATATCTCAAAAGTAAAAGACAAACAGTGTCGGCTAACAGACGGTCAGTCGCTACCAGCTACGATTAGTTGTACACGATGTGAGCGCAGTGGATAAGCGAGCGAGGACTAACTTGGTAACGTTATTATAAAAAAATCAACTCAAAAAAGTGAACAATATTCCATGAAAAACACTTGTTTTTGTTCCCAGCGAAGTTTGAAATATAATCATTAATAATATTTCAAATTGTATTACAGTTAGCATATACAATAACTATGTAAGAGGATATAAATGTGAATGTAGTTATCAACAAAAAAAAATTTAGTTATCCCGCTTATTTCCACTTAAAGGGCGCCTACAGTTTGGTTGACACAACATCTTCTCGCCTTTGTCCGCTCTTGATAGTGTTGATAAGGGGTATATTAGGCCTTCCTTGTTTAGTTTAAAACTAACTTCGACACAAAAGGTCCTTAGGGTTTGTCACTCGTCGAACTACTTGAACCATATTAATTGGTAACTTGATTCTATGAGTGGTCACCATATGTTTATTACACATAATAACAAATATTTTTCAACATTAATTAAAAACTTTGTTAGTCGTAAAACCTTAAAAAGTATCAACTTATCTTTAAGGATTTTCCGATAGACGATTATTTAAATTATGGTAAAAACGTAGATAAATGGAAAATCTCTTTTAAATTTTAAAGGATAAGGCATAAATATTCAAATATTTCAAGTAGAAGCGATAGCAGTAAGTTTGTCGCTAAAAAATCATAGCAATTTATCTCATAATACTTTTAGTTGGAGAAGTGCAGACGAGTTACGACTCTGTTTTTACTCGCAGCTTAATACGTTTATGCTCAAATAAAAGGTTTTAAAACTTGTGAATAGTTAATCTAATTTACGCTTCACTGCTCCTTTGTATTGAATACAAATATATTTCTTAATGTATAAGGAATTTATATGAGACAATTTAAATGATTTATCCGGCCAATTTGCAATTGAGTTGCGGCTATTTCAGAAGCCGTTATTATTATTGTATAGAGCCGCAGACGAAGCCATGGCAACGTTTAGATTTAGCAAACAATTAGCATCGTGTATCGGATGAGTATAAGCCGATTTTAATTTCCCCTCTCGGATCGTATCACCGGCTTTCCACTGATATCTCTTTGTGCCCGGATTAACTCAAACGCATGAGAAACACTTCCAATTATTAAAAAAATAAAATTATATTTTACGCTTTATTTCTGAGGTACAAAAATATATGTATTGAATTTATATAGTCACATAAATTTTTAAGCAGTTAATGTACCTTTCGTGTGTCATTATAATGGAACCTATTAGTTCTTAAATAGGTATTAGGTATGAAACTTATTTTTATTTGAATTTGTAGTGTCTTTAAACCTGCATTCACAAGTGTGTCTATATTTGTACCTGGCTAGGAAAATCATATTTGAAAAGTGTAACATTTTATTTATTTATTATATACATGATCTTAAATAGAAAGAAGTTGGTGTGGTGGAAACATAAACAAGACACACAATTACGCTTTGTACAATACATTCACTTATGCTCAAAACTCCTTTGACATTTTCAAATGCGTTTTGATATCCCATAACGTTTTAAACGTTAAAGTAAGCAAATACAGGTATTATCAACCAAAGACCGACATTAACAGTCAATATGGATATTTTTAGAGAATGGTCGCTGAGTCAATAAAAAACAAATAAGCTCTTAAAATCGAAGACGTCAAGTGATGCGTATAATTTGATGCGACGTTGCCTTCTTAAATACACTAGCGGACACAAATCTCGAAACCCACCCTTAGTAACGATTGAGATACAGTAGGTTCCTTTGCTCATTGGCTTATTGAATCTAATTAATAATTCAAACTCTAATAGCCAAATACACCACATATTTACTTCTATAGGTGTTAGGATATTATTAGCTCGTTACAACATACCTATCAATCGAGCCGTGGGCAGTAATTACCTATTATTTATCCAGCATTAAAAGCAAAACATCACTTTTACAATGTGGTCTATACTCTATATTGAATTGAATAAAATATGTGAAGGCTAAAATGTGTGATTTTATATGCTGGTGGGTGTACAGTGTATTTGTGTGTATACATAATGTGTTTGCGCAGGCCGCGTCTCCGGCCGGTCAGGTAGAGAAGGTTTAGAATAACATTACTTTGATGCATCGCATTGCCGATACCCTAGCCTTACTGTGCGTTTACTTACTGTACTAAGCCACGTTTAGCCTTTGTTTAGATACAAATTGTTAGTACATTTTTATTGGTTAGTTTCGCCGTCAAAAAAGGTGTTCGTTTGCCTTTTTTCCGGAAAACTCCCTCGACTTCCTGAATTTCGCTTTGTCCCGTGTTTTCCGGCTCCACGGGCTCCCAGGTCTAACCTTGATTTTGCCTTCCCATCTTTGTCTTCCTTCTTGGTTCTCCACATACATGACACATATATATAGAGAAAATCTGTCTACATTGTAAATTTTATTGTTAATAGTGATTTAGAAGTATCTACTAGGTAGATACTTTAGGTCTTTAAATCTAAAGTAATTAATACATAAACCTATTCTTCTTGAATTGTTCATCGGTCGTGTAGTGGCTTTATCACGTCCAAGCAGACAGCTGTCGGACGTCGCGCAAGGACTTTTTTCCCTAAACATATAATATTTAAAGATTTTTTAATGCTTGCTTCTATTAACTATATGTAAGATAAAAAACCTGAGTAAGTAACTGTATTTTAGGTATAAATGCGGTCTTTTAAAATAGACAAGTTGATGAAATGAGTGTTGCACAGTGCGTCAACGTCGTCGTTCAAACACTTTATCGGCGTTGAATCGGTAAAAAGCACGGATAGGGTATATCGGTTTGTTTTGGATAAAAAACATGGATATTTTTCTCGGGATTCGAACTTTCTTAAATAATATTGACATACCTCACACGAACATAAACAATAAATGTTGAGCAGAAATAAAGTGCTTTATAATTTCTAGATGTTTGTTATTAATAGAATTCTACACTTTTCATGTCTGACAAAAGGAACCATTAAAGGTAAGTGAATTAATTATATAGAAACACTTGTATAATGTATTTGCAATGTTTACCTTTTTAGATGTGACATGGGAAAGGCTAGTACTTTCAGTAAGTGGAAGAAGGATGATGGAAAATTAGTACCTGAGTATATTAATTAATAAAAATTTGTGTATAGAATCTTTCTCCTGACTATGTTTGCATACGCAAACGCAGCGTCTTGATTATAATATTCTTCACCTAGTATTTTTGAAGTGATGGCAGCAAAAAACATAAACGGATTTTATTGTAGTGTCTTACTTACTTACACGAGTAACACAAGATAGATAGAAACTATATTTTAATAGTCTTAGCAAGCACAATAGGTACAGTGATTTTCTTTTTTTATAGTACTGCAATAACATTTCCAGAATTTCCAATGCCTCTGTTTGCCTTATTCATGTTCTCTCTAAACCCCATAATGTTCACAGTCTCCTCAATTCAAAATAGAAGCGAACTTGCAACTCATGCGCCACAGAAATAGGTAATTCATACAAATTTTTGGTCCATTTATCTATGACACATTAAGGAGAATAAATGACCAGCAAGTCATTTGATATGATAACATACGGTGCTATTGTTATATGGCACCTATCTCGTTCACTATTCTGAACTTTATCTTTGTTTTTATATAATGTCTAATAGTAATTCTTCAAATATATCAATTCTACTATTGCCAAATACTTACTTTGCGACAGAGCCATATAAAAGCTGGCTGGCTTTTAGGCAGCATAAAGTTAGACCAAAGTACAACTTTAAAAGCCACATCAAATTCAGTTTCCACTTCACACCTTGAAGTTTCAAACATATAGGCAAATTTAAAATGATATAGGTACCTCTATATTCCTGTGATATGTTTTGTTAATATTTTAATTATTCTAGCTAGTTTATACATATATTTTTGCCTTCTTACGTTAGGAGGGTGTATTTGAATCTAGCGTGCTTCAACCTATTGTCATATGGGTTAGTTCCGTGAAAGAAGCCAAGTCACGGGCAAAACTGCTATGTCATCGTATGATTTAATTATGTGAGGCATTCTTAGGGTCACATGTTAATTTCAAGTTTAAACCCTCTTTGTATGGCTTAATTTGATTAACTTCTCTTGTTGGTTGTGGGTAGTTTCGAACGCCATGACATAAATAGTATTCAAAATTTAAGGTCGCATTTTTTTGGACTTTGAAAATTACATAATACTCAGTTAAGGTGATTCTGGTCCGGAATCCTCTTCGGAAATAGTTACAGATAGTTCGCAACCCTATGCCAGGACTAAATCCATCTAAAATGTTAATGCGTACCTAGTAATAAATAGCTACCGTTTTGACCTATCAAAAAAGCTAATCACCAGTGTCGAAGCTGCTCCGTAAAACGACCAATTAGGACATTTTCCTTTCCAAACTCATTGGCAAGTGCACAACCAAAAAAAGGTAGATTAGTATCTTCTTTTTTCAATTGGCAACTCTTTCTGTATAAAATGGAGAGAGGGGCCGTATTTTTATTTTTTGGACAGAAATGCCCGAGAACTTTTAGAAGTTTTGGGTCTGTCTGGACTTTTTCAGACTTTTAAATGTTATATTTGAAGAGAAAATTTAGGATGCTGCTTATTGAATATTTTTGTATTACGTTCTTAACGACTAAAGAGTTTTAATGAAATGATAATAAAATTCCATCGCCGTAACGAATGATTGTATAATTGTATATGCCTAAAAAATGGTTGTCGAGGCGTCATTTAACGTCAATTAATTTTTTGATTAATAATAGATATAAACTATGGTGTTCTTTAAATACAGGCTCAAAGGGCTTCATAATAATTTTGTTACGTTGGAAATATGTCCATAAATAGATTTAGCCCAGAGCAGACGCGTCCGTCAAGCCCGAATCACGAACGTTTACGAAAATGTCATATTTAACGTCTTCAATTAAAAGGAAAATACCAAACATATTCGAATTCGTTTTATCAAGATGAGAAATTCCATAAAATATAATATTTCATTATTTTAATTAACATTCAATTAATTGGACGCTATTTTCAGTATTAATTACGAAAATTGGCGTAATTACTCCCAAAAGTGAAGAAGTGGGGTTAAATTACTCGTTAAACGGCTGCTTTTATCAATTCGAATATTTTTACTCTTTCCGACTCTTAAGGTTCCGTAGGGGAAGATTGGGTTAATAGTGAGCGGGAAAAATATGTAAACAATAAGCAATTATGGAATGAACTCCACTTACCGAGTGTCGTTTTAAATTCCTGCAAAATTGTAAACGTAAAAGTTTTATTATGCAATAAAGGGCAGCGAACGGAACTCTTGATAAATTTAATTAATTCAACTCGATACAGCGAATATTCGAATTTCCAGGGAGAAAAAATAAAAACGGATAGATTTAAAAATTGTTAGTCTTTATCGACGCGAGCGGATAAACGCAAACATCAAGGCTTTAAAACATATTTATTTTGTGTACCTATATAAATGGTTCTTGTTTATTTGTATTTAAAAAGTACTCGAAGCAATGTATTTAGAAGTAGTAATATCATTAATAAGTACATATTGGTAATTTAAAGTAATTAATCTAACTTTTACCTTCTTAATTTAAAAATACACAAATAAAATGTATAAGAATTTTGTATAATGTGAAATAAGGATGGCTTCGAAGAACCAGAGAATTCCCCTCCGTGTTTAACCCGCCTTAAGCTTCATTGGACCCGACACAGTAGGAGTGAAATGAAATGCAAGAATTGTTTGCTCGCGTTTGTTGCGAAGCTCTGCTTAATATACCTTTATAGGATTTGGTTAACGATGATATTAGATATGACGGGAATTATTAAAGAACAATTCGAATATTGAAATTGTCAAGTTGTATCTTAATCCAAAAAGGTCGGTTAATCCATAGCGTGCAACTTGTGAACAACTTTTAAATACGTTTTTACTTTGGTATATTACAATACTTGTGCTGCTTTTGTGAAACATTTCATTTCCTGACTGACAGATATAAGTTATTATTAATATCACGCTCTTTTCCCGAAAGGGTAGGCAGACACCACGGGTCTCCACTTGTTACGATCTTGGCATATTATTTCACTTCATCCACATTCACCATGCATGCTCGTCAGTTATGGGTACTTTTAACTTGTCTCTCCTCTAGTACCTCCTGGATTTGGTTAGGTTAGGTTATGTTACAAGGCCCACCCAATCCGATCACACCAGAAATAATCATAAATAAATGAGCGGACGACTCTACGTAGGTACAACTGTTATTTGATAAAGTTTTTTTTTTAATCACAAACATTAATAAGAATAAGAATACAAAATACCTATAACTATATATATTATATATGATTGGTGTCTTTTCACTAAGTAGGTTTAATTGAAGTAACGCTCCATAGTGATGAATGTTCCGCGAATGCCTGAGCATACAAAGATAACCTGTTGTAATGAATTCGTGTTTCCCCTCATTGTTAGCGTAGCACTACACTGAGTGTGAACTGGAGTTATTAAGATAAGAAATTATAAAAACTCAACGCTTTTGACGCTGAATAGGTACGCATAGTACGGTATGTGATAAAAGTACAATAACATAACATAAATTTGTTTACCTGTATACGTTTTTCAGCCTTAGCGAGTCAAGGGCCGAGTAAATTAGCTTATTATAATTATTTTAATAGTTATAAACACTACAATTTGCTAGATTGCGGCCCGCGCCGGCTACACTAATTAAATATTTAATGGGACATTTAAATAACCGGTTCCGATGCGTCTCGGAATATAATGCAAAGCAGAAATGCCACACATTTCGTAGTTTAAAAACACAAGAAAGAATTTCAATCGCTATTGAGAGTAAACATGCAAGCTTCATATATTACATTTAATGTGCATATTCTGAGATATGCGGATTATATTACAAATTAACTTCTAAGAATTGGTGTCTTAGAGTATGCCTTCCCAAGAAAACTACATAAGACCCTATGCTTAATGCTAGCGACTCTTGACTGTCATTAAAGTTGGAATTGAATCGTAATGATTAACAGGAGTGAGTTTCAAGATCAATTCCGATATCCTGTGGGCGTTGTTACAATTTCATAAATTGCCATATTACCATCGAGCCGACCGCAAATCGTCCAGATATGCCCACCTGCTCGGGGTGACCATTACTTGTGTTGAATTTTCCCCTTTTATATTATTGTGCTACCCTTGGAAGAATATTTAAGAGATAGCTATTATATCTGTTTTAGTATAAGTGCTTCTTAGTACAGGTAATCTTTTGCGAACTAGCTTTAAATTATATTTTAAGACATTGAAAGCTACTTGGCATCAGTAATAGCTAATTGCCAAAGTTAAAGATTTTTTTAAATGAAATTCAAATAATAAATATGAAAACAAATAAATAATATATTCTACTGTAATTAAATTTGTTGCTGTAGATAAATATGCTGCAACACAAAAATAAAAAATCTTATAAAACGCAGCCCCATAAATATAAAATGTTTTCATAGACGTGGCCTAGCACTGAGATGGGTGCAATTTGCGGCCAGCTTTCCCATTACGCACACGCCACCACTGATTGCACTATATACAACATATACATATACTATATGTACTGAACGAGCAATGAACAATGGGTCACGAGGAAATATCGTCCGATCGGCTTCCAACTATTTGTTACATGGAAAAACTGTGTGAACAAACATGAATGCAATGGGCGCGGTTTCGATTTCTAAACGATTACAATAAAAAACGCAAACTTATTTTAACGAAGTTTAAAGCCTTGATGCAAAAGTAAAGTAACGCATAATATTAATTTCTTATGTCTCGATTCTTAATCAGTGACGTTAAGAGAAAGTCGAGATCTCAAGAAACTTAACAGAAATATATAAATAACTATGCTAGGCCTTTTCTTAAATACTTATTTTATTATATGCTTTTGCATGTCTTGCCTGTATTCTATAAAAATGGCATTAAAATTAATACTATACATCGCTTTCGCAGCAAAGAATTTTAATTAAAGAATGTTATCTCAACATGAAACCCGTCCGATAGTGTCATTAAAGAGGCGCGTAATGTAGGGGGGCGGGACTTGTCTTAATTATACAAATAAACAATCCCAACCAGAAACGTCGCAATACCGTTGATGACACCAAACCCACTCCTTATAAAAGCAGAAATTGTACATGCGTTAGACATTGCTAAATTAGGCAGAACTCCAGGTCCAGATTACATCCCAGTAGAGGTCGTTAAGTTCTTGAATAACATAGAAATGCTCAAACGACTATTCAATCACATTTATGACACAGGTGACCTCCCAACTGAGTGGTAAAGATCTTCGTTTATTACCCTCCCTAAAAAATCTCTAAACGTCTTCGTACATTAAAGCGAATTGAAACAATATAAGCAGAAATTCCTTGATGTTCATAAGTGTACATTGTGTTACCTAAATGAATAAGTGATTTTGAGTTTTGAATTTTTCGGTTTTTTGACAAGGTGAAGCACGACGTTCTCATAAATCGTTTAGTTGATACCGGTCTCGATGAGAAAGATCTAAGAGTAATCAGAAATCTATACGGAGACGAAACAGCAACCTTGACCATACATCACTAATAAACCGATAAAATTAATATTTATTGGGGTTTTCGTCAAGGCTGTATTTGAAAACATTAAATTCCGAGTCTGAATTCTCCTGTTCCATGCGGCCAGGTTAATGTTGGGACAGTGGACATTAAAAGTCCGCTAGTAACTCGTCGGCGCTTAGAAGCATTGAAGATGTGGTACTATCGTGGCATGCTTCGTATTAGTTGGATGCGGAAAGTCTCTAACGAGAAACTTCTTGATTGAATGTCTAGAAAACTTATGCAGAACATGAAGCAACGAAGTTACGTATGCAGGTGTTGCGCCATCGCCCATCACCGCTATCACCTCCTTCAATCAATTATAACGGGTAAAATCGAGGGTAGGTAAACGGCGTTTTGGTAGAAGGAATAAATCTGGGCAACTACCTATTCTCTTACAAGATTCAATCGTTTCCACAATGTGATTAATAAAGACAATAGAAATTTAATTATTTTAAATTATACCGATAAATAATTTAATAATAAAGTACAAACAAATAAAAAGTGTATTGTGAGAGGCCGTCACGATCTGATTATAAAATATTTTAATCAATTTCTTTTTCAATGAAGTCATAAACCTTCGAAGGTTAATAAAAAACGACCTCAGCAAGGCGAAAAGTTCGCGTATTGTTTTTTAATTCAGTTTTTTACGAGTTCACTATAAGGAATATTATACACTTAGCTCAATATAATATATTGATTTTAACAAGTCCGGTCCTCGCGCAGTGGGCCGTAGGGCACACACATTGTGTTCGTGTTCCGTTAGCATATCCTTCATTATTTTCTTAACAAGACAAATAATGTGTTGATGTCAATACATTAATAACAGTAGTTGTGGAATAAATACGACGTCAAAATTGGTTCGGCAATTGCAATAAAAAAGTCGGTTTGTATAAAGCCTTAGCAAACCCACTCGTTCTTACTTTATTGATGTCAATGTCTACGAATAGCGTTATTAGGCTTTATGGGTACTTATTCGGGCTAATTTCGCCCGATTCCAAGTAATTTTGACAAGGTTTAGTGAGTAATAAACGGTTCGTCGCTTGTAACTCTATATTTGTTTGAGAGTTTTTTATTGGAAGACCGAAACTTGATAGCGTGATAACTGATAAGTGTTTTGAGAACGATATTTATGGTTATGTTCGTTGGGAGATAGAGGGATTGGGCTAATATTATTTCATTACCTTTGTCTCTGAGTAAACCAGCCCTTGGATTGGATTTCAGTTAAATACGTAAGAGATGAATCACAATCCGATGAAGTCGTTCACTTGTTGCGTTCTCTTGCCAGTTTTACACTCTTAGGTAGTACTGAATCAGCTACTATAATTTTAAACAATTTGAATATTCCATTGGAACAGCTGTGGAACAGTCTGCTCCTCAGCATAATGCTGAGCCAGGGCCAAGCACACATGCATTACACACTCTGAACTGAAACGAACTGAATGGGAAAAGGTAGTTAATTTTTTTATCTTTTGTATATCTCTCATTATATTTTACATTAATTTTTTTCTTTGATTAATGTTTATTTGTGTGTTTTTTGTTTGTAATAAATGATATGTCTATGTCATTATATTAATTGAATGGGCTTATTACAAAAACCTTTCGATAATTTTAAGTTTCTTATTTAATATCTCTCATTACAAAAGTACCTATGTTTTTTTTATTACACTATATAGAATTTGCTACTGTCCTATATATCAAGGCATTTTAAAATATATAACAAGTGTTTAATACAGCAGTGGTCAACGACATGTGGCCAGCGATGGTCGGCAGATGGAGTGGCTCATGGCGTGCGCGCACTCAATGCTTACTTTGCAATTACTTGCAATTTATAAAAAATACTGCGATTCGGACATCTGCTAAATGTAAAGTAGAAGAGAACAAGTGGACACGGGATACTGTATTTTCCTTTGTTAACAAAATAATGCTGCAAATAATATAATAAAAAAATATTTGCAAAATGTCACAATATACTTGACGTTAACTCTGTGTCGAATCCGTAAAATAGTCAAAACTGTGTTTAAATAATGGGTTCTATATTTTATGGTTCTCTGTAGTCTGTGTTAGTTTATATCTATATCTATTAGATCTATTAGTAATGATCTATTCTTTGCACTTTCGGGCTTTTAATTGATTTCACCCTAGCCATGTTTGTGCAGACGTTGTTAAATTGTGTCTGGTTCTAATATTAAATTATTAATAGTAAATAAAAACCTTTTCAATATTAAACTCATAGTAATTAAATACTGAACAAAATGAATTTTTACCTGAGAGTGTAAGTATAACGCAGGGTTTGCGTTCAGAGTTCTTGTTTTAATAAACAACTCGCAGGTGTATCGGCACACAATACATAGTATAGTCTACCAGTTACTACAGTGATTCAAAATTATAATTACTAACTTTATTGTGTTCTTTTAATAGTGACTTCTTACTTTTATCTATCAGTGGAACAATTCTTGAACAGTAATGATCAAGGAAGGATTTCGAAGGATGATTTTATTTCCAGAAGCACCACAAGGAGAAAAACAGTAAAGCTATAATTGTTTGATCATCTCATTTCTTAACTGTGCCGTTGTATATGCTGTGCGGTAGGTGTAACTCTGTGTATCAAATGAGCGAATCATTAATCTTGATAACAGGCTTAACTCGTTCGCTATTTTTTTTAATTTGAACCGCGCACACAAGGGTTGAGGGGGGAAAGGCGGTTTAAACGGAACAGAAAAATTGCTTTATTAACTAATTAAACACTTGTAAGATTTTTAATTTTATATCATATTTAACTATACGCAAATTTGCACAAACACACACTTCTGTGTCTGCTTTACATTAAATTACAACTAAAAATATTCATGAATCTTACCAAATTGTAGAAACTAAGCCGCTCAAAAGGCGCACAGCTGTTTCAGTGAACCACATGAAAGACTAATTAGTAACATACATATTTAATTAAACTTATAAAATGTATGAACTATGTTGTATGTGTCTGAAACGCATCGTCTCTCGACCTATATTAGGTATGGTATGAATACATCCTAATTACTTCGTACGCAAACTCAAGTGAAAATTTGTAAAAAAAAAACTCAGTACAGATATTCTAATATTATTCCTACCACTGCTAGATTAGGCACGGAGATTTCACGTAGAGCAAGCTAATTTTATGCCCGTTACGATGGATATTCTATTAGCAAGGGACTGCTACCTGCTATTGTACTTTTTGCTTTTTTGCCCCCCGAGGACTAAGGAACTCGTTTGCGAGTTTAGAAACTGTGGTTAGTGTGGTGTAAATACTTTTCGAAATTATTGTAAAAAAGCGTATTTGATTAATTAATTTACAAGTATCAAATTATGTCCTCGCTTTATAATTATAAAAATAACTTAAAATTCATATTCCAGTTAATTTGTTGATATTAAAACAGCCAATTAACTAATTGAAGCAATTTAGCGCTTTACGTTCGAAAACCATTCTTTATTTTGAATATTTATTTACAAAAAAATAACCCATTTGGAAAGCGTTAAAATATGCGCAACGAATTAAAAGCAAATCGTTTTCGGATATTATTCGTATTCAATGTTTTTGACATTATGCATTTTATATTTACAAAAACTAAATGGTTCCGAACGAGTGATCTCGCTTTTTATAAAACGAAAACTAAATATCTCGCTGGATTACGATGTGATTATCAAAACGCCAATCACCCCCATCTTGCAGCACTGAAACTTCAAACGAATAATTCACGTGAATATAAAATACTATGAATAAAATAAAAAATAATAATTACTATACATATATGTAACGTTGTACTCAACAATATTGCATAAAGGAATGCAATAAATAGGTAAATATATTGAGCTGTGCTTGGTAGAATTGCTAAAGAAAATTTACATGAGCAGACGAATATTCAGCATATTTTGTCACAAGAATATAAAAAGCATTGAAGAATGCGTTGTATTTATGTTTGAAAGGAAAGTTTTTCGGAATGAGATGCTTTGTGGTTTTATCTCGCAGCAAATTGTCTTAAAAAGGGTTTCAAATAGTTATTTTAAAAAGAAAACTCTTTATTATTTGAATGGGTAAGCGTCCCAACATTTTTTAGATAAAGTTTTATGTCGGAAAAGTGGCAAAGGAATTGTTTTTGAACTTAGACCAAGAGTGTTGTTTGTTGTTTCTTGTAAAGTTTACCTCTTAATCGTATTACAACATTAAATATGCTAAAATAATATTGATGGGTCTAGCCGAGTGAAAGGAGCTCTCGACCATTTCTAACAGACATTGATAATAATAAGCTGTAGTCCTAGAATTCATTCGCTTGGGGATGTTTGGGCAATTATATTATGTACGAAACTTATGACATACCCAATTTATTTATTTGACGGATAATTCTAAGGAGGACGTTAAATACGTATTTAATTAATATATTGATTTGTTTGATTTCTTTAATATTGTATATTAAGAGTAGTCTCTGTCCTTTAAAATCGATTCAATATTTGATATTTTTTGAGTCTTTTGAAAATTAACTTTTGAAATTGAGAAGTTATTTTGTGATGTATCATTTGTCGTAATCCGAATTTAATGAATAGTAATTAACTGTCAGAAATATATTTGTTTTAGTAATAAGAGTATATCTCCTGAACTAAGACGTGACGCGAAATGGTTGTCCCGTCAACAAGTTTAATATTCAGTGTGTCCCAAAGTGTTTCGAATATATCGGTCCTGGATTCGGCACAATTTATAGATGAAGATACCCTCGCATTTGCTTACAAAATATTTCTTTTGTTATCTGCAGTTTAGGGGCGGGCCCACGTTTCGAGTTTCGACCCTTTTTTGCTCGATTTTAGTGTGTAATTGTATTAAAGTAATTCATATAGTGTACATGTCTGAAATTTTTAATTCCTAATATTCCTTTATCTAATTTTTCATTGCATTGATAATATCATCTCAAAAAAAAATCTTTTAAACGTTTCAGTATGTAATATTTGAAAAAGTAAGTAAGTATATCCAACGCTTAGAGTAGTTATAATGTTGCAGTACGGCGAAATAACATTTAATGGTGTATTCGAAAATGCAGATGTAATCAATAATATTATGCAGGCAGTTATTAAACAGTAAATTATCCTTTCAAATTGACCGATAATTTGAATAATCGGCGCTATTTTTGTTTCCCATCTCTACGCTATTAATTTAGTCTGGATTTAAACCAATTGCCAATTGGCGTGTTAAATAAAATCGCCATTTTGCCAACACTCATTTAAACGATTACAACGCAAACAATACAAATCGAAACGCGAATAAAAGCAGCGAAACGTGGTCATTATGGAAATTTATTGCGCTCGTACGTGGAAATTCATTTTTTCGTTCATCATGCATTGTTCTATTGACCGCGGTTTGTGGCTCGCCACTCCTAACGGGAACTTTGATAACGTCAATTTTACATCTCAAATTATTCGATCAAAATGTGTTTCGTTTTGTCGCTAGGCCCTCGCCGTGGGCATCTTTACCTGTTTTCTTTGAACTCGCTAGAAAGGGACGGCCGATCGGAATCCGTATGGAGAATGCATTTCGACAATGCGTATACCTACCTACCTAACGTGAAATGAAAGCGGCCGGGACGGAGGGCGACGCCACCGCCAATGCAAGACTGTCTTACTGGTTATGCAACTCGCCAGCTTTCGGAAGGCCGTCTGCGTTTAGTGAACGGTCGCGGCGCTCCGACTCCCCGATTTCGCTGGTTATTCGGCCGACCGTGGCCGATGAAGCGACTGTGCGCCGCGCATTCTTGCTTCTTCACCAATCGCGACAAACTTCACGCCAGTTGTGCCCCAAACGTCGAGCGGGAGGGAGCTGTGCCAGTCGTCGCTTCAAAATCATCGTCATTACATTACTTCATTAATTTCGAGTGACTCTAATCAGCTTCTAAGTTTGTTATATTGACTGAGTGGTGAATTAAACAGTGATGGATAAAGTTTTGTCGAGAGGAAACGGCTCACGCGATGACTAAAAGTTTTAGTTGTGAAGAAAAAAGTTGTCTGCATGCATTCGAGGACAAAAAATATTGTGTTCGCCTAGTGATGGCCTGATGGGATCGCAGTGCGGCCGACACCGTGTAGCTAGTGATGTGTACTGTGATATAAATTATCGACAACCGATGATTGTCGTGTGTGATAAGTGTAGTTTAGTTACCAAAGATTCCTGATGATCTTGTACATTAGTTTGTGTTTCATACTAGTAGTTTTAGGTGAGTACCAATGGGACGAGCTCTCGTTGCGATTTATTGCAGTATCAGAGTTCAGAGTATTCAGAGTAGTTTATATTTAATATGTAGTGATGTAGGGAAACAGATATTTGCATTCATTGCAGCGGACGCATGATCATAAATCTTAAGAGCACAATGCGTGCTCTGTGCATGTAAATTGAAGTCGCGGAGAAAATGTTTATGTGCCGAGATAAAATTAAAATGAATAAGTTATAATTAGGAAGACAGTGGTTGTAATTAAAACAATCTCGTACATGTATTTACTCTGCTCGTGCGATAAAAACTTAGTTAATTGTAATACCCTTGGTTTTTAATACATTATGCCGTTATAACGAAATTACTTCACTCACTTGAACATTATGACAACGTCTTACTGGTAGTTATCGATCAAAATGATCGATTCTCGTATTTTATTGAGGGAAAAGCTAAAAGCACTCAAGTCCAGTTATAATGCAGTAGATAAGTTCAACGCGTCGCGTCATTCGACACGTAATATTTAAAAGCGATAAATAACGTCGTTTAAAATAATGTAAAAGTCAATATAAAAGGCCCGCATCGTTACAAACTGAATTTAGGAGAAATACGTGAGTCGGCCCCGTTTCATGTCAATTAGCACTGCATTTTAGTAGTTTACAAACCTGACGGCTCTGAATATCCACAATTATTTCAGTCAGACGTTCGACCGTTAAACAAGATTAATAATCCACTCATTCGGGTGGAATCGAGATCTATGATAGGCGTCTTTAATTTATTATATCTGTCAATCTGTCACCTATACGAGCTGTGTTTTTATTTTGAGTTCTCGTTACAACAATATAGATTATATAAGGATGTATTTAAATGTAATACACAAATTCAATCAATCAAATCAAAATACGTTTATTCAGTTTAGATGCATCTTAGGGCATGCTTTTGAATGTCAAAAACGTTTACAAAATTGGCGAAAGAGCAAAACCACGCCATCCGTTCGTAAAACTAACAGGAGTAGTATGGATTCCCGGCGACTGCCTCACTTTAAAGTTCCCCAACCGGTTGCCCGCTCCTGGTTGACCAAACCTAAAAATTATGGCTGACCAAGCCTAAAAAACCCCCACTAAACAGGCCGTGCGGAGTCGAGAGTACTCACTCCCGAAGCGATAGCTCTTACCGTTCCAGAGATAGCTTTCTCAAAACTATTCAAAGGAAAATGTCATAAACCGCATGACACCATATAACGACTAATAATAAATATACCGACTAATTAAACATTCCGAAACCAAATCGAGCGGAACTAGTCGCGGCTTCTCTGTTTACATATTGTAAATGTTTATAATAAAAATATTGATTCTCATTTAAACTCGTAATAATTAATTATTCACCTAAGCGAAATGATACGCTTAAACTTTCCAGTTAATTAAAATTTCTCTCTAATTAGTTTTCTCGAAATAAATTAATTTTGTTATTAACTAAGTAAGCTACGTTGTTCAATTATAACCACCTCGGATAGTTTAAAGAATGGAAACAATAAATAATGCGATATCATATTTCGGCTTTGGTGTAGGTGTAGATAAAATCAAATAATTATGATCAAATAAAATTTTATACGTGGAATTAATGGTTGTTATGAACGCGACTTGGCGAGATATAAATCCATAAGGCTGTCTATTCACGAAGGGTTATTATGTAGAGAAGCTACTATCATATGATATAAAATATAATCCTGGATGCGTTTTAAACCTTTCGTGAAAAGCTTTCATATAAGATTCCAAGAAAGATTACCTATTCACCGTCACTCAAATGTTAAGGCTAAGCTGCTTTTACATTTTCCTCAGCTTTTGTATTGTAAATGTAAGATTATTTTCACTATCACAGTTTTTTATACCTACTTACAAGCACATGCCTTTAAAGCTAAGATTTCACTACAATAAATGCCCACTGCCTATACATGATCAAATATCATGTACACCAGCCCTAAAGCGTGGTTCTAAATAAACGAATTATCGCTGTCATAAGATTTTAAAAAGATATGCAAATTACACCGTGTATTTATCTAATGCCACGAAATTAATTAAGTCCGGAGATTGAACTCGATTCGGGCCGTTATTTAGTCCAAGTTGTGGGTTCACGACCTTTGTTGGTATGCGTAATAAATAATATTATTCAAATTATAATCCCTGCTTAGCTTTTGTACCCGTAGAATATGATAAACTTAAAGCATTCGGCATACGTGACCGCTAACCCAATAAACTGATGGTGCTGCTCTTTGCCACAATTGTCAAAGAGGAGTACTTTACCAGTTTAGGATTGTATAATGTACTATGTCAAATAAAATATGTAACACAGAGATTCAATCTGACATAAATTATATCTAGAATTGGCCATAAGTTGCAAAATTAACTTGAAAATATAAACATTTTATAATATGAATTAAATGTACTGATTCAACAAAATATAACGAAATAATGCATATGAGCCACGACCGCAATGTATGGTCGGTTAAATTGCATATTAAAATAATTAAAAAATAAAAGAGAATTTGCAATTTCGTTGAAGTTAATTATGCAAGGTTTACCGAGGTTTGTAAATGGATGGGCGGTCGAAATGTCATAAGGTTGTCAGATTTCCTAACGCAGTTACGTCCTGATAAATTCTAAATAGTAATAATAATAAATGTATACTGAGTTTTTGTCAGTTTTCTTCTTCGTTCCAATGAAGTTGAATGCTACTCAGAGAACTGAGGGAGACGTCAAGATAATCGGTCTCAGGAGCTTTTTAGATCGTCATAAACCACACATCATACATCAGTAACATACATAAATAATGTTTCGATATTTTAAAATTGAATGACCTGACCTAAAGCGTATTCAATTTAAATAGCCTTTTGAAGTTAGATTAAAAATAATGATACTCTCAATATTTAAAACAAAGCTCTACAGAGCTCTATACAAGACGCATTTCCTTTGAAAGGGAGTCCTTTAATAAACCGGCGTTGCATTCTTTACAGGCAGTCTCAATAGTTTTAAAACTCATTTCAAATTAAAAACAGAAATAAAACAATTTACACAGAAATACATACAATGTCACAACATTCATGTTTTTAAATGAAACAACTTTGGCATTAATACTTAAATTCATATTAATTCTGTCGATATTATGAAACAGAATTAAAACGTTTTCCTAATTATTTATTTCTTGATTCCTATAGGTAGGTACTCATTTATTATATACACAGCTAGCTTATTTACCGAAAAAAGTGCACGTCATGCGTTGTATTGTACTTTTATATTTTAAGCCGACCAGAAGTCGAAAGCACAGATATTATATTTTTATAGAAAATGGTATTTCTATGGGTCGATATTTAAGTGGTGTTATTGTAGTGTATAGAAAGTGGTCCGGGCCCAAGCCGTGGCGAACCAAATTACATAGACGTGACTCGAAAACACGACTTCGATTCCGTTTTAAGACGCTTTTTATTTTATACTGTAAACACTTTTTTCATTATTCTTTAATTTGTCCGCTGCTCCCGAAATTTACTCGAAACGTTTTTCAATTTTCGCGACTTTGGCCCCACGACTTATTTTTTTGTCAGGTACCCAGAATCGAAGGAACGCTTGTACAGATGACATCACTTCTTAAATAGTAATAGCTAAAAATGCTTTTAACATTATTATGCGTACAAATATCGAGTTAGTATATATTTTAAATTGTCTAGATAATAGAATATATTTTTTTTGTTATAACGCAATTTTATGCCTATTTTAGTACAAACAATCCTACAAACTCCATATTATATATTCTATTGAAATCTTAAAATTGATAATCCTTAAATTAGACAAATTGCTGCTCAGGGGTTAATGGATGTTCAGTTATTAGGTTTGATGTGAAAGGGAACGGATTTTAGATATTTTGTCTTTTGACTGATGAATGCTCGCCGTGTGCCGTTTTCAAATTATTTATTAATTGAGAAAAGAGTAAAGATTAAAGGATTGGTATTTTTTAGCTTGTCATATCAATAGAAACAGAGGTTTAAATATATTTATCTACAGTTTAAAGCTATTACAGAGAGTATTATCTTGAGTTTATATCCTATTAAAGTGAGATTTTCCAACAATCGGAGCTGTTGTGGCTTGAATGTTAAAAATAATAATTCACTTACCTATTAAGATCACGGATTACTTGTCAGGTCTACGTGAACAAAATATGCTGATATTTCAGAAAAATGCCCATCGGTCAACTAAAATACCTCAATTTTAATTAATTCCTTATTGAATATTAGCCGAAATTGTCGACAACGGCCGACAGGAATTTGTTAATAACTGTTAGGCTGAATACCGAACAGGTAATATTCAATTTTAAAGCGTAAGCCTTTGATTGCGGCCTACTTCATGGAAATCAGCTTTTATTAGTGGTCTTTTGGGATCAGTATGTTAAAGATTTCTCGGATGAGCAGAAATAGCAAATAGTTTATCCGGTTTTAACATTATACCTATAACCAAATATAATATCTTTAAACACAATTCGTAAAACTCCTGATTCCCCAGCCTTAAAAATAAGCACGAGGAATATTTAATTTCGATTTAATGAAATAATTGAGCGTTCGCTATGTAATTATCATCCTAACGTTTTAAATCTTACACCTCGTTGTGGAAATTTAAATATCACCGAAAAAGTTAAGAAAATATGTATGTACTTATAAATATTTATTTTTTCCAAAGTAGCATGACTCAATGGACCGGTTACCCACATTAAATATTATTCAAAATGGCCAAGATCCCCACAGAGGATATTAATTATTCTAATAGCTTTAACTTAAGCCGATAACGTCTTCCCAGGACTTATTTAATTATTCTTTAGCCATGTCAGCGACATCTAGTGAAGAGTGAAATACTTGATTTTTCTCAGTTTTAGACCAACTTTAAACATTCTAAAAGCATCAAAATCTAATAACGAATGCGAATAATGTAAAAAAAATAAAAGAAACATTAAAGTTAACTCAATTTATAGCGAATATATTTTTACGGGCGACCAGGCAACAATGCTATTTAAGCATTCTATTGAGCAATGCGAAAATGTTTTCCTTATAAGCGTTATATTCGGGAAACCGATATATTATTTAGGGAATATAAACGTCCCCGCCGTACATCAAAGACTCGGGTCGGAAGGACGATCGTTGCCATGGACACTTCGTCTTTTGCTTATTGTTTTTCACATAGGCATATGTTGATTGTTGATAGGTAAATTAATATTTAAATGAAACCCGGTGTCAATGATTCTGTTTGCCCTAGAAGTAGCGTGAGTTCTAATTAATTCCTTATATTATGGGTTGTATGTTTACCAACTGTTACATGTAAATAAACAAGTCGTTTTACAAAGCAATTGTACACATAAGGGCTTCCCGGTAAAACAGTTACAAGTTTGTTTCTGCGGAAGACAGCTGACGTCAAAACAGCTACTCTTCGTGAGGGCTAAGTATAACTCTTGTTTAAACCTGAATAGTGTTTATTTTATGTATTATTATTACGTTTAGAAACATGATGATTATCTGCCCGTGTAGTTATTAGAGAAATATTCAAATAAAGTATATAGAAATGGTACTACCGAGAAGAGCTTGAGCGAATAAAATAATAATTTTTCAAAAACAAGTATCCATATTCAGTTTACGAATAAAATGGCTATGTTGTATGATATATCATTAATAAATTATGTGGAAACTGCGTCGGTTACTGTACGAGCCAAGGCTGTACATTTTGTTCACTCAGGCTTTCTTAGTTTTATAAGCGTGGCGATTTCCTAAATAGTCGGAGTTACGCCCCGAGAATATAGCCAGTCGTAGGCACTGTCTTCAACTGTTATTTTGCATTCATGCGTTACATAGCAATTAACATTTCATTAGTTCACTTATATTCTATTGTTGTACCCGAGTGGTTAATATAGAGTAAAAATAAAATCCTCTATTATTTAAAGCACCCCGATGACCCAGGAACCGTATCACATTGGAATTTTTGTTTCATACCGTGTTAGATATCCAGGATATGTTTCCAATACGTGCAATATTTGTAGTTTAGCTACTTCATGTATGATATTTTGCTCATTTATTATGTATTAAGAATACAAAGAACCCACTTACGTTCACATGACCCAACGTAAATGACTACGAGGAACTAATCATTGTGAACAAGGCTCGGGGAATCAAAACCTACGCGTAATATTTTATCGATGATTACAGCATTCGATAGCAATAAATATTCTTAGTATGCACAATTTTCTTGGAAACCGAATGCAAGCAGCAATTTAAGCGAGCTAGGGCTGCCGACGCGTGTAATCTTAATGTGATCTTGATTAAGGCACGCTGTTTATTTTGAATTTAGCATATACATTAATTTCTGTGGAATGTTATTAACAACTCTGCAAAATGTACAGCTATAACAAATAGTGTTCGCTTTATAGTCACTTAATTGATATCCTGGTATTTTTATTGAAATATTTTCTACTACCTACCTATAACAGCTACACTAAACAATACAAACATATGTATATCGTTTTTATCGTGGCCTAATAAAATATTGTGATAGCCCTAGCAATAGCAATAAATATCTAGCCGTAATGGCGGAGGGCAATCAATTTTTAATTCGAAACTAAACAATACGTTATGGGTGTTTAAAGTAACCAACACATGTTAAACCGGCAGTTTATCTCCCAGTTAAATTTAACCGCTCCCAGCTCTATGCCGAGAAATGGTTCTATCCTAAGTTTATTTGACTATTCAATATGTTGAATTTAGTCTGGGCAAGCGGGTAAAATTCTTATACTTATAATTGTGATGTTTTGAATAGTAAAATTAATGTTATCAGCCCAGCGATCACGCACTGCTTTAATTAACGAGATATATTAAAATAAAATTGCTCTAAACTTAATTTCTGGGTGGTCTTTGATTCATAGATTTCTTTAAATAACCCAGGACAGCCTTAAAACTAAGCATAAAATAAAATATTAAAATTATCTAGCTATTGCTTGAAAACAGGTTTATATGAAGATATTTCTATATTTGTTTGCTTATAATTTTATAATCTAAATGTGTGAGTCTTTTAATCTCGGATAGCGTTAATGCATGTTTGTCCCGTTTCCGTTACTTTTAACTATTTTATTGCTCTCTTAAATCCTCTACGGTTACCACTTTCATAATTGTGTCATCTTTTATGACGTCTCATTAAATTGACAAAGTTGTAAGCAAACGGAATTGATATTAGCCGAGGCTTAGGCGAAGTGGCCTTCCTCGGCCAGTCACAGGATAGGCTGGTAACACACGCTACCTTCTTCAAGTTGAAGGTACAAAATGTGCAAGTAAAACTGATTTTAGTAGTAATGTTAGTTAGTGTGTTTTGTTTTTAAAAGGGTTAATTATATTTACAAGCTGTCCTCCTACAAAGTCTACGAAGGTGCCTACAACCTCAATTCACATCTGATTCCTTAATGGCAAATATATATTGAAATAAGATTCCGGAGCTGATATTATTAAAATATCTCGAGCGATCTAATCCCTGAAGTAGCACTTAGAGATATAACTTATGAAGTGCCGAGTATTTTTAGCAACGGATGCCGCTCTTCCCTCTTGCCCTAGTCGGTACACCTGGCTTTATGTCACTTAGTTATTTGTGTAAGTTATATTTTGAATGACGTGCTATGAGAGAAAACAATTATTGATCTGTGAAAAAGTAATATGAATTTTACGTATATTTTTTTCTTTTAATACTTGTAGTTTGTACTACAAGTTAATTTCTAAAGTTAAAGTTTTTCCGTTTAAAAAATTACAAGTTTTCGTAACGTTACCTGTTAAACATTAAACGAGCTTTAAGTCAAGATTAGTTGATCCAAGTTATTTAAAAACACAATCTCGCTAAAGTTACGAACTGCGCTATTTAAAAGTTTTAATAAATGGTTCTGATGAATCGAGGGCGGAATCCTCGCGAACTCGTTATAATGTTGATAAAACTCTTTTTTACTTTATCGGACAATAAATAAGGATTTTACGAATGATCGAGCCGACAGAGTTCAAGCAGAGATACTTTATCATTTTCTCAACTTTTCAAATTCATTTGAGTAGGTAACCTTTGATTTGGATTAATTTGCTTAGATAAAACTGTGTTTCGTAGCTTTATGTTTCATATTAAAACGATTCATAAAAATCGTCGAACATTCATAAATTCTTCAAATAAATCCATCAGAACAGGATTTTTTAACGAAAGGCCTTGAATGATACAATTATTTAATCTTAATTCCTTAAATAGCGAAAGTGAATACACCTGTAAATCTTAGTCTTCACATTTTCTAGTATTTTGTAAGTGCAAATTGAATAAAAATCCTGCTCCATTTCTTTCACCGAAGAGCAACCCTAATGAAAGCAGATGGTTGCGGTAAACCGTATCCAAACTTCGGATTTTCTTTAGCCGAGAACGCAAACTTTGAGTAGCAGAAACCACATTTACTTCATACGTTATTATATTATATGATAACCGTATGTTAAAACTTCTTATGTACACGGATAAAGGTGTTGAAATATACGTTGAGTGTTGTCAAATGTACTGTAACAGTACTAGTCTAGTTGACAAGTTGAAAATGGAACAAAATAGAGATACTGCTCTTAAAATTATGTGCGATAGCTCATTGGATCCGGAATGACGTCTAGAAAAATGTGCTAAAAGCGTGTATTAGCACATAAAAAATTGCAAAAGTTATAGACCATTAAAGATGAAAAAAAAATGGCATTTAGTTTTTTGCCAATATTTAATAAACTATTACTATTTAAGAAATTTCAATTTCTGAAAGAAGAGGAAATTTCCAATAAAAAACTCCTGACTCCCGGAACTCTATCTCCATTATTTATAATTTTAATTTAACGCTGAAAATAGGTCTGCGGGTGACATTTTTAGGATTCGCGCGTGGCGTCAAAAGCGACTACGGCACATTAATTAATTAATTTAAGGTATTGAATATTTTTTTTTAAATTTGAAAAAATTATGGTGTGTTCTGAACACTATAATTAATTTATTCCCGTTGAAAATTTTACTTAAAGTTAATTTTTCAACAAGTTAAATAATTGTTAACTAACGAAATTTTCTCGAACGACCGTCTTAATTGTAAGTGAAAAAAAATGTTTAAATAATGGTCGTAAAAATATTTCGCTTCGTAGAGCCTTTCTTACATACTTAACAAGATCGTGCCATAAAAGTAAAAAAAATATTTACACTTTGTTTATAACAATTTTTTTACTTAAACAAAAACTTAAAAATCCATGTAATGTTGTTAAAAAAATTTTTTTTTTCTAAATCATCATATAATCGTTTTTTTATTAATACAAGATATTTATTGATTTGCAAAAAAAAAATTCCCGCCATTTGTTGTTAATTTTTTTTTAAACAAATTGATTAAATCAATATTTTTTTTTTAAATTTTAACACAACTTTATTACATTAAAAATTTTATGATTTTAAAAAAAAAATTTTCCTTAATAACAATTTTTAATTGTATATAATCGTTTTTTTTTAAATTTTCTATTGTTTAAATAATTAGTTAATATATTTTTTTTTTAAATCATAATTGACAGTCCTCTATAAAGTAACAGAAAAAAATTTTTTTTATCAACAATTCTATTGTTTATTAACTTACCAATTTGTTATAAACAAATATTCAACTTTTTTTTATTTTTTTTCTAAAACTTCTAAAATTAACAAAAACAACCATATATAACGAAGTATAGAATTTTTTTTTTTTTTATTTTCAAATATTCATGATAAAAAATTTTCAAAAAAAAATTTTCTATACTTTTTTTTTTCATCTTTAATGGTCTATAACTTTTGCAATTTTTTATGTGCTAATACACGCTTTTAGCACATTTTTCTAGACGTCATTCCGGATCCAATGAGCTATCGCACATAATTTTAAGAGCAGTATCTCTATTTTGTTCCATTTTCAACTTGTCGACTAGACTATACGTAATTAACTCCATTTTGCAACAAACTTAATAACGACCCACAATATTTCCGAAATCCCTAACAATAAATCGCGAATGTTCATAAGGAAAACTCGTAGAGATAACAGAAAAACATTATTTAATACCAAGAATATCAACACGAAATCACACAGTATAAATAAAAGGATAAAATATGAGTTCAAATGAAGGGACTCTACTAATAGCGAAACCTTGTTAAGTGGTTCAGAAAGATACGGAATAGGGACTTGACGAAGAAAAGATATTTACCTTAAGCTAAAGGGCAAATTGAATAAAATCATCGAAGAAAAATACAATAAGCCGACTGTCGATTCGTAAGGAAAATTAATGTTCGAATTTTGTCGGAAGGACAAACGGAGGGAACTGTTATTTAATTTTGATGTAGAGATTTATGTAAAAGTGGCCGAAACGGATACGGGTAAGCAAGAGCCTATAAAGTTTAATTTTGTTTCAATTAAAAGTTTATTCATCAGATTTACGTCCAATGAACTTAACTTTATTCTTCTTAAATATACGGTACATCAATGGTGTTAAAAATTCTATCCGAAGTAGGAAAGTTGGTCATCAGCTTTCAGAAAGGCTTTTATTCCTGCCTGAGATATTTGATTTTCGCTTTCAGCTTTACGTTGCGCTTAAAAGGTTCGTCGTTAACAAGCTTAAGTTGTAAGAAATTCGGTGAAATATTGAATCCAAAATTATTCGTATTCGTTATGATTTCGGCTCATTTGAATAAGGGTCAAGTTGTTATTGTATTTCTGTTTGTTCTGTAACTTAGCTGCTGACAATTGCGCCTTGTAATTGTATTATGTAAAAGGACAAAACATTGTTCGTAAACTTTTGAAAATTTATGTTTCTTTTACAGTAAATATTAGCGCTTACGCATGATCTACAAATTTCTCTGAATTCATTTATAATTGTATTATAGGTACACATTAATTTTTTAAATTAATGTAACTTGAAAAATACCCTTTTTTAATATTATATGCGTCATTAATTTTAGTACTTCCGCTCCCGCTTTAAATATTTCCGTCAAGGTTGCATTACACCTTTTAAAAAGTAGTAAGTAACTTGGAAAACAACCAACACGTCGCCACAGTAGATTTGGTGAAAATGTGGAAAGTTCACAAATAATTTATGTGTCGATTTCAGCGGGCAAATAGTCGCCGAATATTTCAGTGGGTTTCAGCCGAATTTGCATTTGTTGATAGCGCCTTGTTTACGGGAAACATCCACATTTTAGTGCCTTTCTTAATAAGGTTTACTAGTAAACAGGTTGATAAATTAAATAAATGATGATATAGTTTTTATGTTTGTTTAACATAACAAAGGCATGTCAGATTAGCTGATGAGATCCGTGCGTAGGAAGGCCGACAGAGCACGGAGGAAAGTTAATAAGCAATCAATTCCGGAGCAGATTATTCAATTATTCGTAAGTCAGTTCAATTAGTGAGTAAGGAAGAAGCAAAAACAGTGGTTTCTGGCTGCGCTTTAATTGAAGTGTTCCGTTAGGCGCTGCGGGCTGACCGCCCTGTGGTCACCCAGGGATGCCTTTGCGTTATTAATTCCTAATCAACGCTATGCAATTATCAGTTTGCAATTTTGCAATACCATGTTTTGTTGATTATATGTGTACCTACTGTATTATAAGTTAAGATAAATATTTCTCAGTACTAGTGGTCTACTACCCCTTATACTAGTACTAGTAGGTTTTGTACCAAGTTCTTAATAATTATAATTTTTTTTAGAAACTACGATATTCTACTAATTACTACTCTGATTTTTTATTCCGTAGAATTCTGACATTTCATAAGTTCTCCACCGAAAAAGGGACAAATTTGACTTATTTGTGGGCAATAACAAAATGCTACATTTACATTTCACCTACAAAAAGGTAAATTTTAATACTTTCTTACTGAAAAGACTAATTCAAAAATAACAAATATTTCAATATCACGAACAATATATCGAATTTCAGGTTTCGTAAACCCTTTGAAAAAATATAATGTTATCTTTACTAGTGCGTGTTTTACTGTTTGTGATGAAAAGGAACGTAATTATCACTCGCCGTTGATAATTGAAATTGAATAATGTGCCCGGCCAAAAAGGTTTGCCATCTATGACATGTAAAAAAATGAAAGCTGTCAGAATTCTACGGAATTAAAAATCAGAGTATATATATATAATAAATGTTTAATATTGCGACGTTTTAAAGTTGGTTTGTGGCAGCCCTTTAAATCATGAGTCAGCACTAAAATTAATTGATATTCGATAGTTAATGCAAACCGCGAGAGTTCCGTAATTAGTTTTATTAATATTAATTCTCAGAATGTGACTAAGCTCTTGTCTGCTTCGAGATACAAATAGTGAAGGTGGGTCATTTTTTGTGTCATAGCTATTTTGGAAACAAAGATCTTCTTCAGAACATAGTCACCACTTTTTCGGTTTTCCCAAATACATAATTTGAAAGTAAAATAATGTAAACCACATTTTTCCCAGAATAGTCACAACGTGTGTGTATGCATACAGTATACCTGTATGTAAAAAATAAATATCTGAGTCAGCTCGTGATTCACCGATTACCAATAGTACCGCAACCAATTGTACCAGTTTTGTGTTAATTTAATGTTAAATATAAAGTTTTTCTCTTTCAAAGTAATTAGCGGCGTTGTTAGTGGGGTAAGACTATTTGATTAGTTGATTGCTCTTAATTTGTCGTTGCGGCCGTTGACATAGAAAATAAAAGTTGCTTCGGTAATTTAATCAGGAAGTTGGGACGATAAAAAGACTGTCAAGCATGATTTAATATCGAAGACGTGGCTTGATTTGGGTAAAATAGATTATAGAGAAAACGTTGATTCTGTCTGCGATGGATATTTTAGTTTGGACTGGGGGATACCCTAACTCAGCTAAAATATGTATGTGATAACATAACGAATATATTTCTCATAGACTTCTACAAACTTCATTGATTGTTTTGATTTATAAGCGAGTAGATCAAATTTAAGTCTCCCACAAATCTAGGGCTTGTCGGTTGACTTGCTCACTGTCCGAAAAAGTGTATGGTATATAAAAACATTAAACTGCCAAGGCACATCAAAATTATATAACAGTAAAAGCATTCCAATCGTTGTAAAGCTCGTAAATCCACCAAATAGTAACGGATTAAAAGCTTATCAAACACTGGGTCTAGTAACGTTTAAAACTTTGCGTGGCTCGACAGCTGCGCGCCATTACCTAACCTGTCTAATTGTGATTTTCCCAATATATGGATGCATTTTCTATGTGCTTTTACGTGGTTTCAGAATTGTAACACACGCTTTAAAGTTGTATGAGTTTTATCGTTAGCTCGCTAGGGAGCTCGCAGCCGAAGCGAAGTCGAGAGCTCGTTTAAGAGCGAAAAGCCCTCAGAACTTTCCATATCAACAAACGTATCAAGTAATCATAACAATAAATGGTATCTAGAGCGTACTTAATCAAAACTGACCCAGCCGTTATTTACTGTTCCCACGGGTTATCAGACAGTTAGCGATAAAGGCGATTGTTCATTGCGCGACCTGACGCGTGTTTTGTTGGATGCATTTAGTGGAACTCTTTGTTTATCGACCTACTTCACGGTGCGATAAACAAAATTTCATATCTCTCATCGTTTGCTTAGATTATGATTATTTAGTTATTTCCCTACAGGAAACAAAGGCTTGTCAGCTTTAGTATTTCATGGAAATCACTACCACTTTGAAATGAAGAATTTCTTAAATAAGATCAAAATTGTTTCAGCGGACCCCTTGCCCGGCAAGCACGTCCCACTAGAGAGCTATGAGAGCGAGCTGGAGCGAGAACATGCCCTGCCCACGTCCGTCCCCAACGCCGACATACTCAAGACAAACAGCAACCCCACATACCACAAGCCCAGGTGAGTTGACAACAACATTTATTCGAGATGAACGTCACTATGTTATTGCAGAATAAGTCTTATATCTGGGATTGAATTTTAGCAAAAATAGCATGTTTTAATTAAATTATACGAAGAATAAATAGAACTCACGTTAATTACACGATAGTAACTTCAAAAGTAGTTTTATAAAATCCCGAGAGGCCGAGCGACAGTACTTCAAAATGAGTTTAATCAAATGCCTTTAGAAAAAAGTCATTTCATGACATTACTGGCTTTTATAAGTTTTCTTTTATTTAAAATTAGCTCACTTACAATAAAGACATCCTTGACACATTAACCGAAGTAAAGTGATTATGAATTCAGTGAAAACTCGTTGAAGCCGAAAAGTTAATCAATAGGAAACTTTGAGATGGACCGATATTTAAATGCGAATGTCCGTTTTGAGTATAATTTTTGGAGGAGCAATTTTAATAATTGGCTCGGGCACTCTTCGCCAATTCCGCGAATTAATCCTTATCGTAAATTTTAGTTAGTGCCTCTTAAAGTTAAATAATCGTTTACGTAAAAGTTTCCCTTCCGAGCTGTTTAATTCGTTTGTAATAAAAACTCGTGGATCGGATGGTACCGGTTTATCCGAATTGTTATGTGAACATGGCGTAAGAGAATATGGTGTCTGTCTTTCGTCTGAAGAGGAAACTCTAAAAGATAAAGTTTTGACTATTTTAACAGTTGTTATTGTCGTACGTCACTTGAGGTCAAAACGTTGACATTGGTAGGAGGCCTTTATTTCAGTTTCGATATTTATAACTAAAGTCGTAAAAGACAAGTAACTGGTGATAACAACAATACTTGGTCAGTTGGTTAGGTTAGTTTTCTTCGTGTCTTTCGTGCCACGTAGGCATTCCTTATATAACTGTGCTATACTGCAAACATAAACGTTGATGCTGTAAAATCAGTGTTTTCAATGATCCAGTAAGTTGGTGTTTATTTCTTTACAACTAACTTTATGGCTCCCATTCTGTTCTCGTTGCCCACCCGTGTCGTTGTCTATTTATTGATATCTTTCTAGAAAATACCAACCTGGTATATTATATAGCTTTAACACGCAGATGATATAGCAAAATCTAAATGGGTGTATAAAATCGGTTGCAGCTCACTAATTAGCAAATACTGCACATTAGCCATTTGAGCTTTAATCATTGTCAATCAGTGACCTTCTGATTGCTTTTTAATAATTCTTTAATAATAATATTTAATATTTAATTTGTTTTAAGTAAGTCAGAAGTTTAAGTAAGTAAGTCAGAAATTATGATGCATTCAAACTCAAACTCAAAATAACTTTATTCATATAGGCAACCAAGTACACTTATGAAGTATGAACGTCAACAGAAAAGATGTTAAATTGATTGACGAATCAGTAATATACATCTACTCTTTGCAAGCTCATATAGCTTTTTGTATAAAATAATTTTTAATCATTTTCGATAACATTAATGCAAATTGTTGCTCCATCGAGTTGTCGATTATAATCGAGAAATAAGCGATATAATCGCAGTTAAATCTCACGGCAGTCCGATTCTATTAGTTGATAGCGATTTATCTCGACAGCGGTTGAAGCTTTGTGAGAATAATTCTGATTATCGGAGGAACGGACAATTATAATAATTGCTTCGATATTCGCCTTAATCAAATTAAAAATGGTTATTAATCTTGTTATTAAAATATAGTAAGGCTCAATTTTGTAACCTATGTGTAAGTTATGTGGTATATATACACAAGACAAATGATACAAGTTTGTTCGATATATTAAGAATTAGAAAGCTATTTTTTTCTCTTGCGTTGATTCGATTGTTAGTGGGATAATATAATGATTCCGGCAATATGTTAAATAATTAAGGCTTTGTTATTCCATGCAAGTTCAAAGTAAGTTTAACGTAATACTAAAAAATTACAATAAAAATGTGTAAAATATCATGGACCAAACAACGGACTCTTGTCTGTAAAAACTAAAAAGAAAAGTGCTAAAATGCTTAATAACTCCTCTAGGGCTATACATGTGCTAATACTTTGGAAACACTAAAAGAAATACATTAGTAAAGTTCTTAAACTCGCATCTTGACGAACAAAAGAACCGCAAAAGTTTTGAATCGTTCATTCTTTTATTCACTTTTTATTTAGTTCCCGATGTGAGCCCATCACTAACACAATGCCGAACTTTGTCTCAGTTCCAGTAAGATGCCACAGTTGATAGAACTCGCAGTGCAAAAGTCATTGTTAAAAGTCAATGAAAAACTGTCTCGTTGTTGTCTAATTATTATAGCGTTTAAACTGTAACAGCAACTAGCACGGAATTATAAAAATATTGTATAACTGCAAGTTAGTAAACTGGAAATAGTTCATTCAAATTAGATGGGTATATGGTTATATATAATAAAGTTATCAATACTTCCGACTGGTTCATTGTGCAGGAAAAGCCTGCCTATGTAAAATAAATGATGCAGCTTTTTATCATTTCTTAGAGATGCCTAAATCAGACGTTTCATGATACTAAAATGTTTTTAAAACTGTCTTTATTACAAAATTTTACAAAAAACTTTGACTCGGCTATGTCTCCCTTTCCTTCGAACCTTTTACAGTGATTAATTTCAACATATAAGTACATGAGCGTTATGTAAGAGCGTATGTATCGTATCAGTTGGCAGGCATCCCGGGTATGTAGGGCATATCGAACATGACATTCCAATGTACTATGTCGCTTTCGATCTAAGTCTCAAACCTAATTTGGTGCTTAAGCCAATAATATAGTATATACAGGCTGATTTAATATGTTATTGGTTAATTCCCTTTAATCATGCAACTTAGTCGTAAGTAAAAATTAAGTATAACTTTACTACCAGAAACGCTTTTTAATATATTCGTTTTTTTGTGTTATTGCAAGGAAATTCTTTGTATTAAAGGGTTACCTACTCTTTAAAATTATAGTTGCTTTATTGTGAGACAGCCTGTACGTCCAATATATTAGCCAATTTAATATGGTTGAGATATTGAGGGCGAGTGTTTATGGCTACAACCATTAATGTTTATAGACTTTCGTACTAATGAGCCGTTATTAAATTTTTACTTTTTCCTATAACTCGCGGTGGTTAGGAAATGCACTCGTTTTATGGAACAATAGGTTTAAGCAGCTGAAATCTTTAAAAATTTAATTTAAAAAAACTGTTGTTATATTTAATTGTCAGTGTAAAGTTCTATGAGAACGGAAGAGTATTTGATTAACACCATTATTTTCTTTCAACAAATCCAACAGTCACGAGTCGTATTGTAAAAACTGAATGGCACTCGAAATTCCAGGCACCATCGTTCGTTACATCCAATTAAATCAATTTAACCCTATTATTACTCGCCTTAAACTCATTGTTAACTATTAATTTTAACCTTCGGTGTTTTTGATTTGAAATCTCACGGGCCTTACAAACAATTAAGCAGTGGTAAATCGTGACCAAACAGAGTTCTGCAATCGATCCTATTGACGTCCTAATTAGAAATTATTCATGCGACTCCACCAACAAACTTAGAATAAAAATATTGAATCAAAATATTACACATTACACGTGGTTCAACAAAAAAGGAAGTGTATAATTTATATCGCTCGAAATAGAAGTGCTCTACGAAAATAAGCCGTGGAAGTTACAAAAAGTTGTTTTTATTGAATAATTCCACCGCCATTATCCGTAAAGGATTGCTGACTCGGCTTTAGGGTTAACTAAGAATCTGTGAGTGTCCGTACGATGATTTCTTTAATCAAGTACAAAGGAACTGCTTCGGGCGTTTCTTTATTATATTCATTACAGTACGGTAGAAGAAGTTTAATAACTTATTAAATATTAACGAGGTTTTTGCAGTTTTCCGCTTACGGACGAAAACTGACGGATCTTATTACAAAAATTAATGAGCTAGTATAATCTCATCCCTGCATTGTTGTGCTTCTGTAATACACTTAACTATTTTAAATTGGTTTGCGAATGGAAAATAAAAAAAGGTTCTAAACGAACCAAGATGTATTTCTTTATTATACAAAAATCCAAATCCTTGCTTTAATTCATATTGTATATAACATCAGGTTAACCCCAAAAATCCTATAAAAATCAACGATGTTTGCGTTTAACCCCAGGCTCAGCAAACGTTACGATCCGTTACGTAATATTACCGATTAGGACATTTGATTACATTCACTGTGCGATTATGCAAATCTCTATTGCCTGACGATGCGTCACGATTCACCAGAGCCGTGCCTTGCCTTCGTGAAACAGGCGGTATTAATTAAGCAAAAATTATGCAAAGAAGTTTATTTCATCAGAACACAGAGATCGGGTTGCGATTATGCGAAGATGGTTAGAAAGTCTCACGTTACGAGAAATGGCATCGTAATACCTGTTTGGAAGACGAAGCTCTTATAACGACCTTATATTGGATAGGAATTATTGAGTTATCTAGGTAATTACTGTTTCAGTTAGCCTTTGTCACGATTTGCCGTATGGAAATGTCGTGTTATACAAATTTCTATATAAACACGCAGACTTTGATCGGAATAATTATTTAAAGATTGATATAGAATGAATAGTTTGCAACATTTAATTTACTGGGAGCTCTCCGCAACAGTTATGAAATACATGGCAATTTCAAATAACAGCGAAGGCGGGCTCAAACTTCGTTATTACGTTTTTTCTTGTCCCTGGTGCTGAGCCATAAATAAATCACACTGACGGCACGGACTTGCTTATTTTTCCTTTTATATAAAAATATTGCGTTTCGGAAGTACTCTTTAAGGCTACGTAATTTTTGGTGTCCCGCTGATATTGGGGTGTTATAATAACCGGAATTTATATAATTCAGAGGGAAAGAGTTTAGTAATTGAGTAAAGTGACAGTACATCGATGAAAGAAAAACCCTACCTCCAGATTATAAATCTGTCCCAAAGGACCCGATGACGCATTTTTAAACGCGTTATGCAGTGAGAAGTTTCCAAAACGATTTGTTGAGGAAGCAAATATGTGTTAAGGTGAATACATATACCTTAGTATTTGTTCATATTATTCCAAATGCAGTTGAAATATAGCATAGCATACATATAGTCTTAAATTCTTTCCACACGTAAATTGTTTATAAAAGATTAGAATCTAATTTAAAATGTATGCATTATGTATAAATAAGCAGCACATCTGCGATCTCTACAACTGTATCTAATAATATGTTGCAGTTCTTTGATTTCGACAGAAGGGAGGGGTGGACTCACAAAAGCAACCCCATGTCTCGGCGAGTTTGAATTTTTAATCGCGAAGCTTAAAGTTGCACCTTCCTTTTACTCCTTTTTGGAGCACTCAAACGAGAGTTGTTTGATGATTGATGACTATGTCTTGTTCTAGGTAAAAAACTTAGGCATGTAGTCTCATGGTGTTTAAGCTTTGATAAAAAAAAGGCCAATTAGTCCTTTTGACTGATAAAGAAAGGGGGTATAATTATTCTATAAACCTTTAGATTTTTTACTAAATTTAATTTTAAATAAAATTGTATAAAATCTCAAAGCAATATTGTATCGTAGTATACAATAAACTTATGTAAGCATAAATTGTGTCTGTACATAATGTGAGATGTAGAGATTAGCAGAGTCGAATTTATAAATCCGAGCTTTAGCTGAGTGATGCATTAATCTTGCCTCGTCAAAATGTATTCACTCGTGTGGCTCCAGCGAGTTATTGGAATAAGATGTTTAGGATCTTATATACATAATAAATCGGCATAAAAAGCAATTAAATTATCTCGTAAATAATAACCGTCTTATATATTTTTGTAGATTTTAATCTAGCGCGTCAGACGCTAAAATTTATAACATAATCAAATTTTTATATACACCGGTATAGGTAGCACACACAAAACTTCAAAGCAGGCAAATAGTAGTATTAGCAAAAGTACAAAAAACGCAGACAAGCGCTTGTTTGATTGAAGCCGTGAAATTATAAGTTGCACCAGCCGGTAATCGGATATTTTACAAAAGTGGGGATACTTGCAGCGCTGCAATTCTCGAGACCACTATTAATCTAAACCGGCATTGTTTCTCCCCATTGTTGGACGGCATCGAACCCCGACCCGCTTTTAACCGCTTAACTACTTGACAATTGCTTTCTTTCGCTTTTCGGATGCAATTTCTAGGGTTTAATCATTTTGCCCTTCGTTTTTATTGTTCTTTTTAATTTTCATTAATGAAGAGAAAGAAATGGGACAGGTCAGTTAAAATAGAGCTTTCTTCTATTGAAAGTTTTCTATGTTATATTTGTTTCCCTATAGTCAAATCCTACAATTTTAGATGACATCTTTTAATGCGATCTACTCAATTCGGGGTAATACACGTCGGGTGAATGTACAATGTACTTCCTCGGAGAGAAATTTCATATCTTTAAGGTTTTCCTTCACGGGTCATAAAAAGTTTCCTCTGGTATACAATCTCATATAGGAGTAATAACATAATGCCGAATCCGAACAAAGATAATATCATGTAGATGGAAATTATACATTTCATGGTTGCACGACTTTGTGTGAACCGACCACGACTCTACGCGTGTAAATTATAATAACTACAATGTAATCTTTGTGTGTTATTCGGGTAATTATTTGCTACCAGAGATTTACGAAATTGCTTATGTTTTTGAAAAATAATCTTTAATGTATCAACCCTAATCTAGCCGAAAATGTATCCTATTAATACAACCATACGATGTTGGAAACACGAAGACCCCGCCCTTGGCTCAGCATACCGTTGAAATAAAGTTATGCCGAGCTTATGTTACTTAAAATTTCCACATTCAAGTCAACCTTCAAAACGCTGTTTAATATTCTGGCATCATCGCAAAAGCTGCCGCTTGAAAATATGACGTTAATTCGGAAAGCGTCCAGTCCGAGTACACTACACTCACGCGACAGACAAAACCTTGTTTTGAGCAGATTACATTTTTTCGCGTGGGATTCATTAAAATGCGGTTAGCGTTTGTAAAATAAACCGAATAGCCGCGGCTTTGGGCGCTTTGCCAATCCTCGCCAGACTGAATCACTGAACCGGCCAGCTCCAGGGTGACTGCCTTTTCGAGGTATTGGGATACTCTGCTGGAATACTTATACGCCTATAAAACATTCTTCGAAGGTCTTTTGATTACCATTTCATGAAAAGGGATTATATTTCTATTTATTAGCTACTATGAAATTTGGTAAATGTTTTAGTTTCGTGTCTGGGATGGCGTGTGAGAGGTCAGTCTAATCTGGTCGCCGACATTTGGTTCAAGTCTAATATTATTGTTATCTGTTCGTTGGTCTCTTATTTTATACTATAGCATTAAAAGGAAAAACAGTCTGCTCCGAGTGTATGATATGATCGTTTTGGAATCGTCACATTCACCCTATGTTTACGTGCATTGCGTTTATCCTTGGGAAAACTCTCCATTAAGAATACCTCAAAGAATAACATAGGTCAGATGAAGAATACCTCATCTGACCTATGTTAATATATGTCAACGTGGCAAAATTATAATATTTTATTCATTAACATTAAAAGTATATGTAAATTGAGATAAAACAAACTTCTAAATTAACTACTAACTGGGTACTTAATTAAAACTTTGAATTAGAGACTAAAGTGATTGGCTTGGCATTAAAGTGGAACCTTTTCATACTGTCGGGTATAATTTATTACCCTCAAGGTAGACATAGACATAACATTTATTACTAACAAACACACACACACACACATAAACACACAAAATAACAATAATCAAAGAAAAAAATATAATGGGAGGTACATATATTGAAAAAAAAATGTATCCCGAATTTGAATTTTCTTTAGTGCCTATCTTATATGTAGTAAAATAAAAAAATAAATCTCTATTTGAAAAGGCAGACTTATGAAGGCAGGCAGACAGAAAAACTAATATGAAACGTTATGGGTAATGAATATATGTTGTATTCTATTATGTGTTTAATACAAAACTTTAAATTTTCCTAACAACATATCATATATTATATCACATAACAACATATCAAGTGCAAACCGAAACACCCAAACACATATCGTACGTTGGCAGATTTGTGCAATAATGGACCTCCGCTTTAATAGAAAGCTGCAAAGCATTTTCACAATTTAATATCACACGAACACACATCCGGCCGCATTCCAAAGTTAAAATAACTTTAACGCTATTCGTGATATTCGGGGGGAACCCCCCGTATTGAAAATTCACTCGAACGTGCTTTTGCGAAACTGTCCGAGATTTAAGCTAGGATTTGAATAAACAGATACGTTTGACTTGGTTCTAGGAAATGTGCGAGCTAGAAATGACTAGAATGTAGTCGGTGTTAGTTTTCGTGTAGCTATCGGTATTCTGTGGGTGCCATTGTTGGTGGCTCGGTTTGAGGTGAAACTTTTGTGTACTTGAATAAAAGAATCAATTTTATTGTTGTGGACGCATTGTGTGCACGGGTGTGGTTGTAGATGTTATCTATTTTTAGTATTGCGCCTACTTACCACTGAGATGACGTTGGCAAAGCGTGCTATACCAATAAAATTCTTATAAACGGTCGATAATTATTAAATAATTTATTTGTTTACAGGCCGCCGGCTCACCACGGCGCCGCGCTGTTGGCGGGAGTGGGCGCGGTGCCGTCCTATGCGCCGCCCGGACGGGCCTTCTTTACGCCGCCCTTGCCGCCCGAGTATAAGAATCCATTCGCCGATAAGCCGACACTCAGAGGTAACTGAAAACATTACATGTGAAAATAGCACTTCATGCTAAATTTGGAAAAGATTTTTCTTCACTGTGTATTTTTTACTTTATATTTTAGAAGATTAATAATTTTGTTGCTAAAGTAACAAAGAAAGGCTGCATCATTCACAGATAAGTGGGGTATAGTGAGTGGGCGCTGAAAGGGACAAAGTTCAATTCACTAACAATGTCAAAGTTTCAAAAGTACTAGATACTTTTTGTCAGAAATTTTCGACAAACCATTTCGAGTGGGCTCCAAACAATCAAGTTTTTTAGGAGTTTTGAAGTTAAATTAATTGTAGCTTTAGTTTTGAGCGCTTTATCGACCTATATTGTTCGTTGTTTTAATATTTAACAATGCTTAAATATAAAACAGTGTCGGCGATATTAAAGCGTTATCCAATTAAAATTTACAAATATAAAATATATTATGATATAATTCTATCGAATCGGTTCTTAAGTAACGGGACCTCTTTTATGTACCTCTCAGGCACCAACACTGACGGGAACAGCTACCTCAACCGGCGGCCTATTCCCCCACCCTCCCTCGGACCCGGACACGAGAGGATCCCCATCAGACCTCCTGGACAGGTAACAAATAACAAATGACGTATCAATACAATTCGCAATCCGAATCCATTACACAGTAATTGGACTCTTACGACTCCCGTGCGAGCACATTGTCTAGTGCGATAAACTCGAGTAGCGTGGCATCTGTGTAGTATCAAACAGAGTCGTCTAACACGTAATTTGCATAAACAGGTGTCGGATGCGAGTTAGCCGATTGGCCCATTTGCAGATGCAGTGAAACGTTGAATTGTACAATTTTCAGGAGACGTCTTCGCCGCAAGTGCCCGCCCCGCCCCCCGCACCGCCCGCGCCTCCGCCCGCCCTTCCCGACGTCTCCAGGAAGAAGGCCCTAAATACGCCCAGCCATAAGGTTCGTATTCCTCTCCACCCGACTCGAAACAGATGCGATATTGCAATAAAAATTCGGCAATATTGCAAATAGAAATACACTGTCTCTTCCAGCCGTTTTTGCGAATTTATCGATAGCGTTTCTAGTTGTTTGCCAAATATGTAAGAATTTCGTTTAGTTAACTGGAAAAGTTTAATAGAAATGAGGTCGTAGTGAAATTACTCTCGGTTCATTTAATGTTTGGCTACGGTGTATAAAAAAGTTTTAATTGGATATTATTTAGTAGGATACGCTAGCCGTAGCCGTTGGTATTATATTATGTTACTCCAATACCACGACAATATAACAAGAACTATTGTTATTATTTTTTTCAGCCGGACGAGCTCGATGGCGACAAGCATGGTTCGGATCAGGCTAACTTCACCGACTTTGTTCCCAATTCCCTCAACATTCCCACTATATCCAGGATCCTGTCGGGCTCCAACGGGAGAAAAGAGGACATCCCGGACGTCCTCCTCAGGACCGTCACGGCGAAACCGCAACACTCTCCGGAGAAAACGTCCAAAAATGAAATCTTTGTCACCAAAGACGCAGGAGTCACGCTCAGTGACAACAGAGATGCGTCCACAGAAGGTGTTTTAGCCGTTTTAGATCCAGACATGAACAATCTGGACAGACCCCTCATCGTAGACCAAAACGGGGAGACGAACACGCGAAGAAACCTCCAGTATGCGACGAAAGAAAGAAATGACAGCAGAAAAGAATACACTCCCGCGACGACCGTCGGCTTTGAACTGAAAGATCCGGAAATGTCGACGGAAAGATACCACAACCTGGCGAATGTGAATTCCGACAAAAAGGTCTTGAAACAGGACGTAAACAACATGATCGGGCCTCAAAGGGCCGGCGTCACGTGGCCCTTCGCTTGGAACCTGCACATTTATTTGGCCACCGGCATGTTTACTATCTTAGCCATTTACTCAATCTTTAAGATAATCTGCTACAATAAGTTCACGCATCTCTTCACCCAATATTACTTCATCATCTTGCACCTGATCCTGGTGTTCGTGTGTCTCTTGCGGATATTCTACATGTGCTACGACCCTTACAACATCAACAACTCGCTCCCGATATTCATCAGCGAAATCTTACTCCACGTGCCCGAAATATTCCTCAGCGTGGCATTCGCCAGCACGATTCTATTCCTTCTCACGAACAGCATCAACTTCAAGACGACGTGCTGCGCGTTTTTGTTCAGGTCTCGGACGATAGTGATCGCGGGCGGCCTTCATCTGTTGTCGTGTGTGACGTTGCATATCTTTGAAAATAGCAGTACTATTTACAGGACTCGGCAGGGCGTCGAAAAAAGGGTACTAGGTCTAACGTGTCAAATTATATTTATCATGGCGTGCCTTACCCTCGGTCTGTGCTACTTGTACGTATACAGAATGCTCAAAACGGTGCTCCAGAAAAAGAGCCACACTTACATTCACGGGTTTCAGAATTTGTATCAAGCGATACACATAAACTTGGCCACGGCCCTGCTCTTTGTTCTCATGGCGGCTCTCCAAATATTCGGAATCTTCGGAATAAATCAAGTGAATATGACAAAATTCGATTGGCTCCAGTGGGGCTATCAGTTCTCGTTGCGACTCATAGAGATCAGTGTCGTAGCTCTCATTTCGTGGGTCATAAGTTTGAAAGTGGGCATCGTTGCGTCCCTACAGCACGAGAAGGCCGACGGGCAAAAGATATCGGGGCTGGGTCTATTCCCTTGCGCGGGCGGATCCAGCAACGAACAGTTCGAATCGGACTATCCCGCGATCTGTAACACCAACACGAATCTGCACACGTACACCCTAAGAACGGGAAAGCCCATTTACGAGACCGCCGGCAATCATCACGCGCCCGACCAGTGCTGCGTGGGACCCGTTGACCACCAGAGGTTCCACTTGACCACGCTCGCGGCCAACTGCGACAATAATTCCGGCACCGAGAACTATTCGGGACACAGCTCTATCGCGAACGCCGGCCACAGCAGCTCCACCGAGTCCAGCAACGCCACCTCGAGCCAAGGCGCCAATCTCATCAAGCATCACCCGAGCGTGGCCGGGTACAACGGCATCGAGTCCGCCTCCGACGACCACTACTCCAACTGCGACCCCGCGATGCACTCGCTGCAGGGCGACGACCCGCTCGACCACGAGTACAACGTCATCCAGTACGGCAGCAACAACGACTTCATCAGAGACATCAAAAACCAGACCTACACGGGCGGCTCGAACCGCAGCTCGCACAACTTCAAGCACGCGTCCTACGACCGAGCGTCTTCCAGGACGAACAGCAACCCGCGTAGGAAACACCGGCCCAAGAACAAAAACGTCCAAAACTGCATGACGATGGGCTACGACCCCGCCATGAGCCATCACTATCATCGGCCGCACTCCCCGGACGAGTACGGCGCCTACGACGCCGAGAACGCGTCCTACCACGCGTCCGGCATCCAGACCCTGAACCCCGGCAGAACTTTCGAGGGTTGCCAGGCGAGGAGTTCGCAGCGACGGAACTCGCCGTCTCTGGCCAACTCGGCCGGCGGCAGTCAGCGGAGGGGCAAGGTCAACCCGTACCCGGACCGACCCAAGTCGACGGACTTGTACGGATTTAGCGAAGACCCCGACGAGAGAAACTACCCCCGGACGTCCGGATCTCCGCAACAGGCACCCGGAAACTGCGGCTACGAGTACGCTCGGCCTCAGGACGAAATAAGCTCAAACGACGCGGCCGGCACGATGCTCGTAGCGCAGGACGGCTTCGTCAGATTCAGGCCTCTGGAGGACGGGCCCCCGCAGACCTGACTCTCGTCAGAGGACCTCGGCTTCTGAAGGCGCGCTTCGACGGCGCATGTAAAATATAATGTCGGTGTATAGTAGATATAAGCGGTGTGGACCGCCGGCCTCTTGTACATAGCGTAAGTTAATCGAGATCTCGCCTGAGACGATGCCATTATTTTTAAAGACGCGACTTCGACGATGCGATGAATGTGTTATCCGTTGAAATCCGAATCTGTTGTCCCGTTTGTGGAGTATTAGTGTTGCCATTAAAACCGAATAATTTATTTATAGTTAAATGTTTAGGGAATTTTTATTTAAACGACAAACTGCCATAGTTTTAATTTTTGCAATTATTGTGAAGGACCGGTGCGACCGACCTCTTTATTATGTGATAAGTTCGATTCGGTTCGTACGTAATTCTGTCCAACCCTTAAGCGAAGATTATCAGTTTACCCTTTACGTTTCTGTTTTAGTTTCTTTGCATTTAACGCGATGTTCTTGTAATATTTCAGATAAATGTTATATTAATAGTATACATGAATGTTATTATAATGGTATATGAGCGTGAAATATCAAATAATCATAATATTTATTTTATGCACGAAGATCGTAGTACTTACATGTTTAATATAGTCTGTGTCCTATTTAAGTGTTACCAGGTTTAGATGTTTTTTCTTACGTTTAGAAAGTATCTGGCGATCGGTGTCTACATTTTCAAAATATATTGTGTTGGATGTACAGAATAGTCGGCACAGAGTCGGTCGATTTAGGATCGTAATGAAAAAATATCATTTCTACTTTCAAAATTATCGTAACCTAGTCAAAACGGATGTAATATGGTTATCGTAATCCTGCCTTTGACGTGAGAATAAAGGAACCCTAGTAAAATCAGAATTTATTGTGGATAGCACGGGACTATCCTAATGTTATGTCGAAATATTACGTTGAACATATAATGTGCGTTATCAATTAGATAGGTGAAAATATAATTGTATAAATTAGGACGAAGAGTTATATTCGAAAAGATATTCTTGGTCGAAAGATTGGTGTCTTCGAGGCTTAAGCGCGAGTGAGTGAAATGCGTTGTTACGCGTAAAGTTAAATAAATGGTAAGTTTACACTTTCTTGAGTTTTCTACGAAACTGCACATTTAATTGATAGTAACCCTGCATTTTGCCCGTTCGTAAAAGTCCTCGAGGCGTTATTTGTGCTCACTTTAAAGTTCTATGTACATAATATAATCATCATATTGTATGGTGTATTTACCCTTGTGATGAGTCACTTTTTATTTGTAAGAGTGTATATATTAAACAGCTACAAAAGTAGCTAATATTGGCAATTTCAGTTTTTTGTAAATTATATCATTTAAATGTTCCAAGACTGTACCTATGTTTATCATTTATGAAACAACTGACATTTAATATGTATAATAAATAAAATGATACATACTTGGTGTTTGATTATTCTTAGACGAAGGCTGGTGACGCTGACTTAATTCGAAGTCAAAACGATGGGAAACAAAAATAACAACCTCTTGCCGAATGCGCAAACGTATATCACAATGTCAAATGAACCGCATTTAAAATTAAAGCATCACAACTTAAAGCAAATCATAAGCATCCGACTTCTTGATTTTTAAATTTGTCAATGAAAAAAAAAACGAGTTGGTGCCCACGACATATGTTATAAATTATAATAGTATTATCATCTGATAAAAATGGGCCAAATAAGTAAGCTTATAATTTTTGTGCATTTTTGAAGCTTACCTTTTGCCGCGAGCCATAAGCCATCAATTGCTTAATAAAATTATCAACAGCCACAAAGATTCCAACAGATATAATATTTGAATATTCTGTACGGATGAATAAAATTCACATGTAGAGTAAAATAGGAAATTGTATTCGCTACTCAAGTACAGATGGCATTATAATCACTAATCGTCATGTCAGGTGGCGTACGTATATGTGGCTTTTAGAAGCCATTTCATTCTTAGATAGATGGCGCTCATTTAAAAATTATCAATTAAACTTGTAATTCTATCCAAACATAGATAGCGTAATTATCATATAATTTTAAGTTAAATGTATTTTTTGATGTGCGAATACAACTCTTACAATAAATTTATATTTGTAATTATATTGTGCGTTCACGCTGATTTTTGCTATCTTTTATTTAAACTTGAATTTGCAACTAAACATAAATAACAACATGTAGAAATAATAACATCCATTTTTATTTAATTATTGTATATATATTATTAAATATAACATGTATATTATAAACATAGTACAATCGTCCTTAATTATATACAACTGCATTACCTACTTAGCTGAAGACCTGCTGTCAAACCTGTAGTAAAAAAATCTTGTATCTTGCCTATAAACAGTTTTAATATAAATTAACCTTGATAAGTAATAAAAAAGTCGTAAACAAATTAGTGTAAAGATACTTAACTTCAGAGCTGCGTTATTAAATGAATTTAAAAAATAATATTTTACTTTAAAATATTCTGTCATTTCTACTAAAAACTCGCAAAACGTGATAATTCATAATATAACGCTAAATGTACACTTACTCAAAACTGTATTATATATTTTGTATTATAAAAATAATTGATTTAAATAATATTCTACTCTCAGACCATTATGGAATCGTCATAGATTATCGGAACCTTTTGACTTTTTCTTAACGGAAAATTGTTCCCCTAAAAGCTTCATAACCTGCGCGTGAGTTTGTCCAGATTTCTTAATAGATCCATAATTCTCCTTAACGTAAAGTGCGAATTCGTTGGTGTTACCGGAACGTGCCGGAGTAGATACGACGACGCCATCTTTATTTTTTTTATTTACAATGATTTCAAAAGTACCGCGACAGTAACCGCAGCACTTTTTCGTTACGTCTATTGATTTTGAGTGGCGTTTTATACTGTAAACAGGTAAACATTTTATTTATAAATATTTTTATAAACTGACAATACTTCTGGGATAAAAGAACAGACCTGTATCCACATTGTTGGCATTTGTAGCTGTATTTGTAGTGGATTTCTAGTTCGTGGCATCGAGATATTTCTTCTAATTCGGGAAAAACTCGCAGCGCCACTTTGCACCTACAATTTATGGAAATTAGAATGGTTTCTTGTCTGTACAATAAATACAGGGTAAACTCCATGAAACATCCCTCTATTTAACGACAAATCCCTAAAGCGTCGAAATCACTCGGCACAACCAACCAAGGTTTAGCTCTATTTCCATACAATGATACACTCTACATAGTATACACCCTCATAACGACATCAAATAAAAAATAAAAAGTACTTTTTAAGTTGTTTACGAAATTAGTTAAAACTGCAGAGCTGTATACATTCTTATGTCGTTTATTGTCCTAGCCCGGAACAAACTCGACTGTCGGCATCATACGTACAGAGCTTTCTAAGAAATCCGTTCTTTTATTTACTAATTGAGATTGCTTGCACGTGCTTTATCCCGAAGATGCCTCAATATCGGAAGGTATAAATAAAATAAGTAAATAATACGTCAGGCGAAAATAACAGACTATACGCAATAGCGTTCAAATAATTGTTTTTTTATGTAATTACTAACACTACCCAGTCTGAAATAAACTTTTTCTTTTTCTAATTCAGAATTTGCTTTTCAATTAACATTTCTTTGTAGCGTCAAAATAGGCACAGTTCCTCGGGTGTCATTATATAGATTTTACACTGTATATTAGAATCACAAAGACTAAAGATAATTGTATTTTACCGAATTTACCATAGTAATGTAGAATTATAATGTAAAAATTCTACAATTTCAATTAAATGTTGTCTAAATAATATTTTATCAGACAATCTGTTTACTATTTCTTTGAACATTGATATACAAACCATTTGACCCACAACGGCCCATGGCCAGCCTTGAGTTCGCCGTCCAAGATCCAAGTGGCCGCGTGACACATTTCGTGGATTAGCGTGTCTCGAGCTCTTTGAGCCGAATCCAACACTTTCGTCGACAACTTGACGCTCGACACGCGCAATTTCTCACCCGTTGACTTCTTTATCAGGCGGTTTGTCGTTGTCCTGGAATTCAATACAAGAATTATGAGACAAAAGGAGCAGATTTATTTATCTTATGAACATATAAATATGTAAACGTACAATAATTAATCAAGTCATGTCATTTTTGACAGTATGAACAATTTCATCATTTAAGATTTATAAAATATTTTTACCCAGCCGTACTCCTCAACTTTGTGTCCCAAATCAAGGGCATGTCTTTGTCCAACTTGTTTCCAAACACCTCTCTGTTAAATTCTGAGTACAGTCGTCTTGCTAATTGTTCCCTGAGAGTCTTGTATTTGTCATGGTACTGCAAAGCTTCGGGGTGACACCGCCATGAAGGTACATTATCTGAAAGTATGGAAAAATAAAATAATTTGAGTTGTAAATTAGAGGGTCCAGAAGCTTCTGTAATGTGTAAAACCATCTAATCACTGATATTTCATCAAAATTGGTCAGTTCAAAAGAGTTGCATATTGTAAATATAGATAATTATGATAATATATCATCTATCTTTTAATCTGAAGTCACACATAAGGAATAAATTTATCAAATGTATTATTAATTTAATAATTTCAATCTAAAAATCACAATTTTTAACTACAGTCAACTGAGTCACCACCCAGTAGGGGCTAGCGGCGGAGACATTGCTGCTTCTGTTCCATTAATTACATAAAGCAAGTGACCAGAATTGTGGGCCTTCTAATTAAAATAATTTTTATAAGATACTGTAAATAAATGGATAAATGAAAAAGTAACATAAAAATTTACCAGCTAAAGATGCTACAAAACTCAACCGTTTTGTCTCAGGTGTGTGGCAAACATCCAAAAGTTTGAGCCTATTTGTCAGAACATTAATATTCCCTTTCTTTTTATTAATATCTACTTTTTCTTTCTTAGTAGATGTTTGATTCGGTCTTTCAGTCAAACCATTGCTACTAGTTTTTTCTGATATGTTTTCCTTAACTTTGTTCAAACAAGCATCTACCAATTCTGAAACTTTTTTATCTTTAACATTACAGCCTCTAGTTAAATCTTCATCTTTCAGAAGTTTATTCTTTTTAATATTGCTATCAAGTCTGACTTTATCTCTTAAATCATCATCCATTATCTGTACCAATTCTGTAACCGTCATTGCTTTTGAATTTTTCTTTACAGTTGTTTTAACATCACATGGGATATTGATTTTTGCTTTTGGCACCTCAGGAGTACTTACCATTTCTGTATACAATTTCTTTCTAGATTTTTTGTCTGAACTTTCTGCATCACTTTTCTTTTTTCTTTCTGAATCTGTTAAATATAACTCTTTGTTTTTTTTAATTACTGATCGGATGTTTTCTTTATCCTCATCCTCATACAAAAGTTTTTTTGACACACCATTGGGTGCTCTAAAGTTATTCCATATATCATCTCCATATAATTCAGAAAGCAGCTTATGATGAGATTTTGTAATTTTTTCCTTTGAACATTGCTCTTGTGATTCATTAAGAATATCAGCTGGTGTAGATGGTTGAGGTTCAGTTCTAGGTCTAGCACAAAAGAAGTCCTGAGCAGGAGACCATCCATTGCATCTAGGATGTGAACTATTGTGTGTTGGAGAACATGCTGATAAGTCAAGAGATACCTGTAAAAGATTTTGCATTAATAACATAATAGTAAATTAATGATTAGTTTCATAGATATTGATGTAATAACACATAAAGAGCCAAAAAACCATATTATACACATACCTCTCCTGACTTGCTTGAGTTATTATCTTTATCTAACAATAGTTCTTCATTTGTCAAATCATTGGACTCTTCTAATATTATGGGTGAGTATATTTTCTGAGGTACACACTGGAATTTGAAAAAATATTAATATTTTCAAAAAACTTTTTATTCTAGAAATGCAGTGTAGGTAAATTATTAGTTTTTCTACTTGTAGTTATTTTTCCAATATCGCATTATAACTTACGGGTTTTGGAAAGTCTGACCGTAGTCTTTCAAACGACTCATCGATAATAATAACATCAGAACTATTATTTAGTTTCTCTAATTTCTTCTCTTTATGTATTTTATTTTTCTTTAAAGATAGAGCTAGGAAACCTAAAAACATCAGTAACATTTCAGTCAAAAAAATATCATATTAAAGTAAATCATAATAAGTGTCTGTGGTTTTACTCACGTGTTTTCTGGTTTACATGATCTTTTTTTGTATCCATTATCATAAATTTTGCAATATTTGAAGCGTGGACATCTATGACTAAAGTTAAACTCGGAAAAATAATCAAATTTAAATTATCAGCCGTTACATACATCTACTGAGAGCCCCACACACGCCAATGTGTTTGAAGTTTGAACTTTGAGACTTTGAGCCAGGGTTGCCAACTCCTACAAAATGTTCCCCCTAGGACCAACTTCAAATACCCCTAAATGTCGATCAAAAACCCCTGAAGTTGTTGTTGTACACTTGGTTTGAGAGGTAAATTCAAATATGAATTAAAAATACAGTGAAGTAGTAAAAATAGCTGTTGTATTTATGTGAGTATATTTTACATATTTATATGTATAATATGTTAATCAATGACCGAATAATATTAATGATAATAACAATGAGATGAAACGATTCTTATTTCTTAACTTTTCTTTCTTCGAATTCAGTTTTTCTTAACGTTTCTTGGCAGACAATTTTGGCGTTTTCGTCATTTTCTTTTTATACATTATTTTTAAGCTTTTTGTACTTTTTCTTTTTGAAGTTATACTTCTTTAGGCGCGTTATGAAAAATTGATGAGAGTGAAATTTTTAGATGCGCGCGCACCGTGACACAAAATTAACAGAATGAAGTTGCCTATGGAAGATGCTACGGCATTGGACATAATTTAAAAACAACATTCGAATAATAATAGAATCTATGTTACACTTAATGTAAGAGAATAATAATAAATATTTATTTATTTAATTTTTGAAATGTAAACTAAACTTTACTGACTATAATCACTCCTTTTCCAGTCTTTGATTATTTAATTGTAATTAATTATTTGCATGCAATCAAAAACTATTTTTAATAATACCAAAGAAGTATAACTTCTTACGCGCGATCATAAGTACACGCACCCTTTTTTTATCTGTTCTGTTACACTTAAACGAGACAGAATTAAAATAAAATAAGAATAATTGCTTCAATGTGCTTTTTTCCTTCTAATACAATATTATTAAATGTCATTGGGATAAGATTCTAATATTTCGTCGAAGGCATCGGCCTGAATATCGCGCTGCGATTTGGTGTTGCTGATAATTTTGAAATCGTACATATTGACGTTGAATGATTTGATCATACGGTCAGAAGGAACAAATTTGACGCATGAAATTATTGTTTTTCGATATTTAAGCTGTAGCCAGGCTTGGAGTTTATACTTGGTTTAGTTTGTTGATTGCGTTCGAAGCTTAATATAAATTTTATAGAATCGTGTGTTTGTAGAGAATTTTTGTTGGAATAAAGTACCCTCTAAAAAATCCCCCTTAAATAAATGTACCCCTGGACATCTTGATTACCCCTAAATTTGGGGGGGGGGGGAAACCCCCAAGTTGGCAACACTGGTTTGAGCAATGAGCGTGTCAAATATTGTTTAGGGGTGCTCTGTGCTAATGAGCACTGCTGGGGGTCTAGCCATATTGGTGTCGAAAAGTATTCTACATACACTACCGCTTTTGCGTAATTGTACTGTCGAAAACGCTTCGTTCGTAGCCAAGAGGCATGTCGATACATTACCGCAAAGTCGACAGCGTAGATGCGAGCTGCTGTTCGTAGCACCTTATTCCGTCATATTGTCTCTGGATTTAATGTATTCCTAATGTCACTTTTATAAACAAATAGAAGTTAAAGCTTTACAATATTTTTGTAAATTTGCAATTGGAAGCTGCAAAAGGGACATTAGAATGTCAGCAAGGTTGGAACAATTTTCGATTTAAGTGGAATTTACGGAAGGTGCAAAGTGAATATATGAATTTTAATTGCATGTTTAATTTAATTGTTTTGCTTCATGTTTTCTCAGAAATTTAAGGCTACAAATAAATACAATATTTTGAAATTGCAAAATCGCGATATATAATAATAATTAGTAGTACTCATACTTTGATATTTTTAGGATTTGACCTCACAACTAATCTGCAAAATGAAGAAGCAACATATTTTGTTACCGCTTAGAAGAAACAATAGAAATAGTACTTTGGATTGATAAATAAAGAGTGAAAATAAGGTTGACTAGAAGTTGATAAAGTCCAAGGAATTAAAAAACAATAGAAAAAAAACGTAGACTAGTGTGAACACTGAAATAAGAAATTAGAGTTTGATTTAAGCTTTAATTAGGTTTGGTGTTTGTGCTTGAACATTTTTAATGTCAATTTGAAAGCAGATTTTTATATAAGTGTAGATTTTATTAGTGATTTGCTACTAGTTGGAATTATCTCTGTTTATGTCCATCAAACAATTTCAGTTTAAGTTAGAGTCATAAAGGTTGATTGTTTATAATATATTTATAAAAAAGAGGGATTAATTAAAATTATAAAATAGAAACTTAGTCTTAAATTATAACCCTTAATCAACCTTTGACTCCATATTGATGCTCCAACATCTTAGAAATAAATTTAAGTTTGATGCTTATTTTAAGTTAATATTTATTATGTCAATTAACTTTTGGTTATATCAGTGATTTGCTACTAGTGAATATGTAAATGCAAAATCTGTTTAAGTAAGAAATGAATAAACATTGTATGTTATGTATTTGTCAGTTTTATTATTGGTAATTTACCTTTCTTTAGTAGGAAAAGTCAATAAAGTGGTTCACAATATTAGTTTATTTTACAAGAATATACAGATAATGCATATATGAATGACCCGTACCTACTAATAGTTAGGAATATTAAACAAACAGGTAGCAAAATAAAAATGTTTCAGTTATGGTTATTTTTTATTAAAATAAGGCACCAAATATCTTCCTTAACATAATGCAGTCTACATAGAAAAATAAGCATAAGTAACAACTTATTAAACAAAACAGAACACACACAGGTGCATCAAATTAAATGCATTACTACCTAATGTAGATGTATTCATATTTATATATGTAGATAATTAACTAATAAATGTAAGTGTTAGTTTGCAGCAATGTCAATATCTTGTTTGTGTGCTGTTATATACAAAAAATTGTTCAATTCATAAAACCTAATGTTAGATGTTGTGATGATTTCATAAAATTACTATGATACCTACAGTTACTATGAATACATCCTGGGCGATTAAAAAAATAGTGATTGTTTCCTTAACACAACAATTGTAAATAATAATAGTTATTGTAAAGATATAATTCTTCCCAAAATCTACAAATGCAGTTTGTTTATGATAATGTCTCATTAACATTCAAACTGCTGAACTTATTAAGATTAAATGTAGAAGAACATAGTTTCAGTTACTGTTTCCTGTTCTTGAGGTAATGTTACTTAACCAACCATTATTTCATACTCCATAGCTTCTCTTTTTCTGAAAAGAAAATATTTTAGTTAGTAGTTTGATCAAATAGAAAACTGACAAACTAAACTGTAAGATCGGTCCAAGGTTTGTTCAATAGGTAACTTTAGTATTAAAACTCTTTACTTAATTCTAAACTTAAAAATATACTTAATTTGTCACTGCTGCTTATTGTCAATTAAAGTTCTTAATAACCAAACAATGTCAGTAACTCCCAAAGGACTTGAATTCAAACTTCTCATTCATTAACAATATTATAATAACTCCTCTAGTATATTAACTTAGTAAATAATTAAAGAAAATATCTACTTACCATTCCTTAGTAATGCTCACTAGATTTTATATTTCCAAAGTTTATGAAGTATAAATCCACTTTATTTGATTAATATAATCAATATTATATCATTAGCTTCTATTATAATTACAATAAAATATATTTAGAACTTCTAATTATGTTCATTAGTGACTGCTTTATCATCTGAAATATACAAATAAAATGTACAATAATTTTACTTTGTGATTACATAATATATGCAATATTAAATGGTATATGTATTTTTTAAATTAAACAACAACTTACATGCAATATAAATATCAATAAGAGATATCCAATATAACTAGGATTTACCTCTACTAATTTGCTGATTTTCTTGATATTTTCATATTTATCTGTGTCTATTATGTTATCCTCGCATTGATTCATAGAAAAACTAAAACTCTTAACTTAAAAATATGAAGTCTAGTTTAAATTATTATAATTACACGAGAACGTTAAAAAAAGACAGATAAAAAATTAAAACCATTTCGTTTAAAACGTCCAAAATATGAGATGTTTTTAAAACGGTAGTCATTAAAGATGGCAATAGTTGTACTGAATTATTGCAAACAGCAGCTTTTGAGATCACGCTAAAACATGGCGGAAAAACGCCGTTTTTTCTACACTGCCGAAACATTAATTGGCCGTTGGCTACCGAATAGCGTAAGCGTTAATGTGTGTCTTTTCGTAGCACTGTCATGGCGTCGCTTATTGTATCCCGACTCACGCCTTTAGGGCCTAGGCTACCGACTGTCGACACGAGCTGTCATTTTCATACAAATTTAGTTTTCGACTTTCTACATACACTACTGTTAAGCCATCTTGGCTAGACCCCCAGAACACTAAAGGCGGAAACATACTACCAAAACGCGACGCTACACCACGCCATCCGACGCATGTCAGTACTTATCAATCCCATATATTTAATATGGTCAGATGCACATAGACAACACGCCATGTGATCACACGCGGTAACATCCAATCGATTTGGATCGGCGTGTTGTGGATGTTGTGATGATGACGTCATGCGTCAGTCTTTCGAGTTTTTGACACGAATGTCAAATTATATACTTAGATATTTTTGGATTTATTTGGCGAAATGAACGACGAACAATTAATTGAGTTGGTGAAACAATATTCTGTTTTATATGACATGAGATTACCTCAATACAAGGACAAAAACAGGGAGTTAGGATGTTGTTAGTTTATTACAAATAACCTGCTAATTAATTCAGTTAATTAAAAAATATAATAAAAAAACTAAATACAATACACATGCAATTTTTTATTTCAATTAAAATAGACATCTGGGAAATTTATTTCTTAAAAATAACATCATCCAGGTGTGCACCATTGCGCTGCAAACATTCCTCGAATCTGAACCTCAAATTGGTAAAAACTTGCTGGCACATTGCGCGGGGAATAAATCAGCTAAATGACTTCTGAATTCGCAAGCGTGTCGTGGTGTCGCGTGTTGGTAATGTGCACGATGGACATCGGGTGTCGACACGACACGTCGCGTCGCGTTTCAGTAGTATGTTTCCGCCTTTATGAGTGTTCGATGATCATCGAGGTTAGAATAAATGTTGCTATACGAAAAATATCGTAATATCGATGTTCGAATCGATCATCAATGTTAACTCACGGCCTCACGCAGGACCAATTCAACTTACGAAATACAACCAGCACAAAGTCATTCCCAAAATACGAATGCTAACCCTATTGACAGTATACACCCTAAAACTCCACGCCACCGCATAGTGATCTCGAAATGACGTCCGAGTTGAGCTACTTTTTTTAAAAATCCAGTGTCTGATGTTAAACAAGATTCTATCAAAGTTTGGAATAATGTAATCGGTTCCACTTACCCGAAATTACAAAAACTAGCGTTGAAATATTTGAGTATAATGGCGAAATCAACGCCATCCAAAAGACACTGTTTTCAAATGCTGGCTCTACTCTTTATAAACAAAGAAATAGATTAAAAGGTTCTTCTTTATCAAAATTACTTTTCCTTCAGTAAGTTAATAAAAAATATTGGAATATGTGATAATTTGTTCTGTTTCTTAATAAGTTTCGTACCATTTCACTGTATTTTATTTCTTTCTCAATTATTAATGCAAACATCATCGATGTTGGATAGTGGTTTTCGATAAATAGTTGTTGGGCTTTCGATTATGACATCGATGTTTTTCGAATATCAACCATCCCTATTGTTGTTTTCATGTGGCAGTTGGCAGTTGGCACATGCAGGGGTTTGAGCGGTTTCATTGCTATCACTGGAATTGATACTGACACAAACACGTCGATAATATTATTTAAAAACTACCAAGATAAACAAATTGTGTATTATGATGGTTTATAGTTTCAATTTAAAACAATCTAATTGAAAAGAGTTATTCAAAATGTTGTATTGTCACTTCTGTGTACTTAGTAAGTAGCCGATAATCAATAATAGATGGCGTGATATACAATAGCAAAAGTATTTCTTAAAGTAAACATATTATTCAACGATATACCTAATTGTATAAAATTTTACATAGAACACGATTATATAATATGTTCTATATATTATGTCAAGTGTCAACCTATTCCACACTTTCTCATTTTAAACCGACGCATTATTTAATGATCTTCTAATATATTTATTACCCTGTAAAGTTTATTTAATTAAAAGAGATCTATTTAGAATCATGAACAACATTATTTGTGCAAGATTTTGAATCAGTTAAAAAGTGACAGTAAACCAACTTATCTCATCACACAAAAATTCAAAACCATTGGACTATAGTGACGTATGATACAAACTTTTAACAATAAATTCATTTTCACAGTTTCACTGGCCTTTTTAAGTGCCTACTTTATGTTTTGTTAACATAAATTTCGAGATAATATTAAGTTAAAGGGGTTTTACATTAGTAGGTATCTAAACTATCTATTATACGAAAAGGAAATAGGGCAAAAACACTCATCGTAAATTGAAAAAAAAAGTGCGTGCGTACAAAGTACACATGTCAGAAGTGAAACTTCTTTGGCAAACTAATTTTTAACTCTAAGAAAGATATTTTAGGAATTTAATTGTCATTAAAATAGTCGAAAATAAATACAAATAATCAATTTAATTTTTTAAATTTATTTCTTTGGTGATAAAAATTGCATTGTGGCATTTTAATTTACAATTCGTCATTTGAGATTTCAATCAATTATTTTGAATACTTACTAATATTTCATAAATTCTCTTAACGAAATTTTAATTTTAAAAATATAATTTCTATAAGGTAATTCACCCTTCGCACTCTCTTTCTCAATCAATCTCAATCACTCTCTCCTTTTTCTTCGACAAAAACGCTGCACATCTTGGTGATATTCCCTCATTCGCCTAAAGAAGTTTCACTTCAAAAAAAATTAAATAATAATATTGATTGGATGAATCTACGGACTTAAACGTTGTAGTCTACCTATGCTTTAAATATTTAAAGTGATGACAATTCTGTGCCTACAAGCCAAGCGATTACATATTTTAAGATTTTCAAAGTATTTCATTTGAAAAGTATCCACGGACCTTCAGATTTGTTGTGCCTTTCATTTCGTTTACGCAATCGCAATTGGTCTCGAACTGGGTCGAGAATCGTGCTAGATGTTCACGGTGTATACTTATTATTGCTCATTAAACACCGAAAGTATAAGTATATGGTTTTTTTTCTGGCTACTCTATCCTAATGCCAGTACGTAAGTACAAAGTAACATACAACGCTTCTTTCAAATATAGATCTTTATTCAAATAATTAAAATAATACGACCGATAATGATTCTTCAGATGAATGAAGAAACTAGAAATTTCCAGGACAATCGTAAGTTGTCTAATACACATTTTTTGAATTGATCGATGTTTTGCTGTTCATTACTACAGAAGATATGTTGTCATGAGTCGAAATATAAAATCAGAAACTTCCTTTTTCATTATAAATAAACACGTTTATTCCTGCCGTTCTGAATATGTAAATTTATTGATAGGGTTATGCTTTTTGTCTATTTCTTTTCTCGATAAATAGATAATCCAAAACATTTTTCAATTCGCTTTATAATGTGGAAATAATTCGTATGGATTTAAAAACCTATACGATTTTTATGGAAATTTCGTTTGAACAACGGCCCATACGTTATGATAACTATTCATATTTGATAATTATAATGAAATCATACTTAATGTTGCGGCTTTTGGTATACAAATTATCTATTTTATTATACAAAATAATTGCGGAAATATTTTGAGAAGGACGGTAGGTAATTGAATATACAATTCACACATTCAAGGCTCCTATTTTGAAATGAAGAGTGAGGTTATTATGAACAATTTGTTCATCATTTTTTAAATATCTGTCATATTAAATATAAAAATTAAAAAAAATATCTAATAAAAATTACGCATACAGATTATATCATTGAATGGCCGAAGTGTAATAAAAAGATTAGATGTTTTGTACGTATTTTTTGTTGATCGGTTGCTGTTGCTGTAAGGCTCTTAGGCTAGTTTACTTTACTTTAATAAAGTACCACATTTATCGCTTTACTGTAAGGTATATTATATTTATAATAAAAAAAATTTACCTCACAATACGGTATTAAATTATTTCCTCAGTATCACATAAAAGAAGAGAGATGACCGCGTCTTCATTCAGAAAGGCATGATCTCATGCTTCATTATATGTATTACATTCACGATTGCTTTTAATAAGTAATAGTCTATACCATACTTACAATAAGTACATAGAAAACCCAATTGTTTTAACAATAGTAATACTTAAGTAGTAACACATAAGTAGCATTTTTATTCGTACACAATCTTTTGCTATTCTTTATTTATTAATTATTACATACTCGTATACATTTCTGTCCGTGTGTCTAATAACACGATTTTCGTTTAACCATACAACTGATACAAAAGTATGCTTAGTCTAAGTAAGTTAATCAATGACCGGAAGAGCGTGATTTTGTAGATAGCCCACGTCCCTTAACAGTAATTTCATCCTAAGTCTAAAAAAATAGTGAGAATGTGGCTCGCGCACTGTTCATATCCATGTCGTTAGAAAATCTATATTAGATTACGATCTTTGTCATAATAAATTTCGTTCGTAATAATAATAAACATAATTTCCTGTTTATTAACGTTCTATCTCCATTTGGGCATTTTTCAAAATCATCAAAACGAAAAAAATTGCATTAGGTACAGGGTTTATAGTTTGGGAACCTTGTTTAGCATCATTTATAAGAAACTATATATTGTAATGCCGTGAATCAATATTATAGGAGATTTGAAAATCTATGTTTAAATAATATTTTCTATTGAGAAAAGTATACTTAGATTCGTGAAGCTTATTAACTTTCTAGTCCAGAAGTTTTTTCCATAATTCAGATTAGATTATACGTAGGTACGTTATTAGCTAGCTAGTGCTTTATTATATTATTCAGTCTAGTCTAGAGACCGAAAATGTCATTGCCAGCTCTCACCCTTGCCCTATCAAGACGCATGCGCACCATCACGCAAAATGGCGACAGTTTTTCATAAAAGCTATTTGTGTTGTATTCATATTTTGAAATCTATTCATTGAGTTTTTGTCTGACCTCAAATTGAGGTCAACAAACAGAAAGTCATAAGGTTTTTTATAACAATGTAGATTTGTTGGTTAACCTGAGGTCAAACTCAGTTGTTTTTGAAAAAATCGAAAATTCAGAATTGTTTCAGTTTTACGTATACTGTGAGAGAGCGCGGTCGTGTTATATTCAACTATGTAATGGTGAGTTAGTGAATAGTGTATCGTAGTAGTTTATTTCGGAATGCGAAGTGTTTGGTGTCTAGTTAGTGACTGTACTAGTGCATCGCTGTAATTAGATGCTTACAAAATTAATAGCAGCCCCACGTGTCGGAGTAGCTCAATCGTATTTGTTAAATTGCACAATAGATCGTAATTTTTATCGATTTGCGTCTACAATTTATGTGTTATTATTTATACGTAGTGTGACAAATGCTCTTTGCTGCAATTTACATGAACATCGTAAAAAATATATTACGATAAGACGTAACTGTGTCTAATAAATAATTAATTAATATATATGTGGTTAATGGCTTTTAATAGACTAGTAATAAATATCTTAGTAGTAGCTTAGGGAATTGTTATTAAAATAGCCTTGCTGCGTAATCGTCTTCGTATGAACATGGTTTGAGAAAATTGCAATTTTCTATGCAGAGAATTAAAGTGATATTTATTTTTATAAACTCAATCTGAATTCTAAAACAAAGCCATTTAGGACTTTTGCATTGAACATCATCTTGGTTATCGATAATTTTATTATAATTTCATTCATGGAAGGAAAAGGCTTTAAAGATTTAAACTAATAATTGATAACACATGCCTACATTTTTTTATTGTAGAAAAAGTGTTTCATATTTAACAGGTACCCTATAGTAAATGGAGTGTGCGAATCAGGAATCTGTGACAGTTTTTTCTAGCACGTCAGATTTTCAGGAAAAGTGTGTTTGAAAGTTTTTATAGAAACAGCCAAAAATATTGAGAAAATATTTATTACAAATTTACACTGGCAAATTGAGGTGTTATAAACAACCAATTGAACCAATGGAGTATAAATAATAATCTACATTAGACAATCGTTCTCTTTTTCCCTGAAAACTAGCGTTTCTTTTTGTGGATTTTTGTAAACGAGTCCCTCTTCAAGGTAGTAATCAGCCATCATGCTAATATCCCATCTTCCTTGGTAATGTTTCTCCATCTCCTTTATGTCTTGATGGATCCTCTCTCCCTGTTCCTCGCTGACTGGTCCAAGGTTTTGAAAAAAAAGAGTCAATGTGGGATGGTAATAAAGGTAATGAAGTTTGCCGCTCATATTGCATCCCAGTTTTTTATAATTTTTGACCATGTTGCCTACAATTGCTTTGTACAATCTGTCCGATTTTAAGGTTCGAATTTGAGCTCCTACAAAAATTCCTTCTTTGCTCGTGCAGGAAATTTGTCGCACAGGCACATTTAAAGCAGTCACCTTTAAAGCTTTGATGAACTGTTACATCAATCCTAACTTTATGTGAAGGGGAGGCAAAAGAACTTATTTTGGTCCAACTAATGCATCACGCTGCACATTCTTCAAGTCTTTCTCTGAGTGGCCATTCTTTCTTAACATAATGTAAATTTCGTCCTCGACTGTCCCACTCGCATAGAAAACATGGATACTTTGTTAATCCAGACTGCTGACCAAAAGCTTGGATATTATGCTTGGAACATTAACTATACTTTATTTTATTTAGACATGTCAAGATTCTCACACGTTTCTTTGAGATGCACAGAGAGAGCAATAGGCATAAGTAATACCTTTGTGCAACAATACCTACACCCTTCAAACTTCACTTAGAAGAAATAATAAATAATCTCCATGATATGGAATCATAATGATCAGATCCCATTGAACCCTCTAGAAAGAAATATTCCGCGAACACTTTTTCACGATGCATATACCACGAAAATGTGGTTCCTGGAGCCAACAGATTTTTGTCTTTCTATCGTGATCCTAAGACAGTGCAGCATCCTTTGATAGGCCCAAGTCTCTCACTAAGTCATTTGGTTCAGCATGAATAAACTGGTTGGCCTATATCAGGATTGAATTCGTCTTCATCGGTTTTTTCGTTTGAACTTTCGTCTGATGATTGCTGTTGGATGGTATGAAGAAAAGGTGGAGGATTGGGAATTCCTGGTACATGAGGTAAGTATGAGAAAGTTCGTTAGGCAGACGATATATATCGGGATACTAAAATATAGTATGTTTATTTTAAAGAAATATTTTTAATGCTATTTAGGAAATATCAATAAGGTGCTTCTTTGCTCTAGTACAAAATATCTCACAAGGTTCTTTTAATTTTGTGAAAAATCTTGACGCGATGAGCTGAAACCAAATCATCATGATCAGAATCAGCATACCCGTATTAGCTAAGGACACTTATCAAATCCAAAACACCAAAAATCATGTCGGCCTGTGTAAATAACTGCGTTTTTCATTATATTTTAATACGCATTAAGTATGAATGTATTCAATAAACGAAAGTCAGTTTCTCTGAAATACATATATTGTTGCGTCGATTCAATTATAATTTATAATAATTATTACAATTGAAAATAACTTGCTATATTTTATTCTAGATGGAAGTATATTTCATTAAAATTAAGTTGTGATAGCGTGATAAATGAATTATTTTTATCGCATATATGTACACAATCGATTCGACGCATTATATGAAAAATATATTTAATTAACACATTATTTTTCTCTTTTTCTCTTTCTACAAGTACAAGGTACCATAAAATAGGTAGGTAGGTAGAATATCATGTCGTGATTTTCCAATTATTTCAATTTTTATTATTTCTCAGTAATAGCAACTCTAATAAGCATTTTGATTTGAAAAAGACGACCCTTTATTCTATTTGAAGATAAGGTCGTTGACGTTTTAAAGTTTGTAGTTTTATTAAGTACTAGACTTTTACAATAAAAAGTAATTTTTTATCTACAACTAAAATAATCTTAATGCGTAGGACACATATTAAAGTTATAATAATAAATATTGCATTAAGATCCGCTGTCTAGTCGTGACATATCATATAAATAAATCGTCACCTGATTATAAAAACATATTATTTTTAGCATTTAGGAATCGTTTATATAATTTATTACGTTACAAATGTATTGTACGATAAACAATTGATGAATGTGCGGATTAAATATGCAGACTATAAAAGTCATCAAGAATTTACAGATTTTATCATCATCTAATTAAGTGATAAAATCTCAAATTTTATAATGAAAATAATCCCGTATATGTCTCTTAGAGCGTGACCAAACAGATGCGCGACACCAACGTGCGGCATTCGAATCTTGCTCAATGCGAATTAGGGATGTTCGATGAGCATCGATCTTGAATGCAAAAACATCGATATTGCCCTACGAAAAATATCGTAACATCGATGTTAACGGAATCGAACATCAATGTTAGCTCACGGCCTCGGCACGACCAAGGCAAACTACGAAAAAATTTAATTCTGCTATGAACGCATCCACAAATCACTTTGTTCGTTCGTTCTTCGTAGTCTCGCTCGCTCTTTCTCTCTCACACTTCCTCACTACTCTTTATCAACAAAGAAATAGATTAAAAGGTTCTTCTTATGATATTAATGTCAATATAACTAGAACTAGACAAATTAAATACTTTTATTGTATATAAATAATACGCAGTTTGGCGGAAATTTAAAGAAAGAATCTAGTCGTAAAACAAGAAAATATTAATATTAGAATTACTGTTATAATTATTGTACATATTATAGATTGTATTCTTGTTATACTCTAGTTATTAAAAAAATAACAATGTGTTATTTTATCTCGCAAATTGTAATACATACACTTATTTAAATATAAATTAATAATTATTATATTTAAACGGAACCCACCTCATGTTGCCATGTCCTCTTCCTAGGTAAACCTAGGAACGCATTAGAGAAAGTATATCTGAAAACAGTGTTTTACAACTATTTTTTAATTTTGTCTCTTAAAGTATTTTCGTGTATTGAGTTGTTTTTTTTTTAAATTAGTTATTAATAACACTTTTTTTTAACAAGAATCGATTAACAATAAGCAATTTTTATAAATTATAATGTAACATTATTACTTAAAACAATATTATTGTTAATAATAAATGGGCTATAAAAAGAAATGGCAGCGGTGGGATTCGAACCCACGCCTCCGAGGAGACTGGTGCCTTAAACCAGCGCCTTAGACCGCTCGGCCACGCTACCTTTGAATGAGACATTGAATTTAACAAACCATTCCCACGTCTATTCAACGAATAATTAAAACGTTTTTTATAATACCAATTCGTTTTTATAACCATTATAGTTAAAAGTGATTATTGTCATACATAGGACTCTCCACCTTAATTTTTATTATACACACGTATAAAATATAAATAACAAATACTTAAATCACATTTGTATTGAAATTACCGTATTTTTTTTCCAGGCGCTTCTCTTAATTCTAGTCTTACTACGGTACATCAACGATATATTAAAAATAAAAGTAAGTGTGGACTTACCTTTGTTTTAATTATTGCTACATATATTTTCTAATGAGAGTGACTCAGTTCAATTTCCGGTTAATTCTTTTATCTTTTAATTACAATTATAGAAATACGTATTAATTTTGAAAGGTACACTGCGTGTATTTTTCGATATATTTATGTTTTATATTATATTTACTGATCGAATTGTTCTAGCTGTAATGTTCACCACTATGAGATTTTGAGATCGAACCTCATAAATATATACATATATAATTCTTCTGTGAGTGTGTATGTCACTGAACTTCTCTCAAACGACTGGACCGATTTTGATGAAATTTTTTGTGTGTGTTCAAGGCGCTGCAGTCGGTACTTTCATACTTTGCTTTACTAATCGCTTGAAATATCATGCAGGACAACGTCTGTCGGGTCCACTAGTATTACATATAAACCACTATTGCGATCTATTTAAGAAAAGAAGAAGTTGTTATTTGGATTGATTGGTCCATCGGAGTACGACAGTTACGCAATAGTCCACTAACTTGTATCTGCTCGTATACACTTAAATACTTCGTAGTTCAGTAATCGTAGCAAGTGACAGACTCGTCTTTCGAAATACCTCAGAAACGCAAAAGTACCGCCGAGTTGTGTAAACAACTAAACAATCGAACTCTTATCTTCCATAATGTAACGGGTATTTGAGAAATGGGTGAGGAAGTTAACTGGTGCAAAGAAGATAACAATCAATAGTATTCGGATCAAGTGTTCGCGTCGGGGCTTTACCCCGGGTCTTGTCACAAAGTCAACATCGGTAGAACCGTTCATGATTTATTCTTCAAATATAATTTAAAAAATTCACAAGCGACAGGGAGTGGAAAAAATTGTTTTAACAGTATAAAAACTAACGAAAAAGTGAGACTGCAGATCCAAGAGGGGGTCATGACCCCTATGATGTTTTTGTGAAATCATCGAGTGGTTTTAAAACTTTAAAGATACCCTCACAGGGGAGGCCCCTTTACCTGTGACTCAGAGAAATGCTAATGAGTTTTCTTTCTTTAAAAGCATATTCATTTAAAGTCGAAGGTTGTTCGATTTCCGTCAGAGAAACACCGGCTTTATTATTAGAATGCCTTGAGTGATGTATTCGCAATATAATTGGATGTGAGAAATAATTTAAAACGCTATCTCAATTACAATGTTCTTTCTAAGTCATAATTTCGTATTTTAGCTAGGCCACGGGAAATTGAAAACCTTTTTCTCTGAATCTTTGAAGTCTGAAGTTACTTTATTTCTATAAATTGCTACTGCACAAAGACACGTTTTAACATAGCGATCTAACTTAAGCGGGCCATAGACGGACCGCATGTTGCAGTCAAGACCGACTGCAATATGCGGTCGCCGCACGGCGATCTGCAGTTTCCATACTAAATTAATATTCGCAATACACGGACCGCTCGAGCAGTTCCTGAGCAAACCGCATATTGCAGTCGGTCTTGACTGCAACATGCGGTCCGTCTATGGCCCGCTTTAGGAATAATAAGTTTTTAAAACCAAATTTACTAAAAAGCATAAAAAGTCTGAAGATAAAAATTCTTTCAAACTTAAAGGTTTCTTAGTACTCTTGTATTTAATTATAATGTGTATATCTCTCTTTGTGAATATTTTTTTACAATAAAATATTTTTTTATTTTACAAAAAAAATCGTACTCAAATGGAAAGAAGGAAGAACACAGCGATGTTTGACGAAACGTTTAATTTCTAAGCTAAAAACTTAAATGCGGGGATTCCGATATACCTGGTATCGCCCAACAAAAATTATGGATTCTGGTCACGATCATCTGGTCGTGGCGGAGGAGGAAAACGCTACGGGAATTACCTTCGATCTAGTATTGTATTTTCATAAGGCACGTAGCACTTTATAATTTATTAAAGATAATAAATTACTCATTGTAACCACTTAACTTATTAGTATATAAATAACACACTTAATATGCGATATAGAAGAAACATTTTTGAATCGGTTTTTGCATCTGTACACACACCTCGAATTGTGTGGTTTTCTCAATTTATAACAACATAATATACAAGATAATAATATACAGATATTCCGCTCTTTTATGTATTCAATTTAACGTATAAGCTCAAATACTTAGAAAGGGTTCCAAAACATTACAGGTAGATTGCTAGTAGCTGCTAGTAATAAAGCTTCTAGGAATTGTCATTTGTAGATTCATGGATAATGGCATAGTAAATATGACTTTTAAATTAGTTTTAAGTATCGATTTCTCGTCTATTAATTATTATACTTTTACTTTGATTGTTCTAATCTCGGTACTCCAGTTAACTATGTCATGGCTTAGGTTTAGATAATAGTAATACCTAGTGCTCTTAACAAACACAGTTGAGTTGTTGGTAAACATCATATGGTTTAAAGAAAACAATATGTGTTCGAGTTTATTATATGTACAATTGTCTTGGATATGGCGGTTGAAAAGTTTAAACGCTTAAATTAAATCATTGTTTTTAAATTCACTTTACGAACAAACTATAAAAACTCCTAAATAAATAAAAATGCTTTATACCGGTTTTGTGATACAAAAATATATATAGAATGTATCTATAAAATATGATCTAAGTCGCTTAGAAAAAGCAGATGTACAATGATTAAACATCGGATATCTTATGTTGTCGATTTTTTTGAGCATAAATTGCAATCTTCCTTTAATATATCTTAAATTCATTTTCATTTTAATATAATATACAGCTAACGAAATAATATTTTTTTTATTGCATTACTGTCAATAAATAGAGCACGGTCTAGTTGATACAGAAATAACAAAGCATTGCATTATCCGAAGGGTTGTGTTGTCTTTATCGTTGATTTATTATTTAAAATAATCCTTACGTTGAACTAAGAGGAACTTCTTAAAAAGTTGTTTGTTTTGAAGATTGAAATCATACCTGAAGTACAGTTATTATAATAACTAGTGAATTTATTGAAATCATTCTATTGTTAACTATTTCGTAAGTGGCGATAATGTTTCAAGTGCTTGATAATACCGACTAAACCACACATCGTTATATCAATAACAATTGAAGTAATTGTCTTTGGTTATAATCAATTCAATAATCAGTTAGAGAAATATTTAAAAGATAAATAATAATATAAATGAATACACAAGTCTTATGTCAATAAATTTGTTTGTTTTAAAACACGCGTTATTTACCATGTGAACATTATTAATGTGTTATGAAGAATATATTTTCTAAATAATCAAAATAAATACAGCATCATACGGGCATTAATTACTTTCGTTTATAAACTTAAGCCACGATGGTTTTTAAATATGTAGTGTAGTTCTTTTTTAATTTGGGCCTAGTGCTGAATCGTATGATTATGAGGTTGGCCGAAAACTAGAAATAAAACAAATGATTAAGCACAGTCGCGGCATTACAATGTCAACAAGGCTATCGGTTTTTTTTACACAAAGCCTTTAGACATGAGTCTGGCTGAAGTCAGAAGGCTGCTTCTGGAAATCCTTAAAAAACGCTTGGTAAGTTTTCAGTTTTCTCATTACGAAACCGTCTATTTAAAGAGAAAGCTTTGTTTAAATTTTGTGAATACAGCATGTGTTCTAATCGTGTAATCTTTATTCACAAATGGCGACGTTGATATATTGAGTTGTGACGCCCAGACTACGTATTTGGGTATAACTTAGTCCAATAGCAACTGCATAAATCAGTACAAGAAATTTATTGGTAAATGTTATCTTATAAAAATCGTACGAAAGTACCTAGGATGTGAAAACTTGAACGATAATAGTTATTATCGAATAGGAGTTTGTGAAATAATTTTAAATAAAACAAAGAAAATATACCATAAATAAAATATTTCTCTCGGTGTCTAACCACGGACTTGCGACGCTCCACTCAAACCACTAAGTCACAAAGCCGGTTTGTAATGAACTTAGATGAACCGGAAAATAGTTATTTTAATCGTACAATCTAAGACGCAAAAAAATATCTAATATCGTCTAGATATCAGTAAAATCTTCAATCGTTAAGGTCAAGGCCCTTAAGGTTAACGACCCGTAACCTACCTTAACTTGCCATCTGCATAAAATCTAGACATCTGGCAGCCCTGATATTTTCGGATGATTAAAAATTCACACGCGCTTGGGGCCGAACCAGTCGCGGCAGACAACCCTCCTTTATTATCAACCATTGAGCTACTCCTCACCTGATTTTAAGACACGCCGCACACCTTACTAACAGTCAGTATTTACATGGAGGTGAAGTCGTACGGACGCGAGTGTCGGTCAGAAATGTAACTGTTTTCGCTCAATATAGACTGCATGGGGTAATTTGGCCAGTGTATATACCTTGTAAATATTTTTTTAAGTGTTTGTAAAAATCCTGTGATATTAGTTATAAGAAGAAGCGACGAAGCAAGTAAGTTATTTTTATTTTACTAAAATATTTTGTCGATCATTAATTACTATAATAATTTGACAAGATATTTTAAATGTTATTTCTAATTAAGGTTTTTTTTTAAATATTTTATAGAACAATTAATGCATCAGTTTATAATTTTTTCATAGTTAAACTAAGCAACAATTTCGTTATCTATAAAACTTCGTCAATGTGTAAGTTAAATACAATATTAAAGGAAAAAAAGCTCAGGTACTCCTGGGTTAGGGATGCTACAATTATCAGTTTAGGATTTTTAATTTTACTTGGCGTGATCCTGTTATAAGTTTAAAGAGGTTTAATTGACACCAATGGTTTGTGACATGTGTAGTTTTTCTATTAAACCATGTTTATACTAGTTTACAGTTTAAGTAAATAACAGTAAATAAAGTGTATTAGGCGCAATTCAAATCAGTTATGCCGGTTTCAATATTTTTTAGTATAAATTGTATTCTTCATGTTGTTTCTTTAGGTAGTAGCCTACCATTTTAAATGTATTTATTTAGAAGATAGACGGATCACATTATAATAATCAAAGGGACAGCCCTGAGTCCAATACAATGGAATAAAGGTTTTTTTAACAAAAGCCTCATTCATGTTTGAAAAATGTTTGATAATAAAAATGTTTAGAATACGAAGAATGTTCTCACATACCTCTATTTAGTTTGAAATTATTTTTGAACACATTGCCCATTTGCATTCCATCGCCGATTAAAATATATCCTCTCAAGGTCACAATTTCCTTTGAAATTAAAAACTATATGGATATAGTATAAAAATATCCCATAAAGAATTTATAATTATTTTTATCAAGACTTAGCATGCATTCACAATTCGCAATCGAAGTCGCTGTCATAGTGACAATTATTATACTATAATCTAAAAATAAATTATTTTTGTTTATCTCTGAGTAGTTAATTATACAATTTTTTTAAGGCGTGACATAAACACGCCACATCCTAATAATTTATTATGTTTATTTTACCATAGTTTATTAGGTATTATTTATGAAGTTCGATCTCTTCGGTCTGCTTTAAAAAAAAATGTGTTAAGATCTGACACAAATATAATATACAGGTGATTCTAAGATGACCCGGTGAACTTAGTATCACCTACTTATTGGAAAATTCAATTAGAAGTTTTTTAGTATTTTTCTTTACTTATTATTTATAATTCCCATTTAAACCTTCTCTGAACTTCCACAAACATTCAAAATCTTTATTAGCCAAATCGGTCCAGCCATTCTCGAGTTTTACCGAGACAACAAACAGTAATTCATTTTATATATAGATTAATAATTAATCTAATATAATATGTTCAGAATTTTACTAAAATCTCTTGTTGAACTTTTAACTATTAAACTAGTGATATTTTCAGTCCGGGAGTAATTAAGGAATTAACTGACCTACATATTTTCTCACTTTTGAGGCTTCGTTCGTAATTTAGTGCTGAAGCTGAATGAGACCACTTCTAATTACTTGTAATCTCATTTTTATATTTTACTAACTGTTCCCTGCCACGCTTCGCTGTGGCACGTTGTGATTGAATGGTAGAGAAATGAGAAACAAAACAAAGAAACATTTCATACAAGTTTAATTTTGCAATACTTGTGGGAAACTAAATGAAAAAAATAGATAAAAACAATATTTGATGCGGATTATATATATATATATATATATTATATATATATATGCTAAAATATCAGCTCGATCGGTGCAGAACTTTTTCTTCAGAAGTTCATAACATTTATATATTATGTATAATACCTATATAGATTGTAAATAAAAAAAATATATCCAATCGTTATTCATCATCTACCTACTAGGAGATCAGTTTTCTCCGTCTGTATCTACTTGTGATTTTTGAGAGTGTTATGTAGATTTACACACCAAATTAAATATTCTAGAACATAATAAATTCTTGAAAAGCACATTTTACAACAATATGTTAATTAATACCATAGAAAATTTTATATTCACAATCACGTTAGACAATGAACCGATATTTTTTTTTCTTTAGCTTCATGTATTTAACGCCTAATTTTACAAGTTAATTAAATTAAATTGTATTCATTTACATACCAAAAGCAATTTAGGCAAATTTCTCTTTTTAAAGAAATCTCACATATTTGCGTTGTCGATAATTTACAAAAAATCTTGAGTTTACTAATTTTATTGAGTCAGTTTTCGACGTCCTTCAGACATATTGATTTGATAACGAAAAAATTTCCAACAATAAAATAAAAGTTTTATTGCTCATACTATGTAAATTACAACAAATATTATTGTGTCACCCTTCGAAGTCCCTTATCGGCCCAATAGAGCCGACATTTTTCTGCATCGGTTTTATTGACTTTTATTTCACTATAGTTACTATGAAATAGGTATTGTTATCAATGGGCTGTATGATTGACATTTGTTAACATTTCGCTCGACTGTGTCGCGTAATAGGATAAAGTTTAGTCTGCAAGTTCTAATGACCAGATTAAGTGCAAACATCAGCCGTTGGTCAAATTTATGCAGCCATTTTACGCAGACTTAATATTGATAAGATTAATATATTATGTAGATGATTTTCTGGCTTTTCTCGATGTTTTGTTATCCGATGCTCTCGTTTGGAACTAACGGGAATCGAAAGGGATGTCGTTGATACCAAAAATAATAAATGCCGTCGACAGATAATTATATAATGACAAATCATCCATGGTACTATTATGTGTTCACATGATCGAATTATCACATAAGCAGGTTCAGGATCTACAAAGTTACTAATCTTAATCTAAGTCTACCATTGAAATGTTTTCTAGGTTTGACCTTTTAGAGAAGATGTGAACGAATTTTGGATTTAAACATTAGTAGATAAGAAGAAAGGACTTTATAAGTATAAATCATAAGGTAAAAATTGCATGCAATTGTTTTTTTAAGTGCTCCGGCCTGATCAAGGCCAGTATATAGATAATACTGACAAGATACATATGTCTGCTAACGTCAAAAATTACTTTTTTATCGAAATATTCAAGTGATTATTAAATCACGCCTTTGAAATACATTTTACACTGTCAGTCAGTCTCAGACATATTGATTTGATAACGACAAAATTTACAACAATGAAATAAAAGAGTTTTATTGCGCATACTTTAAACTACTGTAAATTAAATATATTTTAATCATAATATCTTCAGGTATATCAGCATTTCTTTGAATTAACTATAGAATTTGATAAAACCCTCATAAAATATATTAGTTTAAAACGCAATAAATAATGTTATATATGTGTATTCCTTACATTCTTGAGAACGTAGTTTGAAGTTTAAAACCTTAGATTGCCATCAAATAAATTTAAATGCAAGCAATGCAATTTAATAGAAATTATGCATAAACTGTAGTCTTTCACCTTTCCTAAACAAGGAACCGTGGACTCGAAACAAAGCAAAGAAAACAGAACGAAGGTATTCCATACATCGCCATTATTGTACGACAGCAACTTCGACTTCGATACATCAGAATGCAATAAAGTTATGGAGATATCTAGTTGAGCCTCATGAAAATCACAAGGCTTCATAAAGTCTACCTTAGTTTTATTTAAAGTTATGTAACCTAACTTCAGTTAAGTTGCATATAAATATTTCAGATAATAATTATAAGCGTAAACCAAATGTAAACAATCATCGTACACTCGAAACCAATATTGAGCCCTTTACTTTTTGCCACATTTATAAATTGTATTTTAAATTTCTCGTTTCCGATAATGTCCAATAACATAAGTGTTATTTACATTTATGAATCCTTAGATAAGCCATTGTTTTTGTTAGGGTCGCAACCCCTCTACCCTCATTTTGTGTTATCTATAAGCTCATATTTTAAACCATTAAAGTCAGTTGTTACCTAGCTTCAAAGAGTTTTATTTAAACATCTCCATATCCGTACTGTATCATCCCATAGCAACAACCGCCCTGCGCGCGAGAGTTCTCTTCTTACAACAAACTACATAATGTCTATGAAATGTAACGCCGAGCATTAGTCTCCTTGTAACATTAGTTTGTCCAATAAAGAAATTAAGAAATCATAATGTAAAACCGGATTACATTGAATTATATAAAAGTTATTTCCGTTTGTCATTTGTTAAAAGAAAACGTGAATTGATGATTAATCATTTTAAAAATTACGTGTTTTTTAATGATTTCTTTTGAGATTCATAATAACATTTCACTAGTATTTTATGAACAAATTTTCTTTAATTATGACACCTAAATGTAAAAGCTAGATGTTATGCCACCTGTTTACGTTTTAATTATGTTACAATTATAACAACTTATAGTATAAAGTGTTTTTTAAAGTCAAGAAAATATATAAAAAATATGTTGTATTCATATCAATAAGTAATTTGTCTAGGTATTTAGGATTACTTTAATCTCATAATTTATAATACAACATTTAGATAACTCTGAGTGCACGTGTTTTCATATTATACCTTAATTTGTCAATTTCCAAGATAAAATGCTTTGCATAACAGAGATAGAAGTATTTTTATCAGTATTTCTACAAGTAGCGCAATATTAAACGATTTCATTATGGCACAATTAGACATGCGATATGGAGTTCGAAAACGTAACAATTTTTGTCGTAATAACTAAGTAGGAGGCTTTTAGTCGAAATTGTAATAATTTTGGACATGTGTAATTCGACTAGAGATAACCGTTGATCAACGAGACTCGGTATAGTTTCGGGGTAAAATATTGTATTCATATACGTACGTAAAGTCTTAATACTAAATAAATAAATATTAATGGTATTTTACACTGCGCGTTTCAAAAAAATATAATTTCGAGGAATACTCGTTAGTCTCACAACGCTTTTCATAAAACGACGCTGTAACGTATTTTCCCCACTTTTTGTCAAGTAAGTTATCACTTTTCCTTAATCGTTCAATAAGTATAAATAATCATTTATCCGGTAATGGGATTACGTTTATCAGATTGTATATCATATTAATTCTCATGGTTTTAAAGTCAGACTAATCGGCCGACTCGGAGTCGGCCTGGAGATCTTTATTATTACGTGCATTAAATTGACCGTCTTTTAATATAACGATTCCCTGACCGAAGAACAGAACAATGAGATTAAAATTTTAACCGCGTGACTACAATATCTCATTAATTGTCAATCAAAATAAAATATTAAATTTAGGCGAAATGATTCGAGTATTTATTGTATTAAAAAAGGCAATTTTGCAATTATTGATGAAAAATGATTTATCCACCACGGCCACGGTTACAGATGCCCATTATTTTGTTGTTTAAAAAATCACGTCACGAATTGTCTATCTAAGGCAATCAAAGACAGATTGTTGACAATCCTTTACACATTATATTCACGATAGAAACATTACCAGCTCAGAAACGGAACTTGACAGTCGGCGTGTCTTTCACGTGTTTATATCAAAATCCCAGACAAGATAAGCCATGAAATTCACGAGCTACTTAAAATAGCATACACAACATAGCGTTTTAGAAAAAATCTTATAAACTAAGCGCCACGTTTAAAGACTTTATTTATTTGTAAAGTGTAACTTTATAAATGAGGGGTAAACTATTTAGTAATAATAGGTATATGATATCCATGTTGTCGTAAAAAGAAAGTAATACTTGGTATTAATAGAATAGGATAAGCTAACCACAAGCACATTAAAGAAGTAACTTAAACCGGAAAATACGTAGGTATTAAATTATGTCCTCGAGAAAAGCCACGCATAATTCTATATGTCTATGAAAGGCTAATAACATGTGTTATTTTTTTAAATATCATCAATATGTTATGACTAAGGATCCAAAATATAAAAAGGAAAAAAAATAATTATTATTATTTCTAGTCCTGATTTCTTGTATCCTACTTCTCTGGTGTAATATAGAATGTGAAACTTAGACTTACTAAACACTTTGCACTATCATAAAGTTTAGGCGTGAAATCTGAAATTTTTTGTTAATTTTAAGATGTTTGTTTTCCATCATTATTCTGAAACCGTACAACCACGTATTGTCTTCAACTCGAAAGATAAGTTGAATAGAAAATTTGCCAGATATTCTAAATTATTTGCATAATAATATAAAGAGATTAATATTTTACTTTGACGAAACACCAATAGACAAACGTTGAATAGCCAGACTTAATCACATTGTACGCCTAGACAATTGAGTATAATAAAATATAAATGGATTGATAAATACATGGACCCAAATGGATGAATAAGAAATGGTGAATTTTACTTTTGTTTTTGTCCTCATTAGTAAACGATTTACTAATAAGGACAAAAATTTTAATATTTTTATCTCTCGTCTCTTGTTTCCGTCTTTCCTAACCCGCTTCAGACATTTTCTTATGCCTAGTTATTAGATTGGTAGAACATGGCGAGAATGGATGAAAATACAAGTAATAAATGATTTCGCTTTTAACCCCAGTTATGACAATGAAAATGAACTTATTTAAATATGTTATTACGTTATAGAAATCGTAAAACTTCAAATACTTTACTCCAGAAGATATAATAAAGCTAATACGGATTAAAAGAACATGATATTAAATTGAACCACAACAGGAAAATATCTTTAGCAAACAAACACATCCGCAGAATAAATTTAACTGCTTGGGTTTACCTGTACAATATTTATAGATAGAAAATAATTTATTACCCTTAGTAGGACATTTTATTATTTGTTTGCCCGTGAACTACGAAGCATCATTTAAAAAGTGTTGAACTGAATTCATGTGAACCTACTGTGTATTTTAAATTGTAAAAATCTGCTACTAAAACAAAAAAACAATTATTATTTCGTTTTTCTATAATATAACGGTATTTAATATATTTACTTAATGCTCCATTTTAAATTTATTTGTTATTGTTAAGCGAAAGTTTACCAATTTGTAGGTATTATTTATAAATATAAGTACATATATTGAACGTATACTTTAGGATTAACATATGTTATTTTTACAGAGATTTTATCTTGTTATTACAAAAAGCATATGAAGATAAGATATATTACGCCTGTGTCGGACAAGTACCGATAGATCTAATGACATATCTTATTTTATTATCATTTATATATTTTTAGTTATATGATTTATTACTTTCCAATAAAATTATTCCCAAACTTTATCTTTCAAACCCATAGTAACTCTTATCTAAAATGTACCGTATTTTTTAAATAATCTTTTCCTCATTTCTATATAAAACTGAGATTCAAAAGTTATTTGAAGGTTTCTTTGACTTTGAATCAACGTGTAAAGTGCCTCCTGAGACCTGAACATTACCTAAAGTTTCAATTTCATAGTTACTTTAATCACATCTTTGTTTAAAGATTATAATACAGTAATGAATAAGTATGTTTATAGAGGGAGCCGATGTTTTGTAAGCATTTCAAATCGAATCACGCATGTTAACACGATTAATTTTCAAGCCTTATTAAGATTATATGGATATTTAATATTCACTATAACTTAAGAGTTAAGTAGTTTGGTCAGTCTAATTTCCTCACTTTTTAAATGGGCGTCTCTATTTAAAAAAAAAACAATCAGTGGTGATACAACCTTTTTATGTCTGGGCCTCAGATTTCTGTATCTGTTTTATGATCATTTGTTAATCTAATAGGCAAGTAGGTGATCAGCATCCTGTGCCTGACGCACGCCGTCGACTTTTTGGGTCCAAGGCAAGCCGGTATCCTCACGATATTTTCCTTCACCGTTCGAGCGAATGTTAAATGCGCACATAGAAAGAAAGTCCATTGGTGCACAGCCGGGGATCGAACCTACAACCTCAAGGATGAGAGTCGCACGCTGAAGCCACTAGGCCAACACTGCTCGTCTCTATTTTATGTATGTATAAATATGCCCTATAGTAAACTTCAGGTTAGAACCTTTTAATTAGATAAAACACTTAGTGACATTCTTACACGCGCGATATTAAATCTAGCCCACTTTTTATTTTAAATTTATCTAAGTCTTTTCTAAGGTGAATAAACAACAAATCATTTTAACTGTTAAAATAGAAACTTTCAAAAGAAAATTAGGCTAAGGGCAATTGACCTCAAATCGTAACAATGGTTATTACAAAACCAATTAGAGCAAAGGAAAATTATCAATTTTAAGAGTCTATTACATAATATTAATAAGAATTGTACCAGACTTTAATAATAATTTTATAGATTCCATAAATGTTACTGAAAAGATTTAGATACGGTCGTATTGACAGTTTCTTTAATTGTTGAATAATGTACCTAAAGAAAGCTTTATAAAACTTATTTTTACGCTATCAGGGTGTCTTCTAGTAATTTATTCTAATGATAAATAATAATAATAACGCCCCATTCCAAATAAGACATCAAGGTATTATTCTATTTTTGTTTAATTATCTGAATGTGATATTAATATCTTGACTGATCTTTTCATTATATATAAAATAACGCAAGGTATTTATAATTAAAATGATATAACTTTCATCAATTATGATATTATACATTTGTAAAAATAATAAATCGTTTTATCGTATTATAATTAACTGATCACAATTGCTATCTAAACATTCCCATCATAAAAAGTTGCGACATCTGATAAAATAATACCATTGTTTTTTTTATATTTATTAATTATAATTTATCACTTACATACCTATAGTCGTATCACATAGTCATACCGATTTTGGAGTATCTTTTTAAGGCGCATAATTCCGGTAAAATATGACCTATGTGTATGGACTAAGATCCTATTACATCCTAAGCTATCTGTGTTTGGGATAGGTCTATAAAAAAAATGCCGCAATTACCTACTTATATCTAATTAATTTGCTGATATAAATTGCTACTATAATAGCAAATTAATATTTTATATTTCCTGTTTACGATGGTTGTCAGTTATGCCGCAACCAGAGTTTGCCATGCTTTCAATTCAATAATTGATTCTCTCTCCATGTGTGAATTCATTGAAAAATCATCTGTAGAATTGAACCTGTAAAATGAACAGATATGATCCATGCTTTTAGTAAAAAACCTGTCACGATGACAGCCGTCAAATCGGAACAATTATTGTAAGGTCACAGATAATTGTAAAGCATTAAGTTACAGAATCATAAGACAAAGGTTACTAATAACTATCTGTGGTTAGATATTTATGCACAACCATAGAAAAACTAATAATAATACGTTGATGAAATACCTATCGTTGCTTGAACCACAATTACACAGGAGATGATGAAGTACGTATTTTAGTACACGATGGTATTAGTATGTAGTGTAGTGGTAACAAAACGGGGGCAAACGGGCAGGAGGCTCATCTGATATTAAGTGATAGACCTCTGCCCATGGAAACTCAATGCTAGAGGGCTCCCGAGTGCGTTGCCGGTCTTTTGAGAATAAAATATAGTATTGCTGTTAAATCAATTCTAAGTTAATTATATGTTCCAACGGAGCTTACCATTTGTACCTATCACCAACGAATTAATAAAAAACATAATTAATATGAATTTGTGAAATTTTGCTGTAACGAGAATGTCATTCAAACAAACACACTACAAAAGTTATTAATCCTTTTTAAATCGATTGTATACTCAAATTTCAAAATCAAGGAAAATCATCTTGTTTTAAAACAGGTAAAATAAGGAAAAGTATTAAAAGTAATTATAAACAATTTTCTTCTTATTTTCCCGGTCATAATTAATAGGTACTTCAAACTACGATGCAATTAGTCTAGACACGCTAATTCGTCTGGAGATTTAGTCTAGACTTTAAACGACCCCTAAAAGTAACAATATTACATAATTTTTGATTTATACACTAATCGCCGTTAGTAAGCGGCAAAGTTTAATTTAGATATATTAGCCCCAGATTGTGACATTCTAAACATTATTGAGATGGTACGTAAAATATAATATGTATACATATTTACTAGCTGACCCGACAAACGTTGTTTTACCATGTATGTATATTATTTCTAGGAAATATTTTTTTAGTTCAATAAAAATTACTATAGTAAAAAATAGGGGTTGATTGTAGAGGGGTGAAAATTAGGGGTTGTATGTATTTTTGTATGCTGTATCATAAAAATTAAAACAAAAAAATTTTTTCTGAAAAATAAAAAATAAAATTTTTGGGTGGAAGCACTCTGTATCACTTAGGAGTTATGAAAGATAGATAGTAGCCGATTCTCGGACTTACTGAATATGCATAAAAAATTTCATAAGAATCGTTCGAGCCGTTACGGAGGAGTATGGGATTGAACATTGCGACACGAGAATTTTATATACATAGAGATAATGGCTACTAGAAGACCCGATAGCCCTTAACAGCATCAAATTTATTTCCTGAATTTGTAACGCACAACTTACTTATTTTTTCTTTCATAAGAACCTTCTGAAAATAATAAACACAACCAAAAGAGAATTAGGGAAAGGGGTATCGAAGATAATTTTCTCAGGATTTTTATAATTGTCACACAAGGTAAATTTGAGTTTTCCATTGCGGATCAGGAAAACCTTATTACTCACTGAACGTGGATTAAATGATGCATTTACTATGGTAATACCTGTGTGAGGCACTTAATGGTTTAATATTACATGATGCAGTTACAACCTTTTTACCTTATACGATAAAAGAAAATTAAGATTGTTTAATTCGATTTTAATTTTATTAAATACACACACATACTCTTTCAATTTTATCATGGAGACTGTTCAGAGGAGTTGTACGGATTAATATCTGCAGCTAAGTTTTATGATCTGACGTCGAGGCAGAATACGAAATTCTACCCGTATCACCTCGATATCCGTCGTCGCAAAACTGAGCGTTTCTTAAGGCAGTTTTGCCGCGCACCACCGCTATCTGGAACCAGCTGCCCTCTTAAGTATTTCCGAACCAATTCGGCTTAGGGTACTTCAAGAATAGGCCAATTTTTAAAAGGGCGACAACGCTCTTGCGAGGCTTCTAGCAATGTGAGTGTGCATGGGCGGCGGTATCACTTAACATCAGGTGAGCCTCCTGCTCGTTTGCTATATAAAAAAATATGTTTTAACAATTTAATGAAAACTTAAGAATTGATTTAAAATACCTAGTGTGAATTTTGGTGGGATTTCATATCTCTCTTACAAAGTTCAAAATGACCTGTGAAATGAAATATTTAGAAAATGGTTATAATAGATATAAATAGTCCGTGTAACAAATAAATTCCCTGTTACTGCAGAGATATAATAAAATAATTAAGAAGTTGTTGCAATCGACGCGGTTCGTTGACGCTTTCACAATACATTTCAAAAGGGCCACGTTTTTGTGCAGACTTTTTCGTTCTTTACTTGAATTTTATTGTTATCAGGATCAACTTAATTAGCTCCCTTACTGACCTAAACCAAGTTTAATGTTGGAGTTTATACTTAGCTGTAAAAGCTAAACTTCTAAGAAAATATCCCAATTTCGACACAGTTCTCTTAATATCTGAAGAGCTGTGTTGCTTGGAATTACGAGTCAACATGACTTTTATTCCCCCTATAAGTACTACACAGAAAGTTATAGTAAACATGTGTGTATAACTCACATCTACACATACATTTTACAAAGTTGAGGAAACTCTTTAAATTAATGTGACAAATTCTAGCATAGGTATAAAATTGCCGACTTCTCACCTAAAGTGTAAATGTAATTTTATGAAAAAAAGCTATTAAATATGGCATTGAATAGATGATTAAAATGTTACATATGTACCTACATTGATAAACAAAGTTTTAAATGTTTGCTGGAGTTTCTTATTATAAAGTTCTTTTATTTTATGTATTCAATCTGCCATAGATAAGAAAAGACTTTTCAAGTAAAGATTGAAAGAAATGCAATAATTGATTGCAAAACGTATGGTAATTACAATTGTTTTGTTCTTACTTAGGGTCCTCCAAGAGTGTAATTCTTTAAGGTCGGTAACGCCCTTTCACCTCACCTTATTGTGTCCATCATGGACCGATCGCTTAATTTTATCACAAAGTTCGAATTAAAAACCCATTTAAATGTTGTCAAATGGGCCTTTAGACGCTGCAAACACGCAGGTAAAGGCCTTAAAATCCGACAATATTTTTATATATTCCTTTACTATGCAGTGTGTATTCAGCAAGGGATAGGGATAGTTAGAGATATGTTTCACTCAGTCGGTTAACATATCTCAGTGGTAACAAGGAAGTGTCGGTCGGTGTTCGGTTTCGGCTGAACCAGACGTCTCAACCTTGGCTTCATTAATGCACTTAAGGGAATTTCGAAACGTTGCAGCAATTTGCAAGCGCTTTTTGTCAATCGTCGAAAAAATACAGTAATGCAATAATGAACAGTGGTGACCGACTGGCTTAGCAGTGTGACTCCTATGCCTAAGAACGCGTGTTCGTATCACCATATATCGTGTTGCTCCTATGGTGAAAGCTAACATCTAGAAGAAACTAATATAAAAAAAAATAACGCGAAATTCGTCATGTGTCAGACACAAAAGGGCGATTTATCACAAAGATGTATGAGGTCTATAAAAAAAAATCAAACTGACAGAGGCTATCTGAGGACAACACATATAGGGTTGTAACGCTATATGTTTATTCCATAACTAACTAACTAACATTTCTGTAAAAAATATAATAGGTCAATTGTAAATGCGTCAATATCTAATTATATTTACGACTGTTAATATAATAATATAGCCATCGTATGGATTTAAAATACCAAAGGGACGAGGTGAAAATAACATCTGAGGCAGGTATTTTAGTAGATTAATTGTATAATCACAAAATACATGCCGAGTTGTTTAGTTTTATGCAAAACCTCTGATATTTATACACAAATATCCAGATATTTCTATCATTATTACGATTCCCACGTTCTTTGTTGCAAAAATATCCATGTAGTGACGTCAATATGATTGTATGCCTTTCCTAGTAATTACTTTTATTAACGAGTGCCGCATTCTAGAAAGAAGGAAGGAATATACTCTGACGCTTTAGAGGTACGGATCAAAGTTTTCAAACAAAACATTTGGGTCCAGAACTAAATCGAATTTGATAGATGTACCAATAGCTTAAAAGGTTCTCAGGTGTGATCAGGCGAATTCTGCTAACACAACAAAAGAAGGAAATCAAACTTCTAAAAATTAAAAAAAAATTCACTTCGTTTTTCCATGAATTTTAACCTTATCGATTGAATGGGTAATAAAATTCTTAAATTATCATAGTTTTATTAACATTATCGGTAAATTACACGCCGTAAACAATATTACTTTGTAATATATATCTGGCGCCTGACTTGGTCTACTTGCAATAATGATATTTATTTTATTTGTCAGTTTTTCCTCTCATTTTCGTTAACTAGTCTAGTTAAAAGTTCACGTTAATAATAAACGTTAATTTTGAAGTTAACTGGTGTAAGAATATACGGGCAGGCCGTATTCTCCGAAGCTTTTGTCCTTTCGTTGTCTGATTGATTCATTTTCATTTTAGTTAAATCATGGTGAACTAATTGCTAGAACAATTCAGACGAAGTTATTACGTAATAAGTTACGTAATGTACGTATGTTGATAAGGAGAGAAATTACTTGACTTATTTCTTTACGCTAATACGATACTATTAATACACTAATTCATTTTATTACTGATAAAATTTGACTTTTTTCTTTTAATACCCTGTACCTAATCATTCCCACTCACAAAAACAATAAATGTGTCGGTCCCTAGAAAACACATGGTTCTGTTACTTGGCTTTGTCTTAACCGAGTGTTACGTTAGCTGCTGAAAATATTATTCCCTCTCCACCATGACAACTAGCGTACCAAGTTAATCCACTTATATCTGACCTGAATACAGCGGCCCTTTTATCAATTTTTATGGTATCATTTGCGAAGTGCGCTCCTTATAACCAATAAAAATATTATTTTTTGATTTCACTTCATTCTCATAAGTGTTATTACGCGTTTCTATGTATGTTTTTTATTTAATTGATAAAGATAAGTTAGTCTGGTCTGCACTTATAAATGTTAATCTTATAGGTTTACGTAACTATTTGCCATTATTTTATAATATGTCATACAAAGCATATAATAAAGTTATTAAGTTCATTTGCTCGCTGTTCATGGCAGAAGAGTAGAACTTTGATGATTATAAACGAGCTGCTATACCTTGTATATTCAATACAACTCGGAAATCGGAACCTTTATTTGTCTTTGAACTGACCGTGCATAGAAAACCGCGAAAGAACAAAGTCAGGGGCATATACTAGTGTCGTAATCTCGGGTTACAGTAATTATGTCTCAATGGCCAAGTCAAATTATAATAATCCCTCGTAATCAGACGCGTGAGTTAATATTTATTATGGTTATATTATTGTTATATGTGTAATAAATCCTTATCTTGATTTGCTCGAATATTTATTTTGTTAAATAAATCTGTCATTACATGTAATTGTTTCCACTTACCTCTAGGTGGCGCATTACTAAAAAACTTTTATAAGTATTTTTTACATTAATCATTTTGTAATACATACATAATTATAACTTTTCATTATAATAAGTGTGACACATTATACTTGTGCTGTCTTATTTTAATAAGTTATACACAAATCGTGACACAGAAATCGCTAATTAATGACAAAATTTAACGATTCAAACAATGTCATTATTGTAAAACTTCGTATTATTCTGTTCTAAATCACGACGTATTTCAAAAGTAACTAATTATCACACATAGTACACAAAATTGTAGCAATGTATGAGTATAATTAAAATCGCCCACATATTCCCCTTGCTATTGCCATCATGTATGGGACCATAAAGTAGCCATGTAGATTAAATAATAAGTTATATTGTCTTTTACACATTTAAAGAAAACACTTTTTTACCGGATTGAAGTTATGTATTGTTAATTATACCTAAGTTTATAACAATGCATAACTTCAATCCGGTAAAAAAGTGTTTTCTTTAATAAGTTATTTTATAAATTTATGGGACGCTTCTCTCTCCACTCTTCTTAAAATAAACAATAACTTAATTTAAAGATCGCTTTTATTTTATTTCAAGCTACGTATTAAGTGTTCTTAAACCCTCTAAACGAAATTTGCATCTTTCCAGGCATGGTCGGAGTGCCCGATGTCATCAAGCCATCAGAGAAAGTCGAAGATTACTCCCCGCACATCAACGGGAACCCTGTCTTCACCATCAGCGGTACGTTTTTTTGCTTCTCACATATTTTTGATTAAATCAAGATCATCAATCAATTAAATCTTATTAATGTTTAATCTTCCGCTATAATATTTTCACTAAAGGTCACTTATCAGAACTATCGTCAGGATAGAATAGAATGTTCTTATATAATTGTAGTGTTTTACCATTTCATCTTTCCTTCATAAGAGAGAGTCCCAATCCTTGAAAGTAAGCAACGCACTCACAAGCCTCCTCCTGCACGTTTGCCTTTCTTTAAAAAAAAAAAAATGAAAGTTTTAATTGAGTTTGTGAAACTGATCGCAATTTCATAAATCTTGAAACTTTGTGAAACTAAATGGAATACAAGTTTTAATTCTGTACGATATACCTTGAAAAATAAACATTTAAAACAATAAAATTAGCAATGGCCACGTTTTCCGATGAATAATATTATGAAAAGAACTATACAATGAAAATTCCGTATTAGTCAGACGTGTGTATGTTTGCGCGTCAGTTTGTTTAAACATTGTTACAGGTAATATAGTTGTCTTAAGATACAGACGACGCGTGTACAAATATAAAAAATTGACTATTAGATAATATCTTAAAGTCATAAATTAAGTGCAAATTTATATATAAGGTAATTCTTTAATTTTAGAAACTGTCTAATTAAGTAATAGTCAAAGGGGTTATTCACAATTCCACTAGCCAAACATTGCTTGTACTTAAAGATATAATTGTAAATCAAATCAAAATAATTTTATTTATTCTGGTAACTTTGCACACTTGTTAGGTGCATGTGGATATGGACCCCTCTTGGGTGAAAGCCAAGAAACCCCCTTTCAGGCGTCCCTATAGCCAATAGTCTGTCAGTCTTTTCCTGCTATTTCTATCAAATCACTCTTCTTTTCCCGGGTGGTCCATTCCATTCGTTGTCTTTTATGTCCATCTGTCGTCTAGGTATCGTGTTACATGACCAGCCCATTGCCATTTTAGTTTTGAACCTTGTGATGGTTATAACCATAAAGCAACCCATGTCCTGAACCATAAGGCTATGCACACTTATCATCAAAAGAAGCAAAAAAATTGATGGAAAAAGTTTGACTACAATTTGTAATTAAAAACTATTTAAATGTACTATTGATTTATTAGGTTTTGACTCCGTATAGAGAATTTTCACGACTATGCATGAAAAATATCAAACCGCGTTCAATGAAACAAAAACTAAATTATAAAAAATAATATACAAATAATATAATATACCTAAATATTTGTTATTCTTCTAAATAATATTTTCTTAAGGAGTTTGCATTCACTCACACTGATTGTCACTGTTGACTTCATAGACTGCGTCAAACAAATTTATTACGAGCGTATTAACAATAGTTGGATAAAAGATAACCGCTCGAGAATCGCACGTTTCCATCTCGCTTAAGAAAGTTCTAAAACAAAAAATAGGAATATAAATTGCTAAATATAAATTTGAAATATTTCATAAAATGTTGTACTTATGAAATACTACTAATATGCTACTAACTTTATAACAAGTATGTTGAATTTATATTGGCTTATACACATATGCTGAATAATCATCAATCATCAACAAACGTCTAAGTACAATGCGATTCAAACCATATTATGACTTTTACGTTTGACAATTTAATGATTGGGCTTTACCGCAGATCGCTTTATACGATTAAGATTAGTGATTTTTTTATATATTTGATTCATCCTATTATAAATTGCGACATTAATTATCTTTTTATTGATTAAACCCAACTGCTTATTATCCCTACTGTAATATAATAATTATAGTATAGCGATTACCGTGACATTAAAGTGATAAAATTAATAAGATAACGGGAAATGAAAGAAACGTGTTTATTCATCTTATATGTTGAACGGAAACTATATTATTGGCAATGTACACGGATGAATTGTATATAGTATACAATTCATCCGTGTACTTTTACGTACACCAACAATAAATTCATACAACATTTAAAAAAAAATACATTACAGCGTTAATTTTGTATCGTTTTGCAATTATTTGACTGACAATTAACGCCCGGAAATTAATTTGCGATCACGGCCACGAATTCACTGATCTGTTAATGCCAGTGAAAATTTAAGTTAAACCACACTTAGATACATTAGTTCTCATTGCTCATAATCACATCTACGTCTAATTGTTTCTAGATTTCAGAGATTCAAAACTAATAATTATGCCATACGCCCCACTACAACCCCTTATCATTTTATCGGTAATAAAATCATAGCTGACTTAACTAATTACTGTACGTGACTTCCGCACACATACACAAAACAAAACATTGATAAAATTGTTAGTTACAATCGTCTCTTTGACACATTTACGCGGTCTGAACAACTGTTGTAATTCGACTGTGACCCCTTTGCACGTTGTGTCATTCGAGAAAAATTATCATTTTTAATGTGTGAAGATGCTGATAAATGATAAAAGACTTAGCTCTCTGGTACAAAAACGAATGGCATTGCCGATGTTTTTTTTAAAGTGATTAGTGTTTCCGCTACTAAACAGTGCTATTTTGTTATCGGTTGAGTGCAGTGTTTTATTAGTTTTTAGTAATAATGGGTGTTAATATAGAAATGGCTGTACATAAAATGTGGAGGAAATTTAATGGTTATACCATTTTAGGTATGTTCATTATAATTATTTAATCATAAAGGGTGAATTAGTTTTATTACACTGTTTTGACTAAGGTACTCATTAGTTTCTTTCTGAGACAAAAATATAATAAAACAGTGATAAGAGTGAATCGTTTTAATGAATAAAAGGGGTTACATTGTACAAATTAGTTTTCTGTGTGCTTTAAATTTATTTGAGCAGATTTTGGTGAAAAAATTAATTGTACCTACTCTTTTTAAACATATTGCTTCCCAGACCAAGAACAAGATTTAAATATATTATTGTATAAAATATTTTTGATACGATTGATACTATTATATATAACTATAGAGACGACATTTTCCCATTTTGATAAAATACAGACGGTAGCTTTACTTAAGAAATAATAAACATTTGCAATTTATTTATTAAATCTATGTCTGATTACACATAAATTTTGAAAAGTTTACGTCCTTGTAGGTATTTTCGCACTCGCTATCAATACTATAAGATATAGATAATAAAGGTTGAGTGTTGATTATTTATGTTATATGAGTGACCCGGTAGTATAATTACTTAAATAATAAAGTTTCTGCGAAGTAAATACTACTTCTTGAGTTAATTTGATTTTATAACAGTAAGCTGTCGAGACTAAATACTAATTAGTTAATTATCGTTTGTCAACAAATTATATCCAGTTAGTACAAAAGCGTGAAAATGTCGATGTTATTAAGATAAGATAAGATTTAAAACAATGCGAGCAAATTTTATTAATATTAACTAAAGGGGAACAAGACGTCTACTGTGTTAGTTTAACTCCGCAAGAATTTCATACAAATTATATAAAAGCCTGCGTTGATTGATTGAAAATAACTTAAACAAATCGCAAAATAAACAGAGGGTTTCATTACATATTTTGATGAAGCCGTCAGGGTTTTGGAACACATTTCTGCGTCTGTTCTATTGATTATTGTTATAGGCTTTGGAGATGATCAGTCTACTTTATCTGACAGTTGTCGTCGCTTTTTTTGTCTCCGGTTCCTTCATATCCTGTCCTTTACAGTTTTCTGTCCCTTACTGTACATACAAACACATCATTTCCTTTATAAAACCCTTAAACCGTGAATATTTTATATTTACAATCTAAACCTTAATTGGACAGCCAGACAATGATGATGAATTGTTTTAGATGAAATTGGCAGTCCAGACAGCGGATACACGATGGCGTCCATAAACACGAATGGGGAACTGAAAAGCCCCGTGGATCTGCCCGAAAAGAAGTTACCTGATGATGATGCTGAGAAACAGCCCTTATCCGGGGTAAGACAATATTCTGATTAAAATATTCGTAATAAGAGATCATCATTTTGATATGATAATATTTTAGTTTCTTAATTTAGTCACTTTTACGTACAAGTGACATACATACAAATGCCTTATTTTAATATCACTTTTTAGCAAAAGACTTCATCATGTTTGCAATGAGTAAGTATTAAAATATATTAAGTTTTTAGATGCCCTTTCCACTCAATTATAATTTTGGACCACGCCTCTACTTAAATTGCTCATAACGAATATCTATCAAATTAGTTTCGCGTATAAAATAATAATAAAAGAGGTTTTTGACATAATGAGCACAATAAATTCAAACTAAATTACAATACACAAAGAGCTGTGACGTCAGCAAACGGAAATGGCCGATAGCTAACATTTTATTACAATAGGACCAAATATAGTGCAATCACCCAGATATTGTACTTCTTGTGAGGACTCCTTTCCTATTAAAGCCTAATGCTCCCATTTATTCTGGATGATACAGCCTTTTCATTATGATATTGTAAAGGTTAAGTGTATTTTATTTATATAGATTAAAAACACTTTATACCACAATGATAACTGTGGATTAGTGATTACCTCAAAAGAAAAATTATTACGTCAATGTCATTACAACATCTGCGTCAGCTTAATTTGAGAAAATTGGTTTTTAAATGCCCTTTGAGATAAAACATGCGAGAATGTATAAATAACTCACGAATTCCAAATTAAATTGTTGATAAAGTCAAGGGATACCAAGGAACTGGGCGTTTCATATGTTATATCTTTAATTCCGATGTCTTTCCGTCTGTACTTTTGTCAGAAGAAATATAATAACAACGCCACAAAATTACTTAATATATTATAATTTTCAGAATTGTGGAAATATTTTAAATTATATTTCAGACAATCAAGATTACATTTAAATAGAAAATAAACGTGAAGGACTTGACTCAATCAGTGAAGAAATCGATTGTCATAGCGATTAAAGTGCTCGTATCGAACAATAGGATATGTAACTGAAGAATATAACAAAAGAATGATTAATACGTTTTTATACAATTAGTACTTTTTGCTAGCTGAGTTTCAAGATATCCTTTTTAATTATGATGTTCTATTTGACCACTTTCCAATCGAACCGATTTCGAAATACATTTCGTAGTTTTTGCTAATCGTGCACAAAGCTCATTAGTCTCAATGTGTTTTCTAATTGAAAACATAAATTTTCCAAGGGGAAAATTTATAAAAATTGTACCGCGACTTAGCACGATTATTTATAAACGAAAATCCAAAATTCTTATTGATCATGGAAATAATCTGTTTAAGAAATGCGATTTTAGTTCTATGGAAAGCATTCTGTAATTTAAGTTTTTAATTTCAACATTAATTAAGAGAAATTAGGCGATCAAAGTTACGGATTTTTAAAGTTATAGATAAATACTTTGTTTTGTTATAACAAACTATGTTTTATTAATTTTTGGTTAACGTCGCCTTCGTTCTCATTTTCAAGTAAATTACTCAAGAATAAAAAAAAGACAAATAGGTGACTTCCATCATTTTTTTGTCGCTTTACACACTATTTCATGTAATGTCGTAACTAGGTAATTAACTTTTTATCGTAAAAGACGGAACATAAACTTGTTGATTAGAATAAACGCGTGTAAAATATAGTTCTTTGTTAAAGATTGCAATTGTAAAAGTATTGACAAAGAATGAATAGGGAAATACTTTAAAAAATTAAGATATGTGTTTTAGTTTGTTTATAGAAATAATGTCGTCATAAAATATATTAGGGGTTTGACTGCTCAAAAATATTTTTGCTTTTAAACGTACCGAACATACAGCGATAATATAATACTGCAGTATTAACGGCGTATTGCCTTGTATTTTCAAATAACCAACACGTTTTCATGCCTTTCAATATATAGCTTGTTTTTTAATAATTATATTAATCATATACTAGATGATAACTTATTGGTTTCTTTGGCAGAAAAAGGAAGAGAGATGGTGGAACACGTTGATGCAAGTGGCCGTGCCGTTCTTCATAGCGGGATGTGGCACCATCGGAGCTGGGTTGGTTCTCGGCAGCGTCAGAGTTAGTATAATATGACTTCTATAATAAGCGAAAATAGGCTGATTTTAAATTATAATGTCTCTTAAGGCCGTAAGATTATTTTTCCACAGTACCCGTAAAAGAAATAAAGGGTTTTTATAAACACCCCATAAACGGAGCACATGTTTTATTATATTATATATACTATATTATCAATACATTACCACGCTCGGTTGGAAATTTTAAAGTATTAGAAATCGTTATAAGATAACGTTTGTTAACCGCATGCGCAGGTGATTCCCAGTTTAACAACTTGTGGTTGATAGCATTGTTGTTTTACCTACAGATTTATATGGATAATATAATAAATATGTTGGGTTGGCGAATTAGTTTCGTCACAAAAAAATCCATAATAATATAAAGAAATGAAAATAAAATAAAATCCTCTAATGTCCCGAATACAATAAAAAAGTTGCTTTAAGTATTTTTATCATAGCACTACGCTATTTCATTAAAAATAAAATAGTAAATGACGCATAATGAATATTCTTGAATTTATAGATGACTATCAATTTGAATGTACCACATTCTTTGCAAATAAACGATTTATTATTTATTTTTTCAAATTAAAAATAATTTTCAGGAATGGGACGTGTTCGTGGAAGTGTCAGCCATATTTGTTTTAGTACCATCGCTATCGGGATTGAAGGGTGAGTAAAAATATCATACTTAATCAGCAAGTGAAACAAAAAGTTGATCTGAACTCTCTGGTTTCAATCATAAAGGAGAGATAATAAATTGTATTAAGTACATATTATTGCGCTAGTAAAAAGCAATTTTCAGCCAATTTTTGTAGTTATATTCTATAAAAACGATATGTGTTAAGCCCAATAATTTTGCCAAGTTTAAAAATAATGCATCTATCAAGCCATTAACAATAATATTATGCTAAATAATACCTAAACGTTATACAAGTGTAAAAAACAGTGTTATCAAAGCAATCAGAAGACATTAGAGCGATTTTAAAATTATGTCCGCGATAAAAATCTGTCATATACGTCTATTACTTTGTAATTTTCCAGCTAACTGTGGTTATACTAGGTGCACACTTTTATTAGAATCAAACGTCATCCTTTGTTATATTTATGATTTGATTTTGAGGCCTCAAACCCCAAATGGTCCTATTATTCGTATATGATTAAAGTAACCTCAAGTCTAACCTAATCCCTAAGTGACTAATTGTCGTCACTTCAGCACCTTATTATTTTCAAAAGCTTTATAATTCGCAATTAATTCTAGGATTGCTAATAAAATGTTAAATTAAAACAATTATTACTATTACTAGATTTCTTTCGTTTCTGTGTACGCAGCATACACTAGCGGTTAAACAATGAATGATGCTACAGCCTACACGTTTTTTCTCTAATTTTTAGAAAACAATACGATTATTACTGTGAAAACAAAAAATGTAAGACTAGAGTTATGTAACCATACATTAGTTAAGTTACATATATATATATTTTAGTAAATACTTAGAAGCGTAAACCAAATGTTAGCAATCATCGCAACCCCACTATCCTTAATTTTATGTTAGTTATAAGCTAATATTTTAAACGATTAAAACAATTACGATAGCTTCAAACAAAGTGTTTAATTTAACATATATTTGAACATATCTACAATAACCTTCACTAAAATTAACTCTAAGCACATATTATTATTAATACTGTAGTGTTAATCGTTTGGGTGATTTTTCACCACGAGTGGAAATTTTATATCATAAATTTAACTGAATTCTTAATATGTATTTACAGAATAAAAATATTTATAATACTTTTTGCAGTTACAATTTAACTTTGTTTAACCTTCCAGTTAATTCCTTAATTTACATAAAAATGCCTTAGAAGAGTAACTTGAAATGCAAAACTGTGGATTTGGTATACCTCCTTATTGTGATCAAGATATTGTTTTGAAAGCGTATATATATGTTTAAATAATCTGACGCCTTTTGTCTGCGTGCCGATATCAACACACCATGTTCGTAACGAGCGTAGTGTAAACATTGTTTTGTTTTAACTTTCAACCAATTCGTTAAATACTATTCGCAATTCGCATGACATATACTAGTTCATAGAATAAATATAGACCGACAACGAAATATAATAAAAATGCTCTTTTCTGGGTAATATTATGCATACGTTCGTCTATTTATATCATAGATTGATATCCGAATATGATAGTATTGTGATTATCTGCCACGTGACAAATATACTGAATTGTAAAACACGTTTTGAAATATAAGTTTGATTATTTTCAACTATAGTACAGTTTAGTTCTAAAAAATGTCGTACTTGCCATATGCAAATCCGGCTTGTAGGATTCTGTGATAATATTTGATGTTTATTTACTAGTTTTTATATAACAGGTAATCTGGACATGTGCCTGGCGTCGCGTCTGTCGACACAGGCTAACTTGGGAAACATGGATTCTCCGAGGGAAGTCATCTCTATGGTCGTCGGGAACATATCACTCGTACAGGTTGGTAGATCATGTCTCCACAATTTACTTCCTCCTAGTGCAATCCTTAGTGATGCTTAAGAGCTATATTGTTGCCCCTAAGTCTATATTAAAAAGCCAGTCCAGAGTATCACTATTCCTATACTATCTTTCAGAAATTGTGGGGTGTGGTGACTGCAATTATTGCTATTAACGTTATTATTTCATTTGGTGAAATTCAGCTGTGTTTTAAAACATACAGTAGAACAACACCTTAATAAGACCTTGAATTGTACTTTTAGTAATAACAATTTATCATTCATACGAATAGATTACGTTAATGAGTATTCTATCTGGTTTTAGAATGTTATAACTTTAAACATAATATTTTTGCAAATTTCAGGTTCAAGCAATAGTAGCAGCGACCGTGGTCTCACTGTTCGCGATTGTAGTCAACACAATCACCGATCGGGAACTGAACGGAAACTATGTTCTTCTCATCATTTCTTCAGCTATCTTCACTGCAACTACTACATGTTTTGTGTTGGGTAAGGAATCATTTTGTTAAATCAATGATATAAGGTCGATATTTAATTGGAATTTCTATGTTATATTCTGACTCATAAATGAGCATTAAGCAAACTAATCAGCTAATTAAATGTTTATTTTTAGATTTCGTGATGGTGATGGTGATCTTTGGCTCTCAAAAGTTCAAAGTTAACCCAGACAACGTAGCTACACCGTTAGCGGCCTCTATCGGAGACATCGTCAGCAACTCAGTGCTGGCTGTCACAGCGCAGTATATGTTTGAACAAATAAGTGAGTATGCTGAGATTTCTTACCTAGTGAATATTCATTAAACCGAAGTCTGTTTTCAATAGTTTTTATGAAAAAGTATAAATGAAGGCAGGTAATCTTAATAGTAATTCTTTTAGTTTTATTTATCCTGACACCAAAATATATTCTTAAATATCCGAATTCCTTTTCAGAAAAGTCTTTGTGGCAGCCAATAACGTTGCTGTGCGTGTACTACTGCCTTCTTCCGGTGTGGGTGTTTATTGTTTGGCGAAACAAATATACCAAGACAGTTCTCACCACCGGGTGGACTCCAGTCATTTCTGCTCTCTTTATTAGCGGGTTAGTTTCCATGTTGGTGGAATCGTGTAAAATTTCCCTCGACATTGATCAAAAGTATATAAAGTTTATAGCTTCTGTGTTGTCTGGAAGAAACTGCTTTTACGTACATGTTAATGATGACCACATTAACATCCATTGTTTGTTATTTGTGTTCTTGTTTGTTATTTCAATACTTATTATTATTAATAAACATTCAAACGAAATTGAATAAAGGTTTATTCAAAGCCGACCTTTAGTGCAAACTGTGACTGGTCATATTCTATATTAGATATATGTATGTGTATATCTAATATTAGTACATATGTACTATTATTTTAGTAAAAGAATATTTATTTCCACAGTATCGGAGGCATTGTTCTGGACCAGGCAGTAGACAGGTACCCGGCGTATGAGGTATTCCAACCAATCGTCAACGGCATCGGTGGTAACTTGGTGTGTGTGCAATCCTCTCGTCTGGCAACACATCTACACCAGACAGCAATACCAGGAGTACTCCCGGAGAACACGAGGATTATCGAGTGGCCTTGGAAGACATTGTTCTTTGGAAGTAAGTTAAATAACACTTACCCGTACGATATATATATATATTCATATTAATTACTCTCTCGATTGATATAATGATTTCATACTCATTATATTAATCCAGATTCCGGATACTCAAAATGTTCTCTTATTTAAAATAAAATCTTATAAGGTTTTGTTAAGACTTAACTAACCAGAGCAGTGTTGTCTTCAGCCTGTGACTCTCATCGCTGAGGTAGTGTGTTCGATCCCCGGCTGTGTACCAATGGACTTTCTTTCTATGTACATTAACTCGAACATTGAAGGAAAAAATTGTGAGGAAACCGGCTTGCCTTAGACCCAAAAAGTCGACGGCGTGTGTCAGGCACAGGAGGCCTGCACTTGTCTATTAGATTGACAAATTATCATGAAATAAATTCAGAAATCTGAGGGCCAAACCTAAAAAGGTGGTAGCGCCACTGACTAATGCTATTTTTAACTAACCATTACTAATCAGTCTATACTTTGCAGCACCCGCCGCGAAAGTCGCTCGAATGTTGCTGGTTCTTGCCGTTTGTGGCCAGATCGTTTTTATGATCGTAGCTGACTTCGTCTACCAGGGATTCGTTACCATTCAAGTGTTCTTTGGCGTCACTTATGTTATGTGCAGCGTAGTACAGGTGAAATATTTAAAACTTTAAAACTTTACAATAGCATTTTCAATGCAGATTTTATATGAACTTAAAGGCGCTTTGCCACCAACCAAAATACTGCTATTTTTCTACAATAGTTGCCATTATCCATACAGTCTATTATACACTATATTCTCCATACAGTCTTAGTAAAATAAAATAAATAGATAACATTGAAAGTTCCTCAACTTCTGGAGCTGGGAATGCCTTAGTTATTTTATTGTTTTTTCAGGTTATGGTGTTGCTATATCTAGCATACATTCTCGTTCATTTTATGTGGCAGAAGAAGAAAGACCCTGACAACGCAGCTATTCCATATCTGACTGCCCTGGGAGATCTTTTAGGCTCTGTTTTCTTAGGATTAGCATTCGTTATCCTCTCTATATTTGGCTTACAATATGGTAATAATGTTCCGGGTTCAGGCACCTAATCCCAAGCGAAGAACGTGTGAAGAATACTTTTTCCGCTGATCATGAAAAAGACCTTGGGATATCAGGCTTCTTAATGCTTCGCAATTTAGCTGTCATTTTAGAAAGTATTTTACATTTTGATCTGTAAATTAATATATGATCAGCGAATGCCTTTTTAGAAGACTAGAATTGTTATGCCAAAGGTTATAACGAAAAGTTTTAACGGATTAGACTTAGATTTGCGTAATTTAAGCTGCTATAGATTGTTTTTTATTTTTATACAAAATCAATTACATAACATCACAGTATTAATATTTATTACAATTGTAGTGCCAATTATTTGTGGTTTTAGTAAATGTTAACAACTATGTCACACAAATTCGTGTTCGGAACGTTTTAGTGATATCTGTGATAAGTTCCAATTATGTGATCGTAACCAAAACAAATTTTAGCCTCGCTGACTTTGTTCTGGGTGGACGAAATGGATTTCAATAAATTTAACGAATTTTACTGTCTCTCTTTTATGTATTCGCCTCCTTATCTCTTTATTCTTCCTTGGACTTCAGAAAATAAATATCTTTTGGAGTGAACGGATATAAATATCACTGGACATCTTCCATGTATTATAAACATTCCATTATGCCATCGTGCTTTGTTCTTATATGTGTTACAACTAACCATGAATTAATATAGCTACTTGTAATCCGTTTTTGTTACTAAAAATCTTCCATATCTTAGATTTCATCTCCATCGTTAACACCGTTTTCAGCGTTAGTTGTTCGAGTTAGTTTTAGTTTAGACGAATCAGTACAATAAAGCAATTGATAGTATTAAGAAATTTAAGATAATGCCGTCAATATACCGTATTCGATTAGCCATACTGTAGTGTGCGTATGTGTGAACCAATTATTGAGAGTAAAAATTGTAGATATAATATTTTGTTTAACGATCTTAGTGCCTGACTTGCCAACAGTTTTAAGATATTTTACTAGTGGGTTTTACAAGTTTAAATAAAATTGTCTCGACACCATGACGTATCTGATCCAGTGAATAAAGATTGTTGGTGACAGCAAATAGCTGATTCTAATATCAACTAAAAATGCAGCAGTATCAGATAAGTTCGTGGCATTAATTAGATTAAAAAGTAATGAGTGAGTTTTAAATGTAATTCTTATGATTTTAAGCATTTTTAGGTATATAATATGCATATCTACGATTTTTATTCTCATCATGAATTGCGACAATATTGTAAGATCTCTGAATTCAACATTATTATAACCCGTTTGTTTCGAGCTACCTCTAAATAGTTACTATTAACAAAATTTGTTGGAAGAATAGATTTAAGATTTCAAGAATATCTGATTTAAAACATGCAGGTAGATTAGAAATTTTGTCAAACAGTTGTACTGTCAATAAAGTCACAAACGTGACGGGGATATAATGTTAAGCTATATTTTTGAATGAATGATGTGATATACGAGATTTTAACATGTATATAGTTATAATTGTTATATAGTTTGTAGGAAAACGTCGCTAGCACATCACTTATGAAATAGAAAACCGTTGAATTCTGAAAATTTAATATGAAGCGGATTTTAGTTTAAGACATCAGTAAAAGATATTGTTTCGTGTACAAATTTGTTTTAAAATAAATATGTTCAATTATCTTGTTTTTTTATACAAACAACCCTTCAGTTACTTTGCAGATAAATACTACTTATACATCTTTCTTGAACATAGTTCAAAATATATAAAAACATAATGATACTTAATGTCGGAAAGATCTTTTAACTCAAATTATTTCTCATGTACCGTTGTAAATTTGAAATAACTTCGTGTGCGGGAAGTAATAACATCGATTATGAAAACATTAATCACTCTATCGAATTGAAATGGCAGCTTCAATTTAACATAATTTATGATTACTGAATGACAAGTAAAAAATTTAACGGCATTATATAACATTATAAACGTATAATGTAATAACTCACCGTTGTGGTGAATATTCAAGACGGACCTATGTAATTGAAGAATCTAAAGGGAGTTAGGATGAATAACCTTCAAATATTTAATATTGAAGTTCATAAGTGTGTAGTTACGTATTTATTGTAGGTAAATTAAAAACACGTGGCAACCGTGAAAGAAAAGATTTGATTGCTATTGATTTTTCTACATTAAAAATGATACTTTAACTATATTGTGTTATCTATTTATTTATTTATTTTCTTCAGTTTTTGGCGCCAACACCATCGAATGTCAAAATATAAAATTTGCATAGAGCAAATGTTTTCATAATTAAGATAAAGATTTTTAATTTTTAACATTCATAATTTTTGTTCTGAGAGCCGATTTGCCATCTCGGCCGTATTATATTCAAAGAATTTTGTGAAGCTTTCTTAACCTAACGTATTTTAGCACGTTCAATGACTTTCAATTATCATAACCTAGGTGAGTCAAATCTACAGTACGTTTTACAATGATAAATTTTATTGACTAATGTACTCAAAGATGCCATAGTAAAGGTCATCATCAGTAAAGTTGGTTAGTTATACGCTAACACCTGTTCTTACAAGATCAGCGTGGATCGTTACGACAACGCGCGTGCGCGGTTCGGTCTCGATCTCCCTGAAAATAACGCATATTATAATTCACTGTGATTTTTCAAAACAGGGTTTTCCTGAAAAAATATCGAGAGCCTAATACAATTATCCTGCGGCAACGCGACAAGTGTTACACGATCGATATATTTATTGTCTATTCATTATTTTACGATATACCAGTACAAACAAATTTAGTAAGTTCAATTTTGTTATAATCTATGGGTCTGCTACGTACAATTACTACGCGTGAGGTCTACAAGCTACGGGTTATGAGCTACGCGTAAAAAAGAAGTAGATTTTCTTCAATAATTATTATATTGGTTTTGTTTTTCGATACACCCAAGGCGATTAATAATAGCGAATGAGTAAATCACAGTGAAAACTGTTCCAGCTGCTGTTAGCAGCAAGATAGCAGCGATTTAGCAGTTGAAGAGGTTAGGGCGAGCGAGAGTCCCAGTCGGTCGCGGTCCGCCGCTCCTCACGCTCGTATCGCGCTCGAAGTGCGCAGGCGAATATCGATCGCACTCGAAATGGTTCCCGTATCTAGGTTATCCGGCTAAAATTAAAGGTGCGTTCCCAATTCAAGGTTGCAAGCGCCGCCGGCGCAGCGCCGAAATAGCCATTGTGCATGGGAATTCTTTCCATCTCAGAGCAAGTTTTACGGGCGTTTTTCGCGTGTCGCCAGCAATTATGTAATTGTGGTACCGGTTTGGGGTCCTTTTCAGATCGATAGTGTGTGATTGGGAGTGCCTGTGCCTATAACGTAAGATTATGCTTACGCCTTTTCAGCTTTCAGGAAGCTTTCATTGCACTAATTTCATTGTACGCTTCATAACCTATTTCATCACTGAAAACTTTTACAACCTCATCCATAAAGAAATATTATAGTACCAAATATTATTATAGAAAACCTAGTTAATTTATCAGATTCATATGCTAGGTGTAAATTTAGTTCAATAAGTTACGGAAAAACTCTGATAGATGTCGCCAGCTGCTAGCATATTGACTGCGTACAATGAATTAAATGCTGATGTATATATTTTTGTAGTATCCTTGATTTTGACATATTATTCTAGCCTTCCTGTTTGGCTGAATTATCAGTTTAATTATCATCGAAAATAGTTGGCGGACGGTACCAATTTAGATAATATTTCAAAGGGCGTGCCTAAAAGTGATCTACAAGAATGTCTGAATTTTATACAAACTAGTATAATTTATATAATATTACATTTTCATATTAAAATCTGCAAATATTAAGATTAAATGGTTACTATATAAGAGGCAACTTTGACACAGAACTTATTTTTTAACAACATAGTTACGGTTTTTTATTAGATAATATAATAATTATTAGCCAAGCAATTTTTCGAGAAAACTTTACATATTTCTGATGGTAAGATCAGAGTATTTTAAAATTTATACAATTTGAATTATGATGACAAAATGTATATAAATAATTACATAAATTACTAACAAAAATAATTATTTACAGTGTACAAATATATACATTCGTACATAAATGTATGTATGAATATTCCACATTTCCTTTTTTTTTACAAAAAGTCTACAACTCGTAGTAATCTCGACTCATAATTTTAATATAGGTAGAATCCGTTCGTTACAATTTAAATATGTAAATACAATAAACTTTTAGGTCGAAAAAACTTTTAGCGAAAGTATAAGAACTAGAGACTGAAGTATTGCAAAATATTTGTTTTGTATAAATGATCAGGCTGTCAGGTCAATGTTACAGTAATCAGTGCGGGAAAAAATATTTTTAGTCAGTTGTACAAACAATTACATTGACGGCCTAAAAATAAACTCACCCAAGTTTTAATTACCATATTTATAACTTCTCTCCTCTACAGGAATAAATAAAAGTCCCTGTAAATCGAAATCCATCTTTATAAATGCATTCTACAAGATATATTATATACATTTAGGACTTTTTATAACATACATAGCTTTTGTATGGCATTTCCATCCACAGTTCTTATAAAATAATCAGTTTACGTAACATGCTGTTTGCGGGATCTGGCAGGAGGCTGGGGTCGTTGGTTCAGTGCCCTGCTGACCCACCACACGCCAAATGTCAGAGGTCAACTTCAACAAATATTAATATTAGGATTGCATTCGTATTGCAGAATTCACGAGCCTCACACGCTGTACAATTTTTAGTAAATTATTTTATATGTTTCTGTTTTTTTTTTTCCAATAAGTCATTACTTTAGTGAATATTTAAAATACGGCTGCAGAAAAAATTTACAAGAGAACCGTTATTAGTTAATATATAAACGATCATACACCATCAAACTAAATCTACCAAGATTACAAATAAAATATTACAATTATTTTCTCGTTTTATAGAGTGGCATATTTAGATATGTTGTAATCAGAATATTTCCAAATCAAAATACCAATAATAGCTCGCTATTCAGATGTTATTTAATTAGGTTACGACATGTGAAAAGAATTAGTACATTTTCTGTTAAATAAATAAAACCTTTTGTATGTTGCCAATAAACAGATATTGATTCTATTTATTTTTTCAAGTCGGTTAACGGCGCCTTTGTGCGCAATGTGTAATTAAAAATATATTTAACTCAGTTTGAAGTAAACTAGATTTTTAAGCCTCATTACAAATTAAATAATTCGGTTTGAACATATCCCTGCTAAGTGCCTCAAAGTATTTTACAGTTTATTACTCTATTTTATTCTCAGTTTTGCCAGCAGCGTTTCTACTATAGGAAGATAGAATCGACCATTTTACATAGATCCCGATCAGCGTCGCCCTTATCATAGTACAGTAGAAAAAGCCGATCACTCGTTAACTAGGTGGGGCTCCTGTTATAATGGTCTTCCAACAATACAGGCCTTACTGTATCTAGTCTAGATTTCTAGGCTTCGATGTAGGTCGGAGGTCTTTAATTAGATTATTAACTTATATATAACACCCACGTTGGATTAGTTTTGATTACTATTAAATAATATGAAAGTATAGAAAGGTGAATATACTAAACCTAAGTTTATGGTTTATTATTAAAATTTACTAAATACGTAACGGAGCGTGTCGAAAAAGCTTGGTTGGTATTTTTATTATAAGGTCTATTTCAATTATATAAAATCTACAAATCAATAGTCAACCAATAGTATTGATAGTAGGTACTATTCAGAAAAATATTTTTTGCATTGTCAAATTAACTAAGATTTTTTACAGGGGTAAATTATGACATATGACCGCCCATGGGCGTGGAAGGCTCGTAAATGCCAGCCTTTCCAGAATTCGTACAATTTGATATAATTCATTTAATTCAAAGTAAACTGATATGCGGCATATTTAATATAAATTTATAATTCTGGGATCACCCCGTCAATTATTGTGACTAATAGAAAGTTATCTCTATGGTTAGTCAAGGTGACACGAGCCTGCCACTCGTCATAAATTAGTAACTTCTTTTAAAGGTTAAAAGTTTTATATCAAATACATAACTACATTTCTGTCGACATAGAGAGCTATCTGATAAATTAGTGTCAAAGCTAAACTTTGAGGATGTAGTGTACGGTGCTGTCATATTGTGCCCATACTTGGGCAATTGTCCCGGAGAGCACATGTGATGCACCGACAAAAAGCCGAAAATGGAAAAAGGCGTTTACATTTCGCGACATTGCCTTTTGGGATCGTTGAAATAAATAAGCCTCGTTACCTCTTCGATAAGATTAGGTCTCCGAAGTAAATGAAACATATCCGGCTACCTTGCAAAATATGATGAGAATTCCTATTCCTTATAAGACGGCGGCTTTCAGAAGGTTTTGTACAACAAAATGTTGGCAAAACCTCGCTTAATCATCGGAATATTCAATTAACCTTTAAAGATAAGTACAAAAAATATGTATATCGGCTGCAGGTGGAAGGGAGGGATCACGATTTGTTGGACAGTAATGTTGACTAAAAATCAGCGGTTTGGGGCTTGCCCGAATGTCAAAGTCAAATCATTTATTTCATTTATTAGCAATTTATTTAAAATGGCACTTTTGAACGTCAAAGAAAATTCAAAGAAGTTTCTAGTTGCCCCTTCCAAAAGGTAGTTTCGTGTGACGAAGAATGGGCAAGAAACTCCACACTTACTCTTTTAAAATAGGTTTACAATATTTTGTTTACATTTGTTAAATAATTATATGTGAAGACAATGTACTCTTAGAATAAACTACTATACTAAAAAGTTATTATATATGTTCCTCACATAATATGTCCACAGTGAACGTACTGAGTGAGTCCAAATTAAAACTAGTATGTCTTTTTTTGTTATATATACTGTAAATATTAAATGTTAGCATCATATAGATTTGCAAAGATAATAAGATACGGTGTAAATAAAAATAAATTATTGACTTTTGAAATTCTTTTACTTTTTAAACAGAATCGGGAATAACACAAATGCGTGTATGGGGATTTGTAGGATAATTTCACACTCAAATAAAACATCCAACGAAATGTAGTCATAAATAATACATTCGTTTAGGTCATGCAATCTAATAGATTTGTCCCTCGGGGCTCTCTGGCCAAACGACTCTTCATATTAGATCTGAATGTACAAACCATCCTCTACAACTTTTGAATAAGTATTTGTTAGATAAGGCATTAAAAGTCGTAAATGTATTGATTTTAGTCAACTATTGTTGATTTGTTTGAACGCCATCTTATATTATTGAATTTTTCATATTTTCGTTCTCTAAATCTAAAAAAAACTATTGTACGTGAGGCGGTATATGTAAACTAGTAAAATCAATAAACGATACAATATAACGTGAAGTCAATTAAAAAGTTGTGTCCGTGTGTCTATTTGCGTCTGGTTGGCGTGACGCCAGAACGGCTCGACGCTAAACGATTTGACTTACGTTAGATACGTCCTTAGTACAAGCGCCTTCTATAACGGACTGTGTTCTTGATCAATTAAATAAGTATCATTAAATATCAAAAAGTTCGTTACGTTTTAAGATTGAAAATGTTTATTTAAATCCCAAATTTTCAATTAACATAGACCACGATTAGTTGAAAACATGCACACATTCGTACTCCTGTATTATGTACAGACCCAGAAATGTGCCTGATCTGTTGAGTAAAGAAATAATTGATAATTTAAGAAAATAAGTATATGCAAAATTTATTTATTTAGGCACGCAAGTACTTGCTGCTTTTTTAATATATTTTTTTGACAATAATATATAGCGTATCTTACTAATAATGTAGCACTATATATAGTGAAAGAATTTTTGAAACCAGCCTTGCGATTCTGTAACTCACTTTTCGAACGATTTGGCATTCTGATAAACAATAAACTACAAGCTCCCTCCTTATCAGAATGCCAAATCATAAAATGATTGCTTCACGACTGATTTGAGAGCGACCGCCGCTGTGAAAACCGCTGTGTCAGTTCGAAAAGTGAGTTACAGAATCGCAAGGCAGCTCAGCGGTAACATGAGCTTTTATTCCAACCTAATGACAACCTACAACTAAACTGCATCGCTTATTCATACCATGACGTCCAATAAACCACCCAGATTAGGTTTCCATGTGACCTCACCGGTAATCAAATTTCGTTCATTTAATTTGTATAAATATTCGTACCACGACCTCGCGACGGAACCTGAATTGATCCCTCAAACTATAACAGAATAAGCGATAAAAACAGTAGTAATTTAAAAAATAAACCAAATGTAGATATAGATATATCATATTTATTTCCAACACACAAATATACAGTAATAAAAATAATAATTAATAATTGATGAAGACAAAATCGAAACAAATTTAATAAGTTTGCCCCTATGACAGTGTACCTTCCTTCTTCTTGTAACAGCAGAAGCATTTCCTCGCTGTCGCCATACTTATTCGTTGAGTGAAGCACCAGCTCTGGGGTCACCGGTACTAACTTCCAGGCGCCAACATAATCTCGTCCAAGGGGAACAAAAACGAAGTTGAAGGAAATACATGATACATATTCGAGCCGTTTAGTATTTTCCTATTTTTAAGTATTAATTAACTACTTATATTATAACTTCACTAAGTTTATATTACTACTTATAAGTTTTTCATTCGCTGCGACTGGTCGTAAGAGAACTTAATGTCTGACGCAAATCGCAAGCAATAAAGAGTCGTAACTCTGTCGCAGTACTATTCGAAACACGCAAACTGTTTAAATGGCTAAAGTGCGTTTCCATTATACGATAGAAAATAAGTATCAAATTTAAAATGGTATTTCCTAGGTTTAATTTTTATTAATACGCGCTTACAATAAATAATACATATATGAAAAAACTCAAAACGAAAAATAATACAAAATATTCCATTTTTTTGATGACTTATAATTAAATATGTCTCACAATGTTATTAATTTACAATTTTATTTAGTCTTAATACAAAATCTCTTAGCGAATCGTGTCGTTAGTAACATTGGAACCAAAGCCAGCATGTGTCGTTCAGGAAACGGGCAATTGCGGGTTAGCGCGTGCCACTTCCTGCCGCATTAATGTTTTAGGGCCACCGCATATACCGCTTTTATTGCTTTTTATACGAATAAAACGAAAATATTGAAATGTATTTTAACTTGAACGCAAAATAATTATTTTACTGATAAAAATGGAGTAATACTAAATATAAACTCGATCTTCCTAAAAAGCAAAATCTGCATGTCATTGGCAAAAGTAATTTGTATGGTAATGGTCCGTCACCTTCTGAGCGGTTTAACGAAGCCCTACGGAACTCGGTCAGCCCCGCGTACGCCCACTGTACGGTCGACATGTCAAGCCTTCCAAATATGTATTACATGCATTATATAAAAATAGCCCGCAATTTTGACTACAAGATATCACTGTAGAAACTGACGCAAAAAGGAGATATTAAAACCATCCATCAATCCTCGTACCGTGCACGTCATGAATAACTCGTCTATTAACAGAAATCCAAAGTTAAATCTCAGGTTAAGGTATTAGACCGACCTTCATGACTTTGTTGACTTTGAAATCATCTTTTCAAAGAATAAAGTTAATTTCCTTTTGATTCGGTAAACATCAGACAAAACATATCGTAATTTCTTCTTTTAAATGACAAAGCAAAGTTCTAATGGAGTCGATTCCTAAGTTTACCTACTAGTTTTAATTTCAGTGCCAAACAATTTCATAATTCTTAGAATAAAAATAGTCTCTGAAATAAACTGAACAAAATGCGGATGAAGTGGGCACTTAGTAATATGTACGTAAATAAGAACTTATTATTATTGTTCACTGCACAAATAAATCCGAATATAAAAAACAAATTCTTCAAATAAATAATAAAAACGTCATAATGTCCAATAATTTGTGACCTCTCGATCTTCATAAACGTAATAGATGTATGAACGTATTTATATATAACAACAATCCAAATTAGCGTAATCCACCAAAAGCTTGAGGAAGTAATGTTTGACCAGTACAGCTAAGATCAACTCTCAATCCATTACATTTATGCCGATCGAGAGGTCACAAATGATTGGACACGTACGTCATTGAATTCTAGCCAACAAGTCGATAGTATGGCCAAAATAAACATATTGAATTCAATTATTGCTATAGATAAATTATTAATTAAAACTACACACTTACTGTTGAAATTAAACACCGGGGACTTAATGAGTATTGTACAAGGTTAGTTATCACATTCATAATAATAAATAATATTATAAATTGAATGATATGAACAAATTCATTTGTAGCTCTAAACATGACTGCTGTCAAAAGAAATATATCTTTCTCAGTCTATATCGATATTAAAGTATGAAAATTTCTATTATATATTATTTATGACCTAATAAAGTATAACATATAAATGTAGTTATGTACCATGCACACCACTAAAACTGCTTACGTCTGTATATCGATCAACCTTTATAGGTGCATAATTTATTTAATGGATTGATTGATAATTCGGTATTTTCTCTAGATCAATTGAGGATAATTTTGTAATATTATTATATAGCAACACAGTGATTTATTAGTCATATTTGAAACGGAATAGTTTTAATTTAAGTATCAATTAATGATATTCGAATCAATGTCAAGCTTATTTATAATAATTAAAGTAAAATAAACAGTTTTTTTAGTTTGATTATAGTAAGGTTGAGATTCAAATCGTTTGGCCAGGACTTTTATTGTTTTTGGTTATGGGAAACTTTTTAACTTATCTAAAACATTTTTAAGCATATTAATATAATCTGTAACATCAAGAAACATCATTTTGAGAGTGTGGAACATGAATTTGGCATCAAGTCTCAGAATCTCGTCCTAAAAGTTGCACGTATTTATTCAATCTTAAGGATTCGTGCGCCTTGCACTTTTATTCAAACTTTGTTTGTATGTCACATTGCCTTTTAATAATCACCAGCAAAGAACGTACCCATTCTTAAAAGGCCGGCAACGCACTTGCGAACCTTGGAAATCTGAGTGTCCATGGGCGGTATCACTTAACATCAGATGAGCCTCCAGCTTCCTGTTACATAAAAATAACTCCCACACTAATCTTAGTATCGTAATTACTTACTAAAGGATTTGGCATTAGAATTAAGAAATAAATTAAGATTTTTCACACTTATTAATCTTCCTATAAAAAAATAGTCTTAATTTTTTGAGATTCCTTTTTTTAATTAAAAATAAATAATTGTTTCTTGTGATGCGTAATTGCGTGTGTCCTTCAATACTCCTAACATTAATGTCAAGGCTTTATCGGGTGGGGGGAGGCTCAAGGGCGATCAGACGCCGTTCAGGCGCCAAACGCGAATAAATGCGTTTTAGGTATCTTTGTCGCAGAAAATGGCAATATTGTTCTTCGTTTGTATTCTTATGAAAGTAATATGTTATTGCTTGCCGCAATTTTGTCTGTATAAATGAGAACAAAAGCATTGGTTTTAGAACAGATCATTTGCTATGTTTAAAAAAACCCCTTTAAAAATATTTTGAAATCTTTAGCGCCGGAAGGAAGAAGTTGTCATAACGGTCCATGGAATTATTAAAGTTAGGATTATCTTCCAGGGGCACTGCAATTATAATCTAAGATGGAAGTTATAATACAAAAGATACTTATAAAAAACACGTCTTTATTAATTAATCAAACTAAATGTCGAAACTCGTAAGAAAAGCCAAGAAACGTGGAAGTTTTATCGCGTTGTTCGACCTAGTTTCGACAATAAGTAGCTTTTAGTGCAAACGTCATCTCAGCCCCGAAGGCTTTTGTGCTTGCCTACAATGGCCACAGACTGAGACAACAAGGAGAGGATTAATTGCTTTTATGGCTTTCAAAATCATTTAAAAAAAATAACTCTTCTTACTTAGAAAAAAAAAACATTTTATTTAAAACTACCACGAAAAAAGCTAACAACATATTATAATTTCGTTGTTATTCAAAACTAAAAGTTCATAGATAATTGTTATCATTTTATGGCAGTTTCCAAAAGGTTCTACCATCGATGACGTCACACAGAAGGCGCCAATATTCCTTATTAGATTTTGATTACTCATAAGCAAAATGGTCCAGGCTCATCTGCATAATATTAATTGCTAGCAATTTTACGACTATTCCTACTTCCAGGTCATAAAATGCTGACCTAAAATGCTCTGAGTACGTCATAATAAATAAGTTGACTTCTTGATTAAAGCATGGAAGATCGGAATTTAATTTTTAAATTAATTTCTATCCGTCAATAGAGGGCGCTTAAATTATCAATAGTAATATTTATTGCAATAGTATAGATATATCTAATAACAATTGACGATAAATTTACAACATTTCAATATACACTGCTCCAAATTTAATTTGGTATTCAAAGTTAACGTTTAAGAATAGGGTGATCCAAGATTTACAGCTACCCTCCAACGTTAATTCCCAATCGCGGTGACAAAGTTATTGCAAATATGACACTATATTAAAGAGCGGGCAGTTAGTACCAACGGTGGTCCCTTTCTACGCAGTAAGTCAGTTTACGAGAAGCTGGTCTAAGTTCTCTACTCATTTAACACTTCTTCTTTCTCTGTGTTCGAAACATCCCAGAAAAAAAAAATGTGGTACTTGACCGTTTAGAGATGTTCTCAACACCACTGTGTAGAAGCTTCGACCGCCATTTTAATTTTTTGTTTCGAAACATTTTCTACATTATTTTTAACTGTCTTTTTTTGTTTCGTTTTATTACAATTATATAAATCAGAAATTTTGAAAATTATAATTGCCTGAACAAAACCGAAATTAATGAAAAAACAACTAAATATTACTTAATTATTTATATTTTTAAAATTCTATCACTCGTTTGTGAATAAATGCTCTCATTAAAATTGTAGGCGTTAATTTCTTGCGGTCAAACACGGTACATCGAATAAGATTTATTATTTACGTGACTAATTTATCATTATTATTTTTTATATATCAGTGGGCAAACGGGCAGGAGGCGCATCTGATGTTGAGTGATACCGCCCATGGACAGCCACACGGCCAGAAAGAAGGCTCGCAAGTGCGTTGTCGGTTTAAGAATTGGTACACTATTTTCTTGAAGGTCGATAAGTCGTTTGGTTCAGAAATACTAAGGTATTTCTTATTATAATAACAGCTGGTGTTCCGTGACAAAATTAATATATTCATTGTTTTATTTTATTTTAATCTACTACATTCATAAGTTGTATGTACGTAAACTGTATAAAGGTATTAAAAATATATCGATGAAAGTAATGACGGCTAACCAATCACACGCTACAAAAAGAGTTATCCAGCTTAAAGGCTTTAAACCTCAAGAATACACCTGAGATCGGACCCTGATTACAACGTCTAATAAACATCAGACCCATGTCAACTTATTAATTAATATTATTATTAAATCTAGCTTTTCTCGGATGTCTTTCTCTAATGTTAGTGGAAATCACTTTTTGTCCCACATTTCATAGAAAAGTGCAATTAAATAAATTTAAAATAAGTTTGGAATATTCTATTTGTACCACTATAGTTTGACCTCACTAAATACTTCTAGCTCATTTCTAGCAAAGGAAATTCAATGCGACAGTTGTCATTTGTTTAAATCTTGGGGAATAATTTGGATGACTCTGATAAAAATATATAACTCGATGTTTTGTTACAGACTGCAATCGCGCGAAAAAGACAACTGTATTCAATCGCCTTATATGGAGCGGGACGGGTATACGGCGCGTGCGTCGTCACGTATTAAAACACACAAAAACCGCTTTAGGTAACCGCACTTTTTTGAACTTTCGGACAATCGGTGTTTAAAATGTATTTTTAGTATAGTGACTGGGATTGTATAGTGATTTCAATAAAACATTCTGTGATGCGGGGGCTAGTTACGGCAGAATCACGACTTGTGCTCGTCTGACGACGCGTTAAGGTAAGATTTAATCTTATTAATCCTAGTGATGTTGTATAGCAAGTGTTGCTTTACAACAGCACTGCTTTAAATGTCAAATATTCTTATTCTTATTTTTAATTTAATTTACTATATACTTTTACACAAGACTTCATTACTTACACTGCTAACTTTTACTAATATTATTTTTTTCTACTAAGTATTAGTATTATTACATTATTTTTCTTTTTATGCGACTGAGGCGCAAACTAGCCGATGTGGTCTCTGGCAGAATGACCAGCGCTGTGAAACAGTCTGCTCCTCAGCATAATGCTGAGCCAGGGCCAATTACAACCACAGCACACACGCATTACACACATAAAACGTTTTTTTTTATTATTGTTATTTTGTGTGTTTTGTTACTAATAAATGTTATGTCTATGTCGAAATAATAATTATTTTGTTGCAAGAATGTGGTACAATGTGGTGGTGGTACATCTAAACTTCGCATATTCTGCCACATACAATGGTGTGCAAATTTGTCTTAAAAGGTAGAGTTTTACATATTAGGTACATTACATTATCATGAAAGCCAATTCTTATATTATTTTATCACTACAAAATCCCATTGTTAAAATATATAATACCGTAATCTAATTAATATTAATTATAATGTTTCACCCTATCTACTAATTTTCCAAAAGTAGTTAAGTCGATTTTTAGAAACTCTAGTAAGAGATCTTTGAATGTTTTAAAAAAAATATTATACACCTTGATTGTCATACAAAAGTTGTTTTTCCTATACAATTCCAGATAATATTTTGGCATAAACAATTTCTTCCCATGTCTACTTCTGCAGCTGTCCATTTCCGTTGACTTGAAAATATTTATGTTTTTGTGAACGAATAATAACTGGAAATTAAGGAAGGTAAATTAAATAATGCAAGATTACTTTATATTAATTATGATTTTACTCTTATTTTATAAGTTTTACTTTATTAAAACAAGTAGGTCAAAAGCTACGATACGGTGATACGGTGCTACGCGCCTACGTCACACCTCGTAGCATGACGTCATATTGTAGTCTTATTATATCATATAAATTCACAGTTAGAGAAGTAAAAAATCTCTATTACTCCCACTAGAAAGACATTTTCTTTCCTGAATAATTGTCTAATTATTTATTAACTTAATAATATATAAATATTATTATTCCGGTTCGAAATTTGTGGGCGTTTACCAAAATATATTGATGGACTGCACGACTCAGAAGCGTAAAGTTCTGTCCCTTTATTTATATCTTTCCCTTTGATATAAATTAATTATACAAAAGTATTCGATTAAGTATTCAGTAATGAGTAGCCAAAATATCAGTATTATATTAGTTAAATACTTCTACGGTATTTCTCTTTTAAATACAAATAGAAAGCTTACTTCATAATAATCTGAGATTATATACGTACAATAAACAAACCAACTTTTCAAAATATTTATATAAATTGAGACTGACACATAAGCCTAGGGATTTAGATATGATTCGTGATCTGCTAAAATTTTTTTTGTCCCCACGCAATATGTAATCTGTTAGTATTCGGAACGTATCGGCCCATCGTAAACGAGAATGATGACTTTCAGAGAACTGGAATAAAGGCAAGCCTGATCATAAATCAAATCAACGTCAAACAATACTCGCAAACAAGGTGCAAGCGAGAGCGAGTCAGGTGAAAACCATCACACACATTTGTTACAAAAACTTTTGTATGAAACAATATTTTCTCTCATATAAAACAATAATATATTTTACATAAAATATGTATGAAAAATCATTAAAACCTTGGAATATTCATGAAACAGTCCAGTGCAGACTCTCAGGCCCCGTCTACTATCTTAAGCATTCAATTGCGGATATTAGCTTTGTATTAGAATAGCTTTTCCCTTGTTGAGTACGTCCCAGTTTGGATAAAGTAGGTGCATTACGTCACTTGCGTGCCTTTTACGTTAGTGGCTTGTGAGCACGGAAATGCCTTGAGTACTGATGCGTTAGTGGAATTTTGTGCTCTCTTTCAGGTTACTTTAGTAGCAAAGATTTGTGTATAGTCTTAATAAAAGGAAAAAATTAATAATTTGCGCACATGAAACGAATATGAAATTGCAAATATTTGTAATAGTATTTATTTATTAATAGAAATCGACTTAACTCGAAAAGGCTAGCCCTAATTAAAACGATTTTTAATACTGTTAATATTTCCTTGAAAAATAACATGTTTAATTACTGCAAATAAACATACACTGAATCTGTCTGTTTGTTTTTCCTATTTAGAATAGTAAAAACAGCTATAAAATAAGTCGAATCGAAGTTAAATATTAACATAAGATCTTTACAGATTGTTTGGAGGCTGCCATACTTCCGCTTAATATCTAAATATCTATTGAAATGTTCAAGAAAATTGTGTTGAGTATTTACTATTTAGGTCAATGGCTACAGGCCAAAAACGAGAAAACTTCATGTTAGGAATTTCACAAAATTCTTTTTGTGATCTATGTAATGGACCAATGTTACATTATCATTTATTTAGTACAACAAATTGTGAGTTTATTAACTCAACCCTTAAATATTACAGTATTTTTTATATATCTTAATTGTTTAATAAGAATTTTTCATGATAGTAATATAATCAACCATTAATAGCAATGTGTACTTATAAGATAACAGTTTTTTGCATAATCAAATTGATAAATTATGTATGAATAGAAATAATAATGTAGGAATGTAAATTGGTAAAATTCTAACAAATATAGCGCTTTATTGTGTCTATCTTGATTAATGAGAGCGCTGTAGCTGCTAAAGAGGTTGTGTTCGATCGATGGCGGATCATGCGCGCGCAGGCTGTGACGTCATCGTCGCCGGGTAGCCCGGTATATGGGCAAATACAATACATTTTCATCCAGATACGCTAGTTCTAAATAAATCATTTATGTTTTATTTTAGCTGAAAACAGTAGATATATTGCTTAAAATGCAGTTGCCAACTTTCGTTCTGAGTAATATTTGTAACGGGACTATTCAAATTCAAAAATAGTTTGTTTTCTATCGAATCATAGATAGGTATATGTTTATAATTGCTAATGGAATCAACCTATTTTTGAATGTTTCATTTTAAAAATTGTAGGTATTTTCTTGATTTTCGTTCTACTTTTAAACTTATAGTTTTATGTATTGCGACAACTGTTTTTCACACAAAAAGATATTTAGTTAAAAATAACACCTGAGTTATCTAGTACTTATCTAGTTATTAGTAGTATCTATTAATTCTTGAAATATTTATATTTAGCGTCTTATACAAAATTTAGAACGACAGAGTCTTTTTTTTATTTATATCGTGTTAGGCATTTCTATTAGCATGGTTGTGTTAAATTAGTTAACAAACCGTTTGTTTTTTATAAGAGTAATTAGAGTAATTAAATACCGTTAAAACTAATTTAAACTATACAAATATTCTTGGTTCAAATGAAGATAATCAATATTTTGATTAAGGTTATAGATTTTTAATGTTTGTAATAATTCCGTTTTGAAACTATAGTTATTAGTTTTTATTTGCAAAAACAAAATGAAAGCCAACATTTTGATTTACCAAAGAAATAATTTTGATTTACGTAAATGGTGATAAGAAGAAATATCTATATTTAAATACAACTTGAGTCTTATCTCGTACAATTCTGTTGATTATTTTTACTTACTTGAAATAAGGATGATGTGTTTCATTTGATTTAAATTGGTCAACTATTTCTCTAGTTCAATATCTCAATCAGACACGCGACACGATCCGTCCTTCCGTTTACCTACCAATCACAGTCTAACAAAGAATTAAGTTTTTATCCTTACTAGGGTTGTCTGGAAGAGATCGCTTGTTAGCGATAAGGCCACCCGTTGCATCCCAATTTTTTTTTTAATTTTTAGACAATTTTTTTGTTTTTATTTTTTTATGATACAGCATACAAAAATACACACAACCCTTAATTTTCATCTACCCTCTGCTTAGTTTTCATTCCAGAAAACCGAACAGTCTTTCGGGTAGCATAGCAAAATGTTCCATGTTGGTATGTACTAAAAAGGTAGGCTAAGTAAAAGCACATTTTATGATATAAGGTTAGACTAATAGATAAAGGTTTAAGGTTTTAATCTTTCTTATTGCATCTTTAATTTCGGATTGAAGTATGTGGGTTCTATACCCTGTTCATCTATGGATTGAATATTTGCAGTTCTTGTTGCATCGTCAGTATATAGAGCTTCCCTATATGATCGCCACCTGTTTGTAACTTCGTCTATCTCGGTTAGAATTCCATCTTGCCATCTTGTTTCACGCATGTTCTTCATTACCTTGGCATATTGGCTAAAATGTTCGTTATAGTCGCTGCGACACAAAAATTTTTACTTTGGCTGAGCTTGAGGTATTTTATAAGGTCATAATCTATGGCATAAGGTGCATTACTATTAGCAGTTTGTTTCTATCTTTGTTGCTTCAGTTATCCATGTTTTCCTTGGAGCATTAACCTTAATCCAGCTTTCCTTATGAGTCGTTAGTATTAGGTGTTTGAATTTTTTCCACTTCGTGTCCATGTTCGCTTCAGCCACTTTTGATTTTAAGCAGTCTCTGAACATCTGTAGTTCGACTTGATTAGGTCTTCTTTGTGGCGGTTAAATAATTCGCTGGCATGACTTCAGCTTGATGTTCATCACTGCCACCTAAAGTTTATGGTCATTTCCATAGTCAGCACCAATGTAGGTTGTCGTGCAATCCTTTAAGATGTGTTTCGGTAATTCCTACTAAGTTTTTGCCCCTTCTCTATGATCTCCTCTTTTCCTTGTTCTAGCAAACCCCGAACATGCCAAGTTCCTAAAGCTACCTTCTTGCGAAGTGACTGGTGAGTAGGTCTGGTGCTACCTGGACTCGTCATGGCGCCGGGCTTAAGTCAGATCACATATATTTACATTCTCGTTAGTGTTACCGTCCATGTGAGTTCCTTCTACACCGCAATGGTATTATGAGTCACAACGTCCTGCTGCCAACGTTCGACATTCGGGTTAAAATATTGTCACCCGACCCCCCCTGTTTTCACATTACTGAGCTGCTATACCCAGCGATAAAGGTACAGAAATGCCAATATTAGCCAAGTATGGCGACTACCTTCTTTTTGAGCTTTTGGACTAAAGCTTCCACATCTCCGAATTGCCACTAGTTCTTAACCCAAAACCGCTAAGCGTCACCGTTAAAAAAATCGAATCTTCAGACTGCTATACTCATTTTTAGACTCTCAATACGAAACCCAAAAAAAAAACATTATTTTATCGGGGAATTCTCCTCGTAATAAAAGGCAATGATGTAATTAGTTAAATGAGGTAATTCAGCACTGTATAGTATAATATAAATAACATCAACATGTACAATAAAGTACAACGAATACTTTTATGAAGTCTTGTTTGCAAATAGTATTGCTATTTTAAATTAATTGAATTTTAAACAATTAATTGATCATATAAACTTTCTTATAAATAACTATGTATTACATAAGCCAGGTGCTTAAGATTACCAATAATCATACCTGATAATTTGATCAATCGATAACTCCAAGAATTTACGTCAAAAATAACAGACCGTGCGTCAATGCGGTACTATTATCATGAATTACGCTGCAGTATTTTTCTATTTACTTACGTGAACATCAAAAATGCGTTTACAAGTTATATAACTACTTATTTAAAGCGTTTTTGTAGTAAGTTCTGCTAATTATTACTGGCCTTCTACAAGCGTGTAGAAGTCAACATTCTCAAGAATAGTCAGGGCAATTTTCATAGCTCTCTCCCATTAAACAATAACGCCGCTACTAATCTAGGAATGATAATTTCCACAGAATAAGAGCATAGTCTCTTTGTACAGTATTTTTAATTTATTACGCGTCTAAGTAATTAAGAGCAGTGTTGGCCAAGTGGCGGAGTGCGTGCTTAAGGCCGGGTTCCCACTATGCCGGACCGGCAGATATCCCGGTCCGGTAAAATTGCCGGAAGGCCTAGTGGCTGTACAAATTGTATGAAGCTATTCACATTATCCCGAATCCGGCTTTTTCGCCGAGCCCGGCATTTTTACCGAGCGTTTTGTCACTACAAAATGCCGGTAAAATCACCGGACCGGAGTAATGTGAACCTGCCCTGCGATTCTGTAACTCACTTTTCGAACTCACACAGCGGTTTTCGCATCGGCGGTCGCTCTCAAATCAGTCGTGAAGCAGTCATTTTATGATTTGGCATTCTGAAAAGGTGGGAGCTTGTAGTTTATTGTTTATTAGAATGCCAAATCATAAAATGACTGCTTCACGACTGATTTGAGAGCGACGGCCGATCCGAAAACCGCTGTGTGAGTTCGAAAAGTGAGTTACAGAATCACAGGGCAGTTCCGGAACGTGTTCCCTGCCCCGCCCGTGCTCGGTTCTACCCGCACTTCATTCGGCTCGCATTTTCTGAGTACAGTAGACGTGTAGCATAATGAACGACATTCAAATAGAAACTTTAATTAAATAGTTGAAGAACTTTGCTCCATCACTTCCAAGTTCACCCATCAATGTTTCAAATGTCCCAAGTGAAAATCTTTCCCGTAAAATAGGATGTACCCAATACTTTCGTCTTTTATTTTGCTTTCTGTACCACCACCACCACAACACAACAATTTCGTCGTCCATTGTGGGCACTGGTCCAAATTCAACTGAGTTGCTTGTCCGATTTTCTTGTGGGGTCCGGTGTAATGTGAACACTCTGTCCGGTGTCCGGTTACCGGCAGATCTGCCGGTCCGGTATAGTGGGAACCCGGCCTAACGCAACTCCTTACAAACGGGTTCGAACCCCGGCTGTGCCCCTAGGGGCTTTACTGACTATATGCTCATGCGGTAGACACAAAAAGTCGAATGCATGTGTCAGACGCAAAAGGCTAATCGCTTACTTGACTTGTTGAAAAAAGTTATGACAAGACATAGATACATAAATCGGAGGCTAAGACCAAGGGTTGTAACGAAACTGATTTTTTTAATATAATTACATGTCTAAGCATTGAGTGAGTCGTGTGTTTACCCAATGGTATCCAGGGAATACACCATCAATAGATTGTGATGTGACAATTGTGATTTTCAACCGGTTAAATTCGCGAACTGCTTAAAAACTGGTATAATAGTTTCAAAATATGTTTTCTATACTTTTTAATGGTCGCCCATTTTATGTTATAAAATATTTTATTGGTTTTTTAATAAAAACTAAATCTAAAAAGTAGCTTACGTTTAAACCTCATTTGAAATGTTTAGTGAAATTTGACAAACAGAGAAAAACGGGAATAAAATCAGTTCGATATAGTTTAGTCCATTTCAAAACTGCTTGTGTTTTCAAGGAATTTGCATATTTACTTACATAAAATTTGCAATTCAATTTCTGATTCTACCCTTATCAAGAGAACGTCGCAATAATTAATTAATCCTTTATGATAAATATGTTATTCGTTAGACTTTATTTCTATCTGTCAGTATGTGCTATTTAATTTAATAATCTGATTAGTTGAACTTAACTATTTATGATTTTATGAACACAATATATAAGTATTCACTACTATCACCCAGTGGTATTAGTCAGCATTTTGTACCTTGATTTGTTGTATATTTAAGTAGCTTGATTTATTTTCCTTACACAAAATAAATTTCTGAACGCACGCATAAATATTTGAGAGATTTTTACCGTATTTATAAACCGTTTGACAGTTACGAATCCCATGAACATTTTGGATTGGATTTTTTTCTTTCATAATATATATCCTACCTAAACATAATTAATTACCAATAATATATATTTTCATAATTTACTACTATGATACTGACTTACATTAGGATAGAAAATACTTTAAATTTTCGATGAAGTCAGATATGTGGAAAACAAATCTCACGCGAGCAGACAATGAAGTAATCACTATTTATTTGTTTCAATTCTTTATAGTCCAGATGGTATAGCCATCAAAAGTTTACTGTTTCGGACTTCGATTTCATTTTAGTTTAACATTTTTTGCTTATTTTTATTGTAATCCCGCCTAATGAAGATATAGGTAAAGCAAATATATTATGATACCAATGTATTTTATTCGATTAAGGTTCAGTTCACTACGGTTACTAAGTTGTAATTGTCATATGCAATACTTTTAATTATTATTTTTTTGTGATTTCAGTTATAAATTATTATATACGATGTACGGATTTATAAGTAGTAATAATAAATGTAATTATCTACCATTTAAAATTGTAAGTACATCTAAATTGTTTTAAGTCACGAAAACAGTCATAAATTCACAAGTCACTAAAAAAAATTCAAAAATTCAAAAAACCATATTTTTTATTTTATTTTTTTTATGGCTCTGGCACGATTTGTGCATTAGCCAGCGTCAAGAATAGGATTTTTTATAATTCGTGCTTGTCTTTAGAAATTCGACCCTGTCCTCCATGTACGGTTTAAGCACTCGCCCGGTACCGCACAGCCCTCCCAAAGGCCGAGAACAAATTTAAATTAAATTAAAACTTGCCCTCGAACCGGGAATCGAACCCGGTACCCCTCACCTAGCTGCCACTTATAAGACCGCTAGGCTATGAGGCCCCTGAAAACCATATTTATGCAGCAAAAAATTGCAGTTGATAGATAAGAAACATAAGAGAAGTGACTGCTTATATGAAAGTTTTCATCAATTGAAAACCAGTAGGTATTACAGATAGAGTATTGGTTATTATGGCAACACTAACTACCTACTAAAATATCTATGGTTGCTTATTAAATATACGTAATAAGTAAACGTATCATCTGACTGCGTGTAACTACACTCAACTTTAGTTTTTGTTATAGGTAACCTTATTTTATCCATTTGGCAAAATTGCAATTCAATTAATATTTAATATATTAATTGAATCGCAAAAGTTGCCGATACCTGATAATAATAATATTGATTAAGTATATTCCTGATAAAGCATTGACGCACGCTCTTATCATAATTTGCATCAAACTCTAAATAATAATAAAAATATTTGAATTTATTGGTATTTATTACCAAATTTTTATTAATATTTTAATTTAATTACACTTGGTAATATGTAAAACTAATTGTTAAAATTTGGTGTTGATATATTGACTAGAATAAAACAATTTTCGTGAATTAAATTTTTGTGTGTGGTTTTGTAGGATTTGAAGAGTTTGAAGTCGAATTTCTACTTGACTACTTCTAGTCGCCTACAGATACTTATATAGATATTTGTGACACGACTTCACTAGATGGCGCTTTCTATACGCTTTTTTCAATTCTTGAACAGAATTATTCCCATGCGCTATTCAAACATTATAAAATACACCAAATATTATTTAAATTATCTAACTTACGAAAGCTCAATTTCGCTCAAGATTTCTTTAAAATCGATCTTCTTATACAAACGCAGAGCTTGTCATTCACTGACGTAGTACGACCGTTCTCGGATTGACGCATGCGCGTCTACCGCCTGTCTACCCCGCACAAATTTGAACGACATCACGGATGCGAGATTTTGTATGACAATCCGATCTTTTTAAATTAGTCGCATAACCTTATCGCCTCAATATGTAGTTAACTCATTTTGTCGCAACGAGGTATAGATAAGAACAACGTTAGTAAAATATTCTGTCAATTATGTGATAAGGAAGTTGCTGCTGTTTAATTTTATAAAATAAATATAAGTCTTATGCAAATTGCGACAAATTATGCTGTAGAAGAGCGATAAAGATAACGTTTATCAAGGCTATGTATACCTAATTTAAATGTCTATCGAATAAAGAGTACTACTATAATATGAGTTATCGTTAAAGCATCATATATAATAAATCATATTATCGTATTGTGTGACTCGCGAGTCGTGAGCTTTGACTCGAGGAGGCGTTACAGAGAGTCGTCTTGTGAGTCGCGAATTGCGATTTGTGATCTGTGGACTGTGACTGTCAGTCAGTTGAGCGGACTCGGACCGCGCGGTGGCGCGTAGTGTTGGTGCTTGTAGGTTTTTAGTTTGACAGTTGGCGCGTTTTTTCGTTCCTGTTCAATTAAGTCTTTCTGTGAAAAATAGATGTAAAGTTAGTGTACTCGGTGATTTTAAATTTACCGTTTGTGTTCCGACAATACCCTGTGTATTACTCATCGCCGGCTGTGAAAAAGTGCTTGCACGCCCAAGTGTACTCTTGCGTATAAGTGCAGGATTTTGTGAATTTTTCCACCTTCAAACTGTATTCCAGTGCCTTTTTCTAGTGTCAAGCTATTAGCGATAAAGCAACAGGTAAGAATTTGGGTATATCGTTCATAATACTATTGAGCACGGCTATTTAGAGCGTTGATTTTGTGTCGGGTTAGAAAAGTTCCAAATATAGCAAATAATGATCATGGATCATTTATACAGTTACAACCATAAGAAGTTATGTAAAGGTAGATTTATTGAATTGTTGAAAATCACGCTGTCCCTTGTCCGGGCGAGAGGCAGACAGCTGTGTGCGTAATGGGTAAAAATAAATACTCGAGTATTATCTAAAGCAAGACAAACCGGCTTCGTGAATAAGCCGCGTAGGTATTATTAGTGCATAATTTACAATATTGTGATTTTTTAGGTTATGAGGTCTTATACAAAATCAAAATATTCAGTGACAAATGACCTAAAGGTTAGAGTTTTATAATTTATAGCCTTAATTTAAATGCAACAAGGCTTATTTTGTATGTAATACTTAAAGCCAAATAATGTAGGTAATACACTGGAGTATGATGTATATATGTATTTTGTAATATGTTATAAATAAGTACATATATTAAGGTTTCTCATATATATAACATATCAATAAATACCCTTACTCTAATTGAAAGTATTAGATAGGTGATTACTAGAACTTAATTTACTGCATATGACTTACAAGTCTATTTTCAGAATGTATTTAGATTCTGAATGTAAAACATATTTATTCATTAATAACTAAAGAATTAAATATATTTATTAATTAATAAACTAAAATAATAATTAATTAAATTTTTCCCTTTTATTATCTATGTTATTTACAATGACTTAAAAGCTTTGTAGTTAACTTATGGTTATTGTTTATATAATAATTTTAGATTAAACACTTGCTTATCCCAAAATAGTGTTGAAATATTTTTTTACTATAATCATGACTTACTAGGAGCTACTACAACTATTGTTGTAATAATAGCAATTATTGAAATATACTTAAAAATGATATACTTTGTGCAAGATAAAATAGGAGCATCATTTTATGATCAATACTGTATTAAAACAACCACATCAGCCAAAAGATGAATTTAGATTTTTTAAATATTTTAAGTCTAGCTTTCATTCAGACTATTTGTTTTTTTTACATTTACAACTATTTAATATGCTTGTCAAATATAATATTTATGGATAACATTATATATTTATAATGGTTTTCATCTTATCAAAACATTCTCACATAATTGAAAAAAAATTATCAGAAGATGAAAGACTAAGACCCTTGAGCATACAAAGTGTCTCATAAGTGGCTACACTTAATTAGGCAGCTGACCGAGCAATGTAGGCTACATGGTTTTGTTCCCCTAGAAACCTTATTTGTAACAATGGGCAATCTGCCAGAAATATAATATAGATGTCAGAATCACAACCACAATTAACTATTCAATGTTGGCAATAAAACTTTTCTATTTCATGTAAGAATGGTGTATGTCATTTTAATGGCAATTTTATTGTATGAAAAATATATGATTTATATATAATACATACTTTAACCTAATTCTTTGTCAGTTTCAAAGTTTTAATTGCAATACACTAGGGACATTTGCTTTTTGCTAAATGTTCAACTTGGGAAAGTCATGGTAAATAGAAATTTAAAAATCTTTACTACTGCTGTGTTGGGAAGAATGTTTAGAAAATAAATGTGACAATGAGCACTTACATTTAATTTTTGTACCTTGTTATGGTTGTAGTGAAATGTTAAGTTCTGAGAAATTACACACAATACATGGAACAATTGAAAATTATTTACAAGTATTGGAAAATTTCAAATAGAAATTTTTATACTTACTGATCTAATAAGTTAGCCATTTTCTATGTTTAATAAATATTCTAAGGTTTAATTAACTGTCAATAATAAAGGCTTCAAAGAATTAAAATTTTAACCTGTCTAGTAGAATATAAGAAAAGTAAAAAGTATTATTACAAGTATGAATAAATAATGATATGTACTTGTAAACTTACTATTTAAATTTATTGCTATATAACTGCAAGCATCGGCAACACCACTGGAGCTGAGGTAGAGGATTTATTTGGCAATACATTTCATGCAATTTGGCACAGCACCACATAAAGCTTGTTTCACACTAGTATTTTTTATATTGAGCAAAACACATTTAGCAAAGCATAGTTTTTGCTTTTGTTAGTCCAAAAGTCCAAAGTATTTTTTGTTAGTCCAGAACTCACACACACATATAGTCATACTATTGTTCTACATTTACATTTATTGTAATTTTTTTATGGTTTATTAAGTCAAATGTAAAACTGTTTGTTTCTACCCTGTTACCTTGGCTTACCTTTCAGGGCGTACAAAATTATGTCGCGCACACGCTTTTACCTAGTGACGGAGTGCAATATAGTATTAATCTTAGTCGGTAGGAGCGGGCAAGCCCCAACAGGTGAAACCTCTGGTGGCCTGGGGGAGGCCCAGCGATGCGACCAGTATTAATTACGCTGTAGGAGTGAGGTATAAATATACGCGACAGGAGCATCGTCAGTCGTCACTGCGCGTGCGTCACGCTCGCGAATAGACCGTGTGACGTCACGTGACAGATTATTTGCAGGATTCCGATTATTAGTCTTCAGAACTCAATAATTGGCATAATGGTGAAGATCCTTTACGCCTTAGGAAACTTTAAGGAAATTATTATTTTTGTACCACACAAAACTAAACCCTCAAATCTTTCAAAGCCTGTGAAGGTCAAGGTTTGCCGATTGGTCGGTCCATATTATTGGGCTCAATCAGTGCATTAAAGTCACGCCATACACTAAGCTAGAAATCGTCAGAGATGTAAGTAGCTTTGTCAATTAAATGTAAGTAAATGTGATTTTTTTATCGTTTATAAAGACATACGTAAAACTGTTTGTCTCTACCCTGTTACCTAAATTATGTCGCGCACACTGGGCTTTACCCCATGACGGAGTTCCATATCGGTAGGAGCTGGCCAGCTCCCGGCGGGATCGGCTAGACCCACCGGGTGGTCGCCCGGGGGAGGTTCAGCGGTTTGTCAAAGATATTTCAAAGTATTGTTTCTTTTCGCTATATTTTTAAATTGGTAATGCAAATATAATATTTCTTATTTTTAATATTTGAATAGATACATAAAATTAAATACATATATATCAAGAGTAAAAGTTAGAAATGCATCTTATATGGAACCCAATTCAACAGTCAAATATTGAGACTACATAAAGTTACGAGCCTATTTACTCATTAGCCATTCCAATACGTAATCGCGTAATGAATGAATGTAGATAATAGTTATTCCTAGCATATTTATGACTCATAACCGAGGTCGAGGGTTAAGAAAAATGACATCAGTGCCTCAACGAGTGGTTATTTGGGTCGGCATTTTTAATTAATCTAAGACCTTCGTCTATGATAGCGTCTAGGAGCAATTGAGGGTAATAAGATTTTAGATTGAGACGTTTAAATTTGTTTGAGATTTTATGTAAAATAATTTACATCTTTACGTTTTTGCTCTGCCATATTTTTATTTGTACAATACATTTAAATCGGCTAAACAATGTTTTTAAATATTTAAAAATATCTTCTGAACTCGAATTAGCGCCTAGGATCGTTTGTTCTGCTCATTAAACCAGATAAGCGCCAACATTGTCAATTTTCGCATTAAATTGTTGTGAAGTTAGTTTTTACAGTTTAGAGAACATCAGTGTAAACTATGAAGTTATATAGTTAAAATGCTGGATTTTCGTTACGATCCATGCGATTCCTCAGCTAGCGAATTCTCTTCTTTACGAGATATTTTTAGCAACTACTAGGACTCGAAAATAAAGTTAAACTTACGACTTATCATGGGAAGTTTACATTTATGTTCAAGATAATACTTTGCGTACAACAAACAAACTCCCGTGTCGATAATTACCGATTGTAGTCAGCCATCTTGTATGACTCATGCGCCTACGCACCAGACACGGCCAGATATAGCTAACTGAGCTTCATAAATTCCATTTTTATGTGTACTTAATTTTAGAGCCAAGTGGATCATGCAATCAGAAAATTTTTCCAATGACATTTAATAACTTCGCCAATATCCATGTTGTACACATGCCTGTATACCAGTACTTTTAACCTTGCCTAAAGGGACTCCTTTTAATGATATATTTTAGTTTATGTTAAGTTTAGTTATTTATTTCAATGTATAGTACTTTTTATTCATTGTATAATTCCATGTCAAGCATTTTAAATCAAAATATTTGGCGATTAAAAGGGTTTTTGTCTGTATGGCCTTAATTTGAGTATTGACGGTAAATGTAAATTTAGAAAAAAAAAAAGTTAATAAAGTGAATGGCCGTTCAAGTATTACGTAAGCAGATTTACTGCAAATTATCCCCCCCCCCCCCCCTTCCTCTTGTCAGAAAAAGTAAGCAAAGCTCTCAATTTTTTTTTTTAGGAATCTTCGAAAATGCTTTTCGTTTTCAAGCATGGATAATTCCTTAGCAATTGATATCAGACGAGCTGTCTTTAAATTTATTTTTAAAAAATCTTCTTTTTGGTAAATTTTCTTCTGCCTCGTAATTAGCTAATAATGATATATGTATTATATATATTAATTGTGACTCAATTAACCTTTGGATTAGCTTTTACATTTTTGTTTAATCATATTATTATTTATATTTTTTCTTTAGATTTTATTTTAGTTATAGTAACATGTTATTTTGATTTTTTTTTTGTTAATTATTTATGCACTTCTTGTACTTTCCCTCTGTAGGTGGGTTCTTTTTTTATTATTCCATATCCCTAATATGCCTGGAAGAAATCGCTTGTTAGCGATAATGCCGCCCGTTGCCTAATAACTTATGTAACCTGTTTTTTTTAATATGTATCTTTTTGTATAAGGTAACGAAGTGTAAATAAATAAATAAATAAATGTGTAGTTAATATGTGGAAAAAAGTAACTAATTACTGGTGACGTAATCACCAAATAAGAAAATCAAAGACCCCCTCAATCAAAGTATAGTGCTTACGTAATACTTGAACGGCCCCTAAGTGATACTTAAAATTATTATTGTTTTAATTTGCTGCACTAACTAAAAATATTTGAATTAGTAAGAATAAGCAACGTTTGTGTGACACTTATTATTATTTTTTGTATTTAATATAAATAATAATTGCGTTACCATACACAGTTTTTGTCAGTATTCTCATGTGTGAGTCATATTCACAGAAAAGTATAAACTTTATTTTGCTAATTTTATTTATTTTTCTTCATTTAAATATTTCTTGTCTATGAATTAGCCGATGAATCGTGCAGATACGTGAATCATCAAGACCTTTTAAATTGAATGACTCGAGTACAACCTACCGTTTATAGTAAAAACACAGTGACGTAATACATGCGACCTCGTCGTAATATTGCCACGTGGGCAGGGCGACCAAACAAAAAAAAACACATAAAATATGCGCGTACGCAAATTTTAACATTAGGTTAATAATAGCAGACTAAAATAAAAGTATTAATTATGTATTTTATAGAAGGGATAAAGTCACAGAATTACCGTTTGCAATGTGTTATATTATGGCTTGTATGACAAAAGAACTTAAATGAAAAAAGAGTGGCGGAGAGTTTATTGCCAGTTCTCTTCCGTTCTACGCCCTCGATTTGAGAACTGGTAGTAAATGTAAAATTAGAAGCATTTGTATATTCTTTTTTGAACTTCATAAGTGTACATTGTGTTACCTATATTAATAAATTATTTTGATTTTGAAATCATTGGGCGTACGAAGAACGGGCAAGACACTCTGTTCCACTCCTTTTAACCGTCAAATATTATGATTGTAATATAGAATTTTTACTTCTTAATCTCACAGTCAAGCAAACAATACACACATTGTCTTATATTTCGCCTGACAATGAAACTAACAGAAATTCGAATACAATCATATTTCATGCAAAGAGCACATTCGAGGCTTAATACGTACAAAAGGAAAAACTGCATTGTTTGTAGTGGTTTTCTCTCAGTTCGCTCCAATTTATATTTTCATTTTGTATGCAGCATCGGCTTTGTAACTATACACAGCTTATTGCAATCATATTTTACTGATATTAAAACATAAGTTTTTTTTCCTATTTTAATCAGAAGTTTGAACTTATAAAGATTTCTATATTTAAAAAAAAATACTGCATGAAAAGGCTAATATTTTCATTAAAAGAACGATGACAAAGCGAAAGAGTATTCCAAGACCGTAACAAGTGGAGATCCGAGAAGGTGATGATACATAATTATATAAATTATTAAATAATAAATTTAAAGAAATTCCTTATTATATATGTATAATAAATGCGAGTATTTTAATTGGCACGTTGTCTGATTTTCCGTGAAAATTTATTGTTTGTTTATAAATTAAAAAAGATTTAAATGAATACTTTAAATTCTTTATATATATAAACTTAATAATCTTAAATTACTTTTGTGAATAACTTTCGTTTTGCCCCACCTACAGCGAATTCCACACTTGACTAAGAAAGCGTAAACTCACTATCGGGCTCATCTTTAGTGATTACTTTACCAATGTTAAATGTTTGTTTCTAATCAAGGTGATTCACAGTTGCGTAACCGTAATTTACAGACTGTTGAAGGATAATTTGCAATATATCGTCTTTAACACCTTTCTAATGTTTCAATAGCTTCGGCGTTGTCTGGTCTTGTCAAATTAACACTGTAAATGACGTGTGCGTCGTAGATTTTTTTATATCTATAGGAACAGCAATTCATAAACAGGTTATTAATTTTTTGAATAATGCTATAATCTTTACTTACTTAGATTCGATACTAATAGTATATGAGATTATTAAAATTAACATACTATGAGTTAATTCCTATTTTAATATACTGACTGATGAAAATGCGAGCATAAAATATACTTCAATAGATAACTTTCTGTAAATTGTATTTCGAAATGATCTATTATGTTGGGGCGATTTAAAAATTCTAATATACCATATGGCAAAATAAAGCAGTTACTCAAATTGTCTCCAGCTCTCACGATCATACTTGACGTAAAACTGCAGTAAAAACTGTATCTTAACGATTTTATGAAATCCATTATTTGGAGTGACATACTTACCAGTTACAACCATTTTGTTGGCAAAGTTTTAATAAGAGCAATGCATGGCTTGCACAGACTTCCAAGAAAGTTTTACTCGGCGATTATACGTCGAAAATTGATGGATTTTTATAATATATTGTCATTCTCTGTAACGTAGCTTTTTAACCAACTGCAAAGAAGGCGAAGATAGAGTCAATGATTAAGAAGGTCAAATGATATTTTTTGTTTCTGAGACATTTCACTTAATATCCTATAATCTAAACAAATATATTCTGAGAAAACTAAAACACTCGCCGTTGCGTCGTGATTAGTCGATGGTTTAAATACCTGTGTTGATAAATTAAACGGTTTTAGATTTAATCATCAGCCTCTGTACACAATAAATAATGGCATGATGACCATTCAGAAGCACAAGCATAGTCTTAGTACTTCCGAAATCCTAATAGGAAGGACCCTTGCCACTTTTATTTTTAATTATAAAAAAATAAATAAGTTCATTATATATATGCAATTTTCTAAGTAATACAACTCAATTCTTCTTTAATACTACATTTGCATTTTGGGATTCGTTATATTTTTTGTAAAAAGCAATTTATCTAATAAAGTTTTCTTTTTCAGGTTCGTACCAGCAGTACAAGTTTTGTAAGTATGTTTTGAGAAGTGTTTGACACCTCAAATGAGACTTTTCTCGAATCTCTTCTCTCATCTTCCAATGCATGAATTTAATATTTAAATACAAGCTACATTATCTTTACTGTTATAAAATGTGGCCTCGATATCGATAGAAATTCTTCGGTACGGGAAGAACAAAGCGTCTAATCTCACCTATAGCAAGCTAAAAAGCGTAAACATTGAGAAACATCCGTGTTCAACATCAATCGAGCTGTCCAAACAGTGGCTAAAACAATTCGCCAAGGCGAGAGATGATGAATATGAAATTCAGGAGAATTTCACGAAATTAATTTATATAAGCAGTTGTTGGTCGAACACCTAGCAAGTTTGTTAAAACTGTAAATCTTACATCGTCTTTGTAAGAAATACTAAATCTGATGTATGATAAGAATCTACTCTTAAATCTCCTCTTGACTTCTTTCTCGAGAGTATGACTAGAAACTGTAAGTAAGTGACGATCACAAACGATTATATTTTACATAAATTGAAATAATTGTATTAGTTAATTCAATTAATGCTAAGAAAAGCTTATGTGTAATACGTGCTGAAACAAGTATCTCCAATGAAACATTTCTAGTATTTACGAATGCACGAAAGCCGTGAATTGAGGTGCTGTAAGTGCACTAACTTGTTAACAAGTCGAAGGTTTTAGTGTGAAATAGTTCGCGTGCAATTTGCTAATGAAATGCAAGAATCGATGGTCTCGTGGCGGTAAAATAACAGTCTGTAAGCAAGTACTTGCGAAAAATAAAACCACATTTTTAATGGTTTTGTCGCAATGTTTGATCTGTTCAAGTTTTAAGTTTAAAATTAACGAAATCGTAAAACAGACGATGTGTGTCTTAGTCAAAGCTAAACAATATAATATGTAATATAACTGCAATTTTGCCTTTTTTGTTTTGCTTAATTCAAATACTTTAAAAATAATTAAGGGCTCTTCCAACATCATTTAAAATAGTTGAAAAAAACATTTGACAAACGATTTTTAGAAGACAATTTATTGTTACTTATATTTATAGAGGTATTTTATTATTCCCCGTTCTTTAATCGGCTGTATAAGGAGTATAAATTTGATACACCTACCTTATCAGGTCAGGTCAATTATTAATAATAATAATAATCAAAACAGTTCACTGTGAGTTATGCATTGTGGTTATAAATAGATGCCGTGCTATATTAAATAAAAACCATACATAAGAAATGTCTGGGAATTTAACACTTGCATAATTTAATTTATTTTCTCGTGGAATTATTTCTAAGTGCATACAATGACCCAGTAAGTGGCTGGCTTATGCGGCGAAGCGATTGCATTTATGACCACGTGTGGTTTAATATGAAGCTAGGAATGTTTCTATTAAAATAGAATATATTCTAGGTTTTATATAATATTTAATTTTGGTTTTCGTTGATATTTATAGATAAATCCATATTAAATCCTCTGTCTTTAACCAAACAATGAAATTACTAAAACTTAAGACCTTGGGGCTTGACTAATCAAGCTGCACAGTTACATCCTGTATATATGTATTCAAATTTAATCAAACGGCTATCTGTTATTATGAAGAGCTGACACTCTATTCAATAACTTCAGCGCAATGTCATTCATGTCGAGTTAGAGGGGAGCTGTGCGTCTATTCAATTTGACTCTGGAGCATTAAATTATGACTAAAATACAGTAGCTTATCTCTTTTGTTCGCAAAGATCACTAAACTCACAAAATAAATAATTTAAATACAATTCGGCACCATTTAAATTTTCTACTATAAGACAATCTTATTCGATTGTTGCTGAAGCTGTTATACTTTGTTTGCCATTTAAACTAGTTTAGTTGTACAGTAATAAATAGCTTAAAATAATTTTAATCTAAGGACTAATATTTGTTCAAAAAGCTTAGATCATCCCATCAAAATGCGTGGTGTGTCTTGTACAATAATATTGAAGGTCGTCAAGTTATTACAAAGTACACAATGTAAAACTAAAGCTGAACGCCTATTAATATTAGCAAATAGGAAGTACGAGAATTACACGTTTAAATAAAACTACTTTAACGGATATAAACGGGAATGAATTACATTACTTATTTCTCTACTTTTATTAAATAGTAGTATTATTTAGTAAACCACCGAACATAGTAATGTGCGGCGATTTCTCTTGTGTTAATTTCGAAGTCGAAGCATTATATTAAGCCTTCCCCGTAAATGGCTACGATTTAACACAAAAGGAAATAAATTGAAACTATCCTTTTCTTTATCAAAGGAAATATCTATATGTTATTGTATTGTATACAGTATTAATATACAATGATCGTATATTTTTTTTATAAATCAATATTAAATAATATAGGGAACGCTAAACATCAATAATAAAATTGCGATAAAATAAAGCCCTTTTTTCTAAATATAACATTGAAACTGTAAGTTAACGCTTAAATTCGTAAGTCTGCCAATTTGAATACAGATTTATGTAATCAGAAATAACGAGAGGTCCTGTAGATGTATCCAACATAGTTAAATTTAATGCATACCCAATGATTAGGCTAAAAATTAAATAACCAATTACCAAATCCAATAAAATTAAACTAAAATGTGAACTTTCGTAATTCGTAAATACATATTAAATAAAGTTTTATATAACACTAGCGACTTTGTCTGAGGATTAAAATAATATTTGACCAAATGATGTAGCGTAAAAGACATATTTTATCTACTTTAAATACCAGAAGCGATAAAAGTATCTATTTTCGTTTAGAAATCAATTTGTTACTACCAAATCACAAATGTGCATTTGAAATAAATTATCAATTTCTATTGTAGTAGTAAATAGTGAACTATTTCGTCTATAATGGCTTACACATATTAGACATAGATATATACTGTGGCAGGCTTTTTTGTAGGACTATATAAGATAAATATTTCCATATTTTTTGTTTTTGGCAGCGCACGCCAGAATAGCTCGCAGATGATAGATTTTTTCCTACTTACTTGATATTTTGGAAAATACACACAATATCTTTTTTAATTGTGTGCCTATGTGTTGTTCTGATGAATAGGCTACATTATTGTAAAGTTTCATTAAAATGCATTCAGTAGTTTTTACGTGATAGAGTAACAAACATCCATCCATACTTATAAACTTTTGCATTTATAATATTAGTAGGATAGTTTGATATTTTACATCCCAGGTATAATTCAACCTAAATTCACAAACGTTAGTAAATATTTGTATGCAATTGCGGAGGCCTTGTCAGCGATTGAAGTCTTGATAACATTGTTATTGGCCAATATCCATATAATATACCTACTACTTATATAAAATAATACATCATGATTGCGCTTGTAACTTCACTATGCTACTAAATCCACCTCTTCAATACACGTCTGATTATAAATATCCTTATTTGCATTTTGTGTCCAAAAAATGCATACGCGACAATGATTTAATACAATTATTAACTAACAGCATTCTAAGTATTTGTTGATTTTAATAAAATATGTATAAGACTTTTTTTAATCTACAGGGGTTGTTTTTCAACATTACTGACGAAGCCGTGCTCACTATATGTACATACGTACAATGTATATATATATATACTAACTCGGTAAGAATAGACTCTAAAAGGAATTGAAAATTTCCTACTAAGTTTTAACTTCCCTTTACTACTAGTACCATTAAAAATAGCATAGAACAAATTGAGGAACAATCCAATTCGAACCAATTTGAGGAGCAAAACTAATAGTCGTAATACAATATGCTAATAAAAACCCAAATGCGGTAAGGAAGGAAGCGACACCGGAAGCTATTTAATATTTATTATGATAATATTAATTTATGTATCAGGGTCAAAACATTGTTACGGTAAGAGGGAAACTATGTTCGTTTATTGTTTTTTTGTCTCTCGTGCACTTGCTGTAAAGAGCCATTACTTTTAAAATGTCTGAGATTCTATGTCCCTAACTTCAGGGAAGCTCTTTCTCTTTTGAGCAGATAGATAATGAGTAATTGTGAAAACCCTTTTGCCGTATAATATATAGTTACCATAGACATCTGCTCTTACATATATATATGTATATATTTTGGCTAAGATCCTAGAGGTAATTTGAACAAATTGTTTTACCTTTAGACAGCTACATAAACGGTTTTGTCTATATTTTTCAGTTATTTCATGGTGAATTAATGATTTTCTACTTTAGTAAAGGAGAGGTGAAAGGTAAAGGCAAGCTTTGTAGCTATAGACGGAAAAATCAATGTTGCCGATCCATCCATCCACATGCTTCGTACTTATCTTATTATTTAAGATTTGACCAACAGTATATACCATATGTATTCAAGAGAATTGCATTTGTTGATTTACTGCAGTTACATATTCAGGTTTTAAAACAACTTCGGCCCTAATTAGTTCTTAGATAAACTTACAATGTTCTATATTATGTGTACAAGTGGAATACACCCAGAATAATATTTTTCTAAATCGTAGTAATGTTTGTCGAATAAGATAAAAAAGGTACATTCAAAAGCCACAGGCTCAAAGTGTCGTGTCATCGTGCATGATGTATGCGATTTAATGATGCGAATTAATTATAAGAGGCTTATCCAAAAAGGCGCAAATGAATTGCCCAATTTTAAGAACCGAAAGCCCTTCGTGACGAGCGGTTTATATTTTTTTAAAGCCCAACATTTTTAAAATTTTACATTTTTTGACTACAAATTTTTTATCCTATTCTCTGAACGTGATAGTTGAAGGAAACCTAAACAACACTTAAAAGCTCAAACTACAAATACTTATCACGATACAAAAGCAATATGTGTGAAATAAATCCCCTAACTTTGAAGAAATAACACCTTTCGGCAGTGCTCCGCTTTTTCCGCCCAAAGAGAGTTTTAGCTTGTTTAACAAACATTTACTCCGATTGTAATTAAAAATAAGAAAGCGTTATTTCACCTTCACAATTTCCAATCGTCTGTAACCTTTTGCAGTTTTAGAAGCAGTATTTACTGTACCTAAATGTCGCTGTATGCTAAAACTGTAATTCGTGTTAATGTACTCAAGTACCTGGGTGTATTTTCATAGCAATCTACATTAGTACTATTATACATTCCGTGGTAAAAGTCCATATGTCCATTAGGATACCCTATGTCTGGGGATGTCAGTTTATAAAACAAGCAAAGGGTAATTGGATTTTCAGTCAACTAGGCTAGGCTACAGTGCCAAGTAATTTGAGTGTGACAAAACAGTTTTCACTATAGAGTCAGGACGTTGTGACGTTGAAGCATATTGGTATATTATGAAATATGTTTAATAAAAATCGATCTCTGTTGTAATTTTTACTTAACGGAATTGTATTAAACTAAAACTTCCCTCAGTGAAAATAGCTTCAAATAGAGAACTTAAAAGAGAATAACTGTCACCAAACGCGATAATAAATAATGTTTGCATTTTAACAAATTAATTTTGAACTGAAATATGGGCGTAATACATCTGCCTTTCAAGTATTTAGACGTAGCATTGCAAGAACAATCAGCAGTGCATAGCAATCGACTCCATTCGATGCCAAGTTTACACTTGTTCGACGGGTATTTACTAATGTTGTAACTCATACAACGCGTGTTGGAATGGCTTTAGCTCAAATATTTGAGCTTAATCTTTTTAATTCATCTAATTAAATCCTGGACTGATCGAAGTGCAATGATAATTGTTTTTTTATTGTTAATATTAAGAGAGGAACCATAGTTTCTTTAATGTTTTAGTAGTAACATCAACATCCGATTCCAGAAAGGGGTGTGTAGGAATTTTATAGAATTACGATGCGTTACGTCATCGTGCTAGGCGGAGTTTTACGCTACTATGTTTATCAATTAGGTCTGCATAGTTCTGTTTCCACTAATGGCCTGGTAATTGACCTTGCTTTCTTGGCATGAATTTCATGAAATAATATTTTCTAACTCTTATATTATTCTTGTCTAGAATAGTCTTTTCGTAATTTACTAAATCTCGTGACTACAGCGAACGGATAAACGTTACGTAACGAAAATAATGTTGCTTACATTTTTCGATAGGTTTCAAAAGAAAGAAAATTGGTTACCGCCATTCCATTTACGGTCTCGCATCTTTGGCAAAGGCGTATCATTTTTAGACGCGATTACGAGGCAAGATACAGAACGGGTCTCCCTTTAAGAAGATTAAATCGCTGCAGCAGGGACCCTAAATTGAATGAAATAATGTTGAGTGTATCCCTGGTAATTTCCAAGGGAAATGTGAATGTTAACGCTCGCTTTACTCCTATATCATTAACATATTTCAGTATGAAGTGATAGGCTGTACTAATTAAACTTATATTTCCGTATTGAACGGGGTTTTACTATTGAATGAAGTGGTTCAGCATGAATGCTTTAGATTTTATAGGTTGCGTAAATGTTCCGAAGGTTACACGCTGGTGTCGCATTTCAAAGTTCGAGTATTACATTGTAGGGGCTGGCCGAGGCAGGCAGCACAACGTGAAACTTACAAATAAGACTATATATAACGGTAATTTTTATTCAGAGCTGCAAGCAATGGTCTGACCTACTTACTAAAGTCTTTATACCCAGTTTAAGGGTCTGTATCGCAACTCAGAGTGAATTACAGGAAGTGCAGAATAATTCCTATGTAACCTTGATGCAGATGCTGAATCGCGTCTGCCCGGGCCGACGTTCGATTTTCACTTGGAGGATCGGAGCACCCCCTTGCCCGGGTGGGCGTGGTCTGCAAGCCGGTCAATAGCACGGCATTGCGCATCTCGCTCTTGCCAGCGCAGGCCGCCATATCAACGTCTCCCTCCCCCCAGGGATGATTGAAACGTCTGATGCCGCAGGCGCCCCCTCCTCCCGCGCGCCAAGGACGTTCAGTGAATCCGTCCCTCTCTGTCGATAGCACGTGTGCCCGCTACTACTCCATAATATGTGTGACCCCCTGGTGCCGCGAAATTCACAAGCAATTATGACTCAAGTGTCAAACGAATTCAGTAAAAAATTAGTTTTGTGAAAGGATTGATGACGAGCGATGTGCGCTCTTTAGTGGACAATTAGATGCTCGTGTTGTGATATGGAGATAAGGGACGGTTCAAAAACCAGCACTCATTTTCCGTCCTCACTCTTCCCCTGTACTCGACGTTCCTTCAGGTATGCCAACTTTGCTTTAGATTGAATTCGCCACTTATTTATCTAGTCCACTTAAACTTTTAACCTAAGAGCATGGTTTAAATTTTGAATATAGAAATAAAAAAGGAATAATAAAAATTAAAAAAAAACCGTAATTCTGCATATGGTATATGTACTCTTAGTTGTTACAGAAAATATGAAATAGGCACATCCTATTATTATACAACAGTAGGGTGTGTCCTCCAGTTCCACCTCTAGATTTTTGTGGTTTTATTTCCGCTGAAAGAGTGCGACATCTGCGTCCCACTTTCACGATACTCATGGCAAAGTGACTGCAGCATCGTTATATTACCATGGACGGCGCCGGGTCGCCGCCGGTTGTCTAGACGCGAAATAATTATATATCGCGCCAAGAGCCGCCTCTCTGACTCAGCCCGAAGTCGTCTCAGAATCGATTCTCGTCGATTTGCCGTGGAAGGTCACATCCAATACCTTGTTTGCTCCAGAAGCCTGAATTCGATACTTTCGAGTATTGATTGGTCCTCGAAGATTTATGAATACTGTTCTTAAAAGGAACGGGCAAATGAATTGAAATATAATACGATATTCTATCGTGGAACTGACAAGTTGTGTACAATTCTAATCTTTCTACATTTACTTAACCTTCATAAATGTATCATTGAAAATGGGGTTCTAATATTAATATTATTATAAATTTATATATAACCTTGTTTATCCATAACATTTTTATTAACCCTTTAGGTTGACTGTAAGAAGCACTCGATACTTTACTGGTAACATTAATCGATCATACCATATAAATAACGGTTGCCATGTGTGCGTTGCGTAACGATATCGATACTGTAATTTCCGCTTCCGCTGATACTTGTAAATTTTTGTTTGCCGTATTGGCAATGTTGGGTTCCGATATTAATTTTATCATGAACTTTAAGAAATTATTACCGACTGCACTCGTAATAGTCCTTTTTTCATCTTTAATTGTGTAATCCAGTAATAGCAATAATTATTAAATCACGCAGAACGTGTACCATTTTGTTTTAAGGGGATACTGTACTCATGGCTTGTCTGCGTAAAGCTGATAAAATCGTTATGGTCTATAGGTAATAGGTCCACGTCTTATTTATACAACTATTGATAAACTTACTATTAATAATAGAGAGATTAAATAGATATTCTACAAATAAAAGATGTCTATGAATAAAGTACGTAAGTAAGTAAGTATTTCCTTAGTAGGTACTAAAGAAATACCTAACGTTAACAATGTTTGGTCACTAGTACCCACTAATAAGTAGTGAGCAATAAAGTCACGATTGTAGCTTTGCTAGGAAATAAAGTAATTCATTTCTATGAACTGTTTTATGACCAAGCAGTCGATAAAAACGTGGACGAAAATTACAATTTTAGCTTTATATGAGTTCAAAATATTGTAAATATTGGTTAATTTATACATTCAATTCCTTTATAAAACCTTCCTAAAATGTCTGACCACTTGGCTCTGCGTGACGATCAATAGTTCGTGTATATAATTTATGTCAAGTATAAAAAAGAGTATACTACATAGCTATAGAAATTGCGAGTTCATTTCTAAGCATAGAACATCACAACCCACGAGAACAGATGACCGTAAAACAATAATAGCATTCAGTTGTCCATCAAAATATCATTTTAATTCATTGTGGTGGGCGTAATCTGCTCGATTATGTTGGCTGCTGATATGGGGAACTATGAGTCAATTTGTAGTTGGTACATTTAGTTATAATAACGCAATATAAATGCGCAAGTATTATTTGTAGTATATCGGGTGTATGATAGATTGGATCTCGAATAGATCTTATAATCGGTCGCATAGAAGTTTGTCAATTTCCTCTAACCGCACGCGTTTTTATGAGAATCAAAGGGTTTAAATTGGTAATCAAAAAACCTTAGAACCCTACTAAAAATCAATGGAACAGGCGAAAAGAATGTGTTCTTCTCATCCAATTCAGGGCTAAGGTGATTTCGTTCAACGAAGTTGAAGGCATCAGTCAGTAGTAAATGTATAAGGATGTGCTTATGGACTCGGGAGACACAAAACCATTGAAGCAAATGTCCATTACAAATGAATTGAGACGCGTCAAATCGAAACGGAAGAAGCCACTTACATGAATTGGTTTGGTTATCGCCAGATGAACGAAAAAAGGGGAGTTCGCTTAAGTTTCAATTAATAATTCCTAGTGCGTGAGTTTTAATTGTAAAATCCATACAGTAGTCTATGTTTTTTTACATAGTACGTATAGTTAGATACTTATATGATACCTCTTATTGTAATTTAAAATATTTTGTATAAAAAACTATACAAAGTATATATTGCAAGTAAAGTATAATATATTGTATTGCAAGTCTGCGTTACAGAATAGACGCAGTGTCTATGGCTCAGATTATCGCGCGTTTTGTCTTTTCCGAGGAGATAAGGCCAAGTTTCTCAATCGTCATGAAGCGCTAAGTTTGTGACTCCCGTATGTCATAAACCGATTGGGTATTGAGATACGGGAATCATAGTTCGCGCTGGGTCTCCTTTCAGAATCTAACCTTAACAAAATACTGTCTCTTTACCTATAAAAAACAGTTGAAGAATCTCAAAATGGGACATTTCGCCTTCAAGGTTGTTTATGAAACTAGTGCAAACAGGACTTTTATAACGATGCGGATAAAACAAATAACTGTAGGAATTAATTAAGATTCATATAGTTATCTTTGTGATAAATAGACAGTGATAAAAATGCGCCGTTGTCGTATTTGATTAGTATTAATTTCAATGCCAGTGGGTAATAAACGTACGTGTACAAATTTATCTTAACATTTGGTTAAATTTAAATAACAGTTTGTGCGTGACCGTCTGTGAGTTCAGTTTTGTAAAACAGTAGAGTAAACTCCCAGGTGAGAATTAAAGCTGTTTTATATAATTTAATTTAAATAGAATACATACAATATTACATCGGTACATCGAGAAACATAATACATCGTTATTTAAATCAGTCCTAAGACATAACATTTATTACTATTCTGTTTGTGATTCTGGTCTGTTTAGTGAGATTAAAAAATCCTTTTTCTAGATTACTTTTAGGTTTATACTCGGCGCAGGTGTTTATAACTTAGGCGTGGGTGGCGCTACAGCTCTGAATAAACCTGACAACACCACTTTAGTTTTCTACGATAGTAGCTGAAAATATAATACTGTAAAAATAATTCTGGTTAAATTTTGAAGATAGGAGCACTGATTAGATACTAGAAACGAATAATTTTAAGACCCAAGAAGCTATTGACTAGTCTGGCACAATCCAAATATTTACGAGTAGCAAGACGCCGCCCTAATTGACTATTTGTTCTGGTGTGGGCGTTTTTCCTCACTTGATGTGCGCTTAAACGTACATATAGTGATGGCAAATAATAGAATAAGGAACTTAACTTACATTCAACTAATCTGTAAACGACGGGGAAATGGGTCACGATTACCATCCATTTCATTGATTATTTTTCTTAGCAAGTGATCAGCCATCAGGACACACATTGTCGATTTTACTTCAACTTAGTTAAAAATCACACTCCCCCATCAATACTTAAGATACTAATAGATTCTACGGTCCCTATGTGTCACGGATACGGCGTTATTATTGATACATGGTATAGAAATTATCAGAACCTATTTGAATAATGTTTTTTGGTTTTCAGGTCGCCATCTGCATAATAGGGAGCCATACCCCGCGGCGGAAAGACGGGTGCGCTACGCACTCGTGGTACGTATAGTACACAATACTGATTAGATAATACCTCTCAGCTTTTAAAAGAATATTAAATATTTTTTTTACCGCTACCAAATTCTGCGATAAGAGGGGATTAAACCTCTTGACATATGTTTCTGCAGTAATATTTATAATTAATACGATATTATTGGTAAATACTTTTTTTACTGGTTTTAATAGTTAAGCATTTTTATCGTTAAAGATGTTACAAGCTTGCCATTACTAAAGCGCACTATCGTTAACTCTCAACATATCCGATAAAGCTTTTTAGTCGCCCGCATCCCGTCAGATTGATATTGGACGTGCAATCAGACGTCACTGTCACCCATTGATGCCACTCGCAACCGATTGCAATTTCTGTGTCCTATTTTAAACAGAAATTTAAACTTCCAAGCAAAAATGATTTAAGAATATCACTATCAAAAAGCTTTCATAACATTACTTTGATTTATCACTTGTTTTAATTTTTTTATTTAACTTTCGAGTGTGTTAATATATCGATGAATTGTCTTTGTGTTATTCAAATTCACACAGACAAACAAATCGCTTTTTCGTTGGGCTTTAAAAACACTGGATTATGATTGCATGTGATACAATGTAAATGGTAGTTTAAATTCAATTTCCGTGCACCACGTAACACAGACTAGGCGAAGCTCATACGAATTATGTATCACACCTGTGTCTTGCACTTAATTAGAAAGCTAGAATTGCCGTCCTCCATGCTCGTGTTTGCTTTGATTTCAATTAAATGTAATTAAGCTTCTACAACCTGTTGTGTCGTGGTATTGCAGGTGCCGTGATATTATTTAGTGCTCATCTCGTAATTGAAATTTTAAATATGAACGAGTTTTTATTTTTGAACCAATAAGTTTCTTAATGCTAAACCGATTTTCACTTGCAATTCAATATATTTACTTTACAATGAAAGCGGAGTCAATCATCAAAGAAGAAAGGAAGAAATCTGACATTTAATAGGATTCTTTTTTAAATTACACAAGGTACAAAGTGACAGCTTTGTAGGGAAAAACTCATTGTAAAATATGTAGATTTAGTTGTTTCAGGGCACAGGGAATCTGTAATGACTTGCTTTGATAACAAAAGATTGTTTGGAGTGTTTGTGCTTTCCTTGCATATATTTTCAGGCTTTTTGCGGTGGGCTGGGCAACCCGCCAACATTAGTATTAATAATTGAGTAAATTTTGTAGATTCAGTTATCGCATCTTTAATTAGGAACAGAAATCATTCATGTTTGCTTTGAAGATTTCATAGTCTTGCTTCTCAAATATGATTTTTTTAAGGTCACTCCAGTACTTTTAAATAGATAATGTAGAATGATATTTAGCGTCCGTAAGGGTTAAACTGATGTCAGTTGTCTTTAAATGATACCTATACTAATATTATAAAGAGGAAACATTTGTATGTAAGTATGTTGGTTAAGAATTGGCTTAAAAAGTACTGGACCGATTTTAAAAATTCTTTCACCATTTGAATGCTACATTATCCCTGATTAATATAGGCAAGAATAATAAGGATCCCTACTAAAACTACAATAATGGTACCCAAGGTGTAAAAAAATGCCTATAAAATATCTTTCATCGCATGCGCTTCGAATACTATTGATGTTAGAACAAAATAATGTTTAACAATATTAAAGAACATATCAATATCTACAAAAATATTTTAAAACTAAATGTCCACCCGAGCGAAGCCGGGACGGGCCGCTAGTATTAGAATATTTAATATTTCGTACGTGAAAATAGTTGACATAAACATTCTAAGTAAAGATCGACGACAGCGAACGATTGAGCACAAAATAAATTTTATATTTTTCTCGCTATAATTCTCTTTGTAAGAATATTTTTCAAATCAAATTCTTTAAGGAAATGCTAAAGTGAGTTTATTCACTTGACTTAACAAATTCCAGTTGAGTTATCCTCGTGTTGGCGTCACTCTTTGTGGTCAGAATACATTAGTAGCGCTCACTCGGAATACTAATGAAAAATATAGATTACGCCTTCATAATGCCCGCATACTTTAGTAAGGCGCAGTGGTGAATTAGCACGAAGGGCTTATGTCTAAATTTGTTGTGTAATTAATCATATCTACATTTATGCTTGTGTAATGAAAGTTGCATCATTCCTTATTAAATAAAATAATTAGATTAAAATCTCTAATTCCTCATAAATGAAGATAATATAGAAATTTCAGTTCTCAGTACCCTTTCAACCTATTCACCAACACGGGTGCTCTCTTGAGGGTTCTGCCTTTTTATTTACCAACATTCGGGGCAGCTCCCAAGAGCACCATTGTTTAAGTGAGGCGAGGTTCCAACAAAAGAAAATAAAAATTTATACAATTTAATGTAGTATTTCCACGGCAAAGTTAATTTGAGTAATTGTAGTTTACCACTTTTTGCAACAATTCTTTTTTATAATTTGTTCATGATACTTCGAATTTAATTGCACGAGCTCTGGGTGTGATATACCAAAAATATTAAAGCGAGATAATGTCAAACATTGATAAAGTTGAATTATTACATTAATTATTGAATAACTTAAATTTATTGGATGACATTTGATTTTTAAATTTACTTATTCATTAATACAGAAATTAATAATTCATTCGTATGTTAGAAATCAAAACTGTGTCTTTAAAATGAGAATGAATCCGAACACAATTGTGATGGTTGCATACTAATATAGTGTTCACATTTTACACTATATAATTATATATATTACAAGACTATACACATGTCCTTGCCTTCTTAAAATAGTACTGCACCTTCTAAGAAACTAGTTTATGAACCTGCTTATACATCGATAAGACCTAAGCGGTAACGTAAAGTTGCTCGTCAAACTTTTAACGAACTTGAAGCGAATTAGATGGTTATCTTGGCAAGCGTTTGGTCCAAAGATTTATCAGCTCAACTCATTATTCTAACTCCTTCGTTGCATGCCGTCTTGGGGCTGAAATATCAAACAAACTTGCTTAAGAGTAGAACGGCTTAATTTACAGATATAATTTGTTTCAACACAATTTGGAAAAAGTTATTTTAATATTTCAATGATTAAAAATTTTCATAACCTGTTAATTAACATAGTAAAAAAGCCTTTAATATGCAGAAGTTCCGGTGTATTCCATCTATGGGTGTACTTTTTCTTAGTGTCATCGGCCGCATACTTACCAACTAGATTTTCCACTTGATACGTGCTATGATTTATAACTTCACGTATATGGAGTGTGGAACCACGGTGACTGAATTCCAGTTAGCTTTCTTTTCTTAATTGACGGCTTAAAAGGAAAACCAACTACATACAAATGCTAACAATTTAAATTGTGTATTTTATCTTAAAAGATACCATTTCAATTTTAATTTTTAACTCGGTTGCTTAGACTAAAACCTAAAGCACTTGAATTCTATATCTTAAATAGTTTTAAAAGACATTACCACTCGTAGAAATTACGACTATTACTATTCCTGTTAAAGTAGTTTTTAATCTGACATTGAAAACTCAAATGTTTGTAGCTATTTAAATCTTCCCTCTTTTATTGTATTGCTTTATTTACTGTTTCGATTTTTTTAGGAACTATAAATAAACTAAATGATTTTTAGTAGAAGAACAAGTAGAGTATAAATAATAGTAACGATATTTGTTCATAACAGTTGTCGAAGAGATTTATTGGTTGGTTTATTGTGTCAGTTGAGCCACAATATAGTGTGACTAGCGAATGGGTTGCAGCGCATGAACTGAATACGTTATCGGCGTTATTCAACCTTCTTGCCAATTGAATGTGGCACGTGGATTTTAGGTAAATTCGCTTTACTTTTGGTATATCCTATCGCTTACTAATCCAACAGGCTATGTAATCGAGTAAATGTATGTAAAATGACACAGGATATAAAACTTCGATAGGGGTCGGCACCACGCGATGTGATCGCTTATCAGACTATCTCGTAGTCTGCGGCTTTAGCTCGAAATAACCTGATAAATCTCTTTGACGACGCGATAGATTTTCGATTAAATTGCCAGGATAGCAGGACGAAATAATACTAGTGGTGTCTGCGTACGTTTAGGTAGGTACTGTTTTTTCTTGTAGATAAATTTAAGCACGATTTGTTGTTGCTGTGGACCTACAGTTTTGTATGTCTCTTGATTTTATTTCGTTGATTTATACAGTATTAGGGCTTTTTTCCTGATTATATTACTTTACTGAAATATTAAGACAGTTCCTTATTGAAATATTAGATGTCGGATCGGATGAAACTTTTTTCATGAAAGAAAGTTCCGTTTTTTTAGATTTTCCGTCATAGTTTTATGGCCATTCGATATGGACTTGGATGCAATCCAATTACATTGTCTTTCAATATAAGCCTTGAGGTTTCATTTCAAAGTGTAAGTTATGAAATTAAGTGCTGGTCCTTTGATTTGAAACAGACCTTCTATGTTAAATGCGAATATTTTTCATTGGTTAATAATTTAAATATATAAATGATTAATTACATTGTACGTTGGCTTGTTATCTTAAAACGTGAACAAAGTAGGATGTTGGGACTAAAAAACTAATATTCGTTGTCTCACAAGGAATAATAAAAAGTATATAGATCTCGTCTAGTAGAATAGTTCATTCTGAGCACTCTAACCGCACTTAGCGCTTCCCAAGAGACCTAATCAGGCCACTGTCTATCACAGATACTGTGTTGTGTACGATGGTTTTGTATTTGTTTCAAAATGTTTTTGTCATTATAAACAATTACAAATGTAATATTAACATGATATGAAACATTTAATAGTGTTTGAAAGGTCATAATTTCAGAATAAATCGTTTTTAAATTTTTTACAATATTCACTTTGGATGTAGTTTAATTACATCATTTTAATATATGCTTGTTAACATTTGTCGTGTTTTATTGACATATCTTTAGTAAGTAATCTCCTTAGTATCCCTAGTTGTTATATTTAACTTAGCGCTTAAAGTATTACTTAAGTTTAAACCAACCCTAACTTCAGGATATATCCAGTAAACTTCTCTGTCAGTTAGTGCTAACTGTAATCTCGTTACAAGTTCTCGCCTCCAATAAAAGCAGAGTTAGCTATTGATTATCGAATGCGTTTAACTTGGTCTATTAGATTCTAGATACACCTTGGAACTTCAATATATGTAGGTGCTTCTTACTGAGGCCCTACCTGTTTCTGAAATTTGTATGAGCCAAGTCAGCATTTTTGATTACTTAACTTGACGCAACGTTACTTATAGTCCATTCCAATCACTGTATTTTCCTTTTTTTGAAAAGTGTTTCTTGTGATTTTCTTCTTCGTACGCGTGAGTGTTAATTGCACTTATGGAATTATTGATCCACAGTCGGGGTTTGAACGCAAGATCGAGGGAGTTACCTAGTTAGTTACAATTTTTTTTTAGCTGAGGTTCAGATTTGTGGCACGATATCAGTCTTACAAATATACTCGCTGGTCTGACACTTATGGAGACATTTTTCATTTGTTAGTTTCGTAGTAAGGTGGTTAAAAATGGTCTAGGTGCGGTTAAGGCGTACTTGTCACGCGATCGTACGCTCTATCATGCTAACTTTAGGATGCTTGAATCCACAAGATAAAAGTTTAATGTATCAGCTGATTGTACATTAACCTTATAATATTTTTCATAAGAAAAAACTAATAAATATAAACAACATTTTGATGTAATATTTAGGAAAAATTTATGTAAGTTACTACTTGCACTTTTATTTATAATTTAATAATTAAAATGTAATTGTTTGTTCTATAGTATAGTAAAATGATAATAATATACAAATAATGTTTAAATATTTTGGCAATCAATCGGTTATATTTGTACTTATAAATAGAATTTCACAAATCCACGTTGAATAGCTAGTTATTGTCAATATGCTGCAGGTTACCAAATGAATCAAGTCGAGTAGAATCAGTGATTTGTGGCTGAAACCGACAATAAAATATTAATTGTGCACTGCCTTTTGTATGAACTGTAATGGACGGAATGGTTTTAAATCGATTAGTCAATAATAAGCAGCACACATATCTAGTGAAATAAAAAAATATTTAATGCTGATTATTCATTATATTTCACACGATTCATGCAACTTATGATGAATTTAATGCATAGGAAGATAAAGATAACTATTCAACGAACTCATTATATTAAATTCTCGTGTCACAATGTTCGTTCCCATACCCCTCCGAAACGGTTCGACCGATTCTTATGATTTTTTTATGCATATTCAATAAGTCTGAGAATCGGCTACTGATATCTTTAACCGAACAGTCTCTGGGGTAGCAAAGCAAAATGTTCCATGTTGGTATGTACTAAAAAGATAGGCTAAGTAAAATAGGAGAAACGAAGTTCGCGGGGTAGCTAGTTTTGTATGAAAATTTAGAAAAAGCATGTCCATTAAAAATGTAATAAATACATTGACGCTGAGCTGTCAAAGATATAAATTCGTTTTCGCGTGATAAATAGGTTTATAGGTCAATAGTAGCGGGCCAAAGTTGGCACGTTGCGAACATGATTGTCTCCCTCACGAGAGGAATCTACTAATGATCGTTAGTAATTGAGCACAGTAGTTTTTTAGAAATCGGCTTACTCTCAAGGGATCTACAAGGTACAAAGTTAAATTAGCGGTTAAAATAATATAAAAAATTACATTTGTTCACATCCAGTCGATTTTAGTTAAAAAAATACCAAGGTTTCTTATAGTTATACTTAAATTGTATGGCGCAACTTATGAATTAAGAATACTTTCCCTACATACATTTTTGATAGGTTGTCTAGTTTTTATTTGGTTTCCAACATTTCTGTTTCCTTTTACAAAGTTATAAGGCATTGAAATGAACCAAACTTGGATCCAGTATTGGATTGCGGTGGTGCAGAGTGGCTCATGAATTATTTACATGTCGTCAACAGGACGTGCTGGAGTTGGTTAGATTTTCATGAAACGCAGACACAGCTCGGCCAATTTAAGCAGATTCAAATAGATTTGACTCAACTTGAAACTAGCTAGTTCCGTGGAATTTGTATCATCGGAGTTTATTTATTTTAATAAGTAACAATCTTTTATTAAACGCTTGAAGTAGGGCAGGTTTGTTATAAAACTTATTTGATTGTTTGTGTATGTCAATAAAGGAAAGCCTACTTGTGTCAACTGACTTTATGATATATCGAAAATTGGTTTCAAATTTATTCGAATTTAGTCGCATGCATTTCCTAGAGCTTGCAGAGCCTGAAATATCATAGGAAGTTTTAAGAGTATTAGAACAAGTTCGCTTTATTTGAATACCAAGTTTTAGTTGCATCAACTTTAAGCATTCAAATAAGTTACCTAACTTAACCAACGATAATTGCTGTAAGGTAGTTTTATTGTGGTGATTATGCTATTTTCGATAGCCGAGTGGTATGAATAATAAAGCTGGTTTAATTAGCGCAGCATGAAAATATTTGCATAATAATTGATATGAGAAAAATAAGTATTTTTCTCTATGAATATATTAATATTTTAGGTTTCAAGATATTTTTGTCGAAGCAAAAACAAAACACAAGTCTATACAAGTATATTATCCTAACCTAACAACGTTGTGCCTTTCGTGTCGCTTAGAGGGCAATGCTTGTCATGTTGTTTGCTTTTCATGAGTGCCTGCTATCGAATAGCCTTCGATTTGACGTTTTTCATAATTCTTATTGACGTGTAGGAGGGTTTACAAATAAACTCTTACCCGTATTACTCACATTACAACTAATTTGTGTGGTTAAAGTTACCGATTATAGGCTATAAGATTATTAGTGAAATGAATTAGATATACAGTCAAAACTGTTTACGACGACGCCGTTTAGAGCAACATACCGGTTATATTGGCCAAAATCAAAGGTCCCGGCTGAATTCTATTATTATCATTTTATATCATTAGTATTAGGATCTTAATAACAACGTCATCGGCTGTTACGACTATCGGATTTTACGACCAAATATTAGTAGATCCTTCGATATCGTTATATGTAACAGTTTTGACTGTAACTAGAAGAAGCGACACAGACATGTGGCAACGTGTGCGTATTATGGATATAGAGGAAGGGTTGAAAGAAACAAAGATGGTATTTTCTACATTCCAGTTTTTATTAACGTATATAAATTGTTCCAGATCTAGTGGGTGGTCGGGCGTGGTGGCGGCAGGAGCCGCGAGCCCGGCACCATGGCGACGGTGGAGGGGCGGCCCGCCCAATATGGGGTGACGCTGCGGCAGCTGCGCGAGCTGATGGAGACGCGCGGCGCGGAAGGAATAGCGAAGATCAACGCGCTCGGCGGCCCACAGGAACTCTGCAAGAAACTTTACACCTCACCCACGGATGGTAAGTAGCATAATTATAACCGGCAAATTAGTTATTCACAATGGACTACGACATCCACATTCCAGAAGACGAAGGAGAGCTTTTTATCGTTTTGACCTAATTAGATATTCCACAGCAAAGTTTGTGAATCGCTTTTCCTGACTTACGTAATTTATTTTAAAATTAAATAATGAGCGGTTGATTCCAGTTTAATACAATAGAGTCAGTAATTAGAGTCCATTGAGTATATCGTATTATTGTATTACAAAGCTGCTTGAAATAGCTAATGCTCGTCACTTTATCTAGCTACTACCTTTGCTAAAGCTTGTATATATTTACCACGATATTCACACTCAAGGGTATTCTAAAATTCGCTCACACAAATACGAGCTAATTATGTATTCTCGTTCAAAGAGATGTATAACTTCAGTTTCGGGACTTTGTTAATGAACTAAACTTATACAATTCGCGATTTCTGTATCGCAATTAATTCTAAAGTTTGGCCAAATGTCAAAAATAGCACTCTGAGGTCGTGAACTTTCAGCGCTCAACTCCTGTACATATATATTCTATATATACAAGGTAAACATAATATATTACACGTATGTTCAGGATTGAATACATTAGGAAATTATATTATCATTTTTTTTATTGGAACGTGAACTTTATCAAGTGGAAAAATCTATGTTCAAAGTATTCTGTATGTACATTTCAGTATACTCGTAGTAGCAGTTTTCTATTTAGTTTTTCGAGTTTGTTTAAAGTTGTTAGAAAAAGTTTTGGAGTTTTTACAGTACCGTAGTCGGCTTGTTTTGTTGTTCGTTATTACAACTGTTATTTCACGTAGTGGAGATTTTAAATGAACTTTTTTACTTTATCGTAGTTTTTGTTGAGAGTTGTCTTGCTCCAAATTTGATTTTGCACGTTCGCTTGCCCCACGCTGATAATATTTCGATCGTTATAACCGATAATTTGTTTTAAAATTAAAAATTCATTCTGAGGTACATTTCCCTTATTTCGGGCTTGCTCATTTCGTAATACAAATGAATGTTCTGCCTCATTGGAACTATTGTAAGTGAAAAATGACTGTAAGGTTCATTCATCATTCTGACACAAAGAATTTTTGTAATTATTATCAGATAGAATATTTTTTCAAGTTTTAGTATCTGTACTAACATCAGTTTCAAAAAAAGTTTAATAATACAATATAAAATATAATAAACCTTGGCATGTAAACTTAATTCCTGGATCTTAAGTGAAATGGGATACTCAATCATGACAGTCTCAACCAGGTTGCACCGACGAGAATAGGCGAATGCAACTAATTCAATATCACTATATTAACATCTTTATATCTATACCATTACAAAATATAACTCTTTTTTATATTTATTCCTTTTTATAAAAAATATCGAATCTGTTTAGATCTTCGACAAAACTTTCGCTCACTACGCTTATTGTGAGATTCAAAATACGCTGGAATTTTAGAAAATAAATTTTCCTATCGTAAACAAAGTGAAGCCTGCCTAATCTAGTGGATTGATCAGGGCTCCATAGTAGTTGGTGATAGGCATCGTGACATGATGGCACGATAATGTCTGAGGGTACGTCGAACATTATTGCCATGGATTAGACTTCATAAAAAACTTTACTCTGAGTATACTCTGAGAAAACACTGTTATATCTTTTAAATTACAGAAACACTTGTTAATTTCTTACATGAGGCAACAAATTGAAACTCAACAAAACCGTTTTTCTCAAGGCTCTGTTTAGACATGACGTATCGAAATGAATAAAACAACGAATTACTTTGATCTCTAAAATGAACGGAGATAATCAAACGAACTCTCGTGCCCAAATTAGATATTTCGGTTCGCGTGAAAATTTGATCATTCAAACGTTCGCTCGCTCTATCGATCGAAGTTCACTGAACCGTTCTCGTTCGCAATACGAAAATCATATTGAATGGCTTGGATTAATCACTGGCTTTTCCGTTTGCGTTTTAAAAAGGTCCTGTAAGCTTTTTTGTATAAACTGAATTTGCAATGAGCGAATGGATTTAGTGTTAAAATTTCTAATTAAAAACAGTCTAACATCTATTGTTTTAGCGTTTGCCTTGGTTACCTTAAACATAGTATTGTCTTTGATTGACATAACTTTTATTCATTTAAATAAAACACTATTTTGACCGGATTGAAGTTATGTATTATTATAAATAATAATACCTTAAACATGATTGTATAAGCAGAATCAAACTTTAATTACTTTAAAGTTGATACCCATTTTGGGTCCTAGCATGTAGTGTAATTGTAGGATGTTAAACAGGAACGCCATGAAGATGTTCTACGAATAACTTTACAATGCTATCTAGTGATTGACCTAAATTAAAAGAAAAACTAATGTTATTGTCGTAAAGCAGTGGCGTGTGGCTGGCGGTTAAATTACGATTCCAATGAAAATCGCTACTAAAACCGTATTAATGTTTCATTAATGCTATAGAAACCAGATTAACACGGCTTTATTACTTCAACTAACTTCACGCGCGGATTCGTTCACAATACATTCGTTTGCGTCTTAAATCTTAATATACATATAGCACTCGCATAGTACAAGTAATCTACATACGACATATACTGACATTATCAGCCTATAGCTATAGAAGCAATATTGCCAGTGTTTACGCCGTAATATTTGTTGGAAATTACCTGCTTGCCTGTCAATAAATGTTTTAGAAAAGGATGTCCCTTCTTACCATTGGGTTGTACTGTACTTACAAACTCTTGAGAATAAGCCATGTCATAATTTTAATCAGAAGGAAGGAGTAGGCTTGTGCGCTTTTCAGTAAATATGAAAATACTGGTAACACTTTTAATAAGAAGATCTAAGTAGTCAAATAAACTATATCGCTTTTGCATCTTTTTGGCAAATTGTGTTCGTCTGTAATGGAAATATAAAGGCTTTATTGTAATTAACCTAATTGTTGTTACCTAATTTACTTTTTATTAATAAGATTTCACATTTCTTTTGAAAAGTGGGGTATCTGCTGATAACGTCGAGTTAATTTCCACAGAGCCGTACGAAGGCATCGATCAAACTTCATATGTAGGCCAAGTTCGTATTGTGATAGCGGATTGTGGATTTTGTATTAGTTGAGAAAACTAGATTACGTAGGTATATGATAGTATGATATAGTTTGCAGTAAAGTCTATAAATAATATAGAAATTTTTAAGAAAGTGTTATCTGATTTCCCATTACAATAATGTTATCATATATTTGGTCACATCACCACGGAGCGATGAGGGAACATTATCTTTTACTGCGGACTATTTTATCTACTATCAAGGTTAATTGGCTTTCCAAAAACATTACATCATTGCACACTCAGCGTCGTAAACCTTGCGAATTCAAATCTTGTTGATACAAGTGACATAAGTCTGATCTCATCATTAATTCCTGTTTTGTATGTTTATGTCTACTGATTAGCCCGTCAATCTATTTGTTTTTTTTTTGGTTATTAGGTGGATTAGATTATTTACAACTGTTCGTTCATTACTGGTTTTCCTCTACGTAAATGTCAATTTCCATTTGTATATGCCCCGACTCTGCGATTATAATTAAAAAAAAAACAACTTTTCCAAGAGATCTCGCACACCTATTGATTATAATTAATCGATCTAAATGAACCACTTTCTTTGCAAATAAACGATGCATTTATAAACTTATCTGAATTGCAGAATATCGTAGCTATCTACTATGAAATATGAACAATAGCTTGAAAGATTATCCAGAAGCCTTACCTTTTGACGTGTTGATAGATGAGCCCCGACGCTTTTCACGAGAAATGATCTTAACAAAATAGTATGCAGGCGTACTCGGCTGCATTTTTGATATGGCACGATGCCAATGCCTCGTATGCCATTACGGGCCTTACATATTCATTTATCATCTTTTTAAATGGTTTAATTCAATCTGTGACCTTTTTGAGTGTTATTCCATTGAAATTACAATATTTTACATTTTATGAATTCATTCGAACAAAATAAATTCATTTATTTCTGAGCCAAGCAATTTTCTTGTGATGGAGTATGTTAATTCGTATATCATATCATTAATCATTGAAAAAAAAATTATACAATTATCACACCATCACGCATATGTGTTAAGCTAAAGCTATGTGTTAAGCTAAGCTAAAGAATTAATTAAAAAGTTATAAAAACTAAGAAATTATTAGCTATATACTTTTAGCTGATAAGTTTTAAAAACACCCCTTTTTGTTTATATGAACTAATAATAATAATAACTCCATGAAAGTTTTACATAAGATGATTACAAAAAACAGCATAATTAGTAAAGTCAAATGAGCATGCAAATGTCAAAATATAATTAAAAACAGGCCAGTGGCCCCAGAGCTGGTCCTTTCCTCGCTTAACGAATAAGTATCACAATACAGCGAGGAAATGCTGCCAGCGTTATGTATGTACTGCAACAGGGACCAAACTTTTTAAATTTTATATTTAATAGTATATTTGTATGTTGGAAATAAATATTTGAAATTTATTCAATAAAATTATATATAAAATCATAATATTTTCTACGTCACTATGTCGAAACTTATAATCAAAGAACTCCACTGAGTGCGAAAGAAGTATGTCTATTGTTGTGTTCGCGTAGTTTAAGATAAATTATTTTAATACAACCACTTTTTAACATAGATCCAATTACATTATCAATGTTAATTATAAACATTTATGTTTTCCTCGTTAGCAATTAATGACCCAGATGGTGTGATGTTGAATCAAGTAGTCCTTGTACCAATTGAAATAAGGAGTTCTCGCCCTCAATGAAACTTAATCTTACTATTTAAGAATGGCTACATACAAAGCTTAGGTTTCTTTTTCATGTCATTAATGATATTAATAAACTGCACTAGCTAAAATAATATCTAAATTATATTTATTTTAGATAAATATCACCAAAAGCAATTTGTTATCTTTATAGAAATTAGGATTAAACTTATATTTGAATCAAGTTCGAACTGATAAACTAGTAGCTGACAACCTTGGTAAATAAAGATTTTGTATTTTGATAATTATAAAGATAAAATGTCGTTTTAATTGGAGACAATCAAATTTTGGTCACGTAACAGCTCACGCTTTTATTATAATTGGAGAATTCGGTAATTGGCCTTCCCCCAAGTAAATAATATAACCAATTCTATTTACTAGGCGTGAAAGTGTTACACTGTAGTTACACAGATTCAGATGCTTCGACTGAAGTTGGAAAGTCCTGTCTTTTGTCCGTGTTGTTTAACACTAGATTGTAAGAAACCCATGATCTTGTATTACCCTAATTCCATAAATGTATCAACCATTTGCGTCCATCAGAGCAAGACGAGGCCGGCGGACAATGTACATCAGAAATTCAATTTCATGCCAACTGCTCGCCATCTATTTTTCAATTCCTAAAACTATATTAGAATTGTATGTCAAAGGTATTTTAATGGATACTGTTTTACAAGGTTTTTGTATTTTAGAATTAAATTACAATAATTAGAGGGATTTGGTAAGTTATCTTGTAATCAATATAATCACGTAGTACAATATCGAACGGAAGCTATAGACACAATTGCTCTTGGTGTTAATTGTATTTATATTAATTTTAAATTACCCATTGCACCAAAGAATATATTTAGACTTGTCAAAATATAAACATTATTTTAGTAAATACTAATGCTTAGTTTCATAAAAGATCAACAACTGAACAATTATAAGTTACTGCTCATAACAACACGCCTGCGTAGTATAGGGGTTAAAAATAGCCTATATTTCTTCCAAGGTTTTATATTCGTTAAGGCCAGCTTTATGCCTGCGCATTTATTAGATTAATCACATGTCCATAGGTGACAACTTAGCATTAATGCTCCTTGTCAGAGCCCACTGGGATCAAAATATATCAATTATGTATGAAAGCGTCAAACGTTTTGTTAATTTTATTATAACTTTACAAGCTGCCCCCGCGAACTTCGTTTCTCCTTAATGTGATTTTACTTATCCTACCTTATGTATACCAACATTTTGCTATGCTACCCCAGAGACTGTTCGGTTTTCTGGAATGAAAACTTTTTAGGTTTTTCTGTGAATTTTTCTCTATATAAAACTCAGAGTTCAAGTTATTAGTTCTTAACTAACAAATAAAAAATAGGGTTTGATCGTAGAGGGTAGGTGAAAATTAAGGGTTGTATGTATTTTTGTATGCTGTATCATAAAAAAATAAAAACAAAAAATGTCTTCTAACAAATAATAATTGTTTTTTGGGGTGGACACCCGATTCTCAGACTTACTGAATATGCATTAAAAAATTCATAAGAATCGGTCGAGCCGTTTCGGAGGAGTATGGGAACGAACATATATTAGATTTAAAATTTTAGATCCATTTAAAATGTCCAAACAGATAACTAACAATCAAGATTACTACACTTGTACGACTGAATCCGGGAAGCCCTACATTATTATAGGCTTATAGACTGCGCCTTGGGTGCACATACCTAAACCAATTTACGGCGTGGGTTTGCAAAACTAATATTTTGGACAAAGGCTTTATTGACTAGACTTTTCGAAAGCCTAAATAAATACAGCAATATTATTATAACGTTATTTTTTGCGTACTCAACGGAATAACAGTTTTTGAATTTCTATATCAGCCCTTCAAGGTTTTTACTCAGTAAATTTCCGATGCACTTATTACAAGTCGATCACATCCAATTGAAGCTATCTGAAGATGTGAGGGTCAACCTTTTTTCATAATCATAATAATTGTTTCGCGCATATAACGGCATTGTTCACTAATTCGATTTGCCTAACCTCGCTCCATTCCGCTTCTATCGAGATCTGCACGTTGTCATATTAAATCTCTATCAGGGTTACTAACCTGGTTCTGAACTGGTCTTTCAGGGTTCCACCCTGCCACCATAGGCTTATATGGCTTTACAAATTTCTTTCAGGCAGACGGTCAATATGTTGTATCTTAAACAAAAAATAAAAAAGTCTTAATATTAATCTGGCCATTATATTATAAACTTCATAAATGGTTCGAAAGAAAGCCCTTAAGGAATTGTGAGGTTCAAATACTTAGCTATTCGAATTTGTAACCATTTACTAACCCGTAATTTACAGTAATGACATATCAATTACATTTCGAAATAATTTATTGATTAATAGATGACGTTGTTCATTAATAATAATTTAATTGCATTGTTTATAACGTTTTCACACTAAAAGAAAATGGTGACGATACATTCCATAGACATTATTATATAGAGGCTTAAAATACATATAAATATATACATATATTGGGCCTGAAGCAACGCAAAACGAGGGCATCGACGATTACCTTATAGTTACGTAAGCTGATGTCATTGCCTCAAGGATTATGACATCATATAATTTCATAAAGGACTACTACATATATTATTATGTGCTTTAATATCGTTAAGTTTCATATCGAATATGTATCTTTTTGCTTTCTTAAAGAATGCGGTTATGAGACGAGTATATTTATTCAGTTTAAGGTGATACAGCACATAACTTTATGTACATAATTTATTACTTGATTGTGGCACTTTGGAGACATTTTTGCATGTACATTATGCAAATCTTATCTGTGACGTCATGCTGTTACTATCTCCCATTATCAATCCTTCAATTGAAATAATTCTACCACTTTTAACGATTTAACTTTAAAGTAGTTCTTGCGAAACAACTTCAACTACAACTACTAAACAATTTAAAAAGGCGTTAAAATTTTGACAGCAAAAGGCACATTAGGCTGAAGAGATAAACGCTAAATAGGTCTACACCCAAGTGGGTGAAACTAACAGCTACTATAAAAGACACGTCATTAGGTTCCCCCCACTCTGACGTCACCCCCCTCGACCTAGAATTCCATTTCCGCCCAATGCCTTCGACTCAAAGCTATAAGTTATCTTTGCTTTATAGATTGTATTGTATGATAGGACAATAATACTTCGAGAGCCACATATATAAATCATTACTGTGATTTTGAAAAATGATGAGTTTCGAAAATGTACCTGCCTTAGTTCTCACCTTTATATATAGTGTGTTCAGAAGAAAGCCAGCTAAATAAGAACGGTTAGGGCGAAGATTGATAGGTGTCTTTAAATTACTAGAACATCTAGCAGAGAGGTTTTCGTGAACTATAGCGTTTATTCAGTTCGATTTTTGAACATTTTCGTAATTGAAAATGTCAAGTGACAGAAACGTACTTGAAACTGCCCTTTTAAGTTATTTCGCAAACGAAAACGGGTTGGCAAGAATTCAAATTGATTGAGTGTGCGTTTTCATGTATTATGCATCATATTGCTTAAGTTTACATATATTGTCCTTGCAAAGTTTTATTGAAAGCAACTTGGCGATTGTTCGTTCTCGACTAATAAATTTGTTTCAATGCTATGGAAATTATTTATATACTCGATACTATTTCTTATATGTCATTTATTGTTTAATAGTCAAAGTATGTTTACTATGCCTTATAAAAATCCTAGTGGAAATAATACTTTAATTTTCCTTTAAAAATGTATTCATTCGTTAAGCGAATGAGTCCAATCGAAGGGTACAAAAAGTGTTAAAACATTCCCGTTAGTAACAGTTGAATACACAAACTTGTTGACGTGGACAAATTGAGTCTATTTCGCTTCCGTATTGTTCTCATATTGCACTTCTTTCACTAGGAAAAATGCTATTTATAAATGCACTTTGCTAAATATACGATATATAAACAAACTCTATATCGAGTTTTTCTTTCTAAAAACTGTGGCTTTTAGTTATTAATGTTTACGGATGTTTTGAACGGCAAAATCGGCACCGAGGTGCTAATTAAAACTTTGCTCTTTACGTGTTTCGAATTTCATAGACAAACAATTTTGGTTATTTAATTATTATGTGGCATTTGTGGCCATCCGCTCTCAAAATCCCTTGTTGGATTCGCGCTTTCGGGTACAAAAGGCTAGTTACTATTCACGTATACGTTCTGCTACTCATTATATTTTTTAAAACGTGTTGTATTATAAATGAACATTCAATGACAAGAGATGTTTGTATAAAAAGAACTAAACAGCAGTAAAGTTGAATCATTAAAACCTCTGATGGTAGACCGTGTGCAAGAGAAACAAACCAGGTACGAGCCAGTTATGATTGAACACTCGCAGGTATTTCTGCCGCCTATATTAATATTGAGATTAAAATAAATCCGGGCCTGCTCTCACTGACTGGAGTTATTAATGAACTGTACCAAAGCGGGATTTGACTTGTTCAATATTCAGAAGCTTTCATTCGTCGATATTTATATTTAACGTTACATTTTAGTCTTTGATAAAGTATAAACTGCTGATAAAAACGTCTAATATTTTTATCATTTATTTTATTTTAAACAGTTAAATGACATTATCACAGATTTGTCTTATCACTGCCTTCTACCTTCATACCGTTTATTTGATTTCCTGATTTGATATTAAAAAGTAATTGTAGTCAGTTCCTTAATCGATAACCGAATGTGAAAATGTTTGCGAAATTATATAATTGCATAGTATGGAGTCATATGTTATTATTTGATTAATCTACCTAAACCTGAACTAAAGTACCTGTCGATCATTCGCACACTCAATATGTATACTACCTCGCACAAAACAAAGACGAACGGCCGGTGCGGTGTACGTCTAAAACAAACAACCGAAATGTTCCCAACACACGTTACCCACACTCGTTATTTAGGTGCTACATCATATTATTTACAGATCCCGCAGGTTAATGCTAGTGCCTTACTAACAACAACACTCTATTGTTAGCAGTACGTAGCTGTCAGATAAATAAGTCAACGCCTCAGTGGCTGCTGGCTGCTATTAACTCGACCGATTACGACAAACCTGAGGGATTATCATGATATTACAATGTAACATTGATTTTTCCAGAAATTTGGATTACTATTAACTCGATTTTACCTTGGGAATACGCAATGGAATAGGTTCAGGAATTCAGTGATGACATACTGATTGATTTATTCGCCAATTTTGGCAGTCACCTGCCGTGTACGCGTAAGTCACATAACGTTATGATGTCATTCCAAGGCAGTAGCCCCGCTCACCTTGCGTCATTGTATTTGCTGGAATACTAAACGATTATTTTATTGATTCTGCTTTCGTCCATCGTCCCAACATCATCCGAGTGTTGACTGACCGAAAATTTGGACAGTTTTCACTTTGAGATCATTAATCACATGATTTCTGATGGTCCCAGACATATAGAACCGAATTCCGAGACATGTTTTGCGACGAGCAGAAATAGCTCAGAGCGGGTACTATGTGATCTCCCTGCGTGACGCCAGCGGGCAGTTTCCGTCCCGCTCGAGCTTGCGACGTAAAAAATATACCTTTCCTGTTCTTGCGCACTCACTTCATTGTTTTAAAACGAAGCTGTGTTGGCCGGCGGACTGAAATAGGTCGGGAGCGTCCGAAACAGACCGTTCATGATATCGAAAGCTATTGCGAGGTCACTGCCGGAGAATCATGAACAACGGGTGTTGAATGATATCCTATACACATTGTAGAAAAGCTTTTCTCATAACTTATTTAGACGCAAACAGCGTGCTGTAGAAGTGATCTCAAACATCTTAATTCTATTGCCGTAGGGACTGTAATTGTTACTCTAGAACAATTGAAGTCTTATGAGTCTGTAGTTTTACTTATTTTGTCGTGTTATATTCAGTATATATTTAAATTTTCCTGTATTAATTAACTGCGTGTAAGACCAACTAGGAATGAATTACGTCACAGCGGAATAGAGTTATAACATTAGCGTTGTTTCATTTGGCTGCAATAACCGATTAGCCGATTGTTTCCATAAGCACGGGTCTCGTGTTGTACAACTATAAGACTAATATACACTTTCGTTCTAAGTTTCATTACACAATGCTAATAAAAGCCATTCATGAGTAATTTCATCGCTTGCTATATTTTGCACTCCTTTATTGTGAGTGCCAGTTCCGCGGTCGTTTGCCGAGAAACAATTACCTGAATTCTTTGATACTCAAGAATTTGGCTTCGGTATTTCCTAAATGTATACCGTTAAGAATTTGCATTAGTTTGAAATGTTCTTTTTTATTGTTATTAAATTGCTTACGTCGTTAGAGAAAATGAAAATAAGATGATCAATGGGAACACCGAGATCAAACGATGACATTTATTTTGTAAACGTTTTAATTGACTATAAATATCAAAAGTTCATGAAGGTAACGTTTTAGACGTCATTGCTGCCCTGTAATATAAGTAATAATGTAATTTATAATACTGTTGTATATAACTTGGCAAGACTGGACGCGTTGACGAAATTGCACGATCTTATTTGGACGAATTCACGTGACCTCGTATCACGAACGGTAGTTTTGATACATCATTGTTTTTAATATCTATTTCAGAACATTCTATATTCGTCAAACCCACGTATCATATTGTGACATAATTTCGAAATGTCATAAGCGTATAGAGTATAGAAATTCAAGCGTTGCCAAGTTAATGCCTCCATACTTTAGCCTACTGTGTACCGTACCATGCCTAGCCGCCCTTTGGCAACAGTCAGTGCCGTAAAGAACCATTCACGGAGACCTCTGTTAGTTCATTGGCTTTCATTTCATTAAACAGTTGACAATAATGCGCAGGGGTGCGTGGTAGATCTCTATCGCTGGTTTCCTTGATGTTGGCACAGACGCACACGTCTACATCGATTAATATTTCGTGCTCCACGTTTCAGTTCCTAGCTATACTGGTATCGAATACGTATTACTAATAGATTGTGGCGATCTATCATTCATTATAGGAACGTTGCCAAATATCCCAGTTGTTCTTTCGGGTGTTGGTGAACCGGTCATGTGATGACAATGGTATCAATACAGCATTGATGAAGCACATATTGTTAACCTTCTTTTATTCAATTCAAGAGAAGTATTGGAAGTCTCTCATTCCGGGTTTCCACAAATTTCTATTTAAAATGATTTTACTGAAAACTAAAATAGCCCTGTCTCGTGATGTCGTATGTCGCAGAGAGATTTACAAATTTCGTCTGTGACGTCAGGATTTTTGACGCTAAGCAGACGTCAAATGCTGTTTGTGACGATAAACCCTCCAGATCCACTTCGTCTACTATTATTCCAATAATATTAATTACGAATTTTGCTTGTAAGCTGTGACGCCCAAGGCAGACTTGTTTATTTTAGTCACACGGTATTATCTATTTGTGTTTATTTAGGCCCATTGCATAACAGCATTAATTTGTTGACTCAATTTAGATTCGATTTTTTCTTATTTCAGGTAGATAGCTTTCCAGAATCCGTTTCGTTTCATTCTATCGTGCAGTCTAATAGGTTTCTTAATCTTTAATTATTTGTGTACTGTAATAAAATAGTCCGAGCTGAATAACTAGCGGCTTTTATAATGTGAAAACGAGCTATTTCAGAAGTAACATTGAAAACACAATAGTTTTTCCGTTGATTCATGGACTGGCATTTATAGGGCATACTGAAACAATCCGGCTCGTTTGTTTTATTTAACCGACGGTCTTTCATCAGTAACAACGGGCCTCGAAAGCAATTTAGTTTCGTAACCCTTCTCATATAGCCTGCGATGTAGGGCTGCCACTTGCTTAGAAGTGGAACTTTCAAGATAACGTTATTGCAACTTCAAGTTATCGGGTTTTATCAACCTTTTTCCAGAATAATTCTGGCAATATGGATTAAGTTTAAGAATAAATAAAGGTTTAATAAGTTAGTTATCCGTTCTATCAATCGTACATTGAGTGATTATAATTTTAAAAAGTTTTTTATTCATATTTCTACATTAAATGTATCTTCGACCAACCCTATATTATCCCGTAAGTTCCCTCTTGATTCCGCTAAAGTTTATATACCTCTGGAGATCTACTTGAACGCCTCGTGTTTTGAATTCTTAGTTTAGCCGGTTCCAGCGTTGTTCCCAATTTAATTGGCTGTTGATGCTTTTAAGGAAGATTTGAAAGTGACAAATTTTTGCTTCCTATATATCGAAGTGCTTGTTTTTATTTTATTGTATGTTTTATTAATAAATTAATGTTACAATACATTTTACATTCTGAGAAAATTTAACTTTAAGGTAGGTTAGTTGTGTTATTAAATTATAAGAAAATAATCTATATAAGATAAAAATATTAGTTTCTCTTAAAATATTAAATAAAAACTTGTTCACATCGACCTTATTAGTACCTACGTTTAAACTTAATTGTACTAAAGCAGTTTAATTTAGCTAAAATTATTTAGTTACGTAGTACAATAGTAAAATCTTGCGGTGATTAACAAATATCTAATTTCCCGACATAAATCGCTTTTTCCTTACCGCACTATGAGTATCTGCATTGGCATTTATATTTGGTTTCACGTCTTCCGCAATCTCGTCTTCTGCTACGCGATTTTCAATGTTAACAGTTTATTTTAAAGGCTCAAATGGTTTGTATTTGTGTAGTGTTATATTCGTATCGTTGAGACTTGCATTAACCGATTAAATTTCATTTAAGTTCAGTGCATAAGCGCTTAGTTTCTATATTTAGGGATTTCCAATTTGGGTGAGTGAAGTAATTTATTACCCGTACATACTTCAACCACTTCTATAGCTTAGTGGATATTATAGCAATTAAATCAATATAAATTTCAAGCAAAATTCGCAATAGATTTAGCGTGAATACAATGATATAAAAAACTGATTGTTTATGTAGATTTGATGACGCTGACCTCATAGGTTTAAATGGCTTGAAATGTTTGTAATACTCTGAGTCAGCTATGATGAATTTGTCATTTTAATACACACGTCCTGTAACATACGCTGCACTTCCGCGAGACAGTGACGTTGGGTCTAATTATACACATTACGTGTAACTATGATGATACAAATTGGGCCACAGAATTAACATATTCACTAATATTATGCGACAGGTATACAAATGATTTTGACAGCCCCCACGGCAATAACATTAAAACTCACTAAAAATACTAAATTCATGAACACCTTCCATAAAATTATGCTTGTCGTACTCATAGGTAGGTCAAGTAAGTAATAATTCCTGCAATGATGATGCCAACGTTTAGGTCTCTTAAATATTATTTCTTTTGAAGTCTTGTCAATTTTAATTAAGTTATTTTTTAATTAAACACGTTTAATTCGCAAAAAACTTACGTAACTCGCTTCGATATGACAGCAAAACAGACGAGATGTTTTATGTATGATGACATGTAACTAAATAAAACAATAAATTAACGACCATTTATTGTTTACTCCTTGCTGTACTGTGCATACATTCTACAAACTTTGCTTAGTTTATTTCCGTAAATGTTTATTTGTCAGTGAAAATTATGAAAAACAAAAATAATGAACGTCTGTTTCGCGTTTAGTTTATACGCGGTCATTACACTTTCGGGTATTTATTTGTTTATACTCAGAAAATAGCACTTAAAAACATGTTTTAAGTTCATTTTAGTTATATTGTATATTATCGACTGCGGCTTCACACGCGAGAAAATTAGAAATGATAAGTAATAACAAAATTTAATTTTCAAAAATGTTTCCTTTGTTTTGACTAAAGCAAAAAGTTTTAAGTCTAGACTGCTAAGATCAATATTTTGAATAATAATTTAAATAGATTGTATTTTATAAGCACGTGTGGATTTTAAAACGTATAATGATTTCAAAGGAAATATTTACTAGCGAAGAAAAGGGTAGTAAATATTTGTTTGTCTCTGCTGAAATTTATTAAAGTTGTAATATTTAGTTGTACCGGTTTTTAAAATATCAAGTCCTATGTTAAGAAAAGAAGCCTTGGAGTTGAATATAGCCTTTTTAAATCCAGAAGTAAGATACCTAGAGAATAAGCTAAATAATGCGCATGTCAAAAACATATTGGATTTTTACATACGGTCCAGCCATTGTTCGCGTTTAATCTTACCCTAGTAAACCTAGAAACCGCGGATGCCAGAATATAACGTAATCCCAAATTTCCGGCCTGAGCTGATAAGAAAGGACGCGGGCATCGACCTACAGATTATTTTAAACATCATCTTAAGTTTCGTTATATATATATATATATATGTATATATATATAATATATATATTGGTAATATCTATAAGAAAATTATATAAACTGATAATAGTTACCAATGTTGGTTTAAAATTTGCATATATAATACCAACATTTGAATTGTTGGATCGTAAAATAAAATTTCGATAAAATAAAGTCGTTTTGTATATTAACCAATTTCATAATTTAATTATATTAAAGTTTTCATTCATCAACTATTGTTATACAAGTTAAATATATACAGCAGGAACGGGAATCTGTTAACATGTCCTCCGGGGCACAGCCTTATCAGAATACGTGTAATTATGGAAGCTGCCTTCGCTGTTTATGGGTTTAAGGGAACTATGCAACGTTACGTATTCCTTTAAGTAATATGTCTATATATATAATATATACTATGAAACATGCATTTTCACACGATATTTTATTTCTAAAAAGACATCCTAATGGAAAAATACCGTTTTAAAACAGTAGTTTTTAGGAACCTTTTGCGATAAGAGTGAAAGTTGTCTGCAATTTAAATAATTATTATCAGTCTTGGAGTTGTTTTACGAGGATTATAAAACGTAATCAATGTGATCTCAAGTCGGATCTTGAGTTCGGGTTAAGTGTGCCGTTAAATTTATTGTTTCCTCTTCCGGAGTGCGAACAAGTCCCTAATGTGTTGTATTTTCTTATCCATCGCTGTCATGTTTTAAATTAAAAAAACTACAATGAATAGTTAGTAATGAATAGTTGAAGGTAACTTAACATATTTAAGAGAAAGTATTTAATTGTATTAATTCGTCACAATAGTTTAAAACTCACCAAAATAATGTACAATTGATCAGATTTCCGTACATTGTCCATATGGGACATGTTAAGCGTTTACTGCCAATAAAACGCTCTCTGGCGTTTTATACGTTTGCGAAAATATCGTTAAAAAGGTGATTTGATTATAATTAACCCGATCAGTTTACGAGTTAAAGGGATTACTGAGTCACTTTTTATTTTCCATTCAAATATATTTTTAGTTAAAAGTTTTCCTAGACGAGTGTGTGTTAGTGTATTGAATTTAAGATGTTGAAGAAAGATTATAAGTATTTCATGATATACGTGATCGTACTTTAGAATTTTATTACAGAAGCTACTTTATGATAAACAAAGAAGCGAATGTAGTCGAAATATTATATAACGAAGCGTACGAGGCGGAAGGTGTAAATATAGATCGATAATCGTAAAACATGCCATTGAGTGTAACGAGGCAGCGAGCGAACTGCCGGGACATACTCGCGTATCTTGTGCATGTGGTTTTGGAATTAAACTACAATAACTTAACTTAAGTTAACTTAAATTTGATTCTATAAAAGGCTGTAAAGCTTTCGTAATGAACTACTGCCTTTTTATAAAAAATCATATTTAAACATGGTTTACAAACTATGATTAAAAACTGCGTAATTCGGCAGTCGTATTAATAGAATTAGTCTGACCTTTACGAAATGTGAAAGAAATTTACGAAAAAGGGACCTTTTCAATGTATGAAAATGTTATTTCAAGCTATCTTTACTCGATCGAATTATAATCACGATTAACAAGTATGTCAGTCGAGCAAATTATCAGAATCTGAAAAATTGGAACGGTTTTCTTATCAGAAATCAAATCATTATCATTCTTTAAAATCATTTACAATTAACTAATCAAGTAATCAAATAAATATTATTTAATGTTATATTTTAATGGTTGTTGATTTTTTTATCGATATAGCTTTATTGATTTACATCCTTTACACGATCTCTGATCAACTGACTTTATTTTATAGGATCTTAAACATTGCACGCACGAAGAGAATACAAATTTTAATCAAATAATTACCTATGTCAGGATGCTAAGAAACGATCCGGATAATCCTGGCTTGAGTAAAGAGCGATAACGTAGAAATTTAGTGGTTACGTAATGTTCACCCTTATTTTAGTAGGTATACGGACGCAATGGTATCTTTGATGTTGCTTTCCAATGCAGCTTTGATGTTTTATGATATTTGTTAACAATCGAAAATGGATTTTATTTCTATTTTGTTAATGTTGGTTTTGCAGCGATTTGAAACTTCTTTATTGAATTATTAGTGCTAAGTTTATTTGTTTCCACAATATTTTTAATATTGAAGATTTATTTTATATTCTTACTAAAAAATACTAATGCATATAGAGTTCATATATCTATTGTGTTTAGACAGATAACAGAACTTTAATATTGCTGCTTAAATTTGAAAATGAAAAGTGAACCACGCAACAACCTCAAAAAGAGTTTATCTAAAGTTTAACATTGGTTCCAGGTCTTAGCGGGTCGAAAGCCGACCAGCAGCACAGGCGGGAAGTGTTCGGTTCCAACTTGATTCCGCCCAAGCCGCCCAAGACCTTCCTAACGCTCGTGTGGGAAGCTTTGCAGGACGTCACGCTCATTATTCTGGAGGTAGCTGCTGTGGTCTCGTTGGGCTTGAGTTTCTACAAACCGTCCGAAGACGAAAGTGATATTGGTGAGTGATTTAGCTGTTATTTAGAGTTAAATTAACAGTAAAATAATATCCGAATACTCGAAAAGCACATACATTTAATGCCTTTTTGTGCTTTTGTTTGTTATAATTTATAAATACGATAGGAAGATTCATACTGATAGGGTGAAACATTTGCTGAAAAAGCTTTTTAGGACTGCGTTTTCGATTTTATATTTAGGTAATACTTTAATAAAATTTAAAGATTATTTACTTGGTTTGCATAATGGTTATATAATTAAAACCTTTTCGCAACTTTATTCTGTTGTGTCATTTTAAATGTAGCTAAAACAAAGAACACATTGCTATCATTCAAATGGTACGCAACGCATAGAAATTAGCCCTAGCCCATACTAATGGATATGAAATATTGGCACAATGCAGCAAAACTAATCAAACTTTATAGGCACGAATCGATTCTAACGATTCAACTCGATTTGCTGCTTCAATTTATATTGTAATAGTGTTCAATTTTATCGTTTTCGAGATGCGACCCTTTTATTGCAAATCGTAAAAACATGTGTTTTATGAATTTGTGTAATATGTAAGGTGAATCTTATCTACATTACTCCTACGGTTTTCATATGCCAGGGTTTTATCAGTAAATTATTGGAGTGTTATAGAATATTGTAAGATACAAGTAAAATCTGTTTCTTATGTTTCATAGACTCATATTGTATATAAATTATGTTTTATAAGAGTATATAATGTTATATGTGTTCTTTTATATGTCTATTGGATCATTAGACAGTATTGGTAAGATATCGGTGTAAATTTTGTGCTGTCCTGCACTCCCCCGGTCCTTTAGTTTGGTGTACGTTTAGCATGAATGTATATTGTATATTATATAATATATAAACTGACATATAATATGTAAAGTAACATGACCTGATTTGAAAGTTCCTTTTTCTGATATTACTTTGATTAGGACAGGTAATTTGACCGATTGAGTTTTTATAAATATCGGTTAAAAATAGCTTAATTTATGTTCAATGTACGCCATTTTAATGCTTGCTCTGACAAGGTGTTTTGTGATTAGAAAGTGAGGATATACATCAAAGATAAAGCGGGTATCACCTCCTCGGCCTTTGAAAGATTTGCCTAAGGGCACTAAATATTAACGATACTATTCGAAGTGATGCAGGCTTGTTCCTTTGATGTATGTATCTACTCGTAGTTGTGTTTAGCACATGGTTATTTTAGCATTAAAGGACGTTTATAGTTTTCTTAGTGCCTTGGAATATTCCTGGGTATAAAAAACAAAACATTGAATACTTCACACTATGTCAGTATTGTTAGATTTCTTAACCCAAAATATATTCTTTATCTACATATTAAATACAAAACATTTTATACTGTAATATCCACATCTTTATACACTGTACACTCGCACTTTCAAAATCAAGAATAGACACTAATGTCTCACTCAATGACCTTAAACTTTTAAATTATACATCTTCAAGTGTTCTCAACTGATGACCGATGTTACAAATAAATTTCGTTTTTCCTTTATATTAAAATATAATAGCTTAATAAGTTCTTAAAGTCGGGCGGAATGTATATTTAATTCCCCGGTATAAACCCTAATACACGTGTATTTACAGGCAAATTCTTTGTATCGGAATATCTCACAGCCACTGGTTATGTTAAATCAGTCTCGTGGTTGAACTGTAATCATACGAAGAACCAATGATCCGAGATATTGCGTTTGGTTAAATGTTTAAATTTGTTGGTTAGTTTTAATGGATTAAAAAAATTATCATTATTCATTTTAATGATTAAAACCTTTTCATGAATAACATTCCCAATTCATCCATCCATAAGTATATATGTATTTTTACCGTTACTGTATACTAGAGGTACTGATTATAGGTACTTATCTAGACCAATTCCTTATATGCCGAACGCGGTGTAAAGAAAGCAATATATATATCTTTATGAAATTTCCTTAGCGCCGTGACTTTATTGTAATATCAATAAACGGTGTCGTGAATTCGTGAGAATATGAACAAATGTCCCAAATTACTTAAGGCAATGACCCCGAACTAAAATTAATATTTAGTCCTTCATGACATTGCCCTATTCTAATAATCAAATTAATTGAAACCGAGAGTTTATATAGTATTTTATTTTAGAGATATTTATACATATATATGCCGAATAAATAACCTACTGTGCCATGGAAAACCTGTTTTATAATAAAACAATAAAACTCACTTTGCATAATTAGATTTTCATTTCGCGAATTGAAAAACATGTTTATTTTCACATAAAAAAAACTACACAAATGTTGCACAACGGAACACTTAGAGTATCTTTTATACAAATTAATTTTAACTGTAGCCTGTAATGAAATCCGAGTCACAATTCCGGTGAAAGTGGTTGCATAAAGCTCTGTTATAACGATGCCACCCTAAGCCGGGAACAATATGTTGGTACATATGCTTATAAGTGTTTGTTATGACAGAAATGAGCAATTTTTTCCACAATTATATTAGATGGCCTTTTGGGGTTGTTCAGAGATTGTTTTGTATTTAATTTTGACCGCAAAATAGAAATACATAGAAATAAATTGAGGTTAATGGTAAGCATTACACATTCTAGCCTTGTAAAAATGGCCTGTTTTCAGTTTCAAAAAGTCATTCATTAAGACTTGACGTTTAAAAACGAAACGCTTGATTACAACAGCTAGGTACTTTAGATTGTTTAAATAGTCTAGTCGACAAGTTGAAAATGGAACAAAATAGAGATACTACTCTTAAAATTATGTGCGATAGCTCATTGGATCCGGAATGACGTCTAGAAAAATGTGCTAAAAGCGTGTATTAGCACATAAAAAATTGCAAAAGTTATAGACCATTAAAGATGAAAAAATAATGGCATTTAGTTTTTTGCCAATATTTAATAAACTATTAATATTTAAGAAATTTCAAATAAAGATTCTGAAAGAGGAGGAAATTTCTAATAAAAAACTGCTCACTCCCAGAACTCTATCTCCATTATTTATAATGTTAATTTAACGCTGAAAATAGGTCTGCGGTTGACATTTTTAGGATTCGCGCGTGGCGTCAAAAGCGACTACGGCACATTAATTAATTTATTTAAGGTATTGAATATTTTTTTTTAAATTTGAAAAAAATATGGTGTGTTCTGAACACTATAATCAATTTATTCCCGTTGAAAATTTTACTTAAAGTTAATTTTTCAACAAGTTAAATAATTGTTAACTAACGAAATTTTCTCGAACGACCGTCTTAATTGTAAGTGAAAAAAAATGTTTAAATAATGGTCGTAAAAATATTTCGCTTCGTAGAGCCTTTCTTACATACATACTTAACAAGATCGTGCCATAAAAGTTAAAAAAAATATTTATACTTTGTTTATAACAATTTTTTTACTTAAACAAAAACTTAAAAATCCATGTAATGATGTTAAAAAATTTTTTTTTTTCTAAATCATCATATAATCGTTTTTTATTAATACAAGATATTTATTGATTTGCAAAAAAAAAAATTCCCGCCATTTGTTGATAAATTTTTTTTAAACAAATTGATTAAATCAATATTTTTTAAAAAAAATTTAACACAACTTTATTACATTAAAAATTTTATGATTTTTAAAAAAAAAAATTTTCCTTAATAACAATTTTTAATTGTTTATAATCGTTTTTTTTAATTTTCTATTGTTTAAATAATTAGTTAAGAAATTTTTCTTTTCCTAAAAATCATAATTGACAGTCTTCTATAAAGTAACAGAAAAAAAATTTTTTTTAATCAACAATTCTATTGTTTATTAACTTACCAATTTGTTATAAACAAATATTCAACTTTTGTTAATTTTTTTTCTAAAACTTCTAAAATTAACAAAAACAACCATATATAACAAAGTATAAAGTTGTGTTAAATTTTTTTTAAAAAATATTTTAAATATTAATAGTTTATTAAATATTGGCAAAAAACTAAATGCCATTATTTTTTCATCTTTAATGGTCTATACCTTTTGCAATTTTTTATGTGCTAATACACGCTTTTAGCACATTTTTCTAGACGTCAATCCGGATCCAATGAGCTATCGCACATAATTTTAAGAGTAGTATCTCTATTTTGTTCCATTTTCAACTTGTCGACTAGACTAAAAGGCATGATCCGACCGGTACACCCTTTTGCCGTTTTCCCACTTAATCCGTCTTAGATGAATTCTTATCATTTAAAACATAACTTATGAAAGAACCTAATGGTCATCATTATACACTTAAATAATTAGTCATTAATTTCTACAAATTTAGCTTTTTTCAACAGCAAGCAATATTTCATACTTATGTTTTTGTTTGCCACCGAAGTTAAAACGTGTTATTTCAACTCATAAATTACATTACACACGCAAACGGAAAATACCCTTATTAATTACAAGGGTATTTAAAATAGTTTTTATACGAATAATTACTTTATTGAAGGGTTCAAGAAATGGGTGAACCACGATAAAAAATTATGTAAATTCATTATTGAGTTAAATTTAATTTTTGTCGCTAAAAATATATTGTACATATTGCTACGTTGCCCTAAACCTATATTAAATTTTCATTCATGTTCAATAAACTAGACAAATTCAATAATGCGAAATTCAGGTCACTGTATAGTAAAATCCTTCTAAACACTTTCTTATGCTCTAACCTTTGCCTCACACTTCACCTATATTTCAAGTTGCAAGTTAAAATTATTAAGACACCTTTAACATTCAAAATGTACGCCTCATTTGAATGGATTTTGATAGATCTCTGAATCTTAGCTATCGACATGCTTGACCAAGCACAGTCTTAGCCTGATTACCCAATATTAAATTAAAAATCACAGCTTGGAATATAGATCGAAGTTCTTTTTTTATGTCTGTATGTACACTTTACAAATGAGCGTTGTTACGCTAGTTCACGTGTGTTTTATATTAGTGTAGCTCATATTGCGCCATTAAGGTGGATATGTGTCAACTATTCACGCAGAGGAAAAAAGATTAACTCTCCTCACAATATATTAGATCACAATAAGCAAATTAGGTTATGACGAACACTCTAAATGTTGATTGAAATTACTCCATTTTTATATGTTTTTCAGGACACATTGATGAAGAGGAGGGTCACTACCAGTGGATCGAGGGTCTCGCTATCTTAATATCAGTTATAGTTGTCGTCATAGTAACAGCGTTTAATGATTACACGAAAGAAAGACAGTTTAGGTGAGTTATTTAATACTTTTTATGAAGACTATATTAATTTTATTCTGACCATTCTTCCCATATCAAGTATCTTAAATATTCTCCAAAAAATACTGTTAAATTAATGATTTTTTAATAATAGCAATGAAGGATAGAAATAGGACTGTGTGAATACTTAAATTACCATCTATTATATTATTATTCGTGTCTAATCTACGTAATTCACACTCCAGAGGTCTCCAGTCTCGGATAGAAGGTGAGCACAAGTTCGCGGTGATACGAAGCAGCGAAGTAAATCAGGTACCGATAAGTGAAATAGTGGTGGGGGACATCTGCCAGATCAAGTATGGAGACCTTCTACCCGCTGATGGCGTACTGCTGCAGAGTAACGACTTAAAGGTATATAACCGTTATGCTTATGTTATATTTAGAAAACATGTTTTTTATTGTAAATTTCTTAATATCCCCTCGGCTCTTGTGGTGCGGGACACATTTTATACATATATTTTGTTAAGAAAATTCCTAATATATATCCATAGGCGAGTAGTGTCGCCTAATAGCGGACTAATTTACTCAACACATTTTTATTTATTTTACACATTTCCCTGAAACCCCTATTTAATTAAAAGATTGATTTAAAGGAAACATACAAGTAAATACCAAGTCTTGAATTGAATTAATTTAACATACTAAACCGTGATCTTGGAAAAACTCTTTTTTTTATTACAAAACTATATTTAATCAATAACTAAATTATAATCTATACTTAAGACAATATCAACAATCAATTGGCCTAGTAACATATCTGACACAATTATAAAAGATAAAAATGCCGCATAGCTGTTATCAAATCACTGTAGCGTTATCTTATATCAATTTGCGTCAATTGTCACTGCACGTCGCGTGATTCACAGAATGCGACAAATTTATCAAATAATATTCAATGAATCATTTATCTGCGCTTATATTAAGAGGAATTTTTATTTTATCGCAATATCCTAAAATACAGTCAAATTTATTCATTTACAGAAATACATACATTATTCTAACAGTACTAAACCAATACGATAATGTCGAACCTAAAGTTATATCACTAAATACATAATATACACAAAAACGATACTATGAACTCACATACAAACATGTCGAAAGTGTCGGAGACAGCATTGCAACAGATTCTGGCCCCTATTATAGAAAAAATCCTTCCCGGCCTTCGCCGTCGTACATATCCCATAGGTACAAAGAAACTGAGTTCTTGGAGAACACTTGGGTTGCTCTCCACCCCAACAAGACTTTCAGTATATAGTAGGGCAACTGAAAGTCCCAATAATTGAAAACACCCGTAAATTGGCATTCGAGAACTTGCATACATATTATCTTTGAATCAGTATATTTTTGATCCCGTAAACACGACCGACCACATATTATCACTAACTTCCTTAATTGTTTAGGCACAGATGTCTGATGAGTTATATTAAATGACACTAAGAAACTATTTTTTGGTCGATAGTAGTATATATGAATGTATGTATTCCAGATCGACGAGTCTTCGTTAACGGGTGAATCGGACCATGTGAAGAAGGGAGAATCGTTTGATCCCATGGTGCTATCCGGTACACACGTTATGGAAGGTAATAAATATATAGGAATTGTCACTAATGTTTCTCTTAGTAATTGATTTCTCCTAACATAAATATTCACATAGAAATACTAGTAAAAAATTGTGAAAAGTTGTATGAGACCTTATCTATATGTACCTATATAGGTAACTATACTTATTATAGACTTGAGAATTAAATCTTGGTTTGTTTCAACTCGGATTATTTAAAAACTCGTAAAAGGACATTCACTGGTGTGAATTTGTTATTTGTCTAAATTAAAATATAATAACACTGAATTCCAGGCTCAGGAAAAATGCTGGTAACCGCAGTGGGAGTGAACTCGCAAGCCGGAATTATTTTCACCCTTTTGGGTGCAGCCGTCGACAAGCAAGAGAAGGAGATCAAGCAGATGAAGAAAGGTCAGAAACCTCTCCGCTTAATCCTCTAGTTCTTTCTGGTAGTCATTTGAATAAATTGTCAAAATTTAAAGTTAAATGCCAGAAAGAATAAAATATAATCGCTAATAGCTATCTAGATAATGCTCATTTAGAGAACACGAACCAGTGACTGAGCTTTTAGAATCTTAGTTTGCTTTGACAGGTGATATCGATTATCACAAAAAAAATCAAAAAATCTTCTTCGACGACATTTTAAAACGTTTTTTTTTCTTTGAATTTGTTACATATCAACGTTTTTATTGCTTAGATATCAAATGTCAAAGAGTTTGCGTGCATTAGCGACATGATTGCGATGCTCATTCACGACGCACCTGTGTCGAATTAATTTTAGATTAAATTGGTGAAATGACTCTAGTACCGAAAACGATCTTTTTGAATTAATTAATATGAGATCAATTTCACCAGTTTCATCCCGCATATGAGATTATTTTATGTTTTGAGAACCCATTATTTAAATACGGTGCAACGTTGTCGTCAGTTCGTGTATGTGTTTGACTAATGCCCGAAACTGTCTCGTCAGCATGGTCCCGTGCCCCAACCCCGTAGTCGTTAGATTAGATGTCATCCCCTATCTGTTTAAATTGTTCCCATATAAAATAATCTCGTTTCCAGTTTAAATAAATGAAATAAACGCATCGAAGGTTTTGCTCGAACACTTTTGACCCATGTTACGAGGAATTAAGTTTCGTCACACTCAAAAGTGTTGGAGCGAGACGACCCTAGAGTTACCCCACTAGTGAGCCATACAATGACATCCGGTTTCTCTTTTCGTTTTTCTCCACCCCGTCCCGGCCCGCCACACCCGCCGCACCCGCTGACGAATAAACGATAAACATACACATTTACCCGCATCGTGTACTGTCGTGTTGGCATGACGTTAATCCGATATTCCTCTCGTGCGAATGCTCGTATCGGATACGTTTGACAATTTGGGCCGCTAGAAGCTAAAAAGCAGCGCAAGGAGACGCAGCGCAAGAGCCTCACGGGTAAGTCTCCTCGCCTCAGCCCCGCTTGCCCCGCTTGCCCCACCTCTCGCTCTGCTTCCCGCATTACGCTTTATTACATCGCTCGCGACGCTTCCGAATTAAATATTTCGAAACTGTTCAATATGTAAAGATTAAAACTAGTTTTAAACTATATTTTTTAACAATTTAATGTGCACTTTAAAATATTTCCTTGTGATAGTTCCGGTCAAAGCACGACGTACGGAATTAGTCTATTTTGGATTAACATTGATGTTTGCCACGCTTCGTGTGTCGAATGAATTTCGGGCTTCCGCTACGGGTTCGGTTCGCCTCGCTCGACGATAGCGGAAGCCCCAAAGATTGAACGCAGTCTAAGATGAGTAGACGGTGGTTTAGGTGACGACGACGCGTTGCCGGCCGCCGCGAACCACGCCCACCCCGACGACAACCACGTGGCTCCCTCCGGAGACAAACCGGCGCCGGAAGCCTCTCACAAAAAGGAGAAGTCCGTGCTGCAGGCCAAGCTCACCAAGTTGGCCATTCAGGTCAGAATCGCTTCACTTTCACGTTTATCACGACGTTCATAGAAAAAGAGGAACAGAAGAGATATTCTGAACGATTACAGATCGGGTACGCCGGGTCGACGATAGCAGTGCTGACCGTGATAATCCTCATCATCCAATTCTGCGTGCAAACATTCGTGATAGAGCAGAAGGTGTGGAAGGCCACGTACATCAACAACCTGGTCAAGCACCTCATCATCGGAGTGACCGTGCTGGTGGTGGCCGTTCCTGAAGGTCTACCGCTGGCCGTCACGCTGTCGCTCGCTTATTCGGTCAAGGTATGGTTTCAACAAATCACTTCCAAAGGCAAACATTTCACTTCACAAAACATTCTTTATAGCCCACACTGACTTGGCAGGAATAACGCAGGTAGCATTCCTGAGGAAACCACTCACTGCTTACCAGAATGTAGTTCCACAAGAGTATATTACATTATCTACAATAATAGTTATATAGTTATAGTACAATATGGTTCTAAAACAATTCAACATTTGACATTGACGATGATTCCAGAAAATGATGAAAGATAACAACCTGGTGCGGCACTTGGACGCCTGCGAGACCATGGGCAACGCCACGGCCATTTGCTCCGACAAGACCGGAACCCTCACCACCAACAGGATGACGGTGGTCCAGTCGTACATCTGCGAGAAGCTGTGCAAGGTCACCCCTCACTTCAGGGACATCCCGGCCGACGTCGGAGAGACGATGATCGAGGGCATATCCGTCAACAGCGCTTTCACCTCCAGGATCATGGTGCGTAGAGGCGCCGGCTTCTTTGTTTCTCAATAGGACAGGTTTCATATCGAAGTAATTCTCGTTCCAGCCCTCCCAGGACCCGACGGGCCCTCCGATGCAAGTGGGAAACAAGACGGAGTGCGCCCTCCTAGGGTTCGTGTTAGGCTTGGGGCAGAGCTACGAAGCGGTTCGCGAACGACACCCGGAAGAGTCGTTCACGCGCGTGTACACGTTCAACTCGGTTCGGAAAAGTATGTCCACGGTCGTCCCGCACAAGGGCGGATATCGGCTCTACACCAAGGGTGCTTCCGAAATTGTACTTAAGAAGTGAGTCTCTTATTCAAATCGGTCGCCGTTCCTCTCGTGTTTCCCTTTTATACATTTCCGTTTGTCGCGCTTCAGATGTGCGTTCATCTACGGTCACGAGGGTCGCTTAGAGAAATTCACGAGAGACATGCAGGACCGGCTCGTGCGACAGGTCATCGAACCCATGGCCTGCGACGGACTTCGGACCATTTCCGTGGCCTACCGGGACTTCGTGCCCGGAAAGGCTGAGATCAACCAGGTATCGTGTTCTGTTAATTCGTTTAAAGAAAATAGTTTAATCCCGGAGAAATAAATATTAAATTTATATATTTATGTAGAGCCGTGTCGGCCTAGTGACGTTGAATCACATACAGAAATCTGAGGCCCAGACCTAAAGAGGTTTGGCGCCACTGTTTTGTTTTATTTTATACTAACGATTTACTTCATGGCAAAGCTTACGTAATGATGTATTTTATTGACTACTTTTTAAGAAGGACACTTAGTGATAATAAAATCACTTTCCGCCCTATACTAGTATTTTAAATTGTTATAGGTTTCGTTTCAATGTTTCAAGTTATTTTTTTACATTATTTTCGGAATTGTCATGTTGAAATATGTCTGAAGGCCAAATATGATTTCACAACGAACGATGACCCTCAGGTGCACATAGACCAGGAGCCGAACTGGGAGGACGAAGACAACATCGTCAACAACCTCACTTGCCTCTGCGTCGTCGGCATCGAAGACCCCGTCAGACCCGAGGTAGGGTTCTCCGCCGCCGCTAAGTATTCGATTGACGTCGCAGAAACGATCGTACTGTACTCTCCGTCTCCCACAGGTGCCCGAAGCCATCCGCAAATGTCAGAAGGCGGGCATAACGGTCCGCATGGTCACCGGCGACAACGTGAACACGGCTCGCTCGATCGCCGTCAAGTGCGGCATCCTCAAGCCCACCGACGACTTCCTCATACTCGAGGGCAAAGAGTTCAACACTCGGGTGCGGGACGCCAACGGAGAGGTGATTATGTGCTTACCTCCCGTGGGTTTAAACGCACGCGCGAACAATACTCTGACTCCAACACTTTCGTACAATTAACTCGGGGTTGATTTAATGGCATTTCATCGAAATTAAAATCTCATTCACCTCGTCCAAATGCAGGTCCAGCAGCACCTGCTGGACAAAGTGTGGCCGAAGCTGCGCGTGCTGGCCCGCTCGTCTCCCACGGACAAGTACACCCTGGTGAAGGGCATGATCGAATCCAAGGCCTTCGACAAACGGGAGGTGGTGGCCGTGACGGGCGACGGCACCAACGACGGGCCCGCGCTCAAGAAGGCCGACGTCGGATTCGCCATGGTGAGTATCTTCGTTTGCCTTTCACTTCTCTTCATTCGGAGACCTTCACCCTCGCCTCCTCCCTCCAGGGCATCGCGGGCACGGACGTGGCCAAGGAGGCCTCGGACATCATCCTGACGGACGACAACTTCTCCTCGATCGTGAAAGCCGTGATGTGGGGTCGTAACGTGTACGATTCCATCGCCAAGTTCTTGCAGTTCCAACTCACCGTCAACGTGGTGGCCGTCATCGTGGCCTTCATCGGCGCCTGCGCCATTCAGGACAGTCCGCTCAAGGTGAGACTCTCGCGACGTTAGAGATCCACATTTCTTTATCTCCGATCGAACTTCCGTGACGTCGAAATATTCTTCCAGGCGGTCCAGATGCTGTGGGTGAATCTCATAATGGACACCTTGGCGTCTCTGGCGCTGGCCACGGAGATGCCGACCCCTGACCTGCTCCAGCGAAAGCCTTACGGCAGAACCAAGCCTCTCATCTCCCGCACTATGATGAAGAACATCCTCGGACAGGCGGTCTACCAGCTCTTTATCATCTTCTCTCTGCTCTTTGTCGGTGAGATATTACGGTCGCCGAACATATCAATAAATCAATCCGATAGTTTTTTTTTCATTTCATAAACGCTTAAGTTCCGGCGCTAAAGTGTATCTACTGTTAATTTATCGTAAACAATCCGCGATCCAGGCGACAGGATGCTGAACATCCCGTCCGGGCGCGGCCAGGCCTTGGGCACGGAGCCCACTCAGCACTTCACCATCATCTTCAACACCTTCGTGATGATGACGCTCTTCAACGAGATAAACGCCCGAAAGATCCACGGCCAGAGAAACGTCTTCGAGGGCCTCTTCACCAACCCCATCTTCTACTCCATCTGGATCGGCACCGCCTTCTCACAGGTGATCTCGGTTACGAACTTGAACTCGTTTCGTGAACGACGAGATTAATGCAATCGTCCGCTCGCATTCCAGGTCATAATAATCCAGTTCGGCGGAATGGCCTTCAGCACGGCGGGTCTGACCTTGGAGCAGTGGCTCTGGTGCCTGTTCTTCGGAGCCGGAACCCTCGTCTGGGGACAGCTCGTCACCAGCATCCCCACCAGGAAGATACCCAAGAAACTCTCGTTAGTACCGCCGTTCGCCTTCGAACTCAGCTCGTTCCTAAATTTTCCATTTCTTTTAATAATTCGGTTTAAGCTGGGCCGAGATGCGCAAGCGCCCATCCGAACCGCCGACCAGACAATCCTCCAATGTCCCCACCACTAGCGCTAGAGTTAAGCGTCGGGATCTACTGTGAGTGCACGTTATCGATTTCCGAATCATTCAGAAGTAGAAGTCGGGTTCGTAGCGTCGAGTAGTTCGGACTTCAGACAGTTCGACAGATCTCTAGTTCATTTCATTTTAGCGTTAGCGGATTCCCTCACTCGCTTTCTACGGCGCTCTGACCTCGCTCCTCTTTCCCAGTTGGGGCCGCGGCCAGCCGGACCCCGAGTCGCTCCAACCGGGGCCGGACTACGACTCCGACCTCGACAAGAAGCCCCGAGCGGGACAGATCCTCTGGATCCGGGGCCTCACGCGCCTTCAGACACAGGTACGCACTCCGGGCGACCGCGGGGCCTTAGGTGACGGGACGGGGGTCCCGGGGTTTGATTAATTTTTAAAGAAATCAGTATTGTCGTTAATTAAATTACAATTTTGTTCCTATGAAGACTGATAGCGATAAGGATAGAAAATAGTCATTCGATAGCATAATTATTATTTTTACTTACGTTTTGAAACCCGTCACTTATCGCCATTTGGGAAGATGTAGGGTTGTGAGTCTGTCCGCTTTTGATTTCTAAATTTATGTGAAACTGAGATAAATAGGGTAATTGGGGGATTATATGTTGGGATTTGTCTTTTAAAATTTTATTCGACTGCTATTTAATGTTTTATCAAAATTATGAGGGTAACGAAACCGTTAGAGGAAAGTCACATTATGTCCGCGGGCTGTGAAATTTAAAAGTCATAATGTGGTTTTCTCATATCGCCGTACTGGACTTTGACCGTGGAGCCAAAGTCCCGTCCGACGAGAGCGTTTTCACGTCGCACGACATTCGCAAAAACTGAGTCGGAGGACGTGAAGACGCTCCGAGAGGAAGGAACGGTTAGGAATGGTAATGCTAAGAAAGAGGGATAAGTTTTAGTTTACAGCGAATAGTTTGTGGAGCGCAGCCTCCGAGGACATAGTTGGGCATCCGGACGTCGAGTCCGAACGAAATCAGTTCACTTTTCCCGTCTCTGCATACAGAGCAAACCATTGCATCCAAATATCCAAAGAATATCTTAGACGAAACTTCATTTCTGTTACACATTCATACAGTGAGCCGGATTATTCACAGTTCGCAATGTTTAACGTCGACACGACTTATTGCGATTCTCGTAACTTTAAATATTTTTAGATTTATTTTATTTAATTTTGTTTGTTTTATTTCGTTTCTCGGTTCAGTTAATTCTCCTACACCTAAGTTTTTTCTATGCCTACACAGAGAAACACTTTACATATTATGAGAGTAGTGATGCTATTATTTTTGGCCCATTAACGTAGCGACTCGTTCGTTCGCTCGCCGACGCCTCGTTCGCCGGAGACGCGACCGGTCGGCGAGCGAACGAATCGGGATTGGATTGTTTTTTAATTAATTTTATTTACGTCCTGGTTTCATGACACTCTTCAGCTATCTCTCCACGTTTCCGCCTTTACCTTTCGTCTCGCTCTCGAGTAGTACTGTCCCTGTCATGAGACCCGGGGTAAACCCGTAGACGTCGGTGCCGGCCGTGCATGGTCGGCGGCACCGAAGAGCGTACGCTTCCCGAACTATCTATTTATCTCCCGCCTTTTACCCGTCGGCATGCGATCTGTAGGCTGTGACGTCGTTACTTATCCCTCAGTGCGACCCCAAACAGTGACTATGACTAGCGATAGAGATAGTTTAGCCACATTACGAAACACGAGCGACTTCCTTCCGTCTATCTTTTATTTAGTCGTACTGACTGTTTGTTTTTATATTTATTTGTCTGTTTATTTGAGTTTGGTTTAAGATAGTGTTCGCTTGTGATCGCCATCCCGCCCCTCGCCCGAAGGGTGCTCCCGAACCGACTCGCGACCCGCGCACGGCCCACTAACACGCGTACACGTGTTCCGAGCAGTAACGTTCGTTTGATACATTTATTTCGATTCATTTGTTCGATGTTTATTATTTTATACCGAATTTTTTGAGTTACTGCTGCCGAGGAACGTTTTATTTGAGTGTGGAGTGGATTTTCTCAGACCTGTAGAGCATGCCGTGAATTTGCGACGTACTAACGACTCGTTCGACCCCACCCCTCTCCCCTAGTGTCAATGTTTTGTGTTTTTAATTTGTTTTGTTCCGTTTGTTTGTTTTGTTTTGTCCGTGTGTCGTCCCGAGGAGGTAGCGGCCGACGGTCGCGCGTAGTTGCCTGCCTTGGAAGCATTCATTGTGTTATGTTGCGTTGCGTGTCGGGCTTGTGTAGTGTCTCTCAGTAGTGTACATAGCGAGCCGACGGCGAGGGTAAGTAGCGTTAGTGTTACTCATACGATAAAGTTAACCTAGTAAGTTGTGTAGCTTATTAACTACTGACCTCGTGCGTCCGCGCAAACTCCGAGGCGTTTGCGCGCCGTACCGATCGTACCGTAGGGAAATCCTGGGCTCCTCCGCTAACATAGCATGGTAGATTAAGATGACTGCGTGCATAGCGAGCCGTTCGACATGTATAGACCGTGTTAGGCGACGTAGTCCCCTCCTTGCACTGGGTGGCAGCTGCGGCGTTGTCTGGGCCTAGAGTAGACGTCGGGAAAGCTAAGGCCTCGTTCGACCTCCCCTAGCTCCTCAGTACGTTTTGGTTTGTTTTTCTTTAGTTGGCACTTTCATTTACAAAGACACCGGTGTCGACACACACGCGCACACACACCACACACGACTTCGGTTACACACGCTCTGAAGCTGTCCTATTTTCAGCCCGTTTGGTTTGTTTTCCATACATTGAACACTCGACTGTGATAAGCCGGTAACTCGAGCTCGCATCCCTTTCACGTCCCTCCATGTACAGACACACATAAATAAATGTATTTTTTAAAGGTGTCTGCTTCGGCTGCGACAGATTGGGGAAAGTCATGACGTCATCTGCTTCTTTACGCTGTTGATTTCGATGTTATTTTGTTTTATTGGTTCAATCTTCAAATTGCATCCCTCCTTGTTCGTCGTCGCTTTAGATTGGTCTCTGTTCTGGCCCTTAAATTCGCCAACGTTGGAGATGACGTCATGTCACCCGCTGGCTGCTTTCCTCATAATTTCACGTCTTCAAGTTCAAAGATTACCTACTTTACGATACAAAATGAAATTACTCGTATCAAATAAATTGTTGTAAAATCAAGACTAGGCTCACCTCGACTGCATTTAGTGTACCCAGCAAAAATGTCAAAATCGGTTTAATACACATCACAGTTAAATTTTAAAGTTGGTTTTGTAAAAAAATTACATCTTTGGTAACCTATTTCTTGAATACGATTAATCATTTATATTCTAAACGAGTAGTTTCATACGTATCGCTGTGACGGGAGCGGCCAGAGGGCGGTAGGGCTGTCCCCGGCCTGTCGAGCTAAGCTAGGGCTGCGTATAGGACGGTGTGGAATGGGGCGAGGCGCGCGTGGTAGAGCGATGTTGTTGGCAGCCCCGACCCGTGCTCGAGACTGAGGTGTAGTGGCGGCCGCGGCGAGTGCCGGCACGCTGCGTGCGACGGACGCTCACGGTACCCCTAGCGTGCCCCTAGCCAGCCCTAGCGTGCCCCTAGTGCCCCAGCGCCTCTAGCGTACTCCAGCCTCCTAGCGCGGCTAGCGCCGTCCCTCATCCGGCCGATGGACGCTTCTCTCCGACGACGTTTCAGGTGGCTCGTTGACGTTCTTTCGATAGGAGAGAAGCGTCTCGTCGGCTCCACCCGTCGTCCTCTAGTGGGTAGCGTAGTTTCTTCTCTCGACGCTCGCGGCAAGCCGTTTGACGTTCCGGTCGCAACCGCAGTCTGTCGTCGGCGGCGACGCCTCGTTCCGCGAGTCAAAGTCTTGCCGAGAGCCGCGCACGGTCCTCACACTTCCGGCACGCGGTCTTTAGCTCGGTCCCGGGTCACTGCACGTGGTCGATTCACTCGGCACAGGTCTGCATGCATCCACGCCACACTCGCGGGCGGCGCGGGGCGGGCGGACGGTTCGGCGGCGCAGGGCGGGATGAGAGCGCCTTTCGGTTGCAGCTCCGCGTGGTGCGCGCGTTCAAGTCTACGCTCGAGGACCTCGAAGAGCGCTTGTCGGCGCACTCGGCGGCCGGCCTTCGCTCGAGGCTGCGCGCGCCGGCGCAGGACATCGCCTACATCGACGCCGATGACGTACCCGCCGCCGACCGTACTTAACCGCACCCAGGGTTGCCACCGAACACTCGAACCCGACGCCGGATCGCGACGCGCCCGGACGGAGACCGGACCGACGCGCAGGGTTTGCGACTCGGTCCGTTCTCGGTCTGTGTCGCTACGCGTTTGAACCTTCGTTTGAGTTGTGAGACGTTCCGAAGCCCAAAGGTTCAAACTCGTAATCGACGATTGCCGAGTCGCATATCTTGTGTTTGTGGTGTATTTTTATATTCCACTTTTTAAATTATGAATGGTTCGTAACGCCTCCTGCATTATTGTTAAAGACGACCTTTGGGAAGCCGACTCGTACGTAAGCGGTCTGCAGTTAAAATATTTTACTAAAACGTATTAAAACAGTTTAAAATTTCGTTATTTATGATAAAATTAGGTTAAGTATACTAGAGTTGGCAACCCTATCGAACGGCGTTTTTCTCGAGCGGTAGTGCACAGCGACTACGGCTCCCTCCCTCTCCCTCACGTTTTCGAAACTTTACTCGACCGCGTCTGCGGCTAACGAACACTGCTATTTTAGAGGACTTATTTGTAAATAGGTTAGCTACTCGACGTACACCTTGTTTGTATTGTGAGTGCGGTTGATACGGCTCTACAGCGTTAGACCTTTACTTAATAGCCGAACGATTCGTTATGTTTGATAGAAATTTTTGGGACCACTTTACCCATATCTACCTGTCCGAAATAGCTACCTAGGTCTAAAGTTTACGGCGGCACGAATGAGACGCTATACGACTTAATGTTAAAGTATATTTACAGTAATAAAAGTTTAAGATAAAAGAGAGTTTTAATTGAGGGTAGTTGATGTTTAGAGCTCGTTCTATTTCAGATGATGACGGTAAGTGTAGGGTGACGTAGGAGCCACGCAGCGGTTACGGTCCGTACTAACAGTTAGTAGATAGATACGGGGTAGATGCGTAACGTCGGTCAGCGATAGATTTGCATTTTTCATTGACAAAGGTTAGGAACAGACTAGTAGTGCCGTCTCCAGCAGAACGCGAAAATAAGTTTCATATAATACATATCCGTTGCTGACCGTACAGTGAGCATGTCGTCTTGCACGTTGTTTGCCTTCGGTACATACTCTAACGAAACACGACAGTACGTAAACTACCCGCCAGAACCGAGCTCCCCTACGTAGCTTGTTCACACATGAGTTATTCAGAGTCGTATAAATCATACATGACGAGAAACAGACGAAAGGATCTTGAAACTTAAAACCGAGTGCCGGACGACTCCGACGCATGTGTGAAGAAGGCTCGAGTGACACTTTGAACGTGTGCGTCAAAAGTTAGCTTGTAAGTACAGAGTATATATTGAAGAACATGTTATGTGGTACAAAACGTTGTTTTTACTTTCGTTTTATATTTTTTTAATTCGCTTCGCATTTAAAGTGTGATCATGCTTATGTTACAGCGATGTGCATGACCGATGTATGTGAGTATGCACAATTGTATTTTATTAGATGTTTGGTAGAGTTAATATTTATGCGCTTAGAATGTTAATTTATTTAGTCTCAAAAGTGATAAGATTAAACCGTATTGTTCAGATCTGTCCTACCAAACCTCTAAATTTAGTTTAAGCAGCTAAAACGAATAAACAAATGTATGTATGTCTCCACTACACCAAATCTAGAAAGATAAGAAACTAATTTACCATTTTAATATGCTTTTAATTTTTTTGTTTATTTTTTTTATGTTTTAACGTTGACTTGGTTGTGTAAGTACTTATTCATTAAGTTTTTTTCCGTTTTGATTTAATTGTAACGACTAACTTTACCGGCATATAAGCGACCAGTTAAAAACTCATTTTAATAAATATTTATTTGAACATTAGCGATATTTTATTTTGGACCTCGGAGTGAACCGCACTTCACCGCGATGCTCACATACCGGATTTATCTCGTAACTTTCTTTCGTAGTTGTAGTTTTTTTCACGGTAATTTTTAACTTTTTGTAATTGCTACTGGATGCCCTTGAACCCCAACCCAGCTAGTGAATGACCCCTAACTTAGTCTAGGCACCTAGGGTAGATACGAACTGCTAAGTATTGTAACGATTAACAAGCAAGCTCACTTCTAGATTTTTCGGAGTTCTAAAACCAATCGGCCGGCAACGCGGGTGATTGCTTGGTTTTAGAAGGCCGCCTATCCGTTGTAGTGGCCGGCTGACTCGTTCGAGCCGAGCGAGACTCACTCGGCCGTGTCATTGTTTTCCAGCAAAAGGCGGACATATTGGCTGGCCGCAGGATTTTTGTCAATAATTATTTGGCGGAGCACAGGAGAATCAGCGTGCAATCTGGGGGCAGTTCCATACCAGCGCTCAGCCCCGTTTCGCATCAGAGCGTTGAATAAACGAACCTATAAATAAATAAAATAATGTCGTATCGTAACTGAAATCGTACCGCGTAATAAAGCTTACATATAGTGAGTTAAACAACTGCCAATGAAAAATACGCCTTTTAAATTATAATCTCGTATAACTTTTTCTGAAATCTTTAGTAGATTAAAAATATTACTAAAAGTATTAGAATAAGTTGCAAAATATAGTCTAGTAAATAATGGTGCACCAATTTTTAAATTGAATTTTTCGCGTTTTTTTTAATAAGTCGTTATAAACGTATTTATTTTTCTACGAAATAATATAAAAACGTGATTATTTGTTATAATTTTCTGTAAATAATAATTCTTTAAACAATTTTCTCTAATTGTGATGTTGTTGTGTGTTTGAAAGTTAAAATTTTATATAAAAATTATAATGTGCCATTTTTATATAAAAATTATTTATGAATTTCGCTGACAAGTGCTTTTTAATGATAGGATATTTGAATTTGCTTGATATTTTCATTTTATATTTTGGTGAATGTCTGTAGTTTGTGTATTGTGTATGGTCGATATGTGCTCACTGTGTTTGCCCGTAGTGTGCAGGCAGTGGTGGCTTCTCATGAAGAATGAAGGCGACCTTTGCCTATCGTTTTGATGCATGGTATCTTGCTCCACCACCTATAATATGTATTAGAAGTGCATGCACTTAGTCAATAGTCACAGACAATATATACTTCCACCTACATATATATATATATATCTATATTATATTTTACACTACATATTAATATACCTTCCTTTCCGATATTATAGTTTAGTTTGGAACACTTTCGTTTCTTCTTTCGACAAGTTTGGTTTCAAGCAAATTTAACTATCCATCTTACATATTCTAAGATATAAACTATTTATATAGACTTAGAGTAATTTAAAATTTCTGCACTTCGTGTAGTGAAAATTAATCAATGCCTGCTTATATTAAGATTTAGATTATCTCCTAAGGAAATTAAGGGAAATACGTGTCTCGGTGTACACCAACATTAGGGATACAATTTTGAAACGGAACCGATCTTATAAACGCTTAAATATTCACGCGAATAGTCTTATACACTGAATATAGCATGAACGGAAACCGCGTAGCCGCGTGGAAACTTCATGTTTTAGTAATAAAATATCTGTACTCGAAAATTAACTTTTATTTCAACCGTTGCTTCGTGTTGGAGAGCCGCATTGATAAGGTAATTCAACGATGGGATTATTGCCGTTGTGATATCGTCAAACGTGCGAGAATGTTTGTCGTTATATCTAGACGTGTAGACTACGCTTGCTTGCTGTCACTGTTTGCGCATGACTAGACTAGTACCTAGTTACATCGACAGCCACGACTAGCTTTACATAGATGTTATTTAGATGTATGACATGTAGGTCTCACACTAGCTTTTATGTTAGATGTAGGGTACAGATCTGGTATGTGAGCGAATCGATGTGAGCTTCTAGAACGCATGGACACACGAACGTGTGAACACGGAACACAGTCACAACACACGCAAACAGCGTAATTGGTTTAAACTCACCTTACGAGAGAGGAGATGAATCTTAACTCCAATTGGTTCTACCTTCAAATTGTAAATTAAACGGAGCCCTGGATAAAAACAATGTTAATAGTTTTAAGTGCACACCCCCATGAATGTGCTTCTTACGGTGTAGGAAGACCCTGCGTTATTTTTTTTTATCTGTTTTTATTTTAGTCTCTCCTGATCTTGACGCTTCGAGGTGCACTGCTTATGTCAGTCCCTCTGAGTCTATTTCTACACTGCAGAAACTGTCACTGCTATCGCATCGAACGCTATTCTAAACATTCTCTTATTCAACATCCTCTCTGTAGATATAATTATTTGTAAATAGCCCTCACAGCTACAGGAAAGCACATTGCGAGTTTAGAATAGCGTTGGAGCCGCCGTCCACACGGCTCGTCGTGACTCTTTTAAGAGTCGTGATCTTTCATATTCTTGTTTTTATTTTCTTTTCCATGAATCCCCATTGCACACGGAAGGTCATAGGTGGCGAGTTACAAGAGCGCTTGATTCCTGTGCCCTACAGCAAGACTTCAACTGATCAAGCTGTAAGATTTGAACAAACGCCTGCTCTTTCACTCACCTCGTTTGTTTTTATTTTTCCCTCAATGTTCTGTTCGACTTTACTGTACTCTAAACTCAAGTGTTTCCGTTGTTACTGTATCCTTCTTGTTGTGAGCTGACCCTTTAACTTCACTCCTTGCTGTGGCTGTTGAACTTAATCGGTCAGTGTTGCTTGCATGCCTCCATCGCCACCGCACGCCGCATGAGATCACTCGCATCACGTCAGTGTTGTTCACTGTATTTAGTTCGATCCATTCAACGTGCAATACGTTTGCGCCTTCGAACTTATACATGATACTTAGGACGTTTTATTCGAAATTTAGTTATCATGAAACATTTATTCATAAAAAAGTGAGCCTGGATTCTATTCAGTAGTCGCTTAGCGATAGGGATCATCCAGCGCTAAAATTAGCTTAGTCACAAAAAATCGTACCGCCAGCTAGTACGTAGGACATTTCAGTAAAATGATATTGCATCACTAGAGTTAGTTGTATATATTTTGTTGCCACACATTTTGCACCCGATAAGTACCATTATGCCAGGGGTCCGTCACGGACCTATCATACGTTAGCTTTTAGTGATATCGAGCGCTTAGGTGGTTAGGGTCAGCTTTGCCTCTAGCATGAGTCATTAAAACTTGTAGATTCCGCTTACTACCTTCCGGCCACTTCGGGTCGGTACGAGTGGCAGTTAAATTAACAGAGTGGTCTCGATGATAAAAAGCTCATACTAGAGGTGGCTTTCGCGGGACGAGGGCGTTGCTTTTAAGCAGGATGACCCTGCAGACGGCGAGTGACCACGAGTGTGTATTTGGGGGTAGCGACACTGCATGCGCGGAAGCAACGTCACGGGCGCCCGCCCGAGCCCGGTCGAGTGTGGAGTGTGATCTACTTCCTTCGATGTCGTGGACCGATGTGACTCAAGTTTTATTCCGCTTTCGCCTCTCTTATGGCTCGATGTGCTTTTATTTGTTTCTTTAATTAAATAACGAACCTCTCGATTTGCCGCAAAATGACATGCATAAAATTTCCGATTTCGCTTCGCGGTAAGTCGAGAGGTGGCTCTGGGACACGCGACCTCCGGCCGACGCTCTCGGTGGAGAGGGGCCGGAGGGCGCGTGAGGGACGGCGGCGTGAGCGGACTGTTGTGCGCAGATCCGCGTGGTGAACGCGTTCCGGCAGGGGTTGGACGGGCGCGGCTCCCTCGCCGACGCGGCGCTGGCGGAGGCGCTGCGCAAACAGACGGCGCTGTCGAAGCGCTACTCGCACTCGTCCAGCGTGGACTACGAGCAGCACCTGGCGCCGCCGGATCTGGACGTGGAGCGGCTGTCGAGCCACAGCCACACCGAGACCGCCGTCTAACGCCCGCACCGAACGTTACTTATTGTTAACTAGTGTGTTTAATTCGATTGTTTTGAAAATATTTTATTATTATACGCGTGCCCCGGCGCGCGTCTGTTGAACAAATGAAATATTGTAATAATTAATTTTAGTGTTAAGCGCGAGAACGAGCGAATGGGCGTGTGTTTTTTGAAACAAAATAAATAAAAATTCGCGTAGCGTCGTGTCATCACGGAATGAAATGTTTTATATCGCTTTTGTCGAAGACGTAGTCGCGCGGCGGCGGGCCGCAGGCGAACTCGCCTTTTGTATAAACCGTTTCATTAATTAACTGATTAATTATCGCAGACGAGTCTCGCCTTCCGCCCGCCCCGACCTGCGACCCCCGCGCGCGCCTTATATATATATATTATATATATACATACTTAACACTAAATTATTGAAATATTAGTTAAGGTGTTTGTTATAAATTTCAATAACTTTTCTTTTTGTTTTGACGACCTTTTCCCTAAATCTAAGTATACATTTAAGTCATATCTCGAACGTAGACGCATCGACAGTTGGTAAACAAGAAGCGTGCGCGCCTTCTTGTCTACGAACCGACCTAGTCCACTTTGAACATCTTCAAAATGTTTAAATAGATAAAATTGTATAGCTGAAGGTATTTATTTGTAATGCTAGTCTCTTATGAACACATACTAACTATTCAATTATTGTAATGTACTTATTGATTATTGATAAATACTTCAAGTTTATTAAACAAAGTATAGTCTACGATGTAACGAATTGATTTTGGAATTTCTTCTCTATGAGCAATAGCTAGAGGCCCGCTTCGGCCGCCGGGCGCAGTCCTTCTCTAGCGCCGCGGCCGCTCATAGGGTCGTAGGATGCAAGTGGCATTTCGATATAAGTAAAGATGGAGTCGGCGAGAGCCGGACCGCTCGCTGCCCACTTGTTTAGTAATAAATATAAATAAATGAAACGACGTAGCGATCGGCAAGTTCAATTTTGTATAGAACGTTTCGTAGTAGAGTTATCCCGCTGCCCGCGACGCGACGTAGCACGAGAAACGCGACCATTACACTATTAACGATCTTGTAAGTAATCGAGTATTAGCTTCGGTAAAAGCCTTTTTAAGAGAACCTAGTTAAATGAATCTATTGAGAGTTCATATGTTTATGGTAATTCTAGATACGGTTTCAGCGCATAGGGCATGGTATCGTTTCGTGTTAATTGCTGTTTCGTTATATTCGTTACCACGTGGTTTCCGATGAAAGACATTACCTTACGTTAGGAATGGACTGCCACTTCCTAACAAACAATTGTTTTGACATGACAATCTGCCACTAATCATTTTAGATAATAAGTACCATTGTTGTATTTTTCGTCTCACAATAAATGAAAATCTATTTTATTGTTTTTAAAGCTGTAGTTTCATTTTCCCTCAGAATGCCTCTACATTCCAAAACGTGGCTATTCGACTATAAAAGTTGGTGTAGAATTTTGTCATCAAATTATATAAACTGCTCAATACTAGTTAATATTTTTTTATAAAATATTATGCATTATCTATTGGGACATAGAAATCGCGTGTCTGTAAAAAGATACCAAAGATGATTGTACCGATTGCCAGCTAGTGGACTATGAAATGTCTATTTAAATTCATATAGATACTAACTGTCATAGGTAGTGTAGCAAACTGCTCTAAATAACTAAAGGCTTCGTCACTTTGAGAGGAAGCGCGAAATGAATAAGGCAGACAGAGCAATATTCAAGTCTGGTTTATTGTTAAAGGATAATATCTTAAATTACTACTTACACCTATTCACATTTCACACATACAATACTATCTCGTGAGCTGTCTGTGTATCGCGCACCTACAGCTATTAGCATTAAGAAAAACAACGTGAGCCGTTCAGGATGCCTTTCCCGCCTTTTGTGTCGATTATGTATGGTAAATTCAAATTTTGGCGGTTGAGATGACATTTTTCGTATTACTGAGCAAGACATGATTTAAATTCAATTTGATTTGATGAGTAAAATTGTATTGAAATGTGATGCAGATCTAAATAAAGAAATACTATGTGGAAACAATATTGTTTTATTTACGAGCCAGTCCTTTTCCTTTTTTCACGACTGAAATGCAAAATCAGGTGGTAATTAACTATTAATTAGGTACGAGATTAATTGAGGGTTTATTTTATTCTGAGCATTTCACCCTCATTATGATGTGATTAACAAATTATCTGATCGGCCATTTCTTGAAAAAGCTAAAAGGGAGTGAGTGCAAACGACTCAGCTTGGTCGCTTTAGTAGGAAGAGTACAAATTCTTTTTTTCCGGACACTATTGAGTTACAGCCACACTCCAGCCGTTAGTTCGATCGGCAACGAGTGAGCCAAACTCCGGGAATCCCTACTATTAATCTTATTTAATGTTATAAAACAACTTACACCTATACAAACATACAAAAAATTACTCTCGTGAGATGTGGATAAACCGCATCTTCGGCTATTAAAGTATGGAACATCCACCGGAGACGTGCTCGATTTGTGTCCGGTATACGAATATAAAAAATATGTGTGCAAATATAATTTTAGAGCTATTTATGTATGGAGTTCCTTGTCAGGACAAAACCATTAAATACTCAGTCATATGTAAAAAAAACTTGAATCGCAAATCGACTTAAACCAGTATCTGCGAGTTGTAAGGCATACAAAATACAAAAACAATCAATATCCATTTATTTACAATATTATTTCTTAAAATACTTATAAATTACAATATCGTCATTTATATCCTTCAATGCAGGGCTATAAGTCCGGGCGGAGGTTCCGGCGGCATGAACCCGCCCACGCCCACGCCAACGCCCCCGCCCATGCCTACACCCAGCAGTGCCTCTGGAACTAATTAAAAAAAGAAATATTCATTATTTCATTTCTAATGTAAACTAAAATTATTTCGTTAATTCAATTAATTTAGTCTTCGTCTTTTGCGGTTATACTATTTTGCGGTTCTATAAATCTTATTTTACTTCGCTTATTTGTAACGTTTGTTATGACACGTGCTCGTAATGTACCTCTGGGCCTCGCTCTCCTGAGGGGCGGGTCCCCCGGGGGCGGCGGAGGCGGCGGCAAGGCGTCCCAGAGAGACACGTGGTCTGGGTGAGTCGAGGGACACGGCCAGGCGCAGCCCGAACGACGGACTCGTCTCTTCTTGACGGGGGGAGGCTCCGTGTCCGAGTCCTGTCCGGGAGTGTACCCGTCCGCGAATCGAACCCGCTTACTCGGCACGCGGGACTCGCTGGAATAATTTACCATTACTTTTACTTCCCGCCGAGTAATCGAGACCTTCCTGACGTATTTTCATTTAAATAATTAAAATAAACTAATTTTTGGTGAAACAACTCACCCTGTTCCAGTCTTTTCACCGGTCCCACGCTCATCCCCGGGGAGCTCCTTCGCGACATCGCCCAACACTGAAATGATTATAGACAAACTTAAAAAAAAATAATAACTTTGAATCACCATTTCACTCAGACAATTTCTGACAATTGACACTTTCAAGTGAAAATGAAACAATAAACATTAAAATCGACCTGTCTCTCTGAGAGCCTGGCTGATCCTGTCGTCGAGGGTGCTCCGTTTGTCCTCCTGGGGCTGGACGGGCTCCCCTTTGGCGGGTTTGATTTCTGTGGCAAAACAGTCTCCGTACTGCAGCCGATCGGATGCACCGTACGTGTCCATGTAGGCTTCGTCGTAGCTGAGGAGAAATCATTTTAATAAATAATAAATAGCAGGAAAGGATTGGCAGACTATTGGCAATGATAGAGATCTGGAAAGGGTTGGAGGCCTCCTTCACCCAATAGGGGTTAATTCATATCCAGTATCCAAGTAAATACTAACAACATTTGAAATAGAAATTAAGGATATGGAAATAAAACAAAGCTAAAAAAATGAATAATAATGAATAGGACAAAAAAATAGCTTCATAATGGAGGTATACGGGTACCAGAACATATATATTATACGTTTCGCCTTCGGACATGCGTAAATTCATAAACGACTGACTCAATTTTGATGACATTTTTTGACAATTTCTTTCGTTGGAATATAGTTAATTTAAATCATGATAATATGACTTTATTTCCGAGAAGAATAGATCGTCACGTTTAATTCCATAAATATCAATAATGTTTATTAAATGTCCTCGCTTCCTCTCCACTCTCGAGCTGGACTTACCTTATGGGCGTATTGTTGTCATTTCTGTTGGCAAGGCTCTGGATCTTGTAGACGGGCTGAGGGTCGCCGCCCGTCAGCACTATGTTTACTTCGCCGGGCTTCAAACCTGTAAACGACAACATTTTTTTTTGTAACAGTATAATAATATTTACAATTACATATGGCTTGCCCCTTGAAAAAGTAGTAAGAGCAAAATCTATTTTTTTTTTTCAGAAAAAATAAACAATTTTATTACTAAGTATATTACATATATAAATATATATATCAAATGAAAGATATTTTTCCTATTTGACGATTGAAACATTGTTGTTATGTATTTAATGTAAATGGATAAAAAATAACTAAATGTATATTACACTAATTCATCAAATTAAAGAGCAAAAGCGTTTTAGATTGTTTCACTGTCAAACATAACGACGGACGGCCGTCACAGTAAGACGAATGTCTTGAAGGTAATAATGAATATTATGACCTCGGTGAAACAGAGATACATATATTATTATCACTCTCTATTTGTTTTGTTTAAAATAAATGTAAACTAAGTTCATCTCGGGCAACTCACCCCACCGCGAAGGCCTGTGGGGCGAGGGGTCGGCGGGGTCGCGACCGGGTCTCCAATCGCAAGTGATCTCTCCGCAGCTGCGCACGCGCACCACGGTCTCTATGCGGGACACGCTCGTGTCGATCGGGGATCTGGCCTGGAAAGGAAATCATCACCCTGAAACGTCTGATCGGAGTGAATCTGCATCATCGGTGACTCGGTGAATCCCTGACCTGACCGGCCACGTCGCTCTGGTAGGCCATCGCCATCTGCTCGTAGACGTCGTACTCGGCCGGTTCGTAGCTCTCGAACTTCTCCTCCTTGTAGCCTCTGGCGTCTATGACGTCCTTGAAAGTGTAGTTGGAGTTCTGAGAGGACGGACGCAGGTGGCTCTCGTCCTTCTCGTAGTCCTGGACGTCCGTCGATTTGGAGTCTTCGTTCTGAAAAGCGGTTTCGGGTAGTTCTTACTTTCTATGTGACGGAGAGCAATAAACATCTTTAAAATCATTTTCATGTAAACCTTCGCACTGTAAACGGATTCCTGGGAGGAGCATTGCGAGTTCTCGTCTGGCTTCACCGGTTCAATTGGCTTCAGCTCCTTCTCTGTTGGTGATTCCTGAAACGTGGAAAGGGTCGTGACATCAACGCAGTTATAAAACCTCGTTAAAGTAAAAAATCGCCAGAAAATCAAGACTCATTTGCTCTATGTCGTAGAATGGTGAACCCATGCAGGGTCCCTTAAATACGAGTGTTTACTTTAATTATTATTTATTTATTCTTTATTTTATTTTTTATTCTTTATTTATTCTGTGAGAAAAGACTGTTTAACGTGCAACATGATATGCCCTTTAAGTAGCACATAACATATACACATATACATATCTTATTGCCCTAAATTAATATTTAGGTTTAATGTCAAACTTATTATAGGTGTTTTGTTCAGAGACATAGAATTGTCTGAGGTATATAGAATGAGGTTTCCTTTCATTTGAAAATCTTCCAAAAAGTAGAAAAATCTAGCGTCGAAATACACATACAGCTCGGATGAGCGTATCAATGCGAGCCCTAGGCCCCAAAGCGTTAACCAAAGCAGTTAATGTTAACCTGATTCTCTCCAACTTCGTCTACCGTACTGGTCTCTGTGTCTGCATCATCCGAGTCATCCTACGCAGCGTGAAAAAAGGGCACAAAAATATTATTTTAATGAATTTTGGTACTTTTTAGTTTTAGTCTCGAACTATATAAAACTGACCTTTAAACAGCATTCACTTTTCTTACTCTCGACGATTGGGCTTTTAGACTCTTCTACTTCTTCCGCCTCTTTCTCTTTTTCATCTCTTACTTTCTCAATCTTTTCTTCGATCTCCTCTTTGACATGTGTATTCCCAACGAAATCGTTCTGTAACTCTTTGACGTTGATGATTTCTCGTGGTTTCTGTCGTCTCGGTGAAAATTCCATCAATTTTGATTCCTCGTCGTCTGTTGTTTTTTCAGTTTTAATGTTATTTAATATGTTCGCGTCGACCTGATGAATGATTTCGTTTTGCGTTTCCGATGAAGTCTTCCCTCTTTTTCGGTTCTTTTCTCTGTTCTTCTTGCTCGTCTTCCGTTCGCTTTCACTATCTGAAGAGGAACTACTGCTGCTACTGCTGCTCACTTTTTTTGTCTTTTTCCTCTTTTTGTCTTTCTTTTTATCCTTTTCCGATTTTCTTTTCTTAGATTTCTTGGATTTTTCTGAAAATGGAATGGAATGTAATTAATTATACAATAGAAGGACGGAAATGTATATACATCATACAAAACTCACCACTGTCAGAGTCGTCTTCAATTTTCTTTTTACTTTTCTTCTGTTTTTCTTTTAATTTCTTCAAAAGTTTTCTACCTATGCGCCGACGCTTAGCCGATTTGGATTTCGCCTTTTTCATTGCCTGAAATATTATACACAATCATTTGATTGACAATCATTATATTTGTTTTCGAGAAAGAACTTTTTTATTAATGAGGGGACTTTGTATTTCGGTAATAAAATTCTCGTGTCAAGGTGTTTGTAATTAAACTCTTCCGAAATGGCTCGACAGATTTTTGTGAAATTTTGTGTGCATATCGGTTAAGCCTGTCATCTATTTTTCATCCCCCAAAATGTTAAGGGCGACCCCTACATTTTATTTTTTTGGGCAATTTTTTTGTATTTTTTTATTATGATACAGTATACAATACAACCCTTAATTTTCACCCCTCTACGATCAACCCCTATTTTATATTATAGTAGATAGTTATTTTTATTGAAATAAAAGAATGTTTCCTAGAAATAATATACATGGCAAAACAACGTTTGCCGTTTGCTAGTATATAATATAATTTATTTGAAATATAATTGCAATTTATTCAATTAAATAAACATATCACTTATACAAGTGAAACTCCATCATCATCATTCATCATTCAAGTTTATATAATCCTACCTTCTTTTTAAGTGCTTTCTTTTTCTTTTTCGAATCTTCTTCGCTGTCCGACGAAGACGATATTGACGTGGAGTGTTTTCTCTTTCTGCTCTTCGCTTTCTCATTTTTCTTCTTGCTAACAATTAAACACATACTCGAGTAAAATCCTACACAATTTTATTAAGAAAGTCAATATCGTCAATCAATTATATTCGTATTTTTCTATCTGCAAAGCAACTTATTTTCATGAGGTTTAGACGAAAATAAACTATAAATAGTTCTGATTTTTCGCAAAAAAAAATCTGATGTTAAATTTAAACCTACTTCATCTTCAGAAAAGATTGCTGATTTTTCTTAAAGAAGTAAATGAAATCTTCAGCCAAAAAAAGGTATTTGAGTAAAGTCTGATGGTCTGAGTAAATTGGTTAAATTTTACTACACATTTGTAGCACGAATCGAATCTAAAATATGTAAGGGAGAAATATTTCGTCTGTTTAGAAACCTCAGTATTTTGATATCTTTAAATATGTAAAGTCAGGATTTAAAGAAGAAGAGATACGAACCTCCTATCATCCTCTTCCACTTCAGACTCTTGACTCCACCCTTCACTGCTCAACTTCATCTTCTTCGTTCTCTTTTCTTCTTCCCTCGTATCGTTATCTTCCTTTCTCTTCTTTCTATTTTCTTGCACTGGTGTGGTACTTCCCGACGTTTCCTTTTTGGTCTCTATCACATCTGGCCACACAGCTTCCATAAATCTAGGAGCAAGCACAAGCCTTCATTTAAAACGTATGTACATGATGCAAAACTTAGAAAGCTAATCTATAGGAAGCATAAAGCCTGAAGCGCGTCTTCTAATAGCATACCTATGGTACTCTCTATCCAGGTCCAACTCTTCTGTCTTAGGAGTGAGAGACCTCCTCTCTTTTCCGAGTGACTGTTGACTGTCATCTGCCTCCCATTCACTCGAGAGTTGCAGTTTACTCTCGACAAGACAATTATTACTCGATGGATACCAGTTGCGACACTTGGATGTTGTCACTTCCGATATTCTGAAAAGTTGGCAAGTTTAAGTATATTCTTTATCCCTATTTAACTTGAAAAGTAGATCGAATGCGAAAAACGGTTAATCTGGAACACAAAAAAGAAAAATCCTACCTTGCCGCATCGGGTAATCAACGAAACGGTGCCACAACTCTGACAGAATCAGTCTGTTCCAAATATTCAAACAAAAACTAGAACTTAAATTTACGTTCCAATAAAACAATTTATACAAAATTCTGGATAAACAATCCTAAAAATATGCATAAATAACACCCAATTTTCAGCATTAAAACAATTAAAATAAATGACACTGATTTGACTTTTTATGAAATATTAATGACTGTCGTTAGATTCGTGGAAACTCTATGCATAATCATATTATTTTCCCCATTAAATAAAATATCACACATTTCACAAGAAATCATTATAATTGCAAAATACAAAGAGAAACTTAAGTATAATGTGTAAAAATCTGCTCAATATATTTTTCTGACATCTTTTGATTTAGTGACATAGTTGTCGAAAAATTAATTGTTATGAATAATTGTAGATTATACTACATTTCTTCAAAACCCAGTATCGCACGTGAAGCAGCCAGGATTTTTATAGTTTCAATTTGAGTTTTTTAAGAAACAAATTTGAATAAAAATTTATAATTTAAAAATCTATTAAACAATAATTCAGATTGTCTTAGTTAATATGAATAATATCACTAATAATATTTGATTTAGAACTTTATAAATTTTTAAATATTTTACAATAAACAAAATTAAATACCAGATAAGTCAGCAGATTTGCAGTACAGAGATATTATGTAGAAATTTTGTACGGTATCATGATACGCTTTCCGTGAAATTTCTAACGATATTTCTTTAAAACTAAACCATGAAGGTTGTCATGGTAACAATAATATAACGCATTCAGTGTCCTAAGCTAATCTATAAACGAAAATTGTCTATTCCAAGAGACAGCTGCAGCTGGGCCACAGTAAGGAAGTATTAATAAGAGTAAACTCACTGATCACATCCGTAAACCCGGTCAACTAAGTTCATCTTGTTGATCTCCAGTTCTTCATAAACGACATCCCTTTCTTTCACACAAGAACATAATTTTGGATTTGTAGAATACCATAGCTTTGGTGTTGATAGTGTCTCTCTGAAACGTGCAATTTTGTTGAATTACGTTTAAAGAAACGATTATATAATATTGAGGAGGACCACGATACTCACTTGTAGCACTTGTTCTTGTCATGCCGAAATAACAACGGCTGACATATTTTCAAAACAAACGTCCATGATTCAAGAGAATCTAAATTGACCTTCGACATTTTATCTGCATTCAACGCATCGTCTAGCTCCTTTTCAATTGAAAGACGAAATTCTACCCCTGACTTGAAACTTTCGACCGTATCACTTGTTTTATAGCCACTTTCAGTTGACCTATACCCGTCTGAGTACTCGTTTTTCTTTTCTTTCTGTACTATTTCAGGTGTAACAGACTCACTGACGGATGTATTTGGTGTATCATCGTTATTTGGTGATTCGTATTCAACCAGCCCCTTATCTTGACTATCGTCTTCGTTTAGCTCCTCAACCTTGATTTCATTTATCACCGATTCTAAAAACGTATCATCCAATGATAAATCTCTTGAAGTATCGTCTAAATCTATGGATTTTTTGTTAGGCGAATCATACAACGACAGCTTTGTGGATCGTACTGTTGCAAATTTATCAATATTTGTCTCTGCATCAAAAATATTCAATACGTCTTCATTATTATCGTCAGTTTCATATTTAAACGTGTCTATTATCGGCTGAATTTTTATTCTATTGTCGGTTGTAACCCTTTTAATAATTTCATTCTTTTTGGCAGCGCTGGCTCTTAGCAACTCTGACGGTTCTTTATAATTCTTTCTTTCTGGTGCTGAACTCTGAGAATCAGATTTATCTGTTTTCGGGCTAGATATATTGGTATCTTCATTATCGAGTGACCAACTATCACAAACTACAAAATCACCAAAGTGAACATCTTCTTTAGCATTAAGTTCAACTTTTTTTGAAACTACTTTTTGTTTTCTATCTTTGGTGCGTTCTTTAATTTTGCTATCTTTTCTGTAATCCGAATAGCGCCTTGAACCGTATTTGTCCTTTCTATCTTTAAAGTCACCTTTCCGCCGATTGTGTTTCTTATCCTTCTCTTCTTTTTCGTCTTTTTTTCTTTGAAATGGATTATCATAGTCAGGCAGTAACTTTCTGTAGTCAAATTTGAAAGGCTTTCCCTCCAGTTTGGCTTTTTTAGCTTCACGAATTAATTCATCTACTTTGGTTGGATCTAAAAAGTTACAAGTAACAATATATGACTACTAATATACTACTATAATTTACTACTATTTACTATAATTGTACATAATGTATGTCAACCTGCTATTAATATTGTACTACCATTTACTAACACCTACACTAAGAGCATATACCTAAGTTAACATTAATATATACTTTAATTACTATCTAAAATCTACCTTGATATTACATAGTTATTGCAAACTCACAAAGTATAGACTTTTTTCTAGCACATGGAGAAACATGCAGTCCAGAATAGATGCGGTACCGGCCTATGTATGTCATAAAGTCATTTAACTATAGTAATTATTTCAGCTTTCAATAAATTTTCCTAACTTAATAATAAACTCTTACATCTGACACAACATCACAGACAATAATCACTTGTTGTCTTTTAGGTGCTTGTAGCATTGGTTATAGTAATATATACTTTATTAAAAAGTACCAATAATGACAATAGTCTAATGTTGTAGTGGAAATTGGTCTTTTACTAGAGTGCAAATTACTTTTACTTTCTTCATGCAGCTGAAATTCTTTAAGATATTAAGACTAAGCCCCATCTTAATGAAGATACTAAAGGATTTGTAAACAAGATTTTAAAAGAAACTAAAACTGCATACTTCATACAAAACCAACCTGTCTTGAATCACAGGTTTATATGCTGATTAATAGAAAATTTGGAAAAGCAACGCTAAAGAAAAATTTTAGGAAACATAGAGCATGATGTTTGCAGAGTATATCCCACTTTATCCCAACATTAAATTCCTTTAAAAATTATCTTTAAGCTGTTATTAAACTTACCTATAAAAGACTTAATGGGTGGCATAGCCTTTGTGGGCATTGCAGTATCACTAGTAGATGATGGACATATCAGGCCCAATGGGATCCCAAGATCAACTAACTCCATCTTTCTCTTCATATCTTCAATATCCGCTTGTGTCCGTCGTTGCAACTCTGAATAGGTATCTGTAAATTGGTATAAAGATGTTGATTATTGCATTTTTTTCTTGCTTATCAATAAAATTGCAATATGTTAGTAACAAATAAATTTCTAATTTTTCATTAAAGTGAAACAAATCTATAATATAATATTACTAGCAAAATAAAATGAATTGTTTCCTCGCAAACAATCATTCTAGGTTATATGAACTATACAAGCAGATGCACAAAGGAAGTATAATAAAAATGTTTCATTTTACCTTTATTAATAGCTGGAAACAAGTACAAAGTTAATGAACAAATGTGCCATACACTGTAATTGCGTTACCTTGCCAAGCCTTTCTTTCTGAACCAGGTTTTGGTGGTTTAGGAAGTTTGGGAACTTTAGGGTCAGGGTCTTCTTCGCGTTTTAGAGTTGGCTTTACTCCACTCAGCTTCCCAATTAACACCATTGTATCTGCAAGTGCAACAAATAAATTTTATATGCAATTAAAAAAAAGACGGTGAATAATCTTCAATGGATTAATCTCAATTTTTACATGTTTAGCTCGAATGTAAAATGTATTCTTCTTTGTTAATACCAATTAAATTTAAAGGAACAGAAAACTAATTTATTTCATATATTGTCAAGAATATATCATGTATATATACATTATTGCTACTGCATTATAAATACATTATTTATATATTGATACAAAAATGATTAATTGATACTCACTGCCGGACCCAGCAGGCCTGGGTGCTATAATTGGAGTAATAGGAGTCTTTTTTTGAATAGAAAATGCTCGCAGGCGTTTCTTTGCATTTTCCACACCTTTAGGAGTTGGAAGCATATTGGAGAAAGAAGTTCTTGGAGGAGTGTTAATTTTGGATTCATCGCTTTTACATTGAAACTAGAAAGGTAAAATAACATGTTAAGCAACAATTCTAAACTCCGAAATCAATAGGCTAGCCAGAGACATATTTTTTTTAAAATCAAAACGAAACTTAATGTATTTCTACAAAACAACATAATATCCAAGTTAGCAAATACGAAAAAGAAAGATTTTTATAGAGTGAAGTACATTTTATTTAAGAATAACATTTTCCAGATTTTAGATGAAACAAAATGATCTTTTTACCGCAGTATTCCTCACGCCTGGAGGTGATGGTTGACTTGTATCATATTCCATAACTGATAATGATAAATTTTTAATATAGTATTATATCGTAAACAATAAATTAAAACTCAATGCAGCGGCTAAAACAATTTTTATCTCTAAATTCAATGTTTTGAAATTTGTTGTTAACAAAAATGCGATTCAATGACGACGATCACCACAGATATAAGATGACAGATCATACATTAGCCAGACTCTAGCAATAGTTTTTAAAAATATACCGTGGACTTTCCAGCAGACGAACTACCCAAGCCTGGCTTGAAACCAACGTTTCGGACTTTATATGAGCTGAAGACCGGCCCAGACCTCAACCCTTTAGACTTAAAATTCTGGTCAGTTCTAGAGGACATGGCCTGCTCTAAACGACACGGTGACATTGAGTCTTTTAAAAAATCTTTGGTGCAAGCAGTGGCGAATTTTCTCTAGTCCACATAAACGCTAGGGAGGTGAGCCCATGGGACCCTTGAAATAAAGAAAGCGCTTCCGATTATAATGACTTGGCTCTTGGCAGGATTAATTTTAAGACCAGTCGTTATTCTAATTGGCTATATTATGAAGTTCATCATTCATGGCCTGAATCGCCAGAGGAAGTTCATCCAGTTTAGACTGAACGTAAATTTGGTGGTCGTCAGCGTAAAGGTGATAATTAGCCGATATCCGCGCTATCAGGAAGTAGATAAAGAAAAAAAATAGAAGAGGCGAAAGTACGCAACCCTGCGGAACACCATTACTTTCATTATTCCACTGACAGTGGGTATCATTGATTTTAATACACTGGCGACGACCATAAAGATAGCTTTCAAACCAGTAAATAGCAGGTGAAACGATTTTTATAGAGTGAAGCAACCCAAGCAGAATTTGAATTGAAAGCATTGCTAATGTCAAGCAGAGTGAGAGCAGTGAGCTGCCAATCTCTCGGTGGATTTCGTTTTCGTCAGAAACCTTAACTAATGCAGTCGTGCTATGCTCCGGGCGGAAACCAGATTGGAGAAGGTCTAGAATGAAGTTCTTATTCAGAAATCCACTAAGCTGCGGTTGTTTAAGTCGCTCTAGAGCTTTAGATAGGAATGGTAGAATAGAAATGGGCCTTAAGTCAGAAAAGTTAAATAAATCAGGCCGTTTGGGAAAAGGAATAACTAAACTATCCTTCCAAGTAGTAGGGAATTTACCAGTAGTAACTGAAAAAATGAAGATATGAGTAATGACTTGAAGAACAGCTGGCAAGATAAGTAAGATTATAGCACGACTAACTTTAACTTGGTCACAGCCGACGAGATGGACAGAGTGCAACCCTCCACTTCGCGCTCTGTGAATTCAGTGAACTGAAAAGGTATGAAGATAGCAGTTGGTAGAGATGTACCTTATTGAGTTTCTTCCTAAGAGAAGGTGCTTATCGTGAGCAGTAGAGGAGGTGAAGTGAGAGTTAAGGTTGTTTATATAAATTTCTGAAGGTAGGTATAATATTTTGTGCCGATCTGCCAACTCCCAAGGTTTTGAGGAACTTCCAGATTTTCGTCGTGGATAATAAATCTGCCTTTGACCATCACGACAGCGAGTATTACAACGATTACGAATTACTTTATATTTTTCGCGCTCGGCATCAGATTTGGCAGTTCTTATTTTAGCTATGGCTCTGTTTCTTTTGTGAATTGATCTTTTTATCCCATCAAAGAGCCAGGGAGTAGGTAAATGTCTCAAAGGGGCGTGCTTATCATAGAGGTTCGTGATGGAAGAAGTGAACAACTCAACTACAAAGAAATTGTTTTTAGTTTTGACGGTAACACTTGTCACGCACAGTCGTTTCACAACTGAGCGTTTTTCAAGGCAGTTTTTGCCGCGCACCACCACTTTATGTAACCAGCTGTCCACTGAAGAAATTCCGAACCAATTCGACTTAGGGTCCTTCAAGAAAAGAGCGTACCAATTCCTAAAAGGCCGGCAACGCACTCGCGAGCCCTCTGGCATTGAGTGTCCATGGGCGGCGGTATCACTTACCATACCCGTATGCTGCCCGTTTGCCCCCTGTTCATTAAAAAAAAACAATTAATTTAAAAAAAGTCTAGCAACTGATTATATATTAATCTTCCTCATCTTGAATTTCAAAATATTTGGGATTTTATTAGTTACAATAATTTGTATTTTGTGTGTATATATGTACCAAATAGTGATGTATGTGATTTGCAATATATTGTCTGATCTTTTATTATTCAGGGCAGTTTTTAACATATTTTTATAAGGTACAAATAAAAATTATAAGTAATTCAATATTTCATATTTTTATATTTTATAATAAAAAACACTTATACTACAATACTTTTTTAACTTAACTTATATCCAGGCTGTGTAAAATATTAGGTATATATAAAAGTATAAAATATTATATTTAAATATACCTATTATAGTATTTAAACTTTCATTTTAGCAGTTCATAAAATCAATCATTATCAATAGCATTCAGTCCATGTATTTCTATATATGTGTGTGACATTCCTTATTCAACACGCGAGCTCCTTAAATGCAGCAATGAGATAATGTAATTAAGCAATGAGATATTGTAAAAGAGCCTATAAAGTAATTGTAATCCAGTTTTATTAAGGAAAATTATTCATAATCCAATAAAACAGGCTGCTTATGAAAAAGGACCATTAAATTTAGCGATTAACTGAATTTCAAAATAGACCCAGGTAAAATTGTTTCTAATTAATTAACCTAAATAAATTAATAAGAGAATATATATAACATGTAATTTATAATGTTAATTTCCTTAAAATATATTGCTGTCATTAATCTGTGCAGTCTGATCACTTGGTGTAATCATAAGTTGAGTGAGAACATCATTTAGCTTCAAATATATAACTGGCTGAATTTGTCCTGCAAATATAAAATGGTTATTTTTTTATATCAAATCTAATAACATACACACATTTATAAAGTAGTAAATGAATAATTTATCAAAGATTATATGAAGATTACATCATATATGTATTTGACTCTGGCAGATGGCCTAATCAGGTATTACAGCCCAATAAAATTAATATGATTTTAATATTGAGTAGAATGACTCAAAAGACATCACTATTAAATGTCAAACATACCTGACTCTGTGCTTGTATTAACAACAGATAAGGCGGCCATAGCTTCACTTTTATCATCTTCACATTTCATATTATTTACATCTGCAAACACAATTTGTGTTGGTATTTCTGATCCATTTTCAATTACATTGTTTTCATATTCAGATTCCACCGCTGGCTTTAAACTTATGTTGTTTGTTACATTAATTACGTCAACTGAACTTTCAGTTGTCCGAGCCTCTTTCTCCGTATTCCTTAATGACTTGATTGCTCTTTGTATTTCATTTCTTATTTCACATTTAACATTTTCTGGAAGGTTGACTATACCTGATGTTTTTCTATATTTAGTAATTGGTTCATCATCACTAGAATCTTCAACTTTTAAAGCACTAGTCTTATTTTCAGATTCAATTAGTTCTCTCCATTTATTTATAAACGTGTCTGCTATTTTCTGAAAACAAGTAAGGTCACAAAGGATTTATGTTTAAGTACCATTATTAAGCAGCGAAAGATAAAATGTATATGAAATTTAAAATAGCAAGTACAGGTTTGTCAGTGTACATACTTGAATTAAAACTGTTTTACTTAAACATTGTGATATAAAGGATGCAACTAATTAATTTTAAATGGTAATGATTTAAATTGTTGTAATTGGATTTTTGACAAAATTACTTTTATGACTTCATACTTACAAACTTAATAGACTTTGGTATTCTCAACATATAGTGGTCCTCATGTAGCTCAAGCATCTCACACTTTTGACAAAGATCATAGTTGTTGCACATAACACATTTATATCGGAAACCAATAATTTGTTCTGAACATACATTGCACATAATACCTTCGTGTACAGTAGGGAGGATATCTTGTTCTAGAAAAGAAAATAATGATTAAGTAAAATATCAAATAAATGGTATTGAATTTAGACAATCTAGATCAAGATCTATTTTAAATATATTCTAACAGATGTATAAATGACCAATTACCTGGTACTGATCCAGGTAGTCTTACTGATGGAACTGCATCAATATTTAGATGTTTATTCTTTATAGAAGAAGGGGGAAAATGCCTTGAACAGAATCTTAAATTTCTTCTCAATTTTTCCATATCTTGATTTAGAAGATCTTCTTTACCAGCTGCTTTCAACCATTGTTTCTGACTAAAAATATACAATTTATGGAATATTTACTATAGTTGTACTGCCCTAGCTTTATAAGATTATACATAATATTTATTTCCTTAAGTATTTTGATTTTGAACTTCGCTAAATATAAAGAATTAGGTGAAAGGTGTCACAAATGAAATCTTTTTGAAAAAAAAATGTTTTGCAGCTTTTAAAAGATTTTATGCACTTTATAATAATGTTTAAGCTAGAAATAAAACATGTAATATAACTACCGGTGTTTTTGCTTTGGTAAACTGTAGAAATTTAAATGTCTGTTACTTTTGCTATTACGTCCGCATCCAACCACACAACAATAGTTAACCATTTTTATTACGGCGTTATTCCTTAAATGATTAAACACAATTATGTTTTAGCTTTATTTGAAATCTAAAAATAATATTTACATTTTACGCCTCAAGGCTCAAGGCAGTTATACCCGTAACCACAGAGTATGTATTTACTTTAGAATAGCTTATAATATAGGATATTAAATATCGTCAGTCACAGATATTTTTGTCAAATTAATTATTTTTATGAATTTATTACAATTATGGTAACGAATATGAAATATTAAAGAAAATGTAGTGGTTACATTTAACATTAACGTACATAATATACAAAATATCAAGCTTTATATTCTGACGCGTGCAGTGTCCACGAGACAAAAATAACCATATCACCTTAATACACTTTCTATTAAAATAAGGCATCGCAACGTGAAATGAAATGAAAGGCTTTAAAAAAGATTATATTAGTTTATTACATAATTCAGTCTGATAAGAAAATATTTAAAAAATTTATGAACCACACTTTCCATCTTGCGCTTGACAGGTTCCTTCGGAAGCAGTTTTTGTCTCTTTCTTATCCTTCTTGATAGGCCCAGTCTGTGTAATGGGAACGATTCTTTCACCTTTTGAATCCACTTCTTTTCTAGGCGCCGTAATCGTTAAGATACCATCACTAGAAAGTTGAGATACCACATCTTCCGACTCTACCCCATCCGGTAAAGAGTATTTCCTTACGAATTGGCGTGAAATTGATCCATGTTCATCTCTTTTTTCATCATGTTTTGCTTCAATCATTACATAGCCATCACCAGTTTTGACGTTTATTTCATCTGGAGCAAAATGTTGTACATCCAAATTAATCTGAAATTTCTGCTTGTCGTTAACAATAGTTGATCCAAAATCCCGAGTGATTTCATCGAGGTATCTCCACGGGCGAAAGTAATCTCTGAGCATCCAGGGCGTCATCATGCTTGTTATTAAAGCATCAGGTGTAAGTGCCATACCAAATTCTTGATCATGCAAATGATGTTTCTTCTTTTCCTCGCAATTTTCTTCACTTAGAACTGTTGTGAAGAGTATAGTAATAAAAAGCAATGTTATCGACTTCATTTTGTATAGTTTAGTAAATTTTCTTGAAAAATTCCGTATTACAGATGTTATGTATCGCGCACTTCGATTGTTCAAATTCAAAATACATGCACTAATCGCGCGCTTCTTGCTTATATAGCCTGACTGCCATCTACCGTCGAATAGATAATTCTCGAATTCTGACGTGTCCTTTACATTTTATCAACATGTTTTATCTCCACAATGCGATAAGACGTTGATATTGAGTTAAATTAATAAATCTATAAATGTAATGAATATTGTTATAATTTTATTTATAATTAATTATTGTACTTAAGGAAATGTGACATTCTAAAGTCTAAACTATGGCTATACTTTGTATTTTCCTGCCATCTACCGGAGAGTAGCTTTCTTAAAAACTGGTCTATACCACTGTATATAATATTGTGGTAGGTTTAACAAGTTCGAGGACGATCAATACATGTTCCAGGGTTATCTAGAGTCTAGACTGAATATTAGTGGTTCTCAACATTACTTAGCATAAGAGAAATAACAATTACAATAAACACATATATTTAAATTATTATAATTATATAGATTTTATTGTAATAAAAAGATAACGAATTTTAGGGAATTTTTAAAGACAACTTTTATTTTACTGTCCACCCTAAAGTATTCCGTTTAGTCTACGTGTCTTACTAGTCTACTTTGTATTCGATGTAAACAATGATTTCTGTTTCGAGATCATTCGGCTTTAAAAGAAGCCAACATGCTCATGCCTTAGTTAAGACTTTTGGAACCACTGATTCACGTTATTATTACTCATTGCTCTCACACATTGTGCGGCCGGACATGCAGATAATATTATTTTCTTTATAGGTACTTTAAGTATTTTTTACATAGATAGATCTATCGAGAACTTTATGTACCTAATCCGAATGAATCTACAAAATTATAACCAACTATTATAGAACTTGTTCCACTTGCTATAGGATTTAATTAGTAGGTAGGCTAGTTAATTTTTAAGGTTTCTAAGTAAGGTAATTATATATATTGGTTTGCAATTTTAAATTGATTTTTATCGAACAGTTAAAACTTACCTTAGAAGTGAATCGCATTTTTGTAATAATAAATTTATATCTATTTCTTAATAAACATTGAAAAATTTAAAATATAGTTATAGTTAGTTTATTTGATTCAATTTTTATTTTGAAAATAAATAGGTGTGTAGTTTTTTCAAACATGTATTTATTTAGCGATTGACCTTCATGAAGAGCCTATGTAAGTGTAACTGTTATGTACAAATATAAAAAGTAAACAAACATAAGTACCGTACGTATACTTAAATATAAAATCTATAAGAGGGCGTCTGGAAACCGCACACAAACAAATTTTACGTTGAAGTTGCACACTATGACAACAGATGCCGAATAGTCTAGAATGTCCAGGAACATCGCCCGTCGCCTAAGCTTTGTGTGTGTTCTAGACGCGCACACGTAAACAAGTATTTCTAGATTGTTCTACCTGTTACTAGATGGCGCTACGTCCACAGTATATAAGCTGTGCCGGCCGGCGTCTCGACAAGTATTTTTCGGAAAGCGATAGCGAAGACAACTTGTGACAAACGCACTGCGAATATACAAACAATGTCTCTATTACCGTTCATCCTTGGCTGCGAGCGTCCTCACCGAGTGCTGGATCAGGATTTTGGTGTGGCTCTCACGCCTGAAGATTTGCTGACCGCGGCTGTGACACCAATGCTGTCCAGGGACTACTACCGACCCTGGCGTCAGCTGGCGGCCGCAACACGAGACTTCGGTTCAACTATCAAGGCGGATAAGGAGAAATTCCAAGTAAACTTAGACGTTCAGCATTTTGCACCAGAGGACATCACGGTTAAGACCGCTGACGGCTACATTGTGGTTGAGGGAAAGCACGAGGAGAAGAAGGACGAGCACGGCTTCATTTCTCGGCAATTCTCTCGGCGGTACGCACTGCCCGAGGGCTGCAACCCAGATACTGTGGAGTCCCGGCTGTCCTCCGACGGTGTTCTCACTGTGGTAGCTCCAAGAACTGCACCAGCTCTGAAGAATGAGAGATCAGTTCCGATCGCTAAAACCGGTCCAGTCAGGAAGGAGATCAAGGATCAGACATCTCAAGCGAATGCTACTGCTGACGGAGAAAAGTGAAGATAAAAAGCTTTTTCTTGTAAACTCATTTATATTGCAGTGTTTATGTGAACGGCTTAATTTCCTATTTGTATTACGTTAAGTACACAATAAATGTCTTTTTTTGCTAATATTGTAATACCGAGTTTTATTTATTACATATCTGGAGTTTCCATGAATATATCATAAAAATAAATTTATTTGACACTAAATCCTAAAAACTGAATTAACATTTTTATTTTATTTGCATTTATCAAGTATCAATGCTTACAAAATAATTCATCACATTGCTTTAAATTATTTTCAAAAGTAGGTACCTAGTGAAATATTAATTTCAGTCTTAAAAATACTAAATTTTACAATTCTTTCTACCATATATTTAAGATTCTCAGTCATTTAAAATTAATCAAAGAAATAATATGTGTAAAAAAATTAAACCCTGTTTAATAGATCTTGTTAAAGTCAAGTCGGATAAACATTTAAATATAACAAATCCTACACAACTACAGACAAGGCAAATATTTATTTATTTTAACTATACAACTACCCTAGATGCCAAAGCCATAGTTATGTAACATATTTACCGTAACATAAGATATTATGTTACCGTACCCTAACAACGGTAATTAATTTGACATTGCTTTTGCGAATTCGCAATTAAATTTTATTGTAAAATCGATCGTTTCGGATACAGCATTAAATTAAGCCCTCGCAACGCTAGAGGCTTCGCACTCGTTAAGAGGGTTTGGTGCCACAAATTCGTTCTGTCCCAAGGGACTACAAATAACCTTCGTTTCCGCCATCTCGAATAGCCGATTGGTCCAAATAATAGTTCTTGCAAAACAGTAGGATTACTAATAATTCTTAACTTATTGTAAACAACCATTCCTCACACAAAGTTGGACAATAAATGATATGTACCAAAAAGCCGTGTAAATTTATTCTGAATGCGCTCCAACGTGACAGTAGGTACTTCGTCTCATGCGGGGCCCAGACTGACGAGTGATCAGTGAAACTTCTGGTCAGCTTCTGGTGATTATACAGGGGTGAAATAGCTTGGTTGTTCGTGAACGTTGATTTAGGCAATTCAATAATAACTCTCAATAAGCACGCATGCTACTGAACAAATTTTAATTAATTAAGATAGTGATGTTTATAAATTATAAAAGCTTGCCAACGCTCGGCACACTGATACAATGGTACAAGAAAAATTAAATACAATATTTATTGTGACAAGCACTTATAGGCAAACAATATACACAAAGAGATAATAACAAGAAATTAAACAAAACAATTAAATTATAAAACTAAAATCGATTTTAAAATGTGAGATGAGCAATTATGCATATCCAGACCCAGCTCGTTTATCAGAATGCTAATCTGGACATCGGTGAATTTTGGTACACGAAATTTAAATTTTGTTAAAAGTTTGGGGAAATCAACGTGTTTGTTAAGTATCTCAAACGATACTCCGCACGAGACTATTGTATAATATAATTTTTGTTTTGCTGTTTCGGTATCCTTTAGTGTTTCTCGTGTTGTAAATTAACAAAGTTTCAAAAAATAACCAACACAATTGGTTTTAAAACGTTTTTTGTAATGTCCTGGTGTTCGGTAAACGTTAGTTTATTGTGAAAAAGTACCCCCAAATCACGAATTACTGTTTCTTCCTGATCTATGCGACCTGTTTGATAGTTGTAAATTATAATGTCCCTTTTGAAAACCTCTTAGTTGTATTAAAAGTACAAGCAAACAAAATATACTTACAATACTTACGTGCACGAATTCTGGAAAATATCAATTTCTTTGCGAATTATTTTCTAGCTTACTGTTTTAGATTCTAGCTTTTTATTAAAACACATGATAAATTAAAAAAAAACAATTTCTAAATATTGGTATATTTTCAAAAATATCATATTACATGACCTGCATTAATCTATTTACAAAAATAAAAAAAAACATAACTTATTTCAATAGAACTGCGTTGAATACAATTATTGATACAAATAAAAATGTCTACATTACAATTTTTCGACTTTGCGCGAACTACTTAATATATACAAAGCGATTTCGATATAAAATTATCAAAAGGATTTTTTTCTTAACCTAACTTAAAATATAGGCTGCGCTTCTCAAGTTTTTGAACTATTTTCAACAAATTTAAAACTAAAAAAGATTATAAACATTAAATTTGATATTTTAGTTACTCTTCAGTTTATTTTGGGTTATGCATACCCTTCTATTAAACTATAAAACGTCGACGTGTCATTAAACAAAGAAATAGTAAGAGAGTTAAGACTAGAAATACAATATTTAAGCACGCATAGAGGAATAAAAGTAAACATTTGTTGTTCGTAGTTTTGACAGAAATTGCGGCTTAACGAAATCATGCCAGACATGGGAAACACAACTTCACAAAATAATTATTTTAAAAGTAATAGAAATAGGATTGTGCCAGAACTTGGTTTTAGCTGTAATAGAAAAAATAAAGCTACCATTTTTTTAAAGATTGTATAAGCATACCACAGTAATGCGATATTAATTTGAACTCCTAAGACGCGAATTACGTAAAATAGTATACATTAATTAACCTAATTAAGGTATTTTATAGGTGGGCTAGTTTGGTACATGAGACATAATTTAGTACCTGTCATTTTTAAACTTTTTTTAGGTATCTATAAATTGTTATTTTAAGATCTATTATTAGCAACTTTCAGCGAAGTTGTACTTTTCGTAAATTAATTTAATGTCCTGTTTTTTAGTAAATTTGTTTAAAATATCCAATAATTACGTCGTGTCAAACATATACGTGTATATATACTGATGGCAACACACATTTGACGGTGTGTTAGGGCTTAATCTTTTTATCTAGAAGTAATAGTATGTGAATCTGGCAACAAAACACATGCCGTATTAGGCCGTCGAGGTATACCATTTTACGCATTCACGCAATCTTCGTACGAAATCTAACTTATCTTCTATATTCATACAAAAACCTACAGCGTTCTTAAAAGCTAACACACTTCAGTCGCTCACCTGGCTTGTATCAGGCTTTTCTTGAACACAATTAAGAGATCATTTAGCGTCAAATATTAATGGCAATACTACACTGTGTCTGTTTGGTTTATAGCAATGATCGTTTAATAGCGCCATCTCCTTTCGAAGGTCGGCGGTCATCACGGCTACTTTAATTTTGGATGCCGAGCTTCTGAACAGTGACTTGGTGCTTCGACCAAACCAAAAAATAGCAACAATGGATGATTAATGTTTTTTAGCTTACAATTTATATTTTATTCTCTATCTCAACGATTAATTTTGGCGCTATGTCATAATTTCTTGTACGTCTACTTTATAATTTTCGAAAACCACTCTCGGGCGTGAATGTACTGCCAATATTGATTGAGTATTAAAACCGAGCCTCAGCCTGCAGATACAAGCCAGCCACGTCCTTAAGGACTCATTGAGATATTTATAAAACATGCGGCAATATAAAGCCAACGTATACGTGTATACGCGAACACGTACGTATCTTAACGTATTAAGAATTTGACTATGTACTTAAATAGGACACGTTAAATTATAAAAATCCATATATTTTAACTACATTTTTTAATAACCGTTAGCAGCCAATTCAACTTTATTATGAGTAATTTTGTGCATTGTCTTTACCGCGTTTTATAAAAATCTTTCCCGAATTGTCGTCTCAAACGTAGCAGCTACTTCGGAGAGCTGATCGAGTAGCTCCTGCATTTGATTGTTTTAATACCTATTTGTCTATACAAGTGTGCAACTGTGATGTTATCGAGACTTAAAATCTATTGCGTGCTTACGTGAGATAACTTATATAAATAATACTAATTTATTGGATTATCTATGTGCTCGCTCTATACTGTATTAATATATCGATATAATTTTAACCAGATCAAAAAGAATCTATAATAATTTACCTACTGGCTGGTATTGTCCTACTATATATTTAAAATACTCTTTAAATATTTTCAAAACGTTGTATGCTAGGTGAATAAAATTTCAATAAAATTTTCCTTATCGTCCGATGTCCGAATGTTACAATTTCTTATAACACCACAGTTACACAAAATAACATACGAAAACTTAATTAACTTAGCCTATTTAAAAATATAAACAGTCACTCGTGGCCCTCCTTTAATTAAAACGGTAAATTCACCGAGGTTCATAAGCCGTGCACACTGACGCGATATTCCCCAATTTCCAACCGAATTATAGATCAACAGTTATCTCTTTCGCATTATTATTAAGCTCCTAAAGGGTAGATTGCCGTTTCGTACCATTACTTAATACAACAATAGTGGAGATTTAATTATTAAAAAAAATAAAACTAACATTAAAAAAATTGTCGTCAAATTCAACTGTTTCATGTTCAGGAGCTCATTGTACTTAAACGAGTTGATGTTTTAATAATTTCTCGAAAGGTCTCAAAAACTTGAAATTGGGGATCATGTTTGAGAAGTTCATATTGAATTTGGTACCCAATGATTTGATTTTGTTCAAAATAAAATTGCATGCATTATACTTTTTAATGTGATATTTACAATGACTTTCAGCATGCACGCGTCGGGGCATAGATTTTGGCCAGGTTTCATAAACCCTAAAAAGAAACAAAAAATGCTTCGTCCGGCCGCTCCTTTACCAAAAATAAATACAATTTTTCTCTTTGGACATAGTTGCAATTGGTAGAAGACCAGGGTAATAAAATGGGAATTTAGGATAGATTTGATCACAAAAATGCCAAAAGCAAAAAATACAAACTCCTCGCTCGACATTTCGAAAGTATTAAACATTGTGAAGTAACCATTTTATTACCCAGCCCGTTGATTAATACCAATATAAATAAACGCTCGCAAAGCGGATACATCAAGCGTGTACTTAATACTAAACCTTAATATCTGGAAACTAAAAACAAAAAGTATAACAAAACCGTCAGATCTCCTCGCTTCGAGACAAACTTACAACTCTACCTGCCAATTGTCGCTGAGGGTGATTTCGTGATTTTTATAGGAAAAGTCCAAAATCTCAATCGAACTTAGCACCCATAATTTGTGTAAAAACAGTACTAAAAGTACACGATAGGGGGCCGTCATCGACAAAAACGCCCCACCGAACGCACAAAGTATGAACCAAAGAATTCCTTTCTCACTGACGATATAAAAAATATCTTTGTTTTTTGGAAATCATAACCTAATTAGGAAAAAGGACAACGTACATCGAGGACATAATCGTCAGTGAGAAATGTAACAAAAGTATAAAAAAATAGATCGATTTCGTTAATCAGTACAAAAGGTCATTAGAAAAGATTACACCTATATTTGTGTCTCACAAATCGCCCCGAATTCATCATTTTCTGTTTAGCTGTCGTCCAGTAGATTGTGGAGCTCCGCGTAGTTCAGTATGGCACGGTGGAGGAATTCGTATTGGAGCTGAAAAAAGAAATGGTGGCGTCATTATGAACGAGGAGAACGCGTTAGCAGGCGACGAGATATTAAAAAAAAAGTGTGGCACTCGGGGACTGCCGTGGTAAAGCTATTGCACAGCATTTTTTATGAATAGATGCAATTATATTTATTTATCTTTTATTTGAGAGATGTGAGACGCAGTATGCGTTCTGTCCCGCTCTAACGCGTATTGGTCGCACCTATATTACGTCATCGTGTATTAAGTTTTTATTTTCGTTATGGAATTTCTTGATTCGGTCGCCGCGCTCTAAGCCCGCGTTAAAATCTATGCAATAGCTTAAATTTTTTTAAACGAATATAAATGCTTTTCGGCAATGTTAGTCAGTAAAAGTTTGTCTCTAAAAGATTTATTTACATTTAATTGGTAAAACGTTATGTTAAGAGACTTGAAGACAAGTGATAGCATAAAGAAGATATAAAAAAGATACTGATATTGTGTTTCTTATGTATTATTTAATAATGTTTTATTATATTTTATTTTTCTGCTTTTCACATTATCGTATTGGTTTATTACTATAAGGATAGTGTATTTTTGTGAATAAATATCTAAAGGTATGAAAAGTGTAGTTAAATAGCACCAGCGGTCTCACCACAGTGTCGATGGTGTTGGTCCGTTGCGAGCGCAGCTTCCGGGCGACGGCGCTCACGTCCACGCGTCTCTCGACTCGGAGCTGCCACGTCAGGATGCACAGCGCCACGAACAGGGCCGACCGCTCCGTGCCGTATCTGAACATTGTGCGTGTTTACGAATCTATATACTAATACTTATGTACACGCGTTAGAAGTTACAAAAATTATTGGAACGAAGTTCCTTATCGCGCGTTGTGAAAGGGGGCTCGACGGAATAAATTCTTACGAAAAGTTGTCACGACACTTTTTTGCTATTTGCTATTGTAATCCACTGGTTCTCGTCCGATCACCGAAGTTAAGCAACGTCGGGCGAGGTCAGTACTTGGATGGGTTGCCGCCTGGGAACACCTCGTGATGTTGGCTTTTTTTTCGTCGTAAGATTGGTGTCGAGAAAATCTATCATACTGTTATGATACCAATTAACATATAAATTAATCGAAAGGAATTTCGTTCTATCCGGGTGTCCCTTGACACCTCTACAGTTTTATTATACGTTTGTAGGAAAACGACACTAACAATAGAAAAAAGGTATTTAATACATCGAAAGTTTTATTATAACACAATATCTAATTAAATAAAGTTTATTTAAATATTACAAAAAAAATATTCTAACTTCAGGTGTCGGTTTTTTTGTGACGATATGTAGGTGTCGGTTTTTGTGACGGTGTGCTCACGCATCGTGAAAATTTCCTCTCATCATTTTTCCCTAACGCGGCAAAAGAAGTATAACTGCAAAAAGCATCAAGACCACCACTCACTGGCAATGCACCAAGACGGGCCGCGTGTTGTCGTGGTCGGATGGCTGCGTGCGCTCGGCCAGCTCGCACAGGCCCCGCGTGACTTCGGGCACGTGACCCGCCGCCGTCGGCCAGCCGTGGTACTGCAGCTGCCGCACGGCGCACCAGTCGCCGCTCTGAGGCACAAACATTCACAACAATAGTTAGTAATTCTTGACTACCTCCAAAATATACATAAATGTATTGTGTATTAGTTTACTTTATATTTAATGCTCTTTTTGATAATTTTCAGACAGACAGACAATATCCTGAAAAAAAAACCCTACTTTTTGAAACACAAACTCAACTGTACTTCTTTAAGATATTATGAATAAAAATTGTAATTTAATTTATTCGATTTAAATAATAATAAACGAAATGATCATAAAAGTGTAAATACGTAGCGCGATCTGGTAATAGTGTTTAAAGTTACAATTAAATTTTCCTTATACTCTGATTTTGTTCCTTTTTTCATGTAAAAGTGCTTGTAATTTGCCTAACAGTTAAAGTAAAAATGAAAGTCTTAAATTTGATTACATCCTGATAAAACGTGATCGGCCTCACCTTGTTATTGGTAATGGTGAAGTGTCTCCTGGTGTAATAGGGGCAGGACTCGCTCTCCTCGTACTCCACCGAGATGTGCTCGTACTGCACCGTCCCGTCGTCCCAGTACCGCGGACACTTGCCTTCACCCAACTGCAAAGTGGAGTATTTTATTACTGTCACGCCTATTTTCAAGAACCTTTATAATCTTGGGAACAAATATTAATTCTTTTTCTATAAAAAAAAATTGTACACTAAAATGCATTAAATGATTAAACTACTATTCGTACGATACATTCTAGAGTTAAATTACATTTGAAGAGAAGAAGAGCTAAAAGAGAAACTCACCTCGCTGAGCATGACGATAGTGGAGACATTGTGCTCGGAGACCATTCGCCAGAAGTCCATGATGGTGTTGGGGAGTGGGTCTTGTGTGATTATGAAGCCTTCTGAATTGTCGTAACCTTCGTGAAAGTAAAAATTATTAAATTTAAACGTTTTTGTAGAAAAACTCTAGGGTTTTTTTATTTTTAAATTTTACTAGTTTTTTCAAAATAATAAATTTCCTCACCCTCGATAAACGACGCGTTGATGTACGTGGAGTAGTCCCGACCGGGCAAAGGTGCCAGGATGACCCTGTTCCGGTCGTAGGGCAGACAATCGGCGGATCTGTTCCGAGATCTCACTTCCTCTCCGCCTCCCGCCGCACACGACTTGGCGCTCTCGATAACTGGCGGACGGACTAATTTCTGAAAAAAATAAATGTGATAGTTTTTTTTTGAAACATAAAGCAGGTAGGATGAACCATCTCACCAGTTCTTGTCGTCCGTTCTACTCCCTTGATTTGAAAGCAAATTAATAGTACAGGAAAATATAAAATTTGCAAGTTTGAATTGGAGCAAAATGAATTTTACCTCAAACTCCATTTCCATGAGGCTCTTGTCGCTGCCCTCGGGCGTGTTCCGGAGTCTGTCGATGGCGCTCTTGAGCCGCGAGGCCGGGATCTCCGTATCCCCGAAGTGAGCGTACTCCACTAACGCACGGTATACGAACACGTATTGTTTCTGCAATTGTATGTATGTATACCCCATTAATTGTGATTGTCTAACACAGACCAAACATTTATGTTTCCATATAAATTTGTGAAATTTTACCAAAAAATTTTACGTACAATTATGTACGTAACGTAACGTACTAATAATATAAAATTAAATATTTTTTTAAAGTATTGAATGAATGACTGACCAGTGATTGCACAAGGAAATTCCTCTGCGCCCGCAGCTCAGCCACACAGTTGAAGACGGACACGCAGTTGGTATCGCGTAGTTGCTCCAAGAGGCAGTCGAGAGCCACCAATGTCCCGGTTCGACCCACCCCGGCCGAGCAATGGACCACTACTTCTCGGGACACTGCTACCGACCACGCCTCGTTCACGCGCTGAAACGAGCGTCAGTTGTTCTCAACAAGTGCAAGGTACAAGGAGCCATTATACCAGCTCAGGTACTTTATTGATAATATGTTCGTGGCAGAGTGCGCCGAGAATTTACGCATACGATGTATCTGATAGGAAAACAATCCGCCAATGCTCCAGTGCCTAGGCCTCAGATATTTAAGTTCGAAGGAGATATCGACCGCCATTACTATTAGTACCCGCAAAGACTATCTCTCGAAAAGGCACACATGACACAATGTATGAAAATAATTTATGAAATGCATAGATTAAAAGACGTAACTGTCAGTTAAACTAATAAAAGGTCTGCTTCATGTCAGTTCCTTATGTGTGTGTGGTATAAATGGGAATAGTTGTAGCATCTATAATGTGTAATGGTAGATAATTTAATGGAATAAATAAAACATTTTCGTGTCCGTAACCGATCGTGTCAACTATACCTTGATGAACTTGAGTATAGAGTGAGGGTGCTCGGGCGCGGCGAAGTCCTTCCACATGAGGAAGTGGTACTGACGCACGAGACGGCTTTCGCTCTTCGTCTGGGGAGACGTCGGGGCGCTCAGCTCGCCCATGCCGCAATCTGTCATTTTTGGCATGTTTAAGTATATTATAATTAATAATCAGCTACCTCTAAATTATTTATATTAAAAAATAAATCAGTGGCGCTACAACCTCTTTAGGTCTTGGCCTCAGATTTCTGAATCTGTTTCATGATCATTTTTTAAATCGAATAGGCAAAGTAGGTGAATCAGTAAAGTAGGTGATCAGCCTCCAGTGCCTGACACACGCCGTCCAAGACATGTCGGTTTCCTTACGATGTTTACCTTCACCGTTCGAGCAAACGTTAAATGCGCACAAAGAAAGAAAGTCAATTGGTGCACAGCCGGGGATCGAACGACCTCAGGTATGAGAGTCGCACGCTGAAGCCATTAGACCAACATTGATCTTTATATATATTTATATTATCCTTCCTGGGGGTACTATGGGGCAGACAGACAGGATGCTCAATGATATGGACAATCATATTGCCAGAGAACTCGCAAGTGCTTTGCCGGCGGGAATAACCCGAAGGGGTAGGCAGAGACCACAGATCTCCACTTGCTTCATTCACTTTCATGACATTCACCATGTGTGTGTGTTGTCCCTTCTCTAGTACCTCCTGGATTTGGTCCAGGTATGTAGGACAAGAACCCAATCTACTTGTTAACCGCTTCTCATTCATCAGTTCTTGTGCTCTTTTAACCCACTAAATAAAAATGGAATTCTGACCTCCGTTTCGTTTCGCGTTTCCATTATTCTCAACCACCGGTTGGCCATCAGAGTTCAAAGCCTGCTTCGATATCCTCAGCTCCCGGACTATGTAGTCCGAATATCTGCAATATTGATGATTATCAACAATTAACAGTAATACTGTATAGCAATTCTTAAACAATCATTTTTTAATGGGTTTATTAGCGAGTTACAAACTGTGATTACCCAAATAAAGCAGTAAACTTATGTTTATTATATTAATTATATTTTGTAAAATACTTGTTTAGTAATATATTTTTATGTCAATTTCGACAATCAATTTTATAATATAATATGCGTAGTAAAACTAAATATATCCAATATCCATCTTACATTGTAAAGGTCTTTTTAATTATAATGGCTTGTCTTCAACAATCCACTTCACAAGACACTTTCCTTTGCTAACTAGCGAGCTCTGGAACCGACTCCCAGTTGAGGTCTTTCCCGGGAGATACGACCTCCAATTGTTCAAAGAAAGAGTATACTCCTCCCTAAAAGGCCTAGGTCAATAAAAAAGCACGTACCTCTTCTCGGAAACATGATGAACCGTGATATTCCCGAAGGCCCGACTCCCGCGGACCTCGTCCGGCCAGTACTTGCTGCACTTCACCTTGGAGTACTCCTCCAGGTTGGTCAGCATCACGATCAGTTCCAAGCCGTGTTCCCATATCATCCGCCAGAAGTCGTTCACCGTGGTCTCCGTTGGGCCTTGGGCGCAGATGAACTTCTTCCGCTCCTGGGATAAGACTTTTCTTTAGAACAGATTGTGCTAATTTATTTCAATATTGGCATAACTCGATTTTCGACAGCTTTTTAGAAATATTATATTTGTCTCCCAAATAAGAAATGTTAATTTACTTCTTATAAATGCAATATATTCTAAAAATAACTACATATAATGTTTTCAAAGCAAAAGCTTATTTGCCTGTTTTCATGCTGTCTAGATTATACAATTATACATATTAATAAAGTGTCCATAATCTTAATAATGAAATTTAATAATATATTCTTTTTTATAATTAGGATAATCGTGAAGAATATAAAAGCTGCATTACAAACTATGACTAATCTGATATATATAATTAGAAAAAAAGCGTATACTGAAAATCTGACGGTTGGATAAGAAAAAAACGTAGCGAGCGATTCGTGCAGTACCTGGTTGTGGTCCGAGGGGTCCTGAGTAAGCAAGAGACAAACACACAGGTTAGATATTGTGCTTTTAGTGGGAACTCATGCGCCGTGCAAGGATTTTTTTTAAGTAGAAGGTTTAAATCATATTTCCTAGATCTATTTACTAAACAAATAATATCACACATTTTCTATCAAAACTTCATATTCAAGCCCAAGAAAGACGGACATCCGGGTGAGGTTCAGAAAGACTTAGCGCCAAGTCAGACTTCCGTATGTCAAAAGTGTAATTTTGACATACAGATACATACATCTATTTATTCATTTATTAAAGTTCACCACATCTTATGTAATGCTATATCTACAGTATATGTTACAAGCTATCTTTTCTAAAATACATGACAATTATGGTAAACATAAGTGTTATAAAAAAACATTACACTTACAATTTTAGATTTTCAAATTAAAATAGCAGATTAGGTACCAGATAGGCACTTAACAACGCTTTCTTTCTTAATGAGCCCACTACCGAATATATCAACCTCTAGAAATGTAGTGTTTGTTAAGAGATTGTTTCCCATTCCCGGATGACCCGGTTCAACATTACCCGGGTTAAGAACTGACCTTATATCCCATCACATAGTTGGCGTTGATGTAGTCACTGCCACTAATTCCGTCGATCTGGGCGAGTTTCACCCGGGTCTGATCGTAAGCCTTGATGTCCGGGTATCTGTTCTTCGGCTGGTTCTCCCGGGCTTCGGAGGCGTGGCTGGTCCTGTCCGGGAAACACTCGGGCAGCATCTGCAACAACTTGTCCCGGTTTGGTCCTGATTAGGGATTACACTCAAAGCGATAAGCGATAGGGTTGAATGTTAGACGCTGGTTAGTCGATAGATATGTACCCCGATATTGGACTGAACAAACCAAGTTTTAATTAAATAAAAAAAATGTTGTTATTCAGATTACACAATCTATTTGTGACTCATCGCCAAAGAATTAATGATTTGAGTACGTACAGTAGAAACAAATTAAAACCAACTGTAAAACTAAAAGAACAATGGATATACAATATACATATATCTATATTTATATACAAAAGTCTACCAACGCTGGGCACACTGATATTATGTTATATTGGTACTTAAGAAAAAAAAATACAAGATTTAATTTTACAAGCAATAGATAGGCAAACAAAACACAAAGAGATAAATAAAACTAAAGGAAAATTGATTTCAAAGTGTGAAGGGATATGATCTATGGATGTCCAGACCTAGCTCATTCGACCCATACAATCTAATATAAAATATTAAAAATACAATTGTAACCCCAATAAAAAAGGAACGTGAGAAGCCATACCATAAATATCTCCATTGTTAAAAATAACCAAACCCACCAAACACACCACACGCACTTCAAGAACAATCATTATTTTAAAATACTTACATTTCCAGCAAGAAAGAAGAACCCATAATATAAGTTGACTATAACATTTGTTCTTTGAGATTAAAACCATACATTTGAAATTCCCTTGTTTAGTAAAGTTGCATAAAATTCTGATAAATAGATGTTTTCTCCATATCTACCTCGAATTCCTTTTGGAAGCCATAGTCAGAGTCAGCCTGACGTTCGGCGTATGCGGCGGGAAGCTGATCTCTCGGTATCGGAGGCAAGTCGGGGGGCGTGGCACTTCCGGTCGTCTGACGTCCGATATGACCGACTACGTATCTGTAGATACATGTTTTATTTTACATTGAACACATTTTTCCGTTAACTAAATTTTTCTAATAATCAGATTATCATATGTACTGACCGCAACGCCGCCTGTATGGGATTCATTTCGAGATTGGCGTGATGCGGATGAGGCGGCAGTTTCCTCGCAGATCGGCTCTGCACCACGCACACTCCCACCATCACCACAATCACCAGGCCGGCCACCGCACACGTCACCTGGCACGCAATAAACACATTTAAAATATTAATTTATTTATTTACGCACTAGTTGTACTATGACCTGACGAAATCTAGGTTGGATGAACGCTCCCGAACCAAACGAAAGCACAATCTGCGAAAGTTAATAACTTTGTCTAAGAGAGTCTCTTCCAGTGAAACTTGGGTTTGGTTGATATTGTTTTGATTTTTTTCAACTATTGTTCAATGTTTCAAGATTCTTTTCTTTTTGCTGTCAAACTGTGTTTACGCTGCGATGAAAAGAAACAGATGAGTACTTTGTGAGCCATAAATATTTAATATCTTGATAAATCGGCCTAAACTGACACCAATATGATATTGGTAGAACCAATATTTTTGAGTTTGACTTCTTTTTATATAATATAAAAATTAGACGTATCAAGGTTTACAACTTTTCTCTAGAACACAATTATAGTATAGTAACATCTCCGGTTAGTAGATACTAGCTAGTATATTTATTCACCAGTAGAGCAATTTCCAAGGTGGCGTTGTGCGTAGACGGACGGGGCGTGGCAGCGGGCATCAGCACGTTCACGTATTCGCTGTAGATGGCCTCGTCTTGTTCGTTGCCAGCTGAAAAAAGAATTATTGCAGATGCACAAAACATAATATACATACAAATAATTAATCGATTCCGAAAGATAAATCTTACGTATGAGCTCGACGAATAACGTGTAGTTAGCGGCGAGATCCAAGATGCCATCCCTCACGATCACCTCTTCCCAATCCTGCTCCTCATCCACCAATTTGTCCATCATCATTGGGTTCTTCATGTAGTCTCTAAAATACAAGCCTTACATAATAATCATGTTTATCGCATTAACCATATTCAGAAAAAAAATTCAAAAATTTACCAAGAGGCAATAACTGGACTTTTGCAGTAAGTAATACTCCACAATGAAGGATCTCATCTATCATTGTCTTATGTGCCTGTTTCTACAGACCTTTTTGGATTATATCATTGATGTTAAGATGCTAAGCTTCTCTAATCTTTAGAAGAAGATAGAAGAGATAGCTTGTTAGTTTTAATTAAGATTATATTTTTAATATTATCGTAGGAACATAGGCATTTGCAGTTAAATGGGAAATACAACATGTACCTTGGCTTAAAACATTTTAAAATAATCAATTTAATTTGTTTCTTTTTTGTTTATACCTTTCAATCTCCACGTACGATCTTCTCTCTCTTTTCTCCTCTTCTAAATCTGGTTCGGCAGTAGTATCGATCTCCTCCTCGAACAGGTCATCTCTAGTTGTCGGGACAGTGGTAGTTGTCTTAGGAACTGCAGGGGCGTCTAAGAACCGACGCGGTTTACGGAGACATCTTTTGCAAGACGGCAGAACGATGCCCGGATCTTCCTTGTCGAAAATGGATTTCCCGTCGCCCAGAATAACTTCTGAGTCTGGAGGGAATCTATCACTGGAATTAAATATAATTCTCATTTGAGAAACAACAAATTCCGACAAAATTTTTATAAATTGTAAAAAAAAATATAATTGAACATGGAATTTTTTACACCAATTTTTTTTAATTCAACAAGAACTACTAGAAATAACAATTGAAGAAAAACAAATAATTATTATTTTATGACTTATATAATATAATATTGTTCAAAATTTTAACAACTTAATCAAATTATATGGTTTCGTAAGTATTTTCCTATGGTGATTATTCAAGAGACTCACTTGGAGAAGACATCGGTGATATAAGCCCCCAAAACGGGCTGCACGGCATGAGCTTCCTCGTACTGGATCACACTGATGTCTCGGGCAGGAGGCAGGTTTGACCAATCAGAGCGCGGCAGAAGACGCACCATGTACACTCTGTGGACATTGATTTTGAGAATAGTTTGACATAACATAGAATATAAATAAATAAAAGCAGATATATGAACAAGGTTTGTTTATAACTTTTACCTAAATTCTTTTGATGTGGTCAGTTTTGAAATAACCTGATTTTTTTACTATCAGCACAATAAATTTACAAAATAATTCATAAATACTTCATTAAAAAATCTCAAAAATTACTGCTTAATCAATATTTATAATTTAATTTAAAAAAAAAAACCAAATTAGTCACCTATAACAACAGATGGGTCCATTCCTTTCCGATATCCTTGGGAGATACATGGTAAACATATACCTATCGTTCTCCAGTATCTGTAAAAAAGTGTGTAATAAAAACAACGCGCTTTTTTGAAAAATGACGCTCAAATTTGTGAACAAATTAATTTTGATTTGTTTGTCAGTTAAATGTTGGGTTGATGATATTACCTTCCTCCACCTAGGTCTCGGTGGTGAATCAGGCGGCGCCGGCGCAGTGGAGCAATACCTTGTCTCTTCTTCACCTCGTCTACGGGTTCGAGTCATCGCACTCAAGCGTACCGTGTAGTTTGTGTTCGGTTGGAGATCTTCGAACCTAAAATCATTCTCATTCAGTAAACTTCATAAATTTCATTCAACTTTAGAATTGGAAATAAACCTTTTTATTAGATAAACATATTTAACTGCTATGATTAACATAGATATTAAATACAAAAGTACTTGTTGTATTGCTAGGTTAGTTTTATATTAGACTAAATCGTAATGTTCCATGATGACTCAGTCAAGACACATAAAATAGATAGTTCGTTATTTAATTAGTTGTCATTGAAAAGTGAAATCTCACCGAACACTCCTGGAATCATTAGCTTTGAACTTGGTAAGTGGGCCCCACATGGCTTCCTTGACGGAGCCATACCGGTCTCTGTATGTGGCGTTTCCTGTCAACTCCATCTGAAAGACATAGTTCATTTAATCAACATAACAATAATTCCTGCTTCCTGCAAAACCTTTGTTTGTCTGTTCGTGATGAACACAATAGCTACTGCACAGATTTTTACCAATAGATAATAAATGATATATGTCAGCAGTTTATTTTTTATATAACTGGGGTCAAACGGGCAGGAGGCTCATCTGATGTTAAGTGATAGCAAGTAAGGGCTCACCGTCCTTTTAAGACACAGTAGTAAAATGTATGCTCTTCTCTTTAAGAGCCATAAGTCGAATTGGTTCGCAATACTTTAGTGGGCATCTGGAACGACGGACGTGTTGGAAAGTCATCCGCCTGGGAACCTTCACGGACACTGCCTCAATCCCTTTCAGGTATAACAAATGCAAATATTCTTAACAATGCAAAGCCGGGTTGCTAGTACTTTATACGACAAATTTTCACTTGAGACTTTCTTTTTTCATCAGTTCAACGCTTTTGTTTTTTAGAACGTGTTTAAATATTAATTTAATTGTTCTTTGTTTTCTACATACCGTATATCCTTTAATTTCAGCATTGGGCTTCAAAGGAGGCTGCCAGGTGAGATTGATCCAGCTGCTCGCGCAATGGACGGTCACATTGGCAGCTCGACCGGGTATCCCGTCCAGGGTGGCTGCCTGCATTTCACTGGACCAGTTGCCGCACCGCTTTGTGAAGTCTGAACAGGCGCAAACCTAAAAATATTGAAAAAAAAAAAAAGTTGTCTGTAATAACGTCATAACAAAACATTGATGAAGCTATTGCATACTTAAATGAATCATTTTGAACAATTTTTATTGAATTATCACTATTTTGTATGGATATAAAGGAGTGAATCCTTGGAGGCATAGACCAATCGAGAGGAAGAGAGATAGATACGGTGCAAGCGTAAAATGAGCATAACGGCACAACGAGTAGTGCGTGCAGACGACGTTCATCGATATTTTAGACGTTGTCAAAAATAGTAATGTATATCAGGTTCACAGAAATTCACAAATTTGAAGATATTTAATAATTTACTCTACTGACAAACGAAATCGCGACTAGCGAGATTTTCTTATTATACCGAATAAAGAGATATTTCTTTGGTATATAAAATAAATATAATAGCATACAGGGAGTAAGAGAAAATATTATATACCTTAAATTTTGCGTTTATATTAATTTTATAAGGAATTTATAAAATTAATCAAAATAATGTATATTGTATAAATTTTACTTACCCTGAAAACATACGTGCTATGTGGCTCCAAGTTATCAAACATATACGGCAGGTTACGGCTATCCCTCGAGTGATAAGCCCTTCGTGGAGCCACTTCGCCCATCTTCCTCGCTTCGAGGAGGTAATAGTGTATCAGCTCAGCTATATCCTCCGGCGGAGGAGCCCAACCGATAGTCACCGATGTCGCCGAAAATCCATTGATGGAAATATTCGGGACGAATATAGGATCTCTGTCCAAAGTCCGAACGGTCGATTCATATATGTGTGGCTTGCTCTGACCGTGCACAGTGGTCACTTCCAACTTTAATTGGTATTTCGTTGACTTCTCTAAGCCTTCCATGACAAACGATATATTCTTGACTCCAATTTTCTCTCTTGTGTAAAGACTGAAATCCGTCGAGGGTAATTTCCTATACATTAGGTTGTAGAACCTTATTGGCGAGTTGTACGACCTCACTGTCCAGTTAACGAAAAGTTGTGAAGCGCTGATGGGTATCACCGTGTCTATCACGACTTGGGGTGGAGCGAAGACTATGACGTCAACGTTTCCGGTGATATTTAGTGACGTCACATTGTCGAATATTTGACAGATGTAGGTCCCGTTGTCTTCGGGACTGTGTATCCGAAGGTCGTAGTTACTTTGGATTTCTTTTAGACTAATTTTGTTAGGCGGCTTCGTTGTAAGATCTGTTATTTCGTCATCTTTGCCCTGTTTCCACCATTTCACTTCGCTGGGTTTATATACTGAAAATAATTAAAATTAGGTTGGTTTAATATTTATTCTTCTGGTTTAAAAAAACGACTCGGTTCTGTGACTATCAAAGAGGATTGACATAGCTTAATGTTCACAAATTGCACAAAGGACATCAATAAAAAAATGTTGGGGATAGAATCATCATCATCACACTGGCTGACTTTACAAGAATTGCATTATTTATAATTAACAATTTTCTTAACCTACAAAGAAATAATTAAAATTATTAAAAAGAAAATCAAAACAAATTTAAAAAGTTTGGTCCCTGGAAAGGTTCACTGCCACAGGGACCAAACCTTTTTAATTTGTTTTGATTTTCTTTTTATTTATAATTAGTTTTTTTTTAAATTTATTTATATTACAGAATAATACAATTAAATCATAATGTGTTACATTAGAAAGCCGCTGTAGTTTGTATAAATGTAACCATAGCAGTCTTGTTAAGGAACGCGACAAATGAATATAAAAGTAGTTTTTTAATTTATCTTTTATGTTGGTTAAGCTAACTAATAACTGACTGGACTTGCCGCGGTAGCAAATACTCTCGCCATATACGTTGTTTTCTCTCGATGTACTGAGGTGAACTTGTGTTACCGCTCGGGTCTGTACGTCATGATCTACTCTTTTTTTATGTCATCTCGAAAAAAGTGCTCCACTAGAAGACATTTATTTACTTTTTCTGTTATGGACAGTATCTGGCAGTGTTTAAAAATTCCTCTTTCTTCATTTTTAAATGAGTCGAGCACATTTCTCGAGACAATGTGTTTGTTATAAAAAGGTTTAGGTTTTATGTTTTCTTGTTTCGTTTACATTATGTTCTTAGTTTAATTTTTATATTAATAAGTTTTCTATTCTATTAGTATTAAGTTACCAAGTATATAATAGAAAATAAGTAAATAAATCGTGCTTTAGTATTTTATACCTAGGAAGTAGGAACCGATAAAAAAGTTAAGATATTTTACGTGTTTCAACACGGAACGGACTGACTTTTAGGTCAGTCCGGACATAATTTCAAAATTGTACAGCTCTTTAGCAAATGTTTCAAACAAATTATGTGACCTTAGCAACGTAAAACTTAAACTGTTAAAAATTTTATAACATTTCTTAGAAACGAGTGCACTTTCGTTAAAATTGTCAACACGGCGAATATTTTTATGAAAGATGCAGTAAACCCTGTCGAGTGCAGGTATTTATTCAATTCCATATTTTTCTACATTTAAACTTTATATTACGTATACTTGTACTTATACAATTTATAAGTATTTATTTATAACCGATAGTCGTAACAGCCGATGACGTTGTTATTAAGTACCTAATACAATAGAATATAGCTGTATGTATTTTTCTACCCTAAACCTAAATTGAGGTATATATAAACTAGAATTTGACAGGGGAACAGTTCGATAAACATCATTGTACCTATATTTACAAGGATTTGAATGAAAAGAAGAACTAAGATCTCTTCTGTAAGGGTTTCACTGAAAGGTTATAGATATTTATATATTAACTAGCTGACCCGGCAAACGTCGTTTTGCCATGTATATTATTTCTGGGAAACATTTTTTAGTTCAATAAAAATAACTATCTACTATAATAAAAAATAGTGGTTGATCGTAGAGGGGTAAAAATTAAGGGTTGTATGTATTTCTGTATGTTGTATCATAAAAAGTAAACAAAAAAAAACTAGTCTAGAAATAAAAAAAAACTATTTGCGATGGACACCCCTTATAACTTAAGGGTTTGAAAATAGATAGTAGCCGATTCTTAGACTTACTGAATATGAATAAAAAATTTCATAAGAATCGGTCGAGCCTTTTCGGAGGAGTAGGTAAGGGAACGAACATTGTGACACGAGAATTTTATATATATAGATGCCCAAGCCCGCTAAACAAATTTGTATACGCCGAGAGATTACAGTTACAAGTAGGAAACTACAGCGATCGTCGGCATTAAACAATATAATATACATAGACTTTACCTTCAAAAACACACTCCAACGTGACATTGACCTGGTCGGACGCATTCTGCTTGATAGGACCGGCCGTGTTCCTCACCAATTTTCCGGGAAAACTTAGATCCAGTATGACCATTTTATCTGACCTCTTCTCCCCCAGTTTCGCTACACACGTGTAGTTCCCATCATCGCTGGCTGTTGTGTTTGTTATCGACACGTTACTGAGTCTATATTTCTGCTGGTTCCCGTCTAAGTCTTTTTTGTGCAATAGTTTCTCTTCAGTGTTTTCTTTGATTCTGTAATGTTATATTAATTTTTACACAAGTCGTGTGTACATATAAACGCAGGAAAAGCTATTTCCTCCGTGTGACAATAGGCAACACGATACTTAGTAATAGTCTGCTTAAGACTAACATATAGTTCGCACTTTTACGGGTAATAACTGGCCGTCATTAGTAAAAATTTATTTTCTAGTAACCATTAGTTACGTTATGTTTGAACTATGTCAAGGTAACTTTTATTTTAACCGTCGCAATTTATGTGCATAATTTTGTGGATTATTTTTTTAATTAAAGAAATTATTTATGTAAATATTTCTCTTTTGCGAAGAAGGGTCAAGTCTTAGCGTGAACGATTATCTCGTATGTGAATAACGAATAGGATTTTGTCATACGTAGTTATTTTAATATAGTACATAGTTTCGTAAACATTGTATATTAAAACAACAAAAAATATAAGGAAATTCTGGAACTAAAATAGACAAATACATCTACAAATTGTATTTATTCAGATAAATATATAATCTTATTATAAATGTTATTTATGGAGTAAAGGACAAACCAATAAATAAGAAATAGGATGGCGTAGGCGCATATTTTCTCATACATTTAGGTCAACAATGTCAACGGGGTCAGACCACAGCATAGGTAATATCAATTACAATACAACAACGAAAGAACACTTGCCAAGTTTGTTCAGTTATTCGTCAAACAAAAACAGTCTGGGTTACATAAAGATTTTAATTAGCGCTTAGGTCTCTCTGAGACTACTTTAATTTAAAACAAAACTGTTTTTAATTACGCTTTAACGCCCACAAGCAATATTTTTCAGGCATCTATTATTTTATAAAATTAAATTACAAATAATATAATATAGAAAAACGTAAAATTGAATTTTAATGTAAAGAATACAATAAAATATAGGAAATCATTTAAAATAAATATATTTTTTTAGTACCAAAATCAGTGTATCGGCCAAAAATCTATGATTAATAGTTGAATAGCGACGAAGCACCAAACGTAGTGGGAAATTGAAAGATCAATATTAGCTTCGTTAAAAGTTTAAAGCTTTATCCTTTAAAAGCAAACCTATCAGGAGCTGACTGATAACCCGACCTACTTGCAGTGCAATTCAATTAGTTTTTTTATCGTATGACAGCGAATATTAATCCAAGCTTATACGATGAATGCGACATTAAAAAATGAAACCATAACCTAAGTAGGTTAGATTTACTGAAAATATTATCAATGGAAATGCATAGTTGATATTGCTTTTATAATCTTGTCTTAAATTGTAATTCTCATGATAGAAACGACCTGCCCCTAAATCGGTATAGCTGATACAGATGAAAGAAGAAGCCGAGTATTTTCGAAGTATTATTTTTTACATTTCTATTATATCATAACAACGTAGGCGTGAATAAATGATTAATAATAGGTCCATTGCTATTGATTCAAGGTCTCACTCAACCCCCATCAAGATACGTGACACTTGACCAACGATGAGACCACTTCAACGAAAAATGTCACTCATCGGATGAACTCAGTTTATTTAATATGACAATTTGTGGTAGTAAAATAAATAAGATAGGATTTGTTTATGCACTTCTTGCTAAGTCCATCATATTCCTTTTTTTAGTTTTTCTCTTACTAGGGTTACCTGGAAGAGATCGCTTGTTAGTGATAAGGCCGCCTGTTGCATCCCTTATACTTAGTTTTTATGTATTATGTTATTCGTTTTGTATAAAAGTAACGAAGTGTGAAAAAATAAATACTAAATTAAATGCCTTTATAATAATTGAAGTAGGTAATGCTAACAAAGTAGTAGACGAAAATTTGTTAATGCGTTTACGAGATCAACAGACAGATATGTCCCTTCCCGCCTCTTTTACGCGTCGGTGCCTTAAAAAGGTACTTATAAGCTTTCATTAGGGACGGAAAAAACATAAATATAGATATATATCTTGTTAGAAATCAAGGAGGACTGTAAGCTATTAAGCAAAATACAAATAAAATTATTACTTAAAGTTACAGTAAAAGATATAAGTCGAATTTGATTAAAAAATAATTGCTAAAATCATTAATATGTACCTCTCATTAAATTTCACAGGTGCCCCATTATAAAGCCATTCCACCTGAACCTCACTCGGAGCAACACTGCAGCTTATGTTAGATGACCCACCAAGCTCACCCTTTGATGATAAGTCCAGAATCTCTGCCACATCTTGAGCTGTAAGATGAGTTACAATCACGTTATTGTATACAGACTCTTTGTGAGAGCATCTAGAACATTTGTAGATTTCCTAATATACATAAGTAATTTGCAAAACTAGTGTAAAACATATGAAAAATATTTTAAAAGACAACAGTAATTTTATTCTTGTTCTGTGAACTTGACTGAAAAATATACAAAATTATTTATTGTATCTGCTCTATTTCTTTTCTAGTTCAAGTTCATTATTATTGAATGAAAGTTATACACAATATTTCTTATAACATATTATAATAATCAGTTAACTTATTATAAAAATCTTTAAAACTTCAATTGAAAGTTTTTATAACATAATGTGAATTTAAGAATGTACTCATATTATATTGATATAAAAAATTTCAAGGGTTTTTCATGTTTAGTTATTTAAATAAACCATACAATTAAATTAAATCTCTGATAGTTACAGGTTTAAAACACCCCGAGTTTAGTTCCATGTGTGAGTACACTCCCACAAGTATTGAAAGCTGAAAGTCAAATACTTCACACCTACGAGAGGCTCTCATGTGCACCCCTGGTGTAACGTTGAAAACAACTACTTAAAACAATAGCTTACCCAAAACAAAGTTTTGTGTATATTATTTCTGTTTAGTAGATACTACTAAACAGAAATAAGTATATTTATGATTGTCTGTGTGTAATAAATGAAGATGAATCAAATGACTGCTTTTCTAAATAAATTGACTTTATAAACCTTTTTATTTTGTTCCAGTAGATAATATGTTTCATATTAAAAAAATAGGTAGATTTAGTTTCCCTTTATAATAAATAATATAAATTACTTTAATACCTTTAGTGCTTATAAGTTGCCAAAAAGTTGATATAAGATGCTATAAATATCAAACTTCTGTTGTTGTCAAGTCTGATACATTTTAGACATTATAAGTGTGAATGAGCATTTTGTCATATTACAAATTATCTATCCTATAATAATTCAATATCTTAAATAAATTATTTTATATTATCATAAAACATTTTTATAAAAATGTGAGTTTTCAGGTTTCTATACATGCCTAAAATTTAACCACTTAGCCACTGTGGTAGTACACTAAAGTTATTTACACAAATACCGAGGATACATATTTACTAATTAAAAGGAGGAAAGATTTGTATAGTTGTAATAAATAAATTAACTACTAGACTAATTTAAAACTCCCTCTCACTGTTAAAATTGGACAATTTCCCTTAGTATAGGTATAGTATATTTTTATCTTAAAAACAAACAAACAAAGTCTATTATAGCAGAACCGGGACAGACCGCTAGTTAAGATGAAATAGAATTTAAAGCCTAAGAAAAAAAGAAACTTATTTTGAGACTTAATTTAATGTAGGATAAGATACTATACTCTTTCATATTACAAATTAGATGATTATATTCAAGATAAGAATGCTTGGAAACATGCTGGTCCTGCTCCATAGGACAGTCCTATGATTGGCTCTATAGCCTGGACAAAATCAAATTGGTTGCTGATTTTTTGCTTTAGCATATTTTTGTTATTATTATTATTATTTTTTTTTAATTTATATAATGCTACAAATGTAATTATTATTTTTTTTTGTATCTCACACACTGTTTTGTTGTGTTTTTTTAATATTTTTATTACTCTTTAATGTTAATATTCTACGGTTTCGATATTTGTAAATATGTGAGGAACATGTATACTAACTTTTTTAGTATAGTAGTTTATTCTAAGAGTACATTGTCTTCACATATAATTATTTAACAAATGTAACAAAATATTGTAAACCTATTTTAAAAGAGTAAGTGTGGAGTTTCTTGCCCATTCTTCTCCACACGAAACTACCTTTTGGAAGGGGCAACTAGAATCATCTTTATATATTTTTTTTTTGACGTTCAAAAGTGCCATTTTAGATGGTCTAATTGAAATAAACGATTTGACTTTTTGACTTTTCTTTTCTATCACTGACCACAAGTACTTTAAATCATTTAAAATAATAGATTGTGTAAATAATGCATTAAGTTGGCTTTGTATCTTATAAAAGTAGTATAAATTAGGATGTAACATAGAGTATCTAAAATATATTCCCAACAAAACAATGCATCTGCTTTATCTGTATGTTTATAGTTAGTTATTAGTTAAAGTAGATGGTAGTGTGAAATTATAGCAGGTACATTAATTCTCATTTCTTAGTCATACACAGCATTTAAATACAATATCGTAGAACCATCAGTCATCAGATAATTAGTGAATTGCATCTCTTGAGCCAGCAAGAATTTATTCATAAACAATAATAAATTATGAAGTTTAGAAAGCCCATAATAAATGCCGCCTACACATATTAGACAAGGGTACGGTTTAGTAAAAATATAGTCATCTTTCCGTATATACTAATAAGCTTATAGTAACTATATTTCTTGCAAAAACTCCATCTGGGGTAAAGCAATACCTCATTGCGAGTATGTTTGTGAAAAAATATAGATTCCCACAAGCTACGAAACTTGAAAAACAGTAATTACAGAAATAATGTGACAATATGCTTCACTTACAGTTTGTTTTATTTATACATATTGTTTACAACTTACCTAAAACCGGATAACAAAGTGCAATACACCCGAAATAAAGCGCAAATGTTACGGGGCACTTCCTCACCAAGTGAACTACAGTCATGGCGGAAGAAGCTATCTTTCACATAAAATACACGAGGAGCCACAATAGTAAACTCATTGCATGTTTGTTATTTCATGTTCTATTCACTTACACGACGATATCACTGATTAATTCTATATTTATCACAATAAAATTTTTACAAAGCGGCTGACACCCAAAGCCGAACAAACAATCTTCTTTTTTTATTGGTGTTACTAGCATAAATAACTATTAAAACCATGTACTCTATGCTTGTTAGGGTTGCTATTCCTATTTTTGTAAAAAGTAAAATAATATGTGTTTTTCAAATATGTACCTAGTTATATAATATGTTGTAGTTTTAAACAAAAACAATGTTACGAAAATAATTTCTTATTTATGTTATTTTTTAAATATTGTGAATACCATTCAAAACAATCACTACAACTTATTTTGGTAACATGCAACATTACAGTTAAATGTTAAATTTTGATCTTCAGGCAACATCTGTTGTTTATTGACAAGATGAATGACAGACGGCGGGGTCCTAGTTCGATGGCATTTTGATGGAAACAATTTAGTGGAAATAAATGACTTGTTGACGAGATTAAAACTGCCTGCATGAAATATTGTAGTGAAAATGTGGCGTACGAACAATAATTAGACGTTTTCTACGGGTGGACACCGTTATTTTGTGATACAAAGATGTATTTTCAGTACACGTTAGGAGCCATTTTTATTGTATTTATTTTGTGCGTTCATTGTGATAATGCTGGTATTAACAACGAAATATTGGAGATTTACGGTAAGTGGCAATATTTATATTTAGAAGTTAGTGTTGTAATATAAATTTAAATTTTAAACGTTATGACTCACAGGATGTAACGCCTATCCTTTGGACGATTCCGATATCTCCCTCGAAATCCTATTAAAAGCGGCAAATATATTATAGTACGTACAAACGTATAATACGGATTAGTTTTAATTCTACGATTTGTTACAATTGTTTAATTAATTAATTATGTCTTTATTTGCATATTTTTGTTGTAAATTTTCTTATAAGAAAATAGTCTTTAATTAAATCTAGGGCTAGGATTTCGCTTAGATAAAAACTATCACCGACGTTATTGAAGGTTTTGTAAGATCATGTTTCTCAGAATATTTTACTTTTTCTGACACATAAGGGTGTTATTACCATCTCACATTCATAATTTAATATCTATGTACTGGAACCAGCACTCTATGCATGTTTCCAGTTGAAGACGCCTTCCAGAACATTTCAAAAGTGGCCTACTGCAGCCTAGTTATTTACAATTATTGCAAACAACTTCAGTTCAAATTAAATATCATTTATCCAATTATAAATGAATGTGTGTTTTAAATTTGCTTAGTAATAGTATTATGCAGTAAATTCATAAAATAATAGATTAAAATTAAAATATTATTTGTTTAGTAGTACATACTATGTATAAAAAAACCTTGTTATTAACTTAATTTTCATATAAAAGAAAACATTGTTAAATTATCTTAGTATGTTGTATATTAAGCTGGCTGTGAGACATCAGTTAATTGCTTTAAATCTTGACCTTGATCTTCTAATGACTAAATTTCAAGATATGTAGTTGTTTTATTTATGTCTACCAGTGTGGTTTACTAGGTAATGGATAGGTAAACTTAATGTACAATATTTAAGAATGAAAAAAATAATTATTTGATTGTAAAATCACATTCCTCTTCTTACAACCACAACACCTTGCTCCTCATGACATTGTGAAGCAATGATTCATAGTGATAATATAAATAAAAAACAAATGTTTAGCCTCTATCAGCAGTAGACATGGTGAATAACAGTGGAAAAAATTAATATTACCACACACATGAAGTCATATCCAACCATACACCACCATGGTCTGGATGGACCATAGCCTGGTCATATTTTCCAGAGTAGAAAGACTAGAGATTAATGAAATAAGACTACTCTAAAGCATAAGACTAATAGTTACGCAGTTCTTTAAAAGTTATTGGCTTCAAATACCGATAAAAATAATTGGTTTATCTAAAATATGTGCAGTGCAGTGAATCCTAGCAGTCCAAATACAGAACAGAAATATTAAGTTTAGTGTAAGCATAAACACAGCCATAATATAAATACAGAAAAATGCTCCATTTCACTTATTTCATGCAATGAAAAGGCTAATTAGATAAAAAACAAAATGTTTTCATTGTTAACGGAGGCTTTTCACAAACATTTTTATTTTTCTTTGAGAGTCGTTTGAATAGAAAAATATAGGCCGACAAATTAAGATTGCACGATTATAACCTAGAAACCCCATTATAGTTGCAATTGCATCTCTTGAACCTTTTAATGGAAAAAGCCATATTGCATATTAGGCTGTTGATACAATAATGATGAGGGTTTTATTCAAAGTATTTAAACACAATGTTGGAACAATAGAATACTCTCATTTAATGCCTTGTTTTTTATCATGGATTTATTTATTTTTACTCTAATATTACACTGATAAAAATATCGAATGTCGTTATTTAAATAGAATACTTTTTTTAGATAAACACAAACAACATTTCATGCCTATGAAGAAAACAGGCAAAACAAAAGTACATATAACAACACTAAATATCTAGTAGAATTCTTTAACAAGCGTATATTCGTCTGTAATCCACCTTACCGAAATAAAATATTAAACACTTGTAGATTCGGAAACATTTTTTAATTACGCCGCTCAAAAGCCCGCCTCGAGAATATTTTTGAGGAATAAATAAACTTCTTATTCATTCGTATATTCCTGCCGCTGTTTTCAAGTCTTCCAATAAACTGCTAGAACGCAGAGCCGTGTGTGCCTCGGTGAAGAAGTTTTATTTTTTTGCAATAGGAATTTGAATAAATCCTAATCATTTAACAACACCAGAGCCAGGCTTTGACGCAGCTAAACAAATCTATTGCACTTGTATTATTTATATATTATTTGATTCATGATTCGGCTAAATGCGCTTTTAATAGTGACTGTTTTATAGTCAATCACCTTTTTGTTTCATTTATTTAGACAGCCGACGGGAATACATGTACCTATAAATTCTTCTTAATCGTTTTACAATTTGCTTGGGCATTATTTGTCTACTAGATGAGGCTGGCGGAAACCATCAGGTTTAAGACAAAAATCAAATTGAAACAGATAAGTAAATGAGACCAGGTGACCAAGGGATGTAGTGTAGTGCCACTGGACCAGATGACTTTTTCATAGGCAATTAATCCGCGACCTGGTTTTGAAGCAAATGTGTCGTGCCAAGTCGGCGAAGATTCGCGCTCAATACCAATCAAGCTAGATCCAATTTTCGTCGGTTAGTTCGTGAAAATTACTGAGCCAAAAACGTTTTATTCCACTTATAAGAAGCCAACATTGAACTATATTTTATTTTTTCCGACACTTGCTTGAATGTAACTAAAATGTACGACGTAAATTTTGGACGGTAAGGTAATAATTATAGTAAAAATGGGTATTCAAACACCCGATATTCAAATTTATTTTAAGTAATAAAAATGAGTTGTTCTGAATCAATTCTATATATCTTAATAGACTTCATCATAATACATATTAGAATTCGAGCGCACCAACTCACAAAGACAACGTGCTGTAGCAATTAAAATATTAAGTTACAGAGAATGTTCAACTACAAATTCACGTAAATTAGTTGAGCATAATTGTTTGTACCGTAAGCATTCCCTCGTAGCTGTCACCATCAATTGTGAGGTCAGTCCTTAGTTCCTGTCCGTGTCGTTACGAATATCTATAGCGATCTCTTTAAATGGTAGGACTGAAAATGAATAGAGTAATTTAGGTACGTAAAAACATTGTTAGACGAATTAAACAATTAAAGTACAGTTATACTGTTGGTTGACCTTTAGAAATATAAACTACTTCTTATCCCTTAAGGATAACAACATATCCTTTCTAAAACATCTTTTCATCAGTAGGTATCTGATTGTCCTGCCTGTTACATGTGTGATGTTTGAGAGCAGAAATAAAAGTAAAAGCTTATAAAAGTGCTAAAAAAAACAATATTAAAACAATTTCAAAAATAGTCAAATACACGAGGAGACTCTTATTATTTAGATGGCAATCTCTAGAGAATTTATTTGTAACGTTGTCTTCAAATCACATAAAGTATTTTTTCTATTATACGTGTGATGTCAGAACGAGTCACCAGTAAAGTAAAACGTAGATAAACTACTGAGCTTCACAATATTGTTATAACTGACTTATCCAGCACGCATTCATGATTCTCATTAAAAGTTTTGCGAACGAGTACCAGTTAACTATTGTAGTTTCGTATCGTATTATTTTACACGCTCGTTTACTGCTAGTAATTACGACCGTAACCTACATATGTTACGTCACAAATAAGTTCATTTAGCTTTTTTAACGGAATTACCACGAATATGGTAATTATAGTACTGGTAAAGTAGTTACGCTCGCGATTTCGGAAACACAAAGGAGGAAACACTTGGTCTGCGACATAATCAGTTCCAAATATCGTCTAGAGGAGAATGAAGATTCATTTGTATGGTCGTGCCGTTGACTGCGCAAGAGTTAAAATAAAAAGAAACACCTGAGGTTCGTTCTTTTTAGTATAAATAAAAAAGAAAAGTGGTCTAAATTGTGCGAAAGCGTAAGAAACTAAAGCGCGTAAACACGATAGATTTTTAGAGGCATTCGAAAAATGCATTTCTGATTCAGTGTTTATAAAAGCGTAATTCGAATGTATTTTAACAATTTAGTACATTTTAAAAATTTGTTTGTGACGTAACTTTGATTAAATTAAATCGAGATAAATTAGGTACTATTCAAAGAACTTAAACACGTATGATACGTGGGAGCAAGTCCAGAATAATACAATTTAAATAGACATAAAAGTGTCAAGACTATGAGGGTGCACTCGCTAAGGTCAGATCCATCAGTGATTCACTGTATGGTCACAGCTTAGAATATTTGTAGTTGAGAAACTGTGAATATTGTTAAATTATCTCACATATATATAAAGGATACGTTGTTAGGTACGAGGATGTTATGATCGATTTTAAGTAAATTAAATTCAGATTTTGCTCATTTGCATGATTTTATATACAAGTGAAGCCATAGGCGTTCATGTAAATTCCAACGTTGACATTGATTAAATAGACACAGTAGTACATTTATTTTTATAATTAATTCGATAAATAAGCGACGGTACTGCACTACTAGTCCTTTTAGCAATCTATATATTAGAGCTTCTGTTGTACAAGTAACACAAGCGTTTCGTAATGAGAGTCATTTCTATAATAGAAATAGAGTACATGCAACACTCTGTGGCCAATCTCAATTTAGCGCAGTTGACGCGTCGCCATTCACTTTGATTACTGTCAAGAGCGAGTACACTACAGTGGTGCTACATACAATAGCCATATGCGATGAGCTCAAGGGATTCGCAGCTTTCTGTATTTGGTATTAAGAAGGATTTTACCTCGTAATTGATAGAGCATCAATAGTGAGCTTTATGGATTTTCGTTTTTCACCTTTGTTACAGTTTTTGCTGTGTATTTTTTTCTATTGAAACTTAGCTGTCTTTTTTCAGCTATAAAAACGAAATGCTCCATTTTTCTCAATTGTAGCTGAATGCAACATATCGTCCATTAATATTAGATATTAAAAGGTGTGACTTTTATTATGATTAAAAGAGTGTTTGGCATGAAAAGAATTGAATTGTATAACTGAGTAGCCATTCGAACATTTTTAACTTTAAATACGTGTGGTTCTTATGGCTTCAGCGTGCGACTCTCATCCCTGAGGTTGTAGGTTCGACTGTGCACTAATGGATATTCTTTCTATGTGCGCATTTAACATACGCTCGAACGGTGAAGGAAAACATCATGAGAAAACCGGCTTGCCTTAGAACCAAGCGTGTGTCACCCAGCAGGCTATTTGCTTATTAGATTGACAAATGAAACAGATACAGAAATCTGAGGCCCAGACCTAAAAAGGTTGTAGCGCTACTGATTTTTTTAAAACATTAAATACGGAGGCCATCATCTTCCATTCACGCGCTCAATGTGACAAACAAAACTTCAACATTACTAGATGTTGCGCTTGTCAAAATTGTTTCTGCGTTTATGAATCATTTACGATAATCAATTGTTATATAAAATATATTATTATCCAATATATTCTTACAAGAAGGTGATTTTGTAAGCAAACTAGATGTAGGGTTACAAAATCTATAAAATAAAAACTAACAAAAGCAGAATAATAGGTCAACGACATAAACGGGTTGAGGTTTTTGCTTGAAAGAAAATGTTGAGAGTTTCTTGAGATTCAGGGAGCTCGTATTGTATTTATATCTTGATTGTAGATTAAAATTAATATATTCTTCTGCCTGACCTGGTTATAGCAGTGCTATAGTTCGGTAAAGATATATTTACAAGGTTCTAATATACAGATATAGCTTTTGACTTTACCTAATTGTTCTTTCGTACTTTGAGGAGTCAATTGCTCCTGAATTTCACCTTCAATACTCTGATGACAATTGGACCATTTAGAAAGTACACCGTTTCAAAAGATTTTGTCAATATCGTTTAGTTATTAGATATATATAGATCAAGATCGTAGGAGAGCTTAACGAAAAAGGTCCTTGAAATAGTTAGATAAATTAATAGTAAATATATGTAGTTATGTATACTACTTACTCAGTTCACTGGCGAAGCGACCCAAAGTGAACCTTGGCCCCCGAAACTAGAGAATCGGGCACTTGGAGCCGTCTTTCCAGCAATTCCTGTTGACGGGTCGGCGGCCGGTCGGTTGTAGTAATGTATATTTCAAGGGAAAATTGTGATTTTAATATTATTATCTGTTAACTCGTATCCTCAGAATAGTTGTGGATCATAGTCACTTTCGCATTTGAAATTTTAGCTTGGACTTTTAGATAGGCAATTAGAAATCCACTTCCTTGTACAAAATAACTTCCGTAGGTAATAATGTTGGGCAATCTATGCCCATTGTACGTTTTTTATTTCAGTTTCCTTTGATTAGACAGATTGCAGTGAATTCTTCTTGTAATAATAGTAGTTATTTAATTTCGCTGATTTAGTCACTAATATTTAGTTTTAGGTGCTATAGTATAGTATAGTAAATAGTAAAAAGAACAAAAGTATCCTGTAAATTTCTTTTTAGTCACAATATTTTTTGTACGTTAAAATGTTTTATTATAAATTAAATCTGCCACACATAATTGCACACATATGTATATGCGAACATTAGATTGTACCACAATAACATTTTTGTACCATATTCTTGGAAATAGATTGTTAATATTATTATATATAGTTAAAATAGTCATGTAGGATATTGGCTAATGGCAAAGTAATAACGGCACATAGAAACGAAATACGTAACGGAACTTGATAATACTACTATGTAACTAATATCGACAGTCTGATTAACAATTGTATGAGCTGATAAATTTAAAATAACTGGTTTATCAGAATAAAGCAAGCAACGGTACGTATGAACTAATTAGGAGCCCTTATTATAAATGGTGTTTGCCCTTATCGCATCGAAAACAGTTATTGATGGAGTAACTTAGGGAAAAACCACATATTATTATTCCGTTTGCAGGGATTATATAGGTTCAAAGATTTTTAAATTTTGAGAGCCGTTAAAATAGTTTTTATACAACTTTAATATTGTATGTACAGTTAATTTTATATGTGTAGATTTCCATCTTATTAAGCTTTTTTGTATCCGGCCCCAACAAGTTTTGTTCAATATTGTAACGGTTGGCTCAAGTTCAATAACCACTTCGATTTTTTTAAATATAATTATAACGTAATAGAAGTTACGTGTTTTTTACGATACTTCGTTTTACGATAATTTCTAGTATTTTTCAAGTGAAAGTTAATTAGTTAATTTTTATTATAACAATTTATTATATCTTATTTATTATTATACTTGCCTTTCTAGCGAGATCCTCCTACGATTTTTTAAATGGTTTTACTCCGGAGAAGATAATATTCAGCCATTTTTAATAACTTAGGGATTAGAACTTTTAGAAATGAAGAGACATTTTTTAACCCTTTTATTTATTTTCAGTTCCGTCCGCTCCGCAAAACCTCACAGCGAATAGAGTTATATCAGACGAAATACATCTGTCATGGGCCCCGCCATCCGAATACACAGTACACATTTTGGATTCCACCGTAGATCGAACCACAAAACACGACGAGTTGCAAGTCATACCCAGAACTCAGGCCGATGCCCCAATAGAAGAGCCGCAACCAGAAAAACTCAAAGACTATGCGTACACACTATACAACAACGACAGGCTCAAATACAACGATGACTTCGCATCAGACGACTATAGAAATAAGAGAGACATAAGATCACACAGACACAGAAAACGAAGGCAGGATAACGTAACTCATGAGAAAATTGAGGTTGAAACTCACCAAGCTTTTGAATTACCAATCGAAGTTGTCAAGAAGTCACCTCCGGCTAAAATTGATATAACTCAAATAGCGTACGTCCTGTATTACGAAGAAGGTGTCGCTATTCGGAAAGGGTCCAGCGATTCAATATTCGTAGCTGGTGTTCCGACGTCGGACGAGATTAAACGACGGAATGTGTTTAGAAGCGATCTTGGTATGGAGGATTATTTAAATGCGACGAAGAATCTTACGCTGTTGAATACGTCCGGTGTTCCCACTAAAGTTGTTGGGTTTCGATTGAAGAATTTGAGTAAGTAATTTATGATGTTGTATGGGCAAGTAATAAAACTAATTGGAGGCGTGAGAGTTTCAGAAGCCTCTGTTACAATTATAGTATTCATACAAGGTTTTATTAGTGTCAAGAATCAGGTTTTGCATGTCGAATCAAACAGGAGTCTGTCAATTTAAATAGTGATATTATGCACACAGACGAGATTTGTATTTTGATTACTATAACTTTAAAAAACTTAATTAATATAATTCCTTATGTGAAGATAGGAATCTGAATGTAAGTTTTTTCTCCAGAGGCCTTCACTCCATACAAGATATGGGTCCGTGCGTTCTACAACTTCCAACTGACTGGAGTCAAGTCTCAAGATCTCCTTCAACGCTTGGGTCCCCAGTCGACTCCGCTGTATGTCCTATCTGATGTGAATCCACCCTCAGCGCCCATTATACTAAATCTTACGTGTGATTTACCAAATGGTAAGTATTTACTATTTATCAAACGACGCAACCTGTATTACAGTTTTCTTTTGAATTAATTAGTCTGGAAGAAACAGCTTTTAGCAATAAGAAAGCCCACATCTTTTGCCTTCATTTATTTATTTTTCTCCTGTTTTGTGTTATTGTGATATAAATTAAGTGTTTTTATTATTTATACTATTTATTTGTGACGCTTAGTTAGATAAATACTTTCAAATTATAAAAATAATGTTTACATACAGAATATTAATGCGTTTAATTAGATTGCTGACCAATTTCACTCCCAAGTAATGGCAACTATGATAATATGATTGATATACATATATATGTCGTGGGCTTATCGTTAGATTGGCCAGATCGAGATATGCCCAGGCAGAACGTGATACTCCGGCACATCATGATCTGGCCATCCAACACAGGGCATATCGTTCAACACTTAACGTTTGGCGATTTGGCCAGAGATACTTTAGGCATATCGATTATGTAGGGTGTCCAAGGTTTTAGCAAATAAAAATAAAGTTAAGAATTAAAATGTTTATTAAAATTGAAAATAATTATTGTTATGAAGCTCTAACTTAACATTATTTTTTAAAATTCCAAATGTGGCACATAGAATCACAGTTCTTTGGAGAGAAAATAACAAAACGCCTATTTGAGGCAAATAAAATATGTAAATAAACAGTAAGGTTTAATAAAATGTTAACACAGCCATCACGTAGAAAACGGCACGTACGAGCAACAGCTAGAATTAAATGAAAATGTTAAAAAATAATGAATAACATTAAAAATGAGTTATTTAAATAATAAAGTGTAACTAAATAATCAGACTCATTAATCAGTTGAAAACAAACTTATATTAATAGGAACGTCAAATAGTTTTTCAAAGAATAGTTACCTATTATTTGTTATTAAATATGACAAACATTAATAACATCGTCAAAAAATTCTAAAAATGGCACATTCAATCACAGCCCTTTGGTAATAAAATAAGATAACAAACCAAACGTTCGTAACATTTAAATACCTAAAAAATCTTTAGAAATAGGTAATACAACCCGACAACCGCCATGCAGAAAGAGAAATTAAATTAAAAAATGTTTATAAACATTAAATAGGTACCTACTTAAAAAATGTTCCTCAATCAGACTAACAACAGACTTAATCAGTTGAAAATAAACTTTGTATTGAATATTAAAGGAAAGTCAAATATTTTTTGAGATATCTATCATTTGTTGATGCATGATATACTTTGATGACATTTTGAAGTGCAGAGAACATTATTCTTATAACATGCACACCTTTTGGTGTGACATTGATTTCTGGCAGGCCTGCAGGAGCATTTCTGGAAACCTTGACCTCCAAACATGGACTGACATGTGACTGCATGACGCAATGTTATAAATGATTCAGAAATGTCTCCATTATAATCTTTGGCTGAAATTTGTAATTCTTGTCTCGGGAACCAGTTTTTTATTGTTCCAGAAGTAGTACCAATTTTAAATACATCATTCCTAATGTCAACAATTTTACCTGCGATGTTCTTGGTATCAAGTGGCCAACGATCAAATTTTGGAACATTTATCAAGACGCTATTACCAACTTCTAATAACGGAAGCTTTTTGACTGTTTGGTCAATCATTTTTTCTGCAGCCCGTTTGGTACCTTTAAGAGTTTGTGCTCTTTCTTTTGCAATGTCTTGTTCTCTTTTGCATATGAAACATAAAATCTGAGACCCGTAACCTTCTTCACCGTCAGTGAGACCACATATAACGTGAACTGGTTTAAAGCACGATCTACAACTATGAGCTCCAGTTGTTTCTTTGGTACAAACCAAACAAATCTGCGTATTGCAGTCGGCTTTCTTAGTCGTTAGTGACGTGTCGCTACTGGCTGAAACCCCTTGAATTGAAACGACAAAAACATCTTTGCTAGTAGAAGCTCTGTTAACAGTTTGCAAAGCTAAATCTTCTATACAGGACGTATCATTTCTGGGTGAACAATTAGTTGCTTCAAGTTTTTGTTCGGCGGTTTCAATATTTTCTATTTTCAGATCTTGATTGGCAAGCGCCGTTGCCGAATTTACACTTGTTAGGACGTTCTGTACACTTAATGCTTTAGGAACATTTATTTCGGCCGAAACCATCTCAACATCAAGCGTTAGTGCTTTACTACTTAAGCCATCAACATTTGTCCCTTCAGGCAAGATTATCTCCATCGAGGTTGTCGTAATATTCTTCTTTTCAGTTTCAATAGATGAAATAACACTGTCTGCGATATTGGCAGGCGCCGGTGCCGCATTTATACATGTTGGGGCATCCTGTACACTTAATGCTTCAGAAATATTCACTTTGGCCGAAACCATCTCATCATCAAGCGTTAGTGCTTTACTACTTAAGCCATCAACATTTGTCCCTTCAGGCAAGATTATCTCCATCGAGGTTGTCGTAGTATTCTTCTTTTCAGTTTGAATAGATGAAATAACACTGTCCGGGATATTAGTACCTTTCAGTAATGTTTTGGGGTCAGAACCGAACAAGGCACGATAGGGTGATCTACCAATTATACGATGAAAAGATGAATTTTTATAATACTGTACGAAGTAGCAACCCACAGACCAATTAGCAGAATCATTATCTTTCATCCAACAACGCAACATGTTTTCTACGTCTTGGTTGCTACGTTCGACGCTTCCTTGCGTTTGAGGACGTCTAGGGCCTCCATGAACGATCTTGCATTCTGGCCACAACTGCACAAGTTCTTCAATGACATGAGCTGTAAACTCTTTCCCATTATCAGATTGTAAAATTAATGGTGCACCAAACTCCAAAAATATTTTAAATAGTTCAAACGCCACCTCCACAGCCCTCTTAGATTTCAATGGCCTCAAGTGTAGAAACTTGGTAGCATGGTCCTGATAATTCATTAACCACTTGTATTCCCCGTCCGGAGCTGATTGTAAATCAATAAGGTCTACCTGACCTCGTGAGTTGAAATCTGGTGATATAATTGGTTTTGTCACTATACCTTTTTTTGGCATGGAACGTTTCATTTCACACACTGCACACAATTTAATGTATATTTCTATAGCTTTTTTCGGTATGTGAAATTTGTTTTTAATACTATATATCATTTTTTCTCTGCCACCATGCCCAACAGCTTTGTGAACTTCTGTTAATATATCAAAATATTCATCTACGGCGACTATGCGCACTGTAGGATCATCGGCAGTTTTTCTTTTGAAAATTAAGTAATCTTTGTCAGAAGTTTCCATGACATCATATTTTGCACTCCAATAATAGTCCGAAGAGACCCGCTGCATGGTCACCCTACTTCTTTTTATTTGTTCAATAACCTAAAAAATAAAATGGAACTTTAGCGTACAAACATTAGTTACTTAATCAATCTAAGAATTTTAATACATAATGACATGAGAGAAACGCATCACCTACACATTATTATGCAAAAATAAACACTTGTTTATCAACTAAATACTAACCTCTAAAATACGTTGAGAAGTCCATGGTTTTTTTACATTGTGCGAAGAATCTTTATGTCCCTCATAGAAATCAAGTAACTGATGGTAATATTGTTCTTTAAATGCACTTTTTGTTTCGTTTTCACTGTTCATTTTGATAATATCAACACCACATTCACTTGTTTGTAACGCCGCCATCTTCCGCTCGCGTAAACAAAGCCGAGCGCGCGAAGACAGCGCCACTATCGGCGCGAAATGCAACTATTTCACGATCCGCCGTGTTGTTAGCTCGGAATATCGACAAATACGTTATTCTCGTCGATCTGCCCAACCTTTTACTTGGCGCATCGCGATATGCCCGGCCGAATCATGATGTGCCGGCGTTTCAAGAAGTGCCCGGGCATATCTCGATCTGGCCAATCTAACGATAAGCCCACGACATATATAATAATGTTTCAAAATAAAAATATAGAATCGGTAACACTCCCGAATCCTGTATTCAGAACATGTAAAAGTAAACTCATATATCATTTTTAAAACAGCAAATAATTGTTAGTCTAAGAAAAACATTTTCAAAAATTTTGTAGTTTTGATATCTATAACTGTTTACCCAGGCATACTTTACCTCCAATGGCGTCAACCCCTGGAGTACAATAACTCCCTGGATCTGTATGTGGTGACCCTCAGGAAGTTACCCGAGCAACAGCCTCGCACGAGACTCAAGTTACCCACCAACAAGGATGATATTGAGACCACGATCAGTGTTGTGAGTATCAGTGTCTACTTTGTCTTCACAAAATATGTACGAGAGAATATATTTGACTTACACTTAGTATCAAAATCCAGAAATTACAAGAGCACATAATGATATGAGAAATGTAAATAGGGAATAATGAATTAATGATTAATAAAACTACTAATCGACAAAGTAAACGTAATATGACATTTTTTTTACTTAGACCCATCTAAGTAAAACAATGTCATATTAGAAAAATATTAGCTTTAGTGCACTGAGACAAGGGAAACTAACATTCATGTAAAGCCTACTTATACTGATATATTTTTCCCTATACGCGCTAACTTATGCCAAATTGGTGTAAAGATTCTTAAACTGATCACGAAATGCTAAAGATTTACAAAAGGAAAAAACAATAAAAATACATTTAACTAAGTAATTCCTAATTCGGCTGTGTTGTGTGATGGTGTAAAATTGAGTGTTTGTATGAGAGGTGATTTAGCGCTATGGATATTTACTGATATTCTAAAACTATGTTTTCCTATACTTTTTAACTATATTTTAACTATACTTTTTACGTTCTCTTATTGTGAATAGGGGAGCGTACAGACAAAACTATAAAATGAATTGTAGCACGCGTAGTTCCACCCTAAGAAAGATAAAGCATACTTACTCGTGTAATCGGATTAGACAGTTTGCCGTCAATTTACATGTTCAATGCTCCGTGAAATGTCTACATTAAGGAAAAACTTTTATGGTAATTTGATGACGAGTTGACACGCTTTTTACCGGATTGAAAGAGTCGACGGTTCAAAGACTTTAAACTGAATAATAGATGTGATTTTGTAAGGTAAACTCAACTGACAAAAACAAATTAATAACAAAGTAGTCGTGAATTTACTTTTGTTGCCGTGGTGCAAATTCTAATGATTGTTCTTGAAAAACATATTACTCGTTGCCCAATTATAGATTTTATCACTTGAGATGGACATACCACGGAAAGGCTGTGTACCGTGAAGTCGTTAGCTAAACGAAAGGGCTAGGTCAGATCAATTAAACAATTTAAATATCTACCGACGATAAAATATGGTTGAATAAGCGATCACATAGATATTTTTCATTAAGTAACCACAATACAATCAATACTTCCATTTTGCAGAATGTGCAGCTATGGAACGTAACACAGTACGAAGTGAAGATCTACGCGGTGACGCTGTCAGTCGCGCGTCCGGACACTTTCATCAATGGCACTGAATCACCGCCAGAGGTAAAATTAATGTAAACAGTATTATTTTACCTTATTGTTTTAAGGTCTTATCAGTCCTGTTTATAATGTTTATAAATATAATTGTAAATAGAACTGGGGTCTAACGGATTATGGTTAAACTACAAGATTAATATTATACACATTTTTCTTATTTTATTTAGCATAACATTATAGAAATAATAAAATTGATTCTTATTTTATAGCAAGTATCGAGTGAGTGGTGTACTGCCCATTCTGAAGCCATGTCTCCCGAGGTGGGAAAGGCTATGCGCGGGGCTAATGCGTCCGTGGCACTACTCGCAGCCGCCCTCATGACAGTGTTAGCTGCCGGTACTGCTGGCGTGCTTTATTGGAGGTAAAACTGTTTTACTTTGACTAGTTTCCGATAAAAGGGAACCGACGAGTATTCATTTGTCCCATACTCCAAATTATTAATTAATAATCTGAATCTGAATAACGTTAAACTAAGGTATGATACTTTGTATCAGATGCAGAACTCGTCTCAGCAAATGCATAAGTGCTGCTTACAATTACTTGGAGGAAGGGGGCGAAAGGGCAGCTCGGGCCCCACTCAATACTTATAAGAAACCAGGTATGTATAGACTTTGGCTATAGGATTTAATACTTATGGAATGTTTAGTTCTTATGCTTCTTTATTTTTCCATACCTAATGTAGCCCTTTTATATATAAGACCGGTAATTGTTCGTGTAAAAGACCTGCGTTTTTATTGCCTATGTACGGAAATCGAAGGAAATTGGTTACCATTTTATCGAATTCAAAAGAACACCAGGGGAAAGTATTCTTACAACTGTAACTTAAAAAAAAAATCGTAACCATGATACTACATACAGAACATCGAGACGACCTAACTCGAGACATATTTTTTCGTGTGTTTACATGTAAAACTCAAGGGTTAGGTTCCACACGAACTCAAAATTAAACAAAAATGCCTTTATAAAAAAGGTAAGTTCTTAAAATAATTATATAAAATGCACTTATGAAATTGCTAGTTATTTCAGTATTTGTGTGTTATTAATTTTAATACTAATTATAAAACTTGATGAATGAAAACTTTGAGTGATGGTTTTTTAACACTATTTATTTTATTTGATATAATTCTTACCTATATATGTATTTTTCAGTATCCCGTTCGTCCCCTCCAACAGGGAACAATACGGGCACCGGGATCACGGCAGAGAGCGTATGCGGACGTCCGCCTCGAATGGCGGGCGCACATTGTCCCTTAGTACGTGCACAGCATTTTCCCAGTCATGTGGCCTCGTTACATGCCGATGGAGATATCGGGTTTAGGTGCGTATACGCGTGTGAAAGTATGTACGCATTCGTGAACGTTAATTGAATGTTTAAAGTGTGGTATATTTATTTCTGTCTATGTACAAATGATATGAAAGTAGAATAGAACGTGTTTTCGTTTTCCTTGATCTGATGGGTTAACGAAGTATATTCCATTCCTATCACCTGGATATGAGTTAGGGTCCTTCAACAAAAGAGCGTACCAATTCTTTAAAAGATCGGCAACGCACTTGCGAGCCAGTGTTTGTGTCCATGAGTCGCATTTTCACTTAAAATTAGATGAGCCTTCTGTCCGTTTGCCCCCTGTTTTATAGAAAAAAAGAAGACACAAGGCATTATGAAATTAAAAAAAAAATAACATATCGAAATACAATGTTCAAGAACCATTTTTTGTATTTTCAGTAAAGAGTATGAGATCGTGGTAGCTAAATCCGCGGCTTTAGGCCACACTAGTCATCACAGCTACAGACCAGAAAACAGACTCAAAAATAGATATTTGAACATCACAGCCTGTGAGTATCCAAAAATATATAGTTTTTAATATAATATAATTTTTATATTATTTTTAAATACCCTCAGTAAACCAATTTATAAAGAATGCCGTTTTTAACATTATACCTCCCTCTCTTTCTACCCTCATTAAAAACGTGCATCTCTTTCAGACGACCATTCGCGCGTATGCGTGTCGGCCGGCGGGCGTTGTGGGGCGGCGGGGTGCGTGGGCGCAGGTCGCGGAGCTGTTTGCGATTACGTCAACGCCAACTTCATCGATGGGATATTGCCTCAATTGGACGAAGACACAATAAGGCGGATCGAACGACGTCTGGAGAGGCGGAATAGACCTACCAGGTACTACTTATATTCTCAGCGTGACAAGATTAAATAATATTATTGAAACATCAATTCATCAATTCTACGTTTATGACATAAATTAAATAAATTTTTCTTGTCTTAATCTGCCAAAACTTATGTAATTTTACGTTTGACTGTAGTAAGTGACAAGTTATTATTTATTGAAGTATTAGAAAATTTAGCGAGTACTCTATAAAACTAGTATTATAAGTATACTTATGCGTAATGGATATTTAATTTCAGACAACCATCAGTAAAAGCGTCAAAACCACCACCGAACCTGGCTGAGGGAATCGAGTCTGCCTTCCTAAATATTGAGTTCTCGGGCATTGTGGAGTCTGACGATCAAAGGGACTCTGACTCGGAGACCAGCGATGACGAAGAACAACTGGATGATGTTTTTGTTAATATTAGTGAGTATATAAATAGACCTTATAATTATTCAATTATAAAATTGTGGATGCTTTACATATGTATATAAAAAATTTTCGTTTATTGGAAATGTATATAAATACTTTTATTATCTTTGACATAATATTACTTCAGCTTCTAAACTAGCAAACAGTGTGTAAAACGTTTGTCTCTGACAATTCAAATATGTCAGTTATTACGGAAAAAACTAGATGAATTTACAAATGTGAGATTGTAAATAAAAAACAATTTTTTTTTATAACTCAGTATACACACTAAGTAAAGTTTGAGTTTCAATGAGAGTATTAAAACGTGCCACACATTGAAATTATTATACAAAAAAATATATAAAAATCCTAAAACCACCAACAGATGGCGCGATACGACAAATAAAGCTGGAGTGGGTCGTCTGGAAGCGGCGCTACATCGCCACTCAAGGGCCGACTCCGGCCACTCTGGATGCCTTTTGGAGGATGATATGGCAGCACAAAGTCAGAACTCTGGTTATGATTACGAATCTCGTAGAGAGGGGCAGGGTCAGTGGTGTACTTTATAATTAAGATTCATTCATCATCAATATAAATATTATTCATAAAAAAATATATTATTTTTAACTGTCGTAAAATAAATTAAAATTTCTTAACAGCGAAAATGCGATATGTACTGGCCATCCGGGGGTCGGGGAAGTTCAGCAGAGTTTGGAGGAGTGCACGTTACGCTCCTGTATGAGGACGTACGCGCAGCGTATACTATACGGCATTTACGAGCAACGCCCGTGGTAAGATATTATGATTATTATTACTTAGATGGATAAATAACAAAAGTATGAACTTCTCAAAATGTCTTCGTATAACAGGTGACCGAGCCGGGAACGGAAGACAGTCCGGACAGACAGAGACACATAGTGCAGTACCATTACACGGTGTGGCCAGACCACGGTACGCCCAGACACCCGCTGGCCGTTTTGCCATTTGTTAAGGCCGCCGCAGATCCGCACACGGTGCTAGTCCATTGCAGGTGAGCCCTACTTGAGCCTTAAACATAATACTGGTGACAGATTGTGTGAAACCCCACTGCCACTGAACTCCTATGATATAAACAATTTGAAATCAGCTAAATGTGAAATACAGTTTTTAGAAGTTCATGGACTAAAAATGACTCCCTTAGAGTATTTCTTTATGTTTTTGAATTCTATTTTCACAGCGCGGGCGTGGGCCGAACGGGCACGTACATAGTGATAGACGCACAATTGAACCAATTGAAGCTAACGGGAACTCTGTCCCCGCTGGGCTTCCTCTGCCGCGCACGCACACAACGAAACCATCTCGTACAAACGGAAGAGCAGTACGTATTCGTACACGACGCGCTCCTGGAGTACGTCCGGTCCGGCGACACCGAAGTCGAATTCTCGAAAGCCAGGGAATATCTCATCAAACTCCTGGAACCCATATCGGACGAGGAACTGGCGGTCATGGATCTAAATTCTACTAAAACCAAGAGCGTTCACGATTTGACCGTCGAAAACGACGTCACCAGCGTCAAATCGAATAGTGAAAATAAGACAGAAATTCTAGAGAATGGCAGCGAAATGTCTTTGAAAACTGACGAAATCAGCGAGCCGAGTAAATCGTCAGATGGCCAGGAGAAGGAGGTGCTGGTGAACGGGGACGAGAGCGAGGGAGTGTACGACTTGGCTCCGCGATCCACGGACACGTATAGTAAGAAAATGGCGGCTTACAATAGTATGAGTGACGAAGAGAAAGAGGAAATTAGGAGGTTAGTCAAAAAGTCAATTTCAGTGTTTTATATCTTTATAGATATGCAGATAATATAAGAAAAATGTATTCTTATTCTAGGGCGAATCGAGTGGAAAACTATGCACTGTTGGAACGAATGCGGTCGTTATCAAACCGGCAACCGACGTACCGAGGCCCACCTCCTGTCAATTTGTTGGAGAAACAGTATCAGGTTCTTATCCTAAAATTAAGATACATATTATTTATTTATTTAATTATAAGTAATCTTACAGCTAACATACATAATATTACTAAACAAACACTTAGACAGTACAAAAAGCCAAAACAGATTACATAGATAAACAATATTATATACGAAAAATTAAACAAATAAGCGCATCAAATAGACAAAATATAATAATATTTGAAATTGATTGAGAATATTTAAACATCTATATGTTTGAAAAAATTGATTAAATCTGCCAATTATTAAATTTTTCTGATTGTCTTTCCAGCTTATAACCCGATCTTGTGTGGAACCAAGTGTATGCGCACGCGCAGCTCACAACGCTGAGAAGAATAGACCCGGTGGCTTTCTTCCTTCGGATTCGGCTAGAGTTATGCTCGTGCCCAAACCTGGGGTTGAAGGTATATTTTTTTTTTTAATTTACTACGAATTCATATTAGTATATTGTAAACACAAAACCAGGAAAATTGTTTGAATAAACATGACACCTAAATGCAAGGAATGTTAAGGCCCTTAACATCTTTGGGTAGAATGCCCGGCGAACCCCGAGGGAGTGTGAAGGGCTGAGGTATTTTTAGTAGGTGGGGTCTCGCTACCCATCTGAGTAGCAGAAGGCTTTGAGAGTAGACCCACCCGCGTCAATTTCGACATCCATGGCGCGGGACTGCGCAAGCGCATTTTCACCTCATTAAAAATAAAATTAACATGTGTGTAGATTTTATTTGTTAAATAACTTGCATATATTATTCATTGTTGTGGTTTCTTTGCATTTTTTTTTTGCGTTGTGTAAACGTTAATAGTAAACAAACATTAAAAAAAAATAAAGTTGTAACTAAATAAACAGAAAATATTAAACGAGCGTAAAATATGAATTTATTTAAAAATCCTCATCTACAGGCAGTGACTACGTGAATGCGTCGTGGGTTTGCGGCAGACGACGCATGCGGGAGTACGCAGTCGCCCAACATCCCGGGCTCGGCGGAGAGCTCTGGCGGCTTCTGTGGGACCACACCGGGCAGCTGGTGTTGATGCTGCCGGATGAAAATTCCTCGGTAAGGACAACCATAAAAGTTGATTTCTGCTTTTTACTAATTTCATATTTTTTATGCATAAGCTCTGATGACTTTGTTTTCGTATTCTTTACAGGACTGCGAAGTATTTTGGCCAACTGAAGATGATCGAGAATTGTTCATTGCTAACTTCCGAGCCAGTTTTGTGTCCAAGGAGACGTATGTGGCGCATCGACGAACAGAGAAAAAGGCAGAAACGCCGTCGGAACCGGAGATCAATGGATACCGGAGGCAAGAAGGGTCGGAATGCGCCGACGACGAACGATTAATCCCGGAGAATTCACCGATACAAGATGGAGAACACCGCTACGACAGAGCCGAATTACGCCTCGACTCGCTCAACGGAAGCAGAGATCTATCCGCAAGAAAGTCGATAGCCAATGGAGATCTGTTCTCGTCATTAGCGGAAAAGAAAAACGGCCCTAAATCCCCTCGCAGCCCTTCCAAAATGTCCCTAAAGAACTTCAAGTTGAGCTCCCCGACGAAGTTCAAGTTTCCCGAATGGGGGGCGAGAGCCGGCTCTCCGCCCGACGAAGCCCCTCCTCCTCCTCCGATTCAGCCTTCCCTCACGGTGCAGGAGGAGATGGAACTCCACAGGCCGCTTTACTACTTCGAAAGAACGGAAAACACCAGTCACGTGCCATCGGACAGAGTGATAGAAGTGACTAACGTTAGTGTGCACTCGTTGCAGGACGATTATCAACTAAGTGTGAAGTTTATTAAGTGTTGTGGTTGGTTAAGCGGGGATACGACGGACTACAGTGTTAACGCCCCGGACGATAACGAACACGTGCGCGGAGTGAGAGAGACGAGCGGGAGCGAAAGGGAGGGAGCGTTGGATAGGTTGATAGCGCCTTACAAGGATTCCTTCGGGTTGATTGAATTCGTTGCCGGATGCCAGATGGAGTATAAGAATGGGCCCGTTATTGTTGTTGACAAGTGAGTATTGCCTATAAAATTCATTTTTTATATAAATTTACTACCCTGAAAATTATTTAGGCGTATTTGAAAATTAAAAAAGTTTTGGTGCTTTCCAGAATAATGTATACCTTTTTTTCTCAGTATAAAATGTTATTAACACTTAAGTATACACGGTTTATACTAGACAATGTCTGCCGATTACATGACAGGTTTTCAAACGTTTGTTTCTCATAGGTTCGGGGGTTGGCGGGCGTTAAGCTTTTGCGCTCTGAGTGCAGCCGGTGGCGGCGCTCGGAATCCAAATATACACGAACCGGGGGCAGAACACGCGACCCCTTGCTCGTCTGCCGATCTATACTGTGCGTGTGCGCTTCAAGCGCACGCACGATGCGTACACCATCACACCTATACGTCTACGTCCTCGCCCTTACCGCCGAGCGCGTTGCTGGCGTGCTATTGCGCGCTGGCTGCGTATACGCCCGGCTTGCACGATCGTAATAGCTGAACCGGGTATGTTTTAGTGTATATTGTTTATTATCATGTGACTTTTCTCTTAGATAAAGATTTCAAAATATATGAAATTAGTAAAAAGTTATATTCAGCCACTCACAAGGATGTTCTTCGACAGGTGGTGGTCACGAGTGGACGGTATTGTACATTGAATACTCAGCGCGTTGTGCGATCCAGCGAAGTATTATTTGACCAAACGTTGGATAAGATTAGGTTTTACGTTTTCAACGCGACGCTCAAATATTTGAAGTTTGAACCGATGTTGGTCTCCAGATTATGTTGGTGCTAAAGTATTAATTTATTTAGGATGTGTATTGAGGCTTCTCAGATTCAGTATTTTGCGTATTGGCTTGGATTTGTACTAACATTGGTTCATCGGTGGTTGATGCGGTGTGTCATGTCTGATTAAATCAAATTTAAGAGCTGCTCAAAATTTGCCCTTTCGAAAACGACTTAAGTAGCTTTCTTCTCTTTGAACTTCCATTGAGGCCAGTAACATTTCGGGATAAGGTTCAAACAAATGAATATAGATGTACTTTGCTTCAAATTAATTTGGCCTCAAAGTGCGAGGGAGATATCATCCAGTTCACACCGACCTCTTTGTATAACTGTCATATTTCAGTACAGTTTCTGTAATCTCAACTTTGTCGAGACCATTTCAAAAGCTGCTTCTAACAATTATTAAACTAAATACTCACTGGAGTAACTTAGCTGAGAGGTTTATAAGCTTTTTTACTTGTCCTATACGAGGTTGATCAATCAAATATAAAATTAAGAATTATAAATATTCCATAAGGATAAATGTTTATGAATGCTTCATTGGTGTAATTGGTATATGGAAAGTTATTTAGTGCGGTTAATGTCTAATCAAATATTTCCGATTTTCTATTGGATTTTTCGGTATTATATCAAATTTAAAGGCTATGAAATGTACAGGCTGTTTAGGCTTAACCTGCCTGTGTATAGTTTTAAGGGTATATTGATGAAGGATTCTTTGTGTCGATTTATTAAGAGTAGCGTATCTGGTAAATAAGAACTTGAATTTACATCCGATATCATAGATATTTAAAGATAAATCTTTTAATACTAATTTATAAAGACTGAAATTGGTTTTACAGCGAAATCATTCAATTGTATTTTGGAGATTCTCTAATTACAAAGTTGTCTCATTTGCTCAGTTATACAAATAGTGACAACGAACAACGAGCTTTTGCTGTTTTTACGTATGTTGTTTTAATCTAATAAAGAAATACGCCGTTGATTAAATATTTAACATATATATATCGTATCGGATGATTTCAGAAGTTCTTCTTTACCAAATTAGATTTGAGGGCATAACTCCTATTAAATGTATGGTCCACTATTTGTTAATGTTAGTATTGTATAGTTTGTCAATTACGCTAGAAATTTTAACATTGATGCCGGATTCTACATACCGCGAAAACTCAAAGAAAATACAGTGTTTACGAAATCAGTTAAAAAGCCCACTAAAACTTTAATGACCATAAGAATTCACGAGGTGATCGACTCAGGATAATTTATCGTAATAGTCTTGAATTCTAGTATATTTGGAGTTTATAGTATTTTTGTGATAAACAGCGTTAGTTATTTTGTTTTGATTCAAAATTTGATAACTGACATTTAACTGGATGACTGTGTGACACTAGCAAACTATATAGACTTGACAGTTGACAGTCACTTTGAATAATTTCCCAGTATATTCTGTATATAGATTATTATAGAATATGTTTACTATCACACCTTGTAAATTACAAGGTGTAATACACAGCATTTTTACTCAATATTTAAATAGGTATTAATCAATGTGATGTATAAATTATACCATAAACGCAAAGTATCACAATCAAAATGACGACAATGTAACTATATAAATGAGTAATAAAAAAATAGAATAATTACAAATAGAAAATAGTAACAATTTAGTTCCTAGGCTTTCTAGAGAAATATAAAAATCCATAAATGATATGCCTAATACTCAGTAGAATTAGATAAAGTGAGAAATTGTTCAAGTGACTAGTTATAATTTTCGTACAACGTTGCTCCGCTAACTGTTACTTGTAAAGTGTATATTCATTTTGAAGCACAAAGTATTTATAGGATCATTTCATATCAGGTTCATTTGCTGTGGGCTTAACCAGTGACCAGGTTGTCAAAATAAAAACTTCGCACATTCTCTGTCTTAACAACTTATAAAAATTTATTTAATCGATCGATTAACGATAATTTTTAATATTTTGTGTGTCGTTTAATCATTATGTCTGTGACTACTGAACGAACGAGCTGACAAACTTGTTTCTATAATAGGTTATTTCTGCTATATGTTCTGTTAATAGATGCGTTGTAATTTCTCAGGGCGCGGCCTTTTATTTTGACAACTTTGGACGTACGATATCGGTTAGCGAAAGGAGGGTTCGGAAGCTCGTATGTGCCATTTTAAGCTTAGTACCTATGTAGTTAGTATTAATTATATACCCTGTATACAATATACCTTGCTTAGTTCAATTTTTATATACCTTTTTTATACGGTGTGACATCTTGTCGTTTTAACTTAAAAACTCGGCTATAAATCTGATTTCGGTTAAACCGCATTGAACAAATAATTCGTAGATAAATTAAGCGTAATGTTCAGCTATTATTATAAGTGATGATTATAAAATCTACTAATTAAAAATGAATGTCATTTAGCGTGAATAATGAAAGTATTTCTTTTGATGTTCCTTAAAATTAGTATTTGGCGGTCCCTAATATATTTGAAAAGTCACAGTTGCTTCACTTATGATTTGTTTATTATTATTTCCTTGAATAAAATAGACATTTGACCTGACTTATTAACAATAAAAGCCAGTATTTTTATAAATGCTTGTAATATAAAATAGATTCTTTTTTAGAATTTTTCAATTTTTCTAGTTTTTCTGCACTGATTAATAATATAATTTGTAATAAATAAAAGTTAGACCGGTAAAAATATAACTGAAGCACCATATACCATATTTATAATAGTTTTTCCAAACAAACTTATTCGATTTTTTTTTCTTGTAGGTTCGTTGACACTAAGATTTTAAAGCAACGAGCTCTTGCGATTTTTGTATTGAAGCACAATTTTTCTAATAGGTACAATGACGTATTGCATTTCGGAATACCAACGATAATTAAACGTTAATATATATATTTAAAAACTTATGCGGTTTTTACAATAAAACGTAAAAGTTGATCAAATTTAATTAGTCAAGTAAAAGTTTAGCAATGTAAAAGTATACTTACGCAATGAGTTTCAACTTCAACTTTGCTTGATTGTGGAATAAAAAGTTCTTTAGTACTTTGATCATGATATTACTTAATTTCAAAATCAATCATTACTCGTTCATTCATAAGGTGTTATATGTTTGAACACCAAATTTAGACTTGACAATTTGTTTATAGTTGCCAATTGCACAGATTATAATGAAAGATAATCAAGAATTCTGTGGTTTTACGTTATCTAAATGTTAACCCTAAACTAACTAACCAATACGTTTTATTTAATAAGTATTTAAGAAAATCACGACTTTACTAATAATTTAGACACAATATATTTTAAGTAGTTTACTCATTTTTCTACTTTTTTATTTTTACACAAGGCTGACTCCATATAGTGCAATATATAAAATAAGCGTATACTGTTTTGTTCTACATGTTTATTGTATACAGACTTTCTTGTAATGAGCGTTTTCTGGTATTACTTACACAAGATGGCGGCGTTGATATGCGCGCCAAAACATCTGTCATAAAGTTGCAAGTGTTTAGTAGATTTTTTGTGAAAACTCTTATATTAACAGCATGGGGCCGTTCAAGTATTACGTAAGCAGATTTACTAAAATTTATCCCCCCCCCACTTCCTCTTCTCAGCAAAAGTAAGCAAAACTGTCAAAAATAATAGTACATAATTTTATTAATTCTTTGTAGGAATCCTCGAAAATGCATTTAGTTTTCAATCATAGACAATGTGTAATATGTGTAAAAAAGTTAATAATTGACTGTTGACTGTTGACTGTTGACTTAATCACCAAATAAGATAATCAAAGACCCCCTCCCCCTATAATAATACTTGAACGGTCTCCATAAAGCAGTTATTTGATTGTTAAAAAGTTAAGGGAAACTATCGCGTCTAAAACTTAATTGACGTGCAAGAAACCATAACGGAAATGTTTCACAATTAATATTTCAAGGGTTTGGTGATGCGCGATATTTTCGTTTATTCAAATCTAAACCTAGCTACCTATTCCATTTATACTAAAAATATTTTATTAAAATGTTTAGAAGTGTTTCCAGACTTGATAAATATACTTAGGTGAAACGCACGTAGTTTTTAATTTGTAACTCCATGTACAGTATTATCCTAGAAATGTTTAAAAGTTTTGTACATCACATTCGACTATTTAAATCGTGTGAAGACTATTTATTTTATGTAACCGCCTCTATTATTTGAAATGTATAAATAGATTAATAAGAATTTGTATATGTATATTGTGTTTTTATTTTTATCACTTAATTACATATAACCAAAATCAATCATTTTAGATTTGATTTGATCTAAGTATGTGATGTAGGAATTAATTACAAACAATAAATATGTATTGATTCTTTAGTATAATTTAATGGTTGACTCTTATTAAAAACACAATACAATATTAATTTCTCGATACAAAAAAAAAAACACAAAGTTACCTCTTACTTTTGTCTAATTTGTTTTTAATGGTTACTGAGATGGTTGAAGTATTCGGTAAGGAAAATATTAATAGCTAAAATTTCAATGCTGTATTTTTATCACTATTTTAAGAGCGCCCTTCATACCTACAAACTCTGTTGAAATAAATTCAGTTTCGCGTGTAAAAGAAGTTTCGAAACGATCACCACACACAATTACAAGTTCCGCGGCGAAGTTTTGCGTAACTCCCAAAACTTTGTAATATTTCCTAATTTCTTGAAAGAAGACCCGAGTAAAAGAAAGTTTTCCCGCAAACTTTCTTACCATAACTACATACTTTTTTGGTTATATCGTTTATTTTAAAAATATCTTAGTTCTACAGTTGTATTGTTAACTAGGTTTTAAAGGAGGTTGTATGTTCACTTAAGCAAATGCCGGCTTTCTTTATTTAATTACTGGCTAGTTCAATGCCCAGAAATTGTAATAATTCAGTAGGGGGAAGCGGGGTAGATTCGTACAAGGGGCACCTTCATACACTAAATACATCTGATAGGCGCGGATCAACATATTAACTTATGCATGTATGAGTAGCTTACCGATGGGTGTGGTTTCTGACAAAGTCAGACAGCAGTCGGGAACGTGATTCGGCCAGGCGTAACTTATTTTATAACCTCACTTTTAACGTCTTTTTTTAATAAAAGCTTGCTCTCTAAATTATTCAGTTTGATTTTATTTAAAAAGATAACACGGGCCATGTCAACTTTGTGTACTGATCTGTGAATAATGCTATATACGGTTCGCTTTTTTCTAGCAATATTTTTTTCTTGTTATGCGGTAGGTTTATACAGTAGCTTACAGGGCACGTAAATGTCTCATGTGAAGAAAATTATATTACTTTAGTAAAAACACTGAATGGTCGGACAAGAAGAAAGGAACTAGGGGTGGACGCAGTGCCGGATTAAGCCAGTGCGGGGCCTGTAGCAAATTCTAGACCTTGGTTTGCTTAAGATTTTCAAGTTAAGGGTATTAAATAAAACAAAACTGTTTCAAATAAACTTTTCTGGATTTAATATGGGCAAATTTAGAGATAACACTATCGATATCAACTTCTTTAAGCAAATCATGCTCTATATTGAACAAAGTGAGATGATAAAGACGTTCTTGGCCCATCGTGTTCCTTAATTCATTTTTAATACCATTTAATATTGAAAATGAACGTTCGCCATTGCAATTAGTGATCGTGAGAGACAAGTAAATGCGCAAGGCAATATCAAAGTTGGGAAACACGATTCTAAAGAATCGTATAATAAAAGTTTATAAAATTGCTGTTCCAGAGGTTCCTATTTCTTGCTGTCAATAACAGTAGCCACAACTAACTGCACACGTTGCTTGAGCACAGATCGCAGCTAGAAAAATTCTGCGATTGAGATTGTCAGATATGTCACTCACAAAAATAGCACGAGAGTTAACGCAGGTGGCGCCAGGCAGCGGGCCCCGACTCGCCTATAAATATTATGACGATATTTTCGGAGTAGTTGTCGCCCGGGCCCGGCGGGAGACGCCAACCCTTTAAGAGAGGGGAGATTTTGACACTCCCCTGCTGCTTGGCCACTCGGTCACAAATCTGCCTGATTGCGTGGCTGATAGGCTAGGATGTAGGGGTCCCTGTTTAAAAAAAAAAAATAACTGCACTAATTCGCCAACTAGGCTGTTGTCCAAATATCTTCGTCAGCCCTCACCATACTTGTGGAATTTTCCAAAATCTCTTCTGTTGTAAGAGATTATAGCTATCGAACTACTTCAAAAACACTAAATCTTATGATATACTTTCATACGTTTAGTTAAAGCAGACAGGGCGATATCAATAATAACATTAAAAACCTGATTTGATTTTAAACAAAGTAATCGAGTGTAAAAATGGTCGTACTTTGTATTTAGCTTGATTCATCTTGATGTATGTTGCTGGTAATCGTCACAGTTGGTCGGCTCTTGCTTTAATATCTGAAAATGTGGATCGCATTGTTTGGACGTAGCCATTTAATGATTCATAAATGGCATATCCCGTATTAAGGTCATGATCAGACGACTGCAGCGAAACACTAGTCGCTTGCAAGCGTTCTAGGATTCCGTTCCACGTAATTGTCATTATTCCTGTTTCTAACTTATTCATCGTTGAAATTAGTCCGTAAGCTTCGATAGGTAGAAGCCTGATTGTTAATGAAGGAAATATATATTGATATGTTCAGTTATGGGCTATTAATTCTAACAAGCGTAAATAATTTCCATTGTGAGGTGAACCAACAATTTTGCCGCTACCCCAAGACCACTTTCTGCTAAAAACTCGATTACTGAAATGATTCGTTTAAGAAGTAGCCTCCAATACTTTTGCTCAGTCTCAATTTGGCTCACTAGTTGGGAATCAGCACGCGCACCTAATATGGTTTTTGAGGTTTAACAGCGAAATTATATCAAGTATCTACTTAATAATATGCCATCGACTTCTTTATGGTTAGAACACGACGACCGAGGTAACCGGCGATTAGAAAACCGCCTTGACGAGTGAGTGTATGTGATCAATTTATTTCAGTTCCTTTGAAATAAGTTCCTAAATGCTAGGCATTGTTGGAGAGCTAAGAAAAATGGTTGTTTTTAAATTCTGCAAGCCAAGTTTAACAATTTTTTTTATAAATGAGAAAAAGGATTTAAAATGGTACTTTTTAATAAATTTTTGATGTCGCATTTTTGGCTTATTTTGAAAAACAAAACAAAACTTTAAAATACATTAATAGACCAGTGCAGATAGCCTTCAAAATAAATAAAAAGTGAAAAAAATTACAGTAGGATGAAACCCATTAGAAAGGCAGGGGAATATGATCAAAATGAAAGGAAAAATAAATTACGGTCGATCTGAGGTCGGGAAGGGGGGGGGGGGGGGGGGAGTTTTAAGGGTAAAAAACGGTTTATCTCGATTTCCGGCAAAACTACAAGTCCTATCGAAGAAAGTTAAATGGCAAAGTTGTAGGTAATAAAAAGATCTAAAACTTTTGTATTCACACATTTTTCACATAACCTCAAAATTGGTGTGAAAAATTCAAAAAACCAAGTTCTTGGTTTTTTATTTTTATCTTTAACAAAAATATTTTTTTTTTAACGAAATTTGGTGAAAACTTACCTTTCTATGTCCCAAATACACTGTAATTTATTTGATTAAAAATACTTATTTGTTCGCCTTATTTTGAATTAATATCGAAAAAACACCCTAATTTTCAATCGAAAATTCTGACGTCAAAATTTCAGCTTTTTTCAAAAAGTTGGTGTGCTTTCAGTTCGTTGAAATCTCTACTTTCCTATGGTAAAAATATATATATATATTACCATAGTAAATCTTCTCAGAAAACGCAAAAAATCGTATGCAGTAACGCCCAGACCTGTCATCCCCTTCCTTACTTCTGTATGAAATACGAAAATTTTAGCCCATATAAAGGCTAAACTTTTTTTTTAGGTCACTCAGGTATATATAAGTTATCTTAAAATAGTAATAAATAGGCATAGAGAAGTAGGGAAGGGTATGACGGGTCTGGGCGTTACTGCATACGATGTTTTGCATTTTCTGAGAAGATTTTCTATGGTAATATATATATATTTTTTTACCATAGAAAAGTAGAGATTTCAACGAACTGAAAACACACCAACTTATTGAAAAAAGCTGAAATTTTGACGTCAGAATTTTCGATTGAAAATTAGGGTGTTTTTTCGATATTAATTCAAAATAAGGCGAACAAATAAATATTTTTAATCAAATAAATTACAGTGTATTTGGGACATAGAAAGGTAAGTTTTCACCAAATTTCGTTAAAAAAAAAATATTTTTGTTAAAGATAAAAATAAAAAACCAAAAACTTGGTTTTTTGAATTTTTCACACCAATTTTGAGGTTATGTGAAAAATGTGTGAATACAAAAGTTTTAGATCTTTTTATTACCTACAACTTTGCCATTTAACTTTCTTCGATAGGACTTTTAGTTTTGCCGGAAATCGAGGTAAACCGTTTTTTACCCTTAAAACTCCCCCCCCTACCCCTTCCCGACCTCAGATCGACCGTAATTTATTTTTCCTTTCATTTTGATCATATTCCCCTGCTTTTCTAATGGGTTTCATCCTACTGTAATTTTTTTTGGTTTCAAAAATTATCGGCACTGGTCTATAAATCCTAACTCACTGCTTATAATGGCCCGTTTCCGAAATTTGATATTATAAATAGCGACTTTCGGTTCTAAAACCATAGTAAAATAACATAAATACCTATTAGTAACCTAAGTAATCTAGTAATGTAAATAGGTATAATCCGAACCCCTTACAATTATATCTATTATAATATTTTTTTAAAAGAATACAAATTTCCGAGATGCCTTGATGACGGATGTTAATTCGCAAGCCGAAGCCAGCAATGGCGAGAGGCAAGAGGCTTATAAAAACGTTAAAAGGACTTAATAGTCCTATTTTTTTATTTATTATCTATCAAGAAACAAGCCAGCAGCCTGTTTAGTTTGACGCATGAAGAGGAATTAGGTATATAAATAAAAAAACTTTGTGCTCAGGAGTATGTAACTATCTTTATTTCAAAAAATTGAAACACCAATTAAAATTTAAACATTAAATTCTATAGATAATTACATCTTAATACAATTACACTCATTCTAAACATTTTATTGTCAAGAGATATAATTTATTGTCATAATTTACAATATCAGCATATTATTGTCATTTATTAGTTATATATACTTAACTCACAAAAATTATTTTTCAAAATTTTAGTTTCGATATGATAAGAAATGTCGCACTGACAGGATATGTTATGCACATCTAAGTACACCAATTACAATTATAACACCTAATTATTGATCAGAATATGAATGACATGCTCAATTTCAACTATCGATCCATAGATATTAAAATAAGTTTGTAAATCTCTACAGAATATTGTTAAAATATTGTATATAAATAAACGATTGTATACATTAGTAATGTAGGAAAGGACGACTGTCCATTTTAAATAGAAGGATAACGAATATTGACTAGCTTAAAGCTGTAATAAGTAATACAATATTTTAAAGCCAAATTTCATAGTCTGTAAGTTATGCCGACGGTTCGTCGTAATACAAGTCGAAAGATTTGACACAATACATAATACACAAATAGTTAACAACGTTACGCAGCCTATATATATATATATAGTTTTAAAATAAAAAAATATTATACGCTGTAAAGCGCCCTCTGGTTTCACTCTATTGTTGTGTATGGACTTGCATCAGGCTGCTTTACCTAATCCTATGTATTAATCAATACATAAGCGCGTGTCGCACTTCTGCTAATTTACAAATAATCTATAAACATGAAACATTTAAATGTAGTTAAAGCATTTTTGTCGGTGTCCAGTTGTGCCTACCCATGTAACGTCAATCGAAAACAGCACAGCCGACACCGACTGCCGTCTCGAAGGCTTTTGAAAGTTTTAGTAAGTACTTAGCGTCTAATCATATTATAATACGATATTTATATGGTATTCAAACGATCTACTAACTTTAAAATAAATGCGATTAAATTGATTTAGCTGAGGTGAAACAAATATCGACTAGATATCCTGTTATGGCCAGGTACACAAATATACTTGAGTAGCACAGCTGTATAGTTTTATTCCACGTTTTCGTCGGGCTCAGACTGAACGCCGCGGAACATACAATTGTGGGATTCCACAGAAGATTCCAAGGTTCAATTATCACTAACAAACATCTTACACTAAACATCGATTGTAGATTATTATTGTCGTTCGCCGAATTGACGGGAAATTAATTGATCTTGTATATTAATAAAAAACAATTATTGTCATATGGAAGTCCTAAAACATCTAATCTTACACTATAAAAATATTAGATAAAATTCGAATCTACGTAATAAATTTCACTTATAAAAAAATAACGCAAAGCTCGCGTCGAGAAGCGAAAGCGATATGGTATAGATATGACCATTAATACTGATATAAATGGGTTTTAAAGCCTGAAGAGTTGTACGAGGGTTGCCCCTGGGAATGTCTGATGCCTCTGATCGAGGGAGGGGCTCAGTAGTAGGGGATATATTCAGGGATAGGGTAGTCCATGAACGGGTAAACGGTACGGCGAACTGGTGGAAGCATCACATCGGAGTAACGCGAGAACTGGGATACTTGACGGCTGCCGGCAGTTGGTTTCCTGAAAGTATCCATTATTGTTCACTCCAATACATCTAAATATTTTTCATTGTCATAAATTATGTAACTAATGAACATTTGATAATGCAGCTTGACATAAGAATTAGCTTGATTTGTTTTTTTTTTATAAAAAGGCTGAAAAGCTTCAATCGACTTACTTGTTGTGCCTAGCGGTGGGGTCATCAGCTGCGTACTCAAGGGGCTGCAGGCCTCGAGGTTCCTGCTCACCATACGCCCCATACGGATACTCCTCATTGCTGAAGAGCAGAAAATATTTAATCACTGAATTAAAATTACTCCCTAAGAGACTTCAGTAGGCAGAAGTGACCTTCGTCTACAGTTTTATTACTTGATTGAGGCGGCTTTCACATATTATTAAAATACACCCCACCCCACCTACCTAGCTTTAATAAAAGTTTCTATTTGTGTATTGTTTACTTTACCCGCACAAAACATATTATATTTATTAAGGATATTATGTTATACTTTCCTGTATACATTTATTTGTCTCTAATGGAAATGTTTTAACATTTCGTTGCACATTATTATACATTTTTAATCAATTTCCTTAATAATCCGCACAGCGCATAAAAGTGTCTGTAGCAAACTCAGCTAATACACTCCTTAAACTTTACGAGGCGTTGTAACCAAGTTTTAAAATTTAATAACATCTTTTGCGGTAGCTGAAGTGGATTTATGAACATTCTAACTTTCAATTTCACAAGTGTGCCGTCTTTGTAGTTTGTAACTTGCTAAACAATAATGAAATACCTCGCTTTGAATCGTTCTCTGAGAATATTTGGGCGATTAATATCTCCTATGCTATTATTAATCTACTTTGGTTCTACACAGCGTTTAGTATGTTTAATAATTATAACCCCTTAAATAAACTTGAATTAATATGACAGTTAAGACCACAGAGACAAAATTTACGACAGAGATTAAGTATATATGTCAAATAAATTTATAAAGCTTCTTTGCTGAGTAAACTGTAGTGGAAATTATTTTTTGTCTCATTGGATACTTTAACATTACGTATCGCTTATATACAAAAGGACATTCTATTATTTAGAAGTGCTACGAAACCTATTTCACTTCTAAACTGTATTTTATATTTACGTCTGACAGTTCTTTGCCACAAATCCGATATCAAATACAATATGACATCTACTAAGCCTCACATATAAAATAATCGTCAAAAGTCTTGTGTTAATTAATGAACAAAGGGGATTTGAAAATGCTATAAAAATTTAGCGAAAAGCCCGCTCTATGCGAATTCGTAATTACGAGCAGCTGGGGATTAAGATTTTTGACGTCAATGAATTTAATTTTCACTTGGTATTACGGAAGAGAAAGAAATTAGAAAATTCTTTCAAACGCTTACGTTGGTATCCTAAAATTCGACTTAAATTTTATACTCAGGAGCGTAATGGTTTTGGGTTCGTTTGTGGCAACTGTGAATGGTTTAATATAGCAAATGAAATGTGTTATTAAGCGAGAATAGTTTATATTAAATAAATTAACATGCTTACTATGTAACTACCAAAAAAAGTTACAACGCATAGTGTTTAAATCGTTTGATGGCTGCAAACGCACTCTCCATTTTCAAGTACTTGATCCTGATTACTAGTAACATAAAAAATACATACTAATTAAAAAAAAACCTGTGGCCTTACACACGGTTTCGACTTTTAGGCTCCAAGGCAAGCCTCACGATGTTTCCTTCACCGTTAGAGCGAATGTCAAATTCGCACATAGACAAAAAGTCCAATAGTGCACAGCCGGGGATCGAACCTATGACCTGAGGGATGAAACCACTAGGCCAACACTGCTCTCTAAATGTTTTATTTACTTCCCGTACCCGCATGGAAATCAAATTAATTTGGCTAAATATTCGAATGCTTTCACCGAAAAACAAGAATTTTTCGCTGTACCGGGGCACTGTAGGTACAAAGTTCTTCAAACCATTCTATAATATTAATAAAACAAATTTATGTATTTTCTTACCCTCTACCCGCAACGATTTCCTTCAGTTCATGTTTCTGCTCTGTTTCATATTTCCTCTGTAGTTCGCGGATATGTTCTTGTCTTATAAGCTTCTTCAGTGCCTCAAATCTACCAAAATATAACTAGGTTTAATATATTTGATTAATAATTTTCTTATACTGAAGTCGTCTAACGTCGTTCCACGACTGAGCGTTTCTTAAATCAGTTTTTGCCGCGCACCACCACTATGTGGAACTACTACTATCAATCTTCTAGGATGCACTATGTAGTTCCAAAAGTATAAAATCGTTTATACATGTTTATTTATGGTAATACACCTAAAAAAGAGAGGACGCCCACCAGTAACCTGGACATATGGAATAAAAGGGATAGCGGGGAAGAATTGGAAAATGATGGCGACAATGAGAGAAAAGTGGAACATTTTTTTATTATATTTAATATACCAAATTTCAATAATTACCGTTCTCATGAGCGTCAATCCTCTAGATTATGACGCAAATATCATTGATCTTTAATCTGTGGTAAGGTGTAATATGTCGTCAATCGCTTACCTGTCCCGTTGAGGTGGCACCATGAAAGTGGACCCGCCTCGAGGTCTTGAAGGTCCCGGGAACCGCAGGATTTTGCCAGATGTATGGGGAACGTTCAGCATTCCGAACATCTGTAACAAAATAATTTATACTGAAACACAATAAGAGACATTACTTATTTATTAACAGCCATGGCCAAATTTTAACTAAAAATATTGTAAAACTGTTATACAATTAAGTAATTTTTATAAAATTAACCGAAAACCTTTATGCTAAAAGGTTTAAGGTTACCAAATATATATATATATATATATATAGGTATATTTGCCATCTCCGAGATTACGCCGGAATTCTGCTTGCACGCGTTTGATTTTTTAAATTGCTCTTTTTTAGTTCTTGTAACCGAATAAAACTTGAAATATATTGAAAATATCCCAGTAATCATCGAGGCGCAGTTTCTGCCCATCGGTTCGGAACTGACGGCACAGTTTTCGCTCCCAGAATAACTAAATTGAATTTCAAGCAAACAATTCAACGCCGTATTCAGAATGAATACCCATATTGCATATTTTATTGCTCATTAAAATATTATTTTATATTAGATACAGCCATATTAGACATAGAGGTGAGCAGGGATCTTTCTATTGCACTATATTATTTTAAGGTCCTTAGAGTATTTTTCCAAGCTTTAGAATATAACTTGATGCTTTGCATCGCCGAAGGTTTTTAACCATGACGTCTGCGGCAAAGTCTCCTTTTACCCGCCACTTTATCCTTACACAAGTTCGAGATTTATCAAAAATTAATCGCTATTGAGCGATTCTTTTGAATTCCGTATCAGCTATTTTGTAGTCAATCTAAGTAAAAGTCTACCATTAAATCACGTGGCCGCGTATATTATAAAAAAAAAACATTTGACCTCCTCATTACTAAAAATCTATAGAAATGTCTGAGATTGATAGATCTGGAGATCAAAGTCCCAGCCTCAATTGATACTAAGTTATATTTTTATATGAATAATGTGTTTATTGAACAAACACACATTTCGGTCTTATTTATAACGGCAAAGAACTCTTAGGTATAGTTGGGATTTCACACCCATTTCACATTTGTTTTTGATGGGATGACATTTCACAATCTTTAGTTATATACATTTTACGAAGAAATCATTAAACCTCCATGCTTCACAAAGATTAATTATTAATGTCGTATATAAAATTATTTATTTACACTTATATAGTAAATAACAAGCGATTTCTATATAAATAAATGTTATAAGAAAGAAAAAAATGCCAAATCACCAAATTGGACGAGCATGGTATGCACGCAGAACTGAAAATTCATAATTGTAAAATAAAAATACTTGTGATATCCTGTTAATTAAGAGCGCATTAATCCAAAAAGTACACCCTTTTAGCAAAATATTTAAATTACAAAATACTAATTATTATTCATTCATATGTTCTGTAATTAACATTTACTTTTACAATTTCAATTTCAGAATTCTGTTGAACAGGTATTTTACCACATACATGTACACGATGATCTGAACCTTTGATCTGAATAATTAATAATAGCCTCGACACGGTAGCCATACTGGAAACTCGATAAAATGCATACTTTACAATAGGTGACGTATACTTATTCATAATATCGATACAATGATGTATAAATTAATAAAATAAGTATCATAAAATAACAATATTATTATTTTATTTATTAAGAATATTTATAGCTTATAAGTAAATTACGTACTAAATAACTTTGTACACCATTAAAACATAATTATAAGTGGGTTATCAATTACAATAAACCTGTTTGTGCTAAATCGGTGTCAGTCAAAGAAGCATGTCAATTGTTGGTTTTGACATTGATACAGAAACCGGAAATTGTATGTGGTGTTCCGGCGTAATGGCAGAAGTATGCAGGTGAGTAAAATTTTAACCGCTGTCGCGTACGCACTATGTATAGACCGCATACCGTACCGCATTTTATTTACCATAATTATTTAAGGATCCAGTGCTTGGAGTGGGTTGACACACCACCGTTGATGGTGATGCCTAGCATGGGAGATGGAAGGAGGCCTCTACTGGGCGTGCTACAGGGCGAGGACGCTACTCTCGATAACATTGTGAGAGTAGCAGTTACAAGCTCGGACAGTGACGGCATGTGGGAAATCTTCCAGAGATTCTGTGAAGCCGTCATGCACCATAAGGAAGAGGTGGAGAGGGCCAGGGAGGATGATCCTGCAGCCCACCCGCGTCGCCGTAGGAGACCACAGCGTCGCAGTTGCACCGTATTAACTCCACTTTTTCGCAAAAATAAAGCAACCTTTCGAATTACCTGTCAAATTGTGTTTTCGCTGTGATAAAAAGACATATTTTTTTAGGAAAAGCCGTGAAATTTGAGTTTAATTTTTTTACAGAGAAATAAATAATTTTATTCATAAAGAAATACAGATTTATTATCACGTTATGGAAAAATAATGTCTGTGTAACAATTGAAATATCAAATTAGATTAGACATTTATCATGTTTAACTACCTCGTCTTTCTCCTTCCCGCTTTTTGAAGACAAAATGGCGGGCTGAGACGCTTATCCATGAAATTGTGAAGTTTTTTTTTACTTAAAAGCGGTGTGGCTTAAAGACAGTCGGAAGAAAAATAATAACAATTTTGCTTGCTGTTATGCTTCAGCTATAGAAGAAATCTTAGAAGATACACTTAATATGAATAATTGTGGTGTATTTCTAATGAATGACACTTGCGTAAATAAAATATGTATATCGGAATTGTTAACATGTTACAATACATCACAAACCCTTTTAGGCTAACAATCTAAACAACAGTTTAAAATGTAAATTTAGCCGCATAATGTATGCAGTGGTAGAGCTGCGGTAATGACCTTCCTCGTTTGTTGCATTTGATTTTAGCATATTAGATTTAGATCAGCTTTAAGTTAAATAAAGCTATTTATCGTAAAAGACGATGTATATTTGTTTAGGTAACCTTTGTACTCTTATAAACGTCAAATTATGATATGACTCTAAATTTATATTAAATTAAACATAAAAGTATTTAATTTTTTATTTATAATTATAAGTGTAATAGAACCAAAACAATTAAATACCTGTGAGTGCTCCTAGATGAAAAATTAACATCAACTTACTAGCGAAGAGAACAAGGAGACTTATGGTAGGGGAGCCCAAGAGGGGATTTCGGGATTTACTAAAGCGCGGCAGATTAATATATAGGGGGATACCTTGTACCCGGTTAAGTACCTCCACAAAATATGAGGCCCATATATAAGGCCGCGCGTGAAGGAGACAGGATCAGATTAGTAAAAAAAAATTGACCATCAGAAATTCCCGAGCGCGTCAGATTAAGGTAGGGTGAGTTAATTACATCCTAAAAAGTGTATATTCCACTAATCTGACAATTTGAGAGTGACGGAAAAAAGGGGAGGGCAACAAAGTTGTAAAAAAAAACGTCATCTCGACATTCTCGAGCGTAGCTAATTTTTTTTTTATTTTGAAGGAAATAATTCCAGAATAATGAAAAATATATAATCTGACGATTTCCGCAAGCCGACATAACAAAAATTCGTCGATAAAGTTAAATGCGTGCAGCTGCGTGATGCCTCCATTTCCTTAAACCGATCGGAATCTACTAAACGGCGTTCTAAATATTTCCCTCAAAATTACATTTCCTGTGAATTTGAACCGATTCGGACCGATAGATTTTGAGAAATTTTGAAAAATCTTAAAAAAATAAGAAATATTTTTTTTAAAAGTGGTTTCTTTATCGATCAACTTCAAAAACTAATCCGCCTTTGAGCTTGAAAAAACCACGTCGATCGCCACCAAGCTGGTCAAAAGCGGTTGATTAGTTCGAGAGATATCGTGAACGAAAGAAACCCGAAAAAGTGTTTTTTCGGGTTTACTCCGAAATTTGTGTTTCGATCAATTAAAATTGCAAAATTACTTATGATGATGATAAAACTGCGTCGAATGCCGCCAACCGCGTGAAAATTGCTTGATCCATTCAAAAGTTATTGCGGTTTGAAAATTCCAAAAATAGTGTTCTATGAAACTTCTATCAGACTTTCGAGCTGGGAGAGCTCAAATGCATAGAAATGTTATTTCTTTGAACTCAGCGAGCTCAAAATATCAATTTTAAGCGCCCAGGAATGGAATTAGCGGGAAGTTGCAGGGATGGCCCTTTAGATGAACCGTTTTTCTAAAAAAAATTTGTCAGATCAGGCGAATCCCTCTAGATAATCGTCAGATTATGAGACAGTACGTTTAGAACATAAAGATGAACCACATATATCTTAATCTGACGCGCTTGAGTATTTCAAAATTGCGATTTTTTTTTGCAAATTATGAAAATGGCCGTGGGTTTGCGTCCCATCGAAATCGTCAGATTAGTGAATGAGAGCTTTTGTTTGGTGCACTTAACACTCCCTTAGAAAATCTGACGCGCTCGATAATTTTTATTTTTTTTTCATTTTCAACCCTTAAATACAACCACCCGCATCATGCAAACGATCAGATTAACATACGTACATTATTAAAAATACGTAGGGCATTGATGCTATCAATATCTGACGCGCTCGAGGATGTCGATGCAACAGTTGTTTTTTACATATTTAACACTCTATAGCCGCTTCCCCCACCGATGAAAAGGTATATATCATATAACATTTTTTTCTTCTTATTATCTAAGCTTTGCATCCCAATAGGTCTCTACGACGCTCGAGTAAATCCCCATTTAGCATCGTGGGCTCCCCTACCATTATATAATATTTTTTATTTATATAATTAACATACCAATGCAAAAATTAGTGGATATGTGTTTTAAATTATATTCTGACGTCTATGGGCCCTGTGGCGCAACGGATAACGCGTCTGACTACGGATCAGAAGATTCCAGGTTCGAATCCTGGCAGGGTCGGAGCCTATTTTGTAAGTAAAAACGGAATTTTTCAATTTTATTCTGTTTTAAAGTGTAATGTTTTTTGTTTACTTTAGGTAAGGAACGCCACGTCGTTTATAATGTGGTATTTAGTGGTTACTATGTAAATATGTATTAATAATTTTAACACAGACAGTTGACAAACAATTCTTTGATGTCCTCACAAATAAAAGCTACAGCTATTATTCGTCCGTACGTACATTATACGTACTTACACTTGATCCATAAGATGTTATAAATATTACTTTGTATCAATATAAATACTTCGAAACTCTAACCTAATCACTAAGTATAAACGAAAAATTAATACCTAAACTTTTCAAAGTTAAATACATTGAAAGTCCTTTGGTTACTCGATTGAAAAGTCACTTCAGTGAACAAAGAACCAATTTACTTTGTACAGAGGAAAACGTTTGTAAAGTATAAGATGCTTTGATTTAAAAAATAGTCTTTAATACATTAAAGTGTGTTTGTTATTTTTATTAGTTTTGCCATTAGAGCATAATCGAGATGATTTTGAGTGAAAATAATGTTTATTTCCATGTTATGTCAATTGTCTTTTGGCTACAATTACTTCTTCGTAGATACTCTTTCCGTAGCTATCATGAACCACTTACTGGGCACGTGCGTAAATGGTTTTTATAATAGCGTCGTTGCACAAAACTTAATCTGCTAAATTATTATATAGCGTACATAATATATTAATTATTAGAGGGTATCAGACTTTAAAATGTCTACAACAGGATCTGTTGTAAATAAAAATAAAATAAATCAGTGGCGCTACAACCTGTTTAGGTCTGGGCCTCAGATTTCTGAATCTGTTTCATGAACAATTTTCAATCTTAAGGCAAGTAGGTGATCAGCATACAGTGCCTAACACACGACTTTTTGGGTCTAAGACATGTCATTTTCCTCACGATGTTTTCCTTCACCGTTCGAGTGAATGTTAAATGCGCACATAGAGAGAAAGTTCATTGATGCGCAGCCGTGGATCGAACCTACCTCAGGGATGAGAGTCGCACGCTGAAGCCACTAGGCCATCTCTGCTTATTTCTGTTGTTCTGTTGTAAACCATATTTAAATAAAAATAGCAAATACTTAGGAACTTAGCTACCAGCTATTATGAAAGATCGCCCCTCACTCCATTTCTTTGCGGTTGTTATTTTCCCTTTGTACGATCTTTCCCTTGTTTCACCCACCCACATTGAATCGACACTAAAAATACATTTGGTGGGAACTGTCTATTGTTTCCAATGAATAATGAATTTCGCGGAAAAACGAAATAGTACTTTATAGTTTATAGTTTATACCAATGAACTACTTACTAATAGTCTTGTAAAGATTTCGTAAATAATTTCGCTGGGTTTAAATGGAAATCGCAGAAGAAGTGTGTGAAAAATTCAGAAGAACTACTTCACTAATCATTCATTATTCGTTCTTCCGACACAAATTTTTTTTTATACAAGGAATCGATCTTGCAGGTTATATATAACGGAGCAAATTGGCAGAAGGCTCACCTGAAGTTAAGTGATAACCGTGCATTGCCGGCCTTTGGAACGACGGACGTCGAGGTGATACGGATGGTATTTCGTATTCTGCCTTGAGGTCCGATGATAAAAATCGGCTGCATTTTCTTTAAACGCTGGTACATGCGGTAAAATGTGCAGAGAGACTCTACGCAACGCCAAGCGAAAAGCATTAAACTCACAGTTAACCACTGAACAGTTAGTGAGTTAAAATAGCAATAAGTATTTAGTACTTGAACAACATTCAATTTTAAATAAGTACTTGTAATCAACGATACTCGTGTAAGTTGTAAAAACTAAAACAAAAGAAAACTCTCAAGAGATTGTGTAATTCTCAAGTTTTTTTGCAATTACCAACTTGGTCAGGGCGTGCCAAGTTTTAAGCAATTTTTCGCCCTTGATCTTGTATTACACAACGGAAACCATACCAAATGAAAACTCGGACAAAATACAAGACTTTCTGTTGTAATCGAAATTCTATATGGTCATGAATGTCGATTTCCGGTGGCCGAGGCAGTCTATTAACGATTCACTTAGATTATTCAAGACAAAGCAAACATTATTGTTTTTGGCCCCTTGCGTGTGGGTGTTTCATCATTACCTTAAAAGCAACGTCAAAAACGATTTGATTTGAGCTTGGTGTTGCGTAATTGTGCCATCTAAATTAGTAAAGGTCTCGGCATTTGTTTCGATCCCTATAAAAGCTTTCACATTTACCGAGATTTTTTGGTAACTTGTGCATTTATTAAAAGAGTATTTTTATCGACGTCTACGAGGGTCTACAACTTTTAGCGGTCTTTTATTATTATATGTCGTATATTAATATAATTTTGTTCTAAATTCTGGTATCTCTTTAATTAATAATACAGTGTTATTGAAATTTTAATGTTTATTAATTTACATTTAAATTATTTGAGAAAGTATGTTTTGGTTGCCACATTTCCCCAAAAATGCTTGATATATTGAAAATATATTTTGTATGTACTGTGTAGGTTAGAGTAGACGTGTTTATTATATTATTTAAATACAGCCTTTGCCAAGCTAGCGAAATATATTGCAAAATAGTATTATTTTCAATTAAGTTTTAAACTAAAAAATAAGATGTATTATACCACACTGGCAATGTGTATACTGTATACGCGCGTAAATAAACACTATAATTTTGTATGCTAAAAACTTAATCAGTTATTGGGCTTTTATAACTTAATTTTTAATAAATATTTCGTCTCTTTCTGTCAATTTATCTTTACGCTATGATGGAAATTGTCAGATGAGCACTTAAACACGGTGTAATTGGACTGATATTTATTTTATAAGTAAGTATATTTATAGTTTTAGCCTAGGAGAGTTCTCGTAGGTCAGATATAAGCCCGGGTTACTAGCAGAATGCCTTGGCGAACCCCGTAGGCCCATCTTAAGGGCGTGTGAAGGGCTGCGATGTTTTTAGTGGGTAGGGTCTCGCTACCCCTCTGAATAGCAGAGGGCTTTGAGTGTAGACCCAGCCCCACAGTCCCCGCGTTAAGCTTGACCTCATTTGAAAAAAAAGGGATAGATTCTATTCCTGTCTAGGCTTATCATATAGTTGGTGAATAGAAATGTACTTACTTCTCCATAGTCGGGTGTGCGGACGACATTCGGTGGTGCCTTCGTAATCACTCGACCATACGCCTCACGTTGCATAGCCGGGTACTGGTAGCGGAATCTGGACAAATAAGTAAATTATTTATCAAATGAAATCAAAATCAATAGGTAACACAATGTACACTTATGGACGTCAAAAAAAGAAATACATATTAAATGCATTTAACTTACATTTACTGCCAGTTCTCAAATCAAGGGCGTATAACGGAAGAGAAGAACTGGCAATAAACTCTCCGCCACTCTTTTTAATCGCCAAGTTTTTTGTTCTACACAATGTTTGTAAGGAGCTGTAACCATTACACCATATTCCATCTTAAGTAATAAGTTGTTAATCAATAATAATAAAATAAATTAAAAACATAGATTTGTCCTCTATCAGCAGGAGGCATGATTATGGTTAGTATTAGGCCAAATAGCAGTTTTTGCGCATTCCTTTTACCTTCGTCAGTGAAAGGACACGTGACTCGCTAGACTTCGACCTAGTTATAGTATCTAACCTCAAAAATACATAACTTAAATAATCATAATTAAAATTAATTATTTTAAATAAAAACATATGCCTAAAAAGTCTACTTAGAAAAAAACAGTGTCTCAGATTTTCTGTGCTCTCCCTTTTCGGTTCCCTCATTATGTTTTCTTTCACGCTACGAATGTTAATAGTGTATAGACTTCGATATGTATAAAGAAGAAGATCACTAAGTCATCTTAATCAAACCAAACAGGCAAATCGTCAAAAGTGTATTAAACACAATTACCGTAGAGCAAATGTAAACAATACTAACATAATTCTCCTACGGAATTACAGCTGCATACTGCTACAATGACGAACACAATTTGTATTCAGTGGACATAGATATGCGTGGAGTGGTATAGTATTAGTGTTGCCCAAATGCAAGACCAAGACGAGACTTAGGCCAGTCTTGGTATTGTCTTGCGTCAATACACCTGGTCTTGGTCTTGGTATTGGTATTGCGCTCTCAGTCTTGGTCTTGGTCTTGATCTTGCGGCAAGAGTCTCGCAAGTCTCGCGAGACTTGCAAATACCTATTAGCCTATTACTATTTGTGGGGGCTTGCGGGCTATCCTGGAGCATTCACCAATGTACAATGTTCATCAACCAATAATAGCAGGCAGGCTACAAGCAGTGTGTTGAGATTAGCAGATTTCAATACAGTGTGCGTAGGTAGGTTTTTTAGGCAATTTGTCGTACTCATGACTGGCGCGCTTTGCTACGTAGGTACTGTCGTTAAAGTATATGTAAGTAAGAAACGATGTAAGTACCTACTACAAAAAAATTGTATTCCTTAGAAAAATAATCGTCGTACCTACACGACGATTATTTTTATTTATTTAGTAAATCATCTCTGAAGACAATAGTCGCTACTAGAGTAGGTACGATAGAAGTTGATAAACCGACACTGCAAATCTTGATTTTTGGAAGTGTGTGATTTTAAAACAAAATGCGTAAAGCAATATGACGTCGCTCATATTTGGAGCTTTTCCACGTTTCAGGTTTGTTAAAATCACCCACTTCCAATTTTGCAGTGCAATGTCCTATAAAAAGGTATAATAGGTAATAATAATATAATCTAGGTATATTTTTATTACTTACAATTTTTTTTATAAAATCTACCTATCCTTACGACTACATTCTTCCTTGCGAGAACAACATAATCTATTTGCGTCCGTTCATAGCACCCGGAAACTTATTTTATTCTTTAGAACATGGGCAGTGGCGGCGACCTTTGACATGAAAGCGACGGCGGCAACACAAAGTCTAGAAGCGGACTAAATTTTTACCTATTTTGATGGATTGTCAATGTTGGCATTAGCACAGAAAAATAAAATTAAGTAAACACAACGTTTATCCACTTTTTAATAACTCGGTATCCACGATAGAATATTTTTTCTACTTATTTCCTAAGTACTCAGTCTAAATATCTTTTTCATAATTTTTGTTTTACAATAATTTGTTGTGTGTAATTGAATGGTAAACTCTAAATCTTACTAGAGAGCTTTTTTAAAATAAACTTATTGATAGCACTGACATGGCATATACACTTTTCAATCTTTCTGCTCACATTTTAGTACCGATATTAACAATGATTATTTCGAAATCAAAATATTCGCAATTCAATAGATGCAATACCTACTTAGTTATTAATTATCATCTCGCCCGACAGCTTTTAACGCTGTAGTGTTCGAATTCAAGAAAGTATGAGAATGTATTTAAATAAAAGAAACTCAGAGCATTCAATTTATACCTACCTAATGCTGGGACATCTTCAAGGTCATTTAAGGCCAACCAACCCTACCAAAATAGGTAACAATTTTAGTGCCTCTGTCCGTACTCTTTGTCGGCGAATGCGGCGCTCAAACAGTGTCAAATGCTGTGATACACTTGTTGCGAACCGCGGCGTCTTTGTCGGTAAATTATCAAATAAGTAGGCATATAATACACCGACCGACCAACAGTTTATTCGCAGAACGTCACATTTCCCCAATCAACTTTGAACCTTAATTCCTTAGCGATAAACTTGAAAATCTGTTGAATAAATTTGATAGATAATTTTTTTAGTAGCTTGATGTGCTGGCGTCTGTACCATAATATTGGGTGCTGTAAAAACTGTTACTAGACCTACTCGACTCGCTGTTAGTTTTAATTTAACCTACATGACGTTTATATAATTTTGTTAGCTATAATTTTAAGCACATACCAACCTACGAGTACTAACGTTAGATCTGCACATAAAGGCCGATTTACATTATCTTAGTGTTTAGGAGAGTGCTTTAGTACAACTTGAAAGGCAAGTTCTTTAGCGTAGCGTTTACTAAAGCAAGTAGCGTTTCAACTAAAGTACTATCCTAAAGCACTCTGCTAAACACTAATGATAATGTAAATCGGCCTTTAGACAAAAACAAGCATAACATATTATGTATTATAGGTAGATACCTACAAGGTATGAACTTTGCTATAAAGTTATTCTAGGTAAATTTTATCACATGGAACAGATTTGTGAGTATTAACACGCTACTTCATAAATTGTTGAAATATAATAAGTACTTACCTACCTAATCAATACAATACGTTTCAGGGTGCTTTCAGACGAGCGGCACGTTGCCAACTGCAGCCCTTAGTTTAGTGTTAGGATATGTGATAGGTACCTACGGTTTTGATACTGGGGAACGTTTTTCAAAATGAGGATTGAAACCAAATACCTACTTAATAACGCCCAAATCTCAGTTTGTCTTAACTGCAAGACGCAAGAGTCTTGCAGGCTTAAGTATTGTCTTGCTCAAGTCTTGCAGGGTTCAGTCTTGGTATTGGTCTTGCTATAATAAGGCGGTCTTGGTATTGGTCTTGGTATTGCGAAAACGCAAGAACAAGACCAAGACTGCAAGACCAAGACCGGTTTTGGGCAACACTATATAGTATAATATAGAGGTATATTAGACGTTTGCGTGGGACGTATAACTCGTATGACATTTATAAAATAAAGAAGCAAGAAAGATTTTTTCGTCCTACGCCTCTTAATATGAGCTTTTAGTGACAAATATGCGTGGGTATTAAAGACCCACTTGATTTGTAAATACCAGTCAAAGTTCAAAGGTAAAAAGGTTGCTTGATATGTATTATTTGTTTTAGACTATATTCGCCTAATATTACAACTATTACTAACTCTTCTACATTGCTTAACCATCGTATGCTGCTCAATCGTGACTTTTGTAATTCTTGTATTTCTTATTCTTTTGTATTGCATCAGAATTCATGAATCTGTGGGATTAGCTTTTTAGTTTATTTTAATAATTTTTTAAGGTTTTAAGGTTGGTGATTCTATTTTTTTTAAAGATTTGGTTATGCACTTCTTGCACTTTACCCATCATAATTATTTTTTGGTTTTTTTCCTTACCCGTTGCGTCCCTTATAATTTTTATGTATTATGTAATTTGTTTTTCTATAAATGTAACAAAGTGTTAATAAATAAATATTATGAAATTTTAGTTAAAAAAATATAAATCGTCTGACTCAGTCTTAACAAAAGCTTTATACAGCTTAAGTATCGTTTGACATATATATACTCGACAAAACTTTCGTAAGGTTTATACTGAGCTTTGATAACTTGTAGAGACAATTGACCGAGTTGCTATTATTAGTTCAAACAATTCTGAGACACTTAAATATTTCTTCTTTAGATTACATAAGGAAGAAAATATGTTCTATAGAACTCATTATCTAATAATATTTCATAAATTACATCTCCATAGGTCTTGTTGTTCATTGTAATACGCTTAGTGAATCTGTGAATGGAAGTCGCAACTTTCATTGTGAACTTTTGATACGGAGACATTATATACGTTTAAACTATTTCACACTTAAATTTCAATTTTTATCACTTCATTCTTGATGATTTCCGGCAAAACAAATCATTTGTGTTGGCAAAGTCTGTTGACATTAATAAAATAGACGAATAATGTGATGGTTTGCAAGTAATTTTGACCCCACAATTTAATTTGAAATATTTTTACTAAAAGCCTCCAAATTTGCGTGTTAGGTGGAGTGGTTTTAATGAGCACTTCCCACCCACCAGACTGCATTGCAGAGAATCTGAAGGGAGTTACATACTTCTCTAACTCGCATCTCTTGAATTGCGCGCAGTGTATTTCTTAAAGATATCTTGGTTCTACTAATTTAAATTCATTAAATCTAAACATTGAAAAAATTAAAACTTTTGATTTTTGAGGTTTCGAACCCTAGTAACTGGTAGTAAAAGTGGAAAATGGTGGAAAAAAATGAAGCACTTGACAATTGAACAACAGCGGCGTGAAGTTAAAATAAAACGCTCGAAATTCTAAGTACAAAAATGCTCAAACAATTCAAAATGTTAAGTTTTGTATGCTGATGAAACGTAAAACTGGATGAGATCGTCACTTATTGTACTCACTGAGGTTTTTTTATAAAGACTCATACTCATTTTTTTATAAAATGAATCCCTTGCCATCCACGGGCATTTGCATGGCCGAGAAGCCAAACTACAGGGGAGTGTCTATTCTCCCGTTTCTAGGAAATTCTATTAACTTAAGCTAGATCTGGTGGACCTGGCGTCAGAGCTTTGCGTTTGTTGCATTATTTCTGTTCTGAGAAGAAGTGATAAATAAAATTACCTTGGGGCAGCCCTAGGCACGGCTGTGTAGACGGGCCATTCATTGTACAGCAACGGATCGCGGTAGGAATTAACCTCGTTCATAATTTCAGGAGCTCGGGCTTGCCTTTTAGAAAACCTGTAAGCAAAGGAAATGTTTAATAGTGAATTTTATTCACAATATTTTTATGACAAAATTATTATATTTTTGAGAATTTAACACCTCTGTAAGCCTGTGTCGTTCCGTGCTATGCAAGAATGCAGACGACGAAGATGAGAGACTAGTGGAACAATGAGGAGTAGTATTTAAGATCAAAATAGTAATAAAATTAAATAAAAAAAACCTTTTACTTCTTGCAAAATAAAAGTAAGCTATTATAATTTTTAAATGAAAATAAATTGTCTGTACTGAATAATATCTATTTTCAAGTTGGTTTGTCACCCCTCAGCAGGTGACAGCCTCCTTCAAGGATTTCTAGGGGTCTCAGTCATGGCACGACACGCTGCATCTAGCTAGAGGCAGCTGTAATGCTAGCAGCTTAGGGCAACGGAAGCTTTAGTAATGCTTCTAATCTTTGAGTGTCTTTTGTTTTATCTTATTAATTTTTTTCGTTCAATTTTTTTTTTGTCTGTACATTTCCAAGTATATGTTAGACATAGCGAGAGACAGCTTAATATAGCTGTGTTTTAAGCTTTACTGCCATATTGCTTTTTAAAATGCCTTTAGACTCCAGCACTTGTTCCAAGTATGTTGAATTCGCCTTTCAATTTCTTAGCAGTTTGTCTTTGTCAAAGCTGATTTGTTTTCTTAGGTAAAGATACTTTTTTTTGAGTGCTCGAATATAGGCTATTCTATTATACTTAAAGTATATTTGTATAAAACAGATATCCTGAAGCAAAAAGAGTTACGCCGTCACAGGGTTATTACACACCATTTTTATATGTTTCCTCGACCTTTCTCCATCTTTGTACCCTTCATGCAAATATATGGAAATAAAGATAACGTTTATATAATAATAAATTAGAAAACTCGGGTCTTATAGAGAACACCATATTTCAAACGTATTCTACGAACCAAGGGTCAATATTTCAGCTCAGTTTTTATAGCCGTGGTCTTAAAACAAATTGTTTGGCTTGTAAAATACGAGAGCTTATTCAATTTCATGCCTGATTGTGCCCTGACGGTCTCCCACTTATTGTAATCCTGCAAAGACCACTGCCACAGTGTTTAGAACATAAAATCCTTGACGTATTCCGTACGGCATGTTTTACTACAAGTATTTGACTGCGAATATTTTTTAGTACTGATTCAATTGTTATAAAATAAAACAGTGGCGCGACCTCTTTAGGTCTTGGCCTCAGATTTTTGAATCTGTTTCATGATCATTTTTAAATCTACTAGGCAAGTAGGTGATCAGCCTCCAGTGCCTGACACACGCCGTCGACTTTTTGGGTCTAAGACATGTCGGTTTCCTCACGATGTTATTTAGCACATATAAAGAAAGTCCATTGGTGCACAGCCAGGAACGCACCTCGACCTCAGGTATGAGAGTCGCACGCTGAAGCCACTAGGCCAACACTGCTCTATACGATTCAAATGTTATACTTCAACTAAAAATAGATGGGTTCCCCACCATCCTCAAACCATCCAACATCATCCCATGAATCCCACTCTATAAAAGACGATGTAATATACAATAGCTTCATGTATAAGTTATACATGTATAGTGTAAATTCGTTAATATCGAATTGGACAACTGTTAATAAGTATACTCTGGTTTGTCCCTAGATTATTACAGATCAATGATTTTAACAACGCCTTTACACGTTGTTGACCGTTTATTTATATAAGTACTTAATCCTCTTGGTATCGTAATTGGCAAATTTAATAGGCAGGCATATTTGGAGACGAATATCAAGCATGGGCTGTTTGAAAGAGTTTTAAAATATTATATACGTGGCCAACGACAATGAAACTGGAATCTAAATGAGTGCCAAGTTCGTTTCATAGACACTTTTTGTGTTTTCTTGATATGTTTTTATAAGCAAGTTGGTCTGGAAGTTAGACATGTCAGACAGCCTGAATGTTATTGCGGACGGATATGTCACCGTAAAATTTTAAACACCGTTAGATTGTAATCTATCTCGCGAGATTATAAACTGTCGAAAGATTGTGAACCTCAACGAACTGCTTACAATTTAACGTATTATTATTCGGTAGTTATATGAAATTGTTGGAAAGTAAAATTAATCTGTAATTGACCAAAGAAGTTTGAATGATAACTAAGTTAGTGTAGTAGTGTGTACAATCTACCGAATAATAATACGTTAAATTGTAAGCAGTAAGCTGAGGTTCACAATCTTTCGACAGTTTATAATCTCGCGAGATAGATTACAATCAAACGGTTTTTACAATTTTACGTTAACAGATATATTAAATTGCACACTGGCTGAATTCACAAGAGTTGCATTATTTATAATTAGCTATAAATACGTTTAGGTTTTTGTTTTGTTTATATTTTAATTTTTATATTATTAAGTATTCTATTATATTAGTATTAAGTCACTATTGATTTACCCTTGATAAGTGCACACATACGAAGTAAAATCCATTGAAGCATAGCCGGGGTTTGAAACCGCGAACTTTGGGTTGAGATTCTATTCCTTAATCATTCGGTTAATGCTGTAAAAATACTTAGCGGAAAATCGTAATAATATAATAAATAATTATAACTGTATTCATAGGTGATTTTGTTTACAAGTGAATCAAACAGAGGCTATGCCAACATTGAGGAACCAATCAGAAGTCGTATATAAATACGTAGACGATATCAAGCCATTATTAAATCCTCATAAAATCGATAAGCCGCCGGCAAAGTATTGAATAGAAAAGGATTCTAAATATTGGGAACCTTTGTGTGAGTTACAGTCAGAATTCAAATACAATGTGTACACGAGAAAATAATGGGAGCCAGGCAACGAAACAATGATTTATTTGTGAAAGAGTAATGAGTTAGTATGACTCGTTTATAGTGGCAAAGAAAAAAGAAACTTGTGACCTCAAATTTGTGTTTGGTGATTGGTTTTTTGTCATAGGTGATCTGTCTGGTTTTAATAAAATAGTAATTAAACACGTTTAAATTAAACTTATTTAAGTGATGCGAATTTATTTTATAATTAATAAGAGCAGTGTTGGCTTAGTAGCACCAGCGTGTGACCCTCATCTTTGAGGTCGTAGGTTCGATCTCCAACTGTGCACCAATGGACTTTCTTTCTATGTGCGTATTTAACATTCGCTCAAACATTGAAGGAAAACATCGTGAGGAAACCGGCTTGCCTTCGATCCAAAAAGTCGACAGCGTGTGTCAGCCACAGGTGGCTGATCACCTACTTGTCTTTTAGACTGACAAATAATCATGAAACAGATACAGAAATCTGAGGCCCAGCCCTAAAACGGTTGTAGCGCCACTGATTTTAATATTTATTCAAAATTTATATGAAAATTCCTTAAAGAATTTAAAATTAGTTATACCCACGAAATCTAAGGATAATATTAAAACGATGTTTATAAATGTTATTATTATATACTTAAAGTAAATTGTATATTATACTCACAAGAATTTCTTATGCAAAACACAAAAAGTACTTAGGCGTTTATTGTACAAATTCCGTTTTGACGTGAAAACCTCAGTACATTTCGTACGACATTCTTGATGTAGAGGAATCCCGATTGTGCTATTTCGTAGTTCACGAGGTATTTCACCTCTTTCGGATAGACATCTCAGACTATAGTCAAGTATTTGTGTGAGACTAGAGCCTTATTTAGGTTTTAGTTCGTAGCCTTTGATGCATTGGCTTACATTATACTCTTCGTTCAAACATATTATGGTATATGTAACATAGGCATAGTATGGCATGTTTAAGTTTAATTTAGCTACTTATTTTACTAATAAAATTATGTGTCTCCTGAGGCTACGGGATTTCAAACAAACATTTCCTAAGCGGTGAATTTATAGATCGTGCTTATAAAAATTTGTCATAAAAAATTCTGTACCTCCACATTGCCTTCAGCTGGTCACAGGTAGGTTCATCAGGTTTCACTTCCCGGTCTCGAACCCGCGACTGGCGTGGAGAAAGCAAGGGCTCCTGGTCGATGCGTTGAGCGCAAGCGCATACGCAAATTGTGATTAACCACGCCGGAAGTGTTGACCACATTCTGAAACATAAATTATACATAGTAAATAAGATAAGGTCCATAAACGAAAGAATAAATTAACGTCTCGTAAAGAATACACAGTTGAACAATAAATTTGTTTAGTAGATATCGTTTTTTTATTTAACCACGAAAAGACAACATATTCTAGTCAAAAAATGGTAATTTTAGAATAATTATTAATATGACTAAAACACTGTAACAAATTTACCATTCCCTTAATATCTTTGTTGATACGCTGTGTGAGAAAAGTCCCAGCTATATTAACTAACAATGCCCAAGATATAAGAAACACGCAAAAATACATTGAATACGTCTATTCTTTAATAATACATGAACTGTAAACTAGATTTTAACCAGTTTGGTTACAGTAGGTTTTTAACGGCCTACTTAATTAGCAAAAATAACCAAAACCAATAAATTTAAGTAATAAAATTAAACATTTTCAGTTCTATGACATTTGTATGCTACGAATTGTTCCTTTATTATTTCATATTAGTCAGATATAATACCCATTGTTTCCATAAACTAATAACAACTTCGATGTGACAGGTAAATGTCAAAACTTATATGACACGAAAGCCCTACAGTGTAATGTGGTCTACAAATGTCAAACTTATTGTTGTTTTGCTTTATAATTAATATCGTATACGCGTTTCTTTTTAGAAAAAAATATGTTTTTAAAGGAATTGAAATTAAAACTTATAGAAAACAAATAAACTAAAATAAAACAAAAAAATACACGTACCAAAATTAAAATATAAATGTATTACTAAACTACAATTCGAACAGATAAACTAAGTATTTCCTTAAACGTAGTAAACTTTAAAAACGAATTCAGTGGAATAAAATTCACAAAACTGTATAAAATATATGTGTTACTAGAATGAAGAAAGCCCTATGTGATCAATACTTTGGATGATTTAGATTTTAATATAGCTGCCTTGAGAGTTTTTTCAGCATTAGTATGTAAAAATATAATAAAACCTAAATGTGGAAACTGATAATTGGTCTTCATCATATTAATTATATAATATTGAACCTTTTTTAGCTGTAAGTAAAAAAAAATATAAGATAATAATACAGTCATATCCATGAAATTATGGTACTTGGAGCGTATCGCGAAGTAAGGCATAAAATAATATTACTCAGTGCCACATGAAAAGATATAGACGAGGACTTATGAGTGATGGGGAAGTATAAGAACTGGAAGAGTGTCCCCAAGGATCAAGACGACGGAGGGTGGAGGGTGACGAAAGACGGACGAAGACAAAAAGGGTTGTAGCGCCACTGTTTAGATAGTGTTAGTGTCAAAGTGTGAGTTACACTTTGTTAGTGTGTCCAAAACATTTAATATTAATATATTTTGCGTTGAGACTCAAACTAAAGCTACAATCAAATTTTAAAATACACTGGTATAAGAAATCTATTTATTCAACGCAGGCGTAAAATTTTTTAATATTTTCATACAACTCACAATGGACAGGTAAAATTTAATTATCCAACCAATTTGCTACGCAATCCAACGTAATTTCCGTTATAATTGCATCGTTGTGTTTTAATTAAACCCTTATCGGGCGTTGGCAAACAGGTAGTTGACGCAAACTCACGGGAATTACGCGAAATTAATTCTGAAACTACGTAAGAGGTTTTTACGTTCATATTACTAAGTATGTTGGTATGCTTGTATTTTACCGCCGAATTGGATGGTTTTATTAAGATATATAATTCGGTTGCCCCGGAGAACAAAGTCGTTACGACTGTTATATTGTTTTCTCATTTTTGACTTCATAGGATCATCGACAATAACTGTAATTTTTTAGATATTTCATTTTATTATAAAATAAATAATAGTTTAAAAAAACTAGAACACACGCTTTTAAAGCACATCAAACTAAAAAGTGAAAAATAATTCCTAATTTAGGCTAAAAATGGTTGCGGGTTGCTTGATAGACGAAAAATATGGCACAGAGCGCCCCACTACTACACGCTTTTTCACAATAATACCAGTATTTTTTGTTCATTACCATTTTCAGCCTAAATTAGGAATTATTTTTCACTTTTTAGTTTGATGTGTTTTAAAAGCGTGTGTTCTAGTTTTTTTAAACTATTATTTATTTATTTTTTTTCGGATTATTGCATTGTCATCGATCTTTGACAGGTGCGCAAAGTTTGAATTAAATCTGTCCGTTAAAAGTGGGTCAAAATCGAGTCCGAAGGTGTCGGTTACATACATACATACAGGTGAAGCTAATATAAAGCGTGTAAAAACACGAGGATGTCTTTATTCTAAGGAAATTATTTTATGCATAATATTAGTCGTTTCCCTTATTTATTTTCCTCAAATAGATCGCATCAACCATATAGATACAAAATAATCATTAAAGTTAATGCGACAGTTTAAAAAGAAATAAAGAGTTGTAATAATATATCTCTGTTTCACCAAGGTCATAATATTTCCGCGAAAAGAGTGGTAATAAATTATTACGTTCTAGAGTCTAGACATTCATAAAAATTACCGTCTTAATGCGCGTTCTGTGTCGTCCGTAATTATGTTTAAGCAGTGAAACAATCGTAAACGCTTTTGCTCTTCAGTCTAATTAGCTAAATTACTGTAATGTACTACAAGAAGCTATTTATGTATAAAATATATACTTATCTGGAGGTCGTGTTAAAATAATCTTTAATTATTTGCAATTAACTCAATTTTTAATTGAAAATGTATTACAAGTTCCTGATAAGATATACCTAAACATGTTTGTTTCGTAGCTTAGGTACAGTACTCATAGAACCACACGTAGCTACGTGAATAATGCAGACGCGTAGCTCGTAGCGGTTCGTAGGCGTCGTACCATGAATGCTTTGATCGTAAACATACATTGAACCTTTGACTGCATACAAAATGCAACAGAATACTCTTAATTTAGCGATTCCAGTCGTTTATTTTTACGTTTGTTTACTATTTAGTTTACGTAAGTAAACATTTGATAAAACTACTTAAACTGATATAAAAGCGAATTTAAAAATAAAATTACTTTATTGACTTATAAACTCACTGATTTTCACACATCAAGTTATTTTTTGTTATTTAATACATTTATTAAAGCATTTGTAAGAAAGTATTATTAGTAAAAAAAATTGTAAATTTTATCAGATGAAATACCAATATTAGCGGGTATTTGTGATAATTGGATACGTCAACAAACAGTCCGCTTTGCCACGATCAATCAATTTGTTTGATTTTCATCTCCGCTGATTGAAATTGAACTGATATTAGCTGCAATTTATCAAAAACGTGAAACATATATGTATTGACGTTTAAAAATAACATTTTGAGTTATTCAAATGTAAAAACGATTAATTTGGTTTTGTTCAAAGTGACATTAATCCTAATAGCGAACGGGACAGCCTTATTTCTACATCTGCTACTAAAATCGTATATTAAGTTTGTTTCTAAACACGTTGCTAGTTTCTAAATTAGTGGAGGCAAACGGGCAAGAAGCTCATCTGATGTTAAGTGACCGACCTTTTAAGAATCGGTACGCTCTTTTCTTGAAGCACCCTAAGTCGAATTTCTCTGCTCTGTTGTGGATGGCAGTTGGAATGGCTGCTGGTGGCATTAAGTGGTCGTGGGTGGCAAGAACTACCTTTAAAAGCGCTTTATCGTGGAACGCCCGACGTCAAGTTAGAACGGGTGGAATTAGGCATTCTGTCTTGATCTCTGATGATGAAATTTAGCCGCAGGTATTGATCTGGAAACTTCGTCGAAACACTCCACATGGTATACAAATATAGCAAGTTCTATCTTGCTATATTTGTTACTGTCACATAACATATCAACCTGTATATTTCTAATATATTCTGTAATACAGGATTTTACCAGGACTAAGGTTTTATGTATCACAAGGGTTACAGTCGTTGTTGTTATAGTCCAGGAGGTACAAATAGGCATCGACATATTTAACATTATATAATGTAGTTATTTCAAATATTATATATTTAGAAAAATCTTAACTGAAAAATCCCATCTTACTCAAACATATTTTTCTAAATAAGACAGATAAATAATTACAATAAAAATCAAAAGAACGGAGCATACGTATGCTATACGAATATGTAACAGAATATATGCTAAATATAACGTAAAAACCTTCTTCCAAGCTCGTATACTTGAATAAGTAAACTCTTCGAATAAACTACAAACTTCTCGAGAGTTTCAGGTTCTATTTTTAGACGGAGCTTTCAGCAATTGATTCTCGCAATATCCGCTTATGTTGTTACTTCCGGTCGTATTCACTTACGGTTTGCTTTCAAAATCACTTTCACACTGACGAAAGAATGCAACTTAAATTAGCAGAACTACTATGAATACATTTTTCGAAGTGGCATTTTATTATAAAGTAATTTTTATTCGTAAACATCTCCAGAATTTACTGAGCGTAACTTGAACCTAGCTGTAGATAACAAAAGATAATCATCTAAAGTACATAAAATATAATTAACTGTCATTGTTGCTTAGTCGTGAGTTAATTAGTTAAGTCTGGGTTCGATCCCAGGCGAAATTCTAAGATATCAAACTTAGATATACATAAATGTAAGTAGAATTATTTTATAGTACGGCTGTATAAATACCAATGTATTAAACTTTAGGTAGTTGTTTCCAAAATATTACACAATTGAGAGTTACCTCCGTGGAAGCATTTAATCGTATGGAAAGAATTGCTTATTACAGCCATTTAATATAAAATGTGACCTTTTTCCTCAACAAACCGCGATTTTATGTCATCAGAATTTAAGGTTTGATATATCGTTTTTCGAACTGAAATTGCCAAACTTTTTGTATAGCAATTAATAATTTGAAGCCAACTTAAACATAACTTAAGTTACACGCACAGATAAAAAATTAAATTAGTATAAGTATCGTCGATTGTAACCCGAGCTTCACGTTTTTCTTAGAAATGCCCACTTACCTTAGCTTTTAATATTATGTCCTGAACGTTTGAAACTGGACTATTTTATTACTGTTGACCTATATACCTGTACTTTTGAGTAAATGTACAGGTATCTATGTTATTTTTATATTTTGATTGACGTTCATAAGTATCCAGGTTGTTAGAAATAATAATATATATATACTCGTATATATAAATGAATTGCTGTTCGTTTGTCTCGCCAAAAGTTGAGAATGTCTGGACCGATTTGGCTAATTATGACCTTGAAATATATCTGGATGTTCAGGGAAGGACTAAACAACGATGGGAGACAAATAAAAACTAAAGAAAAATACTAATTGAATTTTTCAATAAAAACTGTTTCTTATTAAAAATGAAAAATTGACACAAACTCTTTTACATAAAAACCCGACAGTAAAATTTACATTGTAAGATCGATTTTAAATGTAATTTAATTGTCTGACGTACTTATAATCATGTGAATTAATACGGGTGAAGTGAATTCTGGCACTTTAATGAATTCTTTAAAACTGATGTCCACAGCCCAATAATAAGAAGTGGTAGGCAACAAAGAAGATTTTTTTTATTTTTTTCATTAAATTAAGTTACAAATGTAAAAATCGAATAACGAGTGACCTCCTCTTGTCAAAGTCACAGCTTAAATCTTTCTGGGCATGCTTTCCACGTTTTGAGGAATACGTTCCCACTCTTCTGCACTATTCTTTCTGATGTTTTGTGGAGCAGGTTGCACTGATCTTACTCTTTAGTGTTCTGTGCGAAAAGGGTGCGGGCGAGCATTGTTGTCCATAAAAATGGAATCTCTGTCAAGAGCAGTCTAAAGAGTTTATTTATGATATTGCTTTCAGAAATTTTTGTTTCATAGATGGTAATAGTGAGTCCGATCACTTTGGCATGTTTTAAAAATTTTGTATTAATTGACAGAAATAAATGTAGGTAATACGAAATTCACCGAGTCATCTAATACATTAATTATTTTAGTCATCCGCTGTTATTAGCATACTTAATTATAAACATGATTCGCGTGGCATTCAAAGCAATGTTTAATTATATAAATTTATATATTAAAACCTTCATTCTATTTTAGATGCTACGAAGAATTCATAAACGAGAGGAATCTTCAAAGTTATTTTAATAACGCTTATTAAAGCCAATTTCCAAATCTAAAAATGGTTTTTGACTTTGATTTATCCGTGTATATTTAATCTGCGAGAGTAAAGGACGTCTGTAAGACTAATAATTGTTGGTTAATATTGAAGTCCTGATCTGAGTTTAGAACAGACATCCGAGAACGAACGAACCTATTGAATTAATGAAGTGCAAGACAATGGTCGCGGTTAAATTTGAATATTGATACAAAAGTGTGTTTGAGTTAACATGAGTGATGTAAACAATATCAATAAAAATAGTAGCCATCGCCATTGTAATACTCGTACGTGGGTTAAGCATAACCTTTTCAAGTTAACGTTTGTTCAGCAAAAAAAGGGAAAAAACTAAAATCTTTCGCAATAAATAGTTTAATAATTACCAAATTATAAACTTACAACACTATTACAACTTTAATTTTGTTCCCTTTGTAGTAGATACTCTTGGGCTGTGGGGTTCAAGTGCACAGGCGCTAATTAAAGATTTAAGTTGGGGCCTGGTGCGGGTACGCAATGCAGCGAGAAAATGCTGCCAGCATTAAAGGAACACAGCCACGGGAACAAACTTTTTAACTTTCTATTTATAAATTTTTAATATTACTATGTAGGTTACAAATATTGTAAATAATGTATATTTATGTTTTGAGTATATATAGTTGAGTTATATATTATTATAATATGTATAGATATGCTTTAACAATTCCAGTGCTAGTAAATATTTTTTTTCAACTTTAATTATTTATATAATAAAATTGACAGACGAAACATAAGAAATAATTTAGGAAAAGCAAAATTCCATAATAAAAATACAAAAAATACTACTCCTACTTCTTTAACTTGTTAAATAAGTCTTATTATATTTTATCTGAACCGCTCATTTATCTGTATTATTGTAACGTAAATACAAATTGTAAAGAGATAAATATATTAATTAAAATTAAATTAAAAAATAAGCACGTCTTCTCTCTTCACTTCATTTATTGCAACTCAATGACTGACAGTTATGTATAGGTTCTGTAGTTAATAAAAATAAAATTTACTGAATATATTATTGCTTTAACGAATATATTTTATTTATTAATAAAGCTCTACGTTTAAAGTGCAGTTTCGAAATATATTCATAAAGTATTTAGTTTGTATCATTAAAGGATGTTAAACGTATGAGATCGCTAGACTAAAGCCTTTATTTACATTCTGTTTTCCTTGTCAACATCCTCATTCCCATAAACTAATGTCAACTTTGGCCTTTCGTAATTATATCGGAAGTGCTCTGTTGTTGTATCAGCGATCTAATAATAGTCGGGCAAATTGCCAGCATTATTGCTTATCTATTGTACTGATATAGACAAGGTTGAGGTTCTATTAGGCTTTGATAATACGTAATGCAATAACGTAAACGAATATTACAGCTATGTGTCGAATTTGCGCAGTTAATTCGCAGTTACATTTTATAATGTAACTCATAAGTCAATTTTGAAAACTTTTGATACAGTTTTCACTATAAATTAAAAATAAATTAAAAATAGTATACATCATCGCGCGATATTAAACATGAACTAAACTTTTTGATGAGAAAACTCTAATTTATTTTGTAATAGTTTGTATGTAATTTTTGATTATAATAATAATTGTTATGTAAGATTGATTTACCTTTATATAATTTTCGCCGAGTATAAAGTAAAATATGTTACTTATAAAATTACACACTACAATATTTTTTTAGGTCTGGGCTTCAGATATATCTGTTTATGTAATTATAGCTAAGAGGCAAGTATGAGGGATGACTTAAAAGGTCTATAGCATGCCGGTTTAATGCCGGTAAAATGAAATGTCCTGTGTCCTATTTATTTCGAGTTTAACAGTTGCAGGGCTAATTTTCGCCTCAAAGGCAATGGTCACTTGATGTAAGCCAGCGTAATTATTTACAATGCCAGTCATTTTATGATTTGGCATTCTGAAAAGGTAGGAGCTTGTATTTTATTGTTTATCAGAATGCCAAATCGTAAAATAACTGCTTCACGACTGATTTGAGAGCGACCGCCGATGCGAAAACCGCTGTGTGAGTTCGAAAAGTGAGTTACAGAATCGCAGGGCAGGATGTAAAATCGAACAATAGGCGCCTATAAAATATTAATAACAGAGCTATTTATAAAACATATTCGGTAACATATTATATGCAGTCTACGCAGAATTATATTTAAAATGTCGAACTGTAACAAAATCATTGGCGTCAGCCCGAGGTGGTTAAAGCAATGGATGCCATGCTTCATAAAAGATATACACTGTAGAAAATATTTTTCTAAAGCAAGAGAACAATTTAGCAGCAGCAACAAGTGGCTAATGGCTTCAGGCTTCATGTAATTTACGATGAAATTATACAGAAGGATTTAAAAGTTATATAAAATTTAAATCCTTCTGTATAATTTAAGACGACGACGTAGTTTCACTTTACGTTACATTGACATAAATTTGAGAATGGATATTTGAAGAAAATTTTTTTTTTTAAAATGAGATAATGTATTTAGTACAATTTAAGTTTGGTCGTTAATTATAATAAAAAAAATACATACTTAGGACAGTACAGCACACACAGTAGATTATCTCGAAGAGTAATTAGTAATTTTACATACATGATGGCGCCACTATGTATGTTAATACTGTAACAAGATTGGATTTAAAAAAAAAAATAGACTCACGAACAGTGCAAGATTGGTGAGTAAGCGTTAACTTCGGAAGCAAACCTTACTTTATGCCCACGATTAAAATAAATTTGTCAAATTCATATATTTTATGACACTCAAACTCGAACGAAAATATTTTTCATCTCTTTTTGTGAATTCTGTTTACGTTGTGATGAAAAGAGACAGATGAGTACTTTGGTTAAAACAGACTTAGACTATTTTTTTATAAATAAAATTATTACTTTTATTTATTACGATACATCTTTTACACGCATTAAATATTTGAATTTATCACAAAATTAAGACAGTAGAAAAAATACAAGATAATTGTAAAAAGGTTACATGAGAAGAAAGAAAGGTTACACGTACTTTACGTGTAATAATTTTAATATAATAAATTACATAAACCTCACTATTTCTAGACAAATGCATTATATTGTGGGCGAGGGACTAGAATCTAATTTCGCATCTACTCAGTTATATCCAGGGCCGGAACAGTTTACAAATAATTTAGGAACATTTTTTTTTACTATCTTCTTCTTCTTCTTTTAGTGCCTCTCCATTACTGGAGGTTGGCCGTCAGTATCTTGAAGCGTGTCTTGTCCTGTGCCAGATGCAGCAACTCTTCTGCAGTTGCAATACCTGTCCATTCTCTAACGTTGCGGAGCCATGATTTCTTCCTTCTACCAACACGCCGTTTACCCTGGATTTTACCCATTATAATTAATTGAAGGAGGTGGTAGCGGTCATGGCGCAACACGTGGCCCAGGTACGCAACTTTCCGTTGTTTAATGTTCTGCAAAAGTTTTTTCGACATTCCAACTCGTTTCAGAACCTTCTCGTTAGAGACCTTCTGGATCCAGCTTATTCGAAGCATGCGACGATAGCACCACATCTCAAATGCTTCTAAGCGCCGGCGGGTATCTTCTTTAATTGTCTTTTCTATTACACCTGGAGATTCTTCGCACCCCTGTCCCATCAAAGGGACGCCAGGAACTCGGGGCCGTGGTTTTATTAGACTTTTTCATGATTACTGACTACTAGGGAAAAATATTGAGCAGTGGTTTCCCGTTGCCTTCTGGTGTCTTTTTACTATAGTCTTGTGTAAGTACTTAGAAAATAGAGAAGATTTCCTGTCGATGATGGAAATATAAAAATGTACCTGAAGCAACTGAAGGGACAAAATTTCCATGTATATAAATTAATATAACCTGTTCAGGTTCTCTATAACTTTCATTCTCATTACAAAGTAAAGTAGTTCATGAGTTTATCACCTCAAATTGTATGTACCTTAAATTTGGCTTTTTTGCCTCTTGAAGGACCCTAATTCGATTTGGTTCGGAAATACTTTAGTGGACAGCTGTTGCGTTTCGAACCTTACACAACATGAAATGTTTGTATTAACAGTATTAAAGAATACAATACCCACGACTCCGTCCCTGTTTTTCTCAAGACAAATAGTATGAACGTCTACAAGATGAATACAGCCTGACACATTCGCACTTTATTAGTTTATCCGAGCCCTCGAGACTCGCCTCCCCTATAACTATAATCCTATTGCATAAATTGGATGAGACATATGGTAAATGGAGATAAATATTTTATAACTCTGTATTCTTGTCTAGGTTTGTAAGCATGAAGATTTGGAAGTATTTTTGTATGCTTTTCGATATTGACAAAAAAAATGCTGTATACAGTGACATTGAATAGAGGGGAAAATCTTTGTTTTGGCAATTCTTAGTAAGAAACATCTTTCACTAATTCTAGTAGAATGGCTAAAAACTCAAAAATATAATGAAATAGAAAACTTGTTTGTTAATATAAAATAATAAAATGAGCTATTTAAAATTTCTTACTTCAGTCCGTCATATTGTCCAAGATTTAATTTAAATATGAAATCTTAACAATAAATATTAGTTTACTCTGTGATGAAAATAACACAATTTAATTAAAATGGTGCAAAAGGACTTCGTTCGTTTACAAGACCAGGCTTTAGCCAAAGAAGAAAGTAACAAGAAATACAGGACTAAGAACTGACGTAACTCATTTCTAAGAGCTGGAGCTTTTTTGCCTTAGCAAATAGGTTTCGCTTTTTATTAGCGTCATTGACAAAGTACTTTGCTCATCTTTCTACGTAGCACGTATTTTCTCTCAGGTGCAATTTTTGAAGTAAAACTTCTTTAGGCGCATGAAGATAAAAATTTTACGGAACGTCACGAAGATTTGCAGCGTTTTTGAAAATGAAAAGGGAGAGAGCTATTGTCTCAATAGCTCTCTCCTTAGGTAATTCTATTTTTAAAATTAAAATTTCGTAAAGAGAATTTATGAAATATTAGTATTTTACATTTTATGCAAAATAATTTATTAGAATCTCAAATATCGAAGAAATAAATTAAAAAAAACTATTATTATATTTTTTTATTTGTATTGATTTTAGTCACTTAATATTTTAATGACAATTAAATTCGTTAAATTCCTAACATATCTTACCTTTTCCGTCCCTCTAAGTCTCGGAAATCTTAAGTTTTAGATTTGTATAAATATGAACAAGAGTCAAAAATTAGTTTGGCAAAGAAATTTCACTTCTGACATGTGTACTTTGTACGCACACACTTTCTTTTTTGTATACTACGAGTATTTCGTCGTGCCTCTTCCCGACTAACCTTAACCGCCATGCATATTCAATTATTATCAATTAAACACTTGAATTTTCAAGCTTGATAACTCTGCATAAAGGGTGAATTTTGTGTTTATTATTAGACTTATATTTTTTTATTGAGATGAAACGATGCCGTTCTTTTAAGAATCGATACGGTCTTATATTCAAGGACCCTAAGACGAATGGTTCGGTAATGCTTCAGTGGATATCTGGTTCTCGGCAAAAACTGCATTTATGGAACGACGGACGTCGAGTTGATAATGATGCTTAAGAGAGACAGTTATTTCATATACAGTTAATTATACATTTGGAACTTGAGAGTCATTACTCAAATAGACACTTGTGTAACCAACTTGAAATTACTGTTTGTGTCGAAACTTTGTCACTTAAAGTTTTGAGACGTGTAATTAAATCCTAAAACAGTAATATAAATTAAAAAGTGTTGAACATCTTAATAATTTGTTTTATTTATCTTTGTCATAGTATGTTAGCACACCTGCACTACGTTCCATATTTAAATATAATAAAATATTTATACTTACGTTACAAAATAAAATAGAGTCATCTTTCAGAAAAATAGCATATGTGCTTGCTGCATACTATCGATAGACACGAAAACAAAACATTAAAATAAACACAGCAATTTAGATTTCCATACAAAACAATTTACAACAATGATTTTAAATGGCGCTTAAAAGGAGTAGGGGAGCATGAAAACTTATGAACATTGAAAAGTGAGTGTAAAAGGACACATTCTATGAATGGGGGCACGAAACCTGACATTAGTAAGTATAATATATAAGCTGCATGAGCGAAAAGACCTGGTTGGAACATTAAATTTTATTACACCAAGTTCGAAGGTCGTAACTCGGCAGTGCAAATTTTCAACAATTAATTACAACTTCGGCGTTGACTTGGCGTTAGAACATTATTTTTAATATTTAATTGTAATCAGTTTCTATGAATTCGGTAATGAATACGTAAGAACCTTTTTCTTGGACAAATACTTATTCTATTTTAAAAATACTTTTTCTATTTGATACCGATAGAGACCACTTCAGATCTGTAGCATATTTATTATTGAATGTTTCCTTTGCAGTTTTTTCTAAGAGCGTACTGGAGGCCGCTACTCCTACGTATAAAACTCAACTAATTGAAGAAGCAATTAGTGCCGGCGCATTAGTGACATCTGGCGGGAAATGTTTGTGTTTAAACTTGTACTTTATTGTTTATTTTACTGCAACAAATTCTAGCTCAATGTTCTTAACGTTACTAAGATTAGAAATGTTAATTTAATTTATGGTTTAAATATTATTAATGTAGTAACTAGCCGCAAGTATGTTTGCCTGTAATTTAGTGTATTATTTTTTATTTTATGTTTGAACATATGCTTTTTATTTGAGTAACAAACTAAACTCAGACCCCAGAGCTGGTGCTTTCCTTTATCAACGAATAAGTATCGCAATACCGTGAGAAAATGCTGCCATCTTTGAAGCGACAGGGACCAAACTTTTGAAATTGGTTTAAATTTTCTATTTATTATTATTACTATGTAGATTAAGAATATTATAAATACTGTGTGTTGTAAATAAAGTTACAAACTTGGTTTTTAAGTAATGATAAATTATATGAAAAAAATACGTAAAATAAATTACTTTGTATTTTGTAGTGGTACTATAATGGTGATCATATATTCTAGTTATTTAGTAAAATTGTAAATAAAGTAATTAGATATTGCTTTTTTTTCAGAAAAGGGTAGCTATTCTGAAATACAACAAGAAATCGCCAACAATTTTAATGGAACAATAAATTTAAAAAGTGGGATTAATTTTCTCTTCCCTTGTTGAATGGAAAATTCTATAAAAGTCGAGTCGAGTTTCGTGTTCTAAAGAACGTTCAATAATAGTTCGCGTACCATTGTTAACTTATCAAAGGCGTTTTACTTTCAATATTTGAAAGAAATTTTGCAGAAATCTATTAGCTTCATAGAGATTACAGAATTTTTTTTAAATTATCACTTAGATTGTGTAACAAAAGACAACGTATCTAAAACTAAACTGGTTAAGGAATAAATGCTTTTTTCAACCAGATTGTTTGGGTCACAAAATGAGGTAGAAACATTTCTGTGTCTAACTAACACCGTTAAACCCGAAACAACGATTATTACGACCCCAGAGTACCGTCATAGTATCTGTACGATCTTAACCACAGAGGACATAGAACACTAAACGAAACAAACGGGAGCTGGTAGACAGAAAACTCTTCAATACATTATTTTTATTATGTGTTTTTGGTGTACTGAGAATCGCAACGTATCTGAAACTTATTCAATCTTTTTACGAGATCATAAAAGCAAGGTCACTGACCCCATAGCTATATTTCTTGTCTATTTTCTAGTGGGTGGATTCAACAGAGCATAAAACAACCCACAGCACTCAGAATAACGAGTACAAGACGTTCACGTATTATCGAAAACGTTACGGTTCAACGCTTTTGGATTTACATTCCTTCAAGAGAATTTCACGTTATCTACTTTCCAAATAATTCAAACTAATAAGCTTTTAACATTAATAAGAATAGTTTAAATACTGAAAAAAATTGTTTTCAATTTTATATAGCAAACGGGCACGAGGCTTACCCGATGTTAAGTGAGACCGCCACCCATGGACACACACTTGGAGCCAGAAGGCTCGCAAATGCGTTGGAGGCCTTCTAAGAACTGGTACGCTCATTTCTTAAAGGACCCTAATTTGAATTGGTTGGGAAATACTTCAGTGGGCAGCTGGTTCCACATAGCGGTATTGCGCGACAAAAACTGCCTTAAGAAACGCTCAGTTGTGGAATGACGGATGTCGAGGTGATACGGATGGTATTTCGTATTACCTGTAAGTGTCACAAAAACTCGAAACGTCGATCTAAATCGGGTATGTTTCGAAAATATATTCAATACAAAAGGTTTATGAGTAATTGTCAAACATTTAATGTTCATTCCGTCGATACGGTAAACAAATTAAACAACGTATTTCAATAAAGGTTTCGACAAGATATAATAATAATGCCAGCAATGAAAAAGGATTGACTTATATATTACTTGTCAAATAAATCGGTTAAGACGATTATTTCTTTTTGTATTAATTTCTTAATAAAATAAACTTAATATTTATTTTGTGTTCATTACTTTCAAAAAATCATAAATCAACTTAATTAATGAAACACGAAATACGCGCTACGAAGTTAGCCGAGTCAGCTAGTAATAAATTTATATCGCTAAAGTTTATTTAAATGTTACAGTCAGTCTGTTCAATATACTTGTGTAAGTACTTTGATTAAGTAATTATATTCAGCGCCACGGCTAGTACAAATTATGTAAATTGGCGATCCTGTGTGGGCAAAGTCAGTACGTATAATGTACACATTATTATGCAAAACGGACAAATTTAATTCTGGCCAAGTTTTATGCGTCATTTAAGAACCTCTGTTGGAAAATAAAGAGATTAATTTCATGCAATTTTATCTGAATTTATCATGTCCAGTCATGCGTGAGAGCATTTATGTTTGAGAGTTGATGTTTAAGTTTTACTAATGTCACATATTTTTATGTACCTAGACAAACATAATTATGAAAATCATATACTAAACGATTTAAAAAACATATACATTATTGAAGTAATGTTTATATAGAAATCTTAAATGTCACTCTAACAAATTTGGTTACTTAAAAAAATCTGTATACTATACATATATATATTCAATGAGATTAAAATTTGCAAAGTTGGTGTCGCTAACGTCGTCCGACATTTTTATTTGTGCGCACGAACGTAGCAGGCGCCTATCAGAAAGCAACTAAGGAGGGAGTTTGTAGTTTAATGTTTATCAGATTCCTAAATCGAAAAATGACTGCTTTACGACTGATTTGAGCGTGACCGCCGCTGTGAAAACCGCTGTGTGAGTTTGAAAAGTGAGATACAGAATCGCTAGGCTGAACTCGATAATCGATTCTAGAGGCTTAAATTCTAATTTAACATAAGGCAACGCACAAATGTTAAAAAAAATAACATATTATACAAAACGTTAATTGTTAAATATTAAATTTTGTTAAGGATACATTTTTGTTATATTATTTAAAAATAACGTTTGTAAACATTGCTGTTGTAAAAAATGCAATAACAATGTTATAAAAATATTAATTAAGTAAATATATTTTTAACAGTGTTATTGTTAATTTGCATTTAACATAATAAAAAAAAATTATAACTTTTATTACACTCCTATAAACGATTCTTCGGAACTGACTCATTGACATCTTACAACCTGTAAGATGTCTATAATAATTAAACATTCTAATAAAACAAATGACATCGTGTTCTTTTATTACAACTCTGACATATATTATAGAAAAATAATAGCATTGCATTTTTATAAAGCAAGGGGTGAACGGAACTCATCTGATGTTGACTCTACCAAAAGGCTTGAATGCTTTTCCTATTTAGCATAGTTCACACATTAGACGAGATTTTCAATATATATATCGATGTATTTTCATTTATATTATATCAATATAGAAATGGAAAATTAATAACGTAAGACGCTTACGTTTGAATTGAAAATGTGACTCATGTGAGACTCTTTATGAGTGCGGATAATAAAATATTATTCAATGATTTAAAATAATTTCTCTTTTATAACGGCGCGATATATTAAACAATAATACTTGCTATCATAAATATTCTTATGTTTCAGGGTCATTTTGTTTTATAATACAGTGTTAAATAAAATAAACTTAAGCTAATAATTCTCTCATTCAATGGTCTCATAAGATAAGAAAACACAGGCCTAGACAAACAGTGATATGATCTGGAATAATCCGTCAACCAGAGATTAAACAAAAGCATGATTAAAAGTTAATTAACGCTCAAGACCCGATCCATTTAAAAGACAAATTGTTTACGGTATATCTTAAAATGGAGTCTACCCACGAGTTTGTTTACGTATTCTTTTGTTTGTAAGCAAATACATTTTGCGATAGTTACTTAGGTTATATTATATACTAATTATTATGTTAATTAAAGTTGTATGTGTATAATATATAATTAATTAATGTAGTTGATTTCGTTTAATTATTTTTTTGGTGATAAAACATGTCGAATCTTGAATCTCATGGCTTTTCAATGCAACATACATATATCGATAACAGATAATTCATATTATTATTTATAAGCAACCAAAGCACACGAAAACAAAAATTCTTTCGTCGAGAATCGAATTTTGGATTACGTATGTGCGATTCACTAAGACAAGAAATCGATGAATGTGTTTTACTAATGTATATTTCTTGGTTTATTATGTTTTAGAATATATAAACAGTTTGTATGCAGTAGTAAAAACGGCAGATTATAAAAAAGTTCGTCAGATGATATTTTAGCTGTAGCGAGAAAAAAAACATAATGAACTTAAAAATTATAAACACTCTTTGTTTTTCTGCATTCTGTCCAACACGGTTGTTTTTTGTATGCGATATGTCCAAGATATTTTAAACATACGTCGATAAACCAAAATCTCGAACGCTTCCTTTTTTGGACATACTTTCTGTCAGCATCCAAGATTCTACGCCGTAGAGCAGCACAGAGAAGACGTAACATCGCGCGTTCTAAGCTGTAAATTTAGGCGCTCTCAATAGTTCAAGATCATACCAAATAATGAAATTATAATAGTTTATATTTTAAGGTATCTGACATCATCAGCTGTTTTTTATAAGGTTGGAAAAACAATAAAGGCTTATATTGAAAACAAAAGAGGTCTAAATAATAAATGTGAAAAAAGTTCTATTTTCATTTAACTATATCATCCTATCGAGTAAATATAATTTGTCCGACGCGATCGCTCAATTACTCTTGATATTTCAGGCAAATTGAAACTTTATTCGGTTATCGATAAAATACTCTACATAAAATCTCTAGCTTTTAAAATACAAATTGTTATAAATTATTCATAATTTTGCTCATTTTTGGATAACCCATTTAAGTTGTCAGCCATGTACAAATTAAATTAATCTAAAAAAACCTAGTAAAGAAACCGTTATATTAGAACTACGTGAAGTGATACCGCCGCTCATGGACACTCTCAATGCAAGAGGGCTCTCGAGTGCGTTGCCGGCCTTTTAGAATTGGTACGCTCTTTTCTTGAAGGACCCTAAGTGAAATTGGTTTGGGAATACTCCAGTAGGCACCTGGTTCCACTTAGTGGTGGTGCGCGGCAAAAACTGCCTTAAAAAACGCTCAGTTGTGGACATCCGATGATGAAACTCTCTTGGTGTCTTTTAAATAAGTCACATTTAATAAATCGAGTAATATAATCTGTCAAACAGTTCGGAATAGACATTTTTATTTTCTAGGTTTTGTTGATCCATATTTTTTTTACACGAAACACACAAAACAAAATTTTTCTTGTCACTAATCACAATCTAGGTACCCTCAACACATCCCTAGTGCACAACATAAATACGCCCTCAAAAATGTATTGTTTAGTGAGTGTTTCAGCGTAGGGTGATTTGATAAGTACTTGTTATTAATCTAACCTCACTCACTGTTCCTATACTAATTGTTTTCTTATCCCTACAACTGGCAATTGTATTCCTGTATAATGTTTCAGCCACTGCACCGTTATTTTTGGTACAACCATTAATGTTTACGAGTCTTATGAAATGTACTCTGAATATATTGTTCAAGGATTTTAAAAAAACCCTAAGAAATATGTGTTAATAGTTATTATGCATGTGTGTGGTACTACATTATGTTCAAGTGTTAAAAATCGCTCATGTTAATCAGTTAATATTTCAAAAAACTTGGAAAATTTGTTTTGTTCGTGACTCAGAAACATAGATAAATACAGGGTAGAAAGAAAATACGAAATGCTTAACTAAATCAGATATCGCGAATATTAAATCAGCATAAATCAAAATGGAGCTTACATAATATCCTGAATACTCGGCGTTCTTGAGGGCCCTCGTTGCTGATCTATAGACGTATTCAATTTATGTTGGTTTGGGATTATATAACCTTGCGTTCTTATTTGACTGTAATATACAAATACCCGTCAAAATTGTGTTTTTATTTATTTCGTAATCCTATAGCTAACAGAAAATCTCTATATATATAAAATTCTCGTGTCACAATGTTCGTTCCAATACTCCGAAACGGCTCGACCGATTCTTATGAAACTTTTTATACATATTCAGTAAGTCTGAGAATCGGCTTCCATCTATTTTTCAAACCCCTAAGTGGTAAGGGGTGTTCAACCCAAAAAAAATATTTTTATTTTTTAGATTTTTTTTGTTTTTATTTTGTTATGATACAGCATATAAAAATACTATAAATTTTCACCCCTACTTTTTATTATTGTAGATAGTTATTTTTATTAAACTAAAATAATGTTTCCTAATATACATGGCAAAACAAACGTTTGCCGGGTGAGCTAGTATATACATATTATATAAACAAACATATGATCAGATGAGCCTACAGCCAGCTTGCACCCTGTACTATAAAAAAAATGTACGTGATCCTTTTTCGCCATGCCCATTGCTAGTAGAGGCTAAACGTTTAACTTTTTATTAACGTTGTTATTTTAATCAGAGTTAATTATATGTGTAGTAAGGAGTAATGGTAGCAGCTCCTCCAATAACGATGAGGAGGATATCTTACCGTCCTTTCATCACCTTTGACTTGCGAAACATAAATTTTGATTCATTTAAATTTGACATTCATCAGTGTATAGAAGTTACCTATATGAATAAATGATATAAATATCAAAATTAAAATACCCTCTTCTCAGATTACGTTCCTCATCAACCTCGTCTTTAGGGACTGGCCTTCAGGCCCAAGGCTGTGCAGTAATTACATCTAGACTATCACTTAGGTGTTTAATCAACATTATGCAAAGGGTTGCCACATTTAACTAGTTCGTCGGTAAATAAGCGCACTTTATTAAATGTTGCCTCATATTTAAACAGTCTACTTTTAAAGTGACCTACATTGAAAGTAGTGTGATATTGCTTTATCAAAATGTTATTAAACCGAGGATTAAAACTGATTTTATATATATATAAAAATACAGGAATGTAAAAAGTGTTATTTTTTGAAGTTATACTTCTTTAGGCGCGTTATGAAAAATTGATGAGAGTGAAATTTTACGATGCGCGCGCACCGTGACACAAAATTAACAGAATGAAGTTGCCCACGGAAGATGCTACGGCTTTGGACATAATTTAAAAACAACATTCTAATAATAATAGAATTTATGTTACACTTCATGTAAGAGAATAATAATAAATATTTATTTATTTAATTTTTCAAATGTAAACTGAACTTTATTGACTATAATGACTCCTTTTCCAGTCTCTGATTATTTAATTGTAATTAATTATTTGCGTGCAATTAATGTCAAAGAAGTATAACTTCCTTCGCGCGTACGTAAGTACACGCACCCTTTTTTTTCACTAATGATATACCACCATCGTATTAAAATATGTATAATTGTCAATTATAGTATAGCAGGTTTGCTAAACTCTTGATTGACGGGCGAGCGAGTAAGAAAGCTTACCAAGCTGGATGTGGATGGATGAAGCTTAAAAACAGAAAGTTCAAGAGGAGGCCTTTACAAAAAAGGAGTCCATACTGCAATACACAAAATAATAACTAACCTAAACTGAATAATAACAAAACAGACTCTTATGTGATTTGTAAATTTAGCAACAGTATGGTTTATTATTATTAATAATAAATAACCAAGAGAGAAATCGAATTTAATAATTAACCGCTGTTCATTAATAAGTAGATAACAGCTGAGATGTGGCTTAAAAATTGTGGCAATTTCCTCGGTAATCGAACCCAAGACATACAAATAATTCACAAAAATGCAGGCCCTAATCAGAAAAATTGTTTACTTATTAGTAATAAAGTATTTAAATGATTCGTAAACTTTTACTACACAAAAATTAATTGCCAAGGCACTAACCCTACGACCCTCACGAGTACATTAGCAACATTGATTGCGTTAGCATTGTTCATGACCTTACTTCACACACTCCCACTTATCTCCCTCGAGCCTCGGACCTAATGGATCCAATTTACAGCCTCCAACTTTTAGATTAGTACTTCGAATCAATGACCCTTTGAACCCTAAATGTATTAAAAACTCTTTGAAAAATGTCACTATGAAACCAGTGAGAAATAAACGAGCACGCCTTCAAGTTAAAATAATTAAATTACACGGAGGCATTTGAGACATCGTTATATATTCAGAAGGTTATTTTTTGCTTGTATTGTATTAATCTTCAAAATCTAATAAGAATCAAAAAATATTTATTTAATTATAAATAGAATAGGGGTAAATACGAATATTATAGGATTAACGAAACTTTGTCATTTTTACTATCAAATAGTGTTCACGGTGTTATCAAAAGTGTATTAAATATAACTTAGTTTGAACACAAATAAAATTAAAATAAATCAGTGACGCTATAACCTCAGATTTCTGTATTTGTTTCATGATTATTCGTTAATCTTATAGGCAAGAAGGTAATCAGCTTTCTGTGCCACACAATCCGTCGACTTTTTGGGTCTAATGCAAGCCGGTTACCTCACGATGTTTTTCCTTCACCATTTGAGCGAATCCTTTTTTTTATAGAACAGGGAGCAAACGGGCAGGATGCTTATCTGATGGTAAGTAATAGTAATAGCGCCGCCCATGGACACTCTCAATGCCAGAGGACTCGCGAGTGCGTTGCCGGCCTTTTAAGATATATATATATATATATAATTCGGACACAAGATATTATATATTGTTATAAATTTGTTTCGATCCCCGGCTGTGCACCTATGGACTTTCTTTCTACGTGCGCATTTAACATTTGCTCGAATGGTGAAGGAAAACATCGTGAGAAAACCGACATGTCTTAGACCCAAAAAGTCGATGGCGTATGTCAGGCACTGGAGGCTGATCACATACTTGCCTATTAGATTTAAAAATGATCATGAAACAGATTCAGAAATCTGAGGCCAAGACCTAGAGGTTGTAGCGCCACTGATTTTTTTTATATATTTGTTTATGTGCCCTACTTGAATAGTGACTTTGAAACCAAAAACCACGAAAATTAAACAAAATGGCTGTCGTTGTTCTAAATGAGAGTAGGTTTAATGTTAATCCGTCTTAATTCCCGACGCGTCGTCAGCGAGACTTAATTATTATCTTACTTAATAAAATTAGTTAAGCGAGAGTTAAATCAGCTAGTTTTAACCGTTTATTCTTAACGCGTTTTTAAGTTTACAACAATTGTTTCATTCAGAGTTTAGACTTACATATTTTATATTTATTTATTAATAATTACATTATTTTCACAACTGGACGTTTCAAGTGATTTTCAGCGATCATGTTGATGAAATTATTTCGTATATTTGTTTTAATTTAAGTGTGACGACAAACTAAAATAATTTAATTAAAATCATTTATATTATTCACTAAAATAAAACAGTTAAAGAAAAATAATTTTCTAAAAGCGTTTTTTAGCTTAAGGTCGTCCCTGCCTAACCCACAGTTACTGAGTAATTCATCAAATCTGGTTTAGCTAACAGTTGAGAATTAAACTCACGGCTGGTTGTGAGTTTTAGGTGTTACCTATCAGTTTTAGGTGTAGGTAATACCTATACAATATATCTACATAACATACACTAGATAAAAAATATTCCCGATTTACGAGTGAAATAAAAGTCTCCCTAACCGTACTTTAACCAACTTCTAAAAATAGATCAAAGAATATCGAATGCGGTTATAATTTGTAATATTCGATGAGTTGGCTTTTCCCTTGTGTCCGTTCTATAAAATATTTTGCTTGTTCTTGCATATAGCCTGTTTATGATGTCTGTATAGTATTTATTTATTAAAGTACACCACATTTTACATTATATATAATATATATTTCTACATAAATTACCTACTACCTAATATATTCTATAAGATAATTACGGTACACACACAAATAATACACTTCCAAAACAGAGAAGAAAAATATAAGTACTAATTTTAGTTTTTACTTATTTAAAGAGTTATTCGCCTTCGACATTAGGTACCCGATAGATACTTAAGAGCCTTTTTGAAGTGAAACTTCTTAGGCGTATGAGGGTAAAAATTTTACGGATGAAACGCAATAATAATATTATTAGCGTCACGAAGATGTGCAGCGTTTTTGACGAAGAAATTCGAATGGGGCGAAAAGGGCGAATTACCTTATAGAAATTCTATTTTTAAAATTAAAATTTCGTAAAGAGAAATATTAGTATTTGATATTTTATGCAATTTAATATTTTAATGATAATTCAATTCATTAAATTCCTAACATATCTTCCTTTTTCCCTCCTTCTAAGTCTCGGAAATCTAAAGTTTTAGATTTGTATAAATATGCACAAGACTTAAAAATTAGTTTGCCAAAGAAGTTTCACTTCTGACATGTGTACTTTGTACTCTACCGAATATAATAAAGCTCTGATAAGTAGTGTGAATTCTATTATGTTCGAATAACGGGAGCCTGAAGTTCTTAGGTTGGGTTTTACAGACTGGACTTTGAAGATTATGTTTATTTTGAACTTTTATTGTATATGACACGTTCTCAAATTCAAATTGGCCTATCGTTAAAACTGACAAAAGAAACGTTTAAAATTTCTTTTTAACAAATATTTAGTAAGAATACAGGCTGTTTCATTAAAGACCCTTCTTTTAATTAACGAAGACATTCCTGTCAATTAAATGTAAATGTCTGGGAGAAAAGCGAACACAAAGAATTCTCGCTTACGAAACAGGTTATTTAAACTAGGATATTTATTTTATTAAAGAATGGAATTAATATATTTTGTGTAATTACTAATTATTGTAGTATTAATTATTAATTCTATTTCAAAAAATATAATTAATAATTGTAACTTTGGTTTTCAAAATCAATTGGCATATTTAAGTCTATATAAATGGGTAGTATATAAATGGGTGGTGCTATAACATTTTTAGGTCTAGGCCTCAGATTTATGTATCTGTTCCATGATCATTTGTCAACCAAATACAGTGATCAGCCTCCTGTGCCTGACACATGCCGTCGACTTTTTGGGTCTAAGGCAAGCCGGTATCCTGACGATGTTTTCCTTCACCGTTCCATCAAATGTTAAATGCGCAGATAAAAAAAGTCCACAGTCCACAGCTGGGGATCGAACCTACGACGTCATGGATGAGAGTTGCACGCTGAAGCCACTAGGCCATCACTACTCACTGCATAACTATATACTTTACTTATATATATGGTATAAGAATTACACAAGATAAGATACGGACATATAAGATAAGTCCCAAAACCTTAATAATAAATGTTACTCTTATTAAAATACCCGATACCTCAAAAAGTATTTAAGCAAATTTTATTTATGGATGAAAATAACTAGTATCAACTTACCTATTAATAATTTCCAACAAAGTTTCATTTACCTGACAAAAATAGACAAGCTTTTATACCTTCAAATTCGTTAAAGTGAAAATAGTTTTTGAATTTATTATATTTCACTCATTCTTTTGCTTACCCGATATGTTATAACTACGTTTGTTCGAAATGCATTATTTTAATTTTTTTAATCTCAAAAAAATTTTTTACTCGGCCGATCCTCACATTTATTCATTAGTCATTGTTGAGATTCACTCGGTTAACGTTTGATGCATTTTTATATATACTTTCGTTAATTTCTTGTCAATAGTTACGTCCTCCATTTAGAAAATGAAAGAAGATTTAAATTTCGCATTTAGCGAGCGGCAGTAGCCGTGACGAGCGGACGTGCGCGCGGAGCTCACTCGCGCTCCGCGTCTCGAGTAACTCAATATTTTTATAAATTACCCACATTAGTTCGCGTTTATATGAATGTGAATATTTCGGGAGGCCCTTTGGGCCCTCCAGAAAATAGTGAAATGGACACGAACAGTGCAACTGTCAATAATAAAAACAAAAGTTACTATAAATTATCTAGTGTAAGTGAACTTTCCCCGGACAAAGAAGGACAATACGCAGTTACTTGTTGGCATTGCGCAAAAATTAACCTAATTAAAAAATTCCATGAATGGCAAGGACTCCAAAGTAAGATTAAAACATTAACTTGTAGATTTTGTAACAAGAGAAGTGCCGTGAAATGTTTTATAAAAACTTCAGTAAATATTTCAAACGGACACCTAGTGAACAGCGTAAATGAAATAAATATATATTCATGTAATATAAATTTCTGCAAAATAAATAAAACAGACTGCCGCAAGTGCAACGGGCAGTTAAATGTTAAGTACATGCCAATTATAGAACTTGAAAGTGAAGAGAACGTGACCTGTGAATGCGGTACAGTGAACAAAATAGTATCGAACCATAGAGAGGTACCCAGGACCCGAAGTACAAGGGCTGAGCCATCGTTGTGTGGGTCGGACCACCCTACTCGCCGAACACCGCGTTACGCATTTGGTGGCGCGATTTCAGAGACGGCGCCCGGCAGAGTAACCACTGGTGCCACGAAAACGAAAACTAAGGAAGCGAATGTTGTCACGGGAGCTCGCAATGTCACCCTCGTTGCGCGCGAAGACATGACCGTATCGATACCGCCTTTTGCTGACCCCTCGACTCAGTTTGGCCACGCGACAGCGCGGGTGCGCGCCACCAGCCCGACCACCAACTCGAAGCCCAGCATATCAACAAGCAACCGTTTTTCCTCGCTCTCCACCGAAGAGGAGCACAAAGACGAAAGAGAAAATGACTATGCGTCATTTACCTCACCCAAACGCAAGAAGAGAAAGAGAGGTGCCATTACTCCCAACTCGACAGCGACCCAGCGACAACCGAGAGTGATCACATCATCCACTCACATCCCCGACATAATCATAACAGATGTCAAGAAAATCAACGATCCGGAATACCTTAATAAAATTAGAAAAATAACCACAGAGCATGGAGCAAGATACGCTATGGCTGGTAACAAGAGGACCATCACAATCCGCGTTTACACCGCGGACACAAGGAAAATAATTATAGAAGAGTTAAGTAAACTTGACGGCGGGCTCCGCTTCGTGGCACGCGTCCCCAAAGCCCAGCAGACCCATCAGACAAAGGTTGTGCTCATCACGAACATCTACGATGAGACGAATGACTCATGCCTTGAGGAAATGGAGAGGTGCATTGGTGTGAGACCGATCAAAATGAGAACAATTAAGGGTAACCTACAATTATTTATCTTTGATGGTGCCCACACATACGATGAAATCGCCACGCTTATGAAGACAACAAAGCATGCGTACTTTGGAGCCTTCAGCATGAAACCTCAAGAATACAAAGACGACCCCAGGAGAGTAGTACAATGTAAGAAATGTTTCCTCTTCACGCATGCGACATCGGCGTGTCACGGTGAGAAGAAACACCCCACCTTCATAATTAAAAACGAAGAAGGCATAGATATAGAAATATGCATAGCATGCAAAAAACCAGGCCATGGGGCCAACCAAGCAAAATGCGAAAAGTTCCAGAAGGCAGTGAACCGTCAGCTGGCACAACACGAAGAAAGAGAAAGGAAAAAGAGAGATGCAGCAGAATGCAGATACGCAGCACTGAAATACCGACAGGAAAACGTTTCGTATATGAACATAACCTCAAATTCACAATTTCCACCGCTCCCCAAGCAGGTGCCCCAATCACAATCACAGAACCAGACAACAACGCAACTGGATGAACGCACAGAAAACAAAGAAACCAGCATGAAACCGCTAGAGCAAGAGCTACAAAAAACCATGAAACAAATATTACACCAGCTTCAGCTCCAACATGAAATCTTAATAAAAATTCTCAACAAATAATCCAAGAAATCAATATCATAAGTTGCGCATATTGCACCTTAATGCGCAAGGGCTAAAAGGTAAATTCCTCGAGCTAAAATCCTTAGCTGGCCGTTACAAACCTCACATAATCGTAGTCAACGAATGTCGGGTGGATTTTACCAAAATCCACATGAATCTTATAAACTACGATAAGATTACGCACTCGATCGCGTCGCATCTAACTACAGCCATGTACGTGATGCGAGGACTACGCTGGAGTCAGACCGACGTAACCCCAGGTACTGAAGAAAGAGACCGCCTCATCGAAGGCGTCGCTATCAACCTCACTTATGATCACTTGACCGGAGATTCCCTGAAAATTAAGGGGATATACATACCGCACAGATCAGAGCACTTCGATGCTGCAACGCTTAATGATGAGCTAGAAGACATTATAACCGAAGCTCCAAATATCACCATAGGGGATCTCAACCTTAAAATGACCGCACTCCACCAGACGAGAGACGAAGGGGCGGGAATACTAGTCCGCGACCTCTGTAAATCCGACGTCTGCACCATACACCACACTTGCCTACCCTCGCGACCAAACAGTGCGGGCTATGGCATCCTCGATGCAGCCATCTTTTCACACGATGCGCAAGCTTTTGACACCATAACATGCCGACAAATAACACCGGTTGGCTCCGATCATATGCCTTGGCTACTAGACCTAAGCATAGTAGTGGACAGAGAGAAAACACTGGTAAGAAATACTCGCGCTATTGCAAACAATGAAGAAATCAGACAACAATTCCAACAAACCCTTTGGAATAAAACAACGCACCTACCAAAAGAAATCATAACCGACGCTCAATGCGAATTATATATACTTAAACTAGAAAAAGCCATCACAGAAACTTTGGATGAGTATGCGCCACTACATGAAAACAACAGAAGAGGTCAACTTCCAGAAGAGATTAATGAATTAATTGCCAAAAGAAACCAAGCTAAACGTAAAGCATGGCGACTGCGTTTCAACCATAACAGAATAACGGAACAAAAAAGAATCTACAATAGTTTGAAACGCCAGGTCCAACAGGCGCTCGTGGAATATAGCAGCGAAAAATGGACCCGGATAATAAATGATCCACAAAACAACAGAACCCAGATGTGGCGAATTCAACGCAACCTAAAGGCTCCAGTACAGAGACTCCCTCACATTGAGGGTTGCAACAGTGAGAAAGAAACCATCGACGCCCTGGTTGACGCGGCGATCGTCACCGAAGCTGAAATAAACAACGAAGATAAAAGCACAGAGAAGACCACACCGTTCCAGCCTCTCGATCCTACCTCCATAGAGGAAATCAAATTCGCGCTGAGACGCTTTAAGAATAAGAAGGCTCCTGGCCCAGACAAAATCAAAGCAGACGCCCTCAAACTCGGTGGCAAATCTTTCCTCACCAGGTACAAAGTGATAGCTGACTACCTGTTACTGACAGGTTATTATCCCAAGAGATGGAAAATCGGGGAGTGTATCTTCCTTCACAAAGTAGGCAAGAATCACCGTGACGCCAAATCGTACCGACCCATCACTCTTCTAAACATCATGGGTAAACTACACGAACGCCTACTCTTGTCGCGCTTGCGACAGACGGCCGACAGACTACAACCGCCGTTCCAACATGGCTTTACCAAGAACAGAGGAACAGGCACACAGATTCTTCGCACTGGAAAGTTCATTACGGATGCGCTGGAAGCGAGAGAAAGTGTAAGCATGGTCCTGACAGATCTTTCGAAGGCCTTTGACTCAATAAACCACGAAGGTCTAGCGAAGAAACTCCAAATAGCTGACGTCCCGAACAACATCATCAAAATAATAGAGAATTACCTTAACGGTCGCAAAACATACGGACGCTTCAGAACCACTTACAGTGACAAAAAACTGGTACCATACGGGGTTCCCCAGGGCTCTATTCTGGGTCCGGTCCTTTTCAATCTGTACGTACACGACGTCTGGGACCAACGGGACCGTATCGGCGGACTCAAGCTCTCCCAATACGCCGATGATCTTTGCATCCTTAACAGGTCTCCCGACCCAAACTCCGCGACACAACGAGCGGGCTGGGCCGCCGACACTGTCATCGACTACTACCGTCGCTGGGGGTTAAAATGTAACGTGGACAAAACGGAGTGTGCTATGTTCACTCACAAGAAAAAGTACCGCAGAACCATCCGAATTAAAGAGGACATAATTGAATATAAAAGAAGCATCAAATATCTGGGCGTACACTTCGACAAGACAATGAGCATGGGCAAACAGACGGATCATGTCGTGCAGAAGGCGCGACGGGCTCGTGGTGCACTGGCCCCTATCATAGGATGGCACGCCAAAACGGATATGACTGTTAAACTTGCAGTAATACAGGCCTGCCTACTTCCTATTTTGGATTATGGCGTAGTACAATTGCTCTCACGTTACAGTAAGAGCAATTTACTAAAAATTGAACGCCAATATCGAATGGCTCTCAAAACCAGCGGACAATTCCCAAGACGCCTAGAAACCTCGATACTCTGGGATATGCTAGATTGGGATCCATGGCATCTCCGTGCACAAGACCTAAACGAGGATATGCTGCGTCGACTCCGTGAGATGCACATCGAGGATCTAGAGACCCCTGGTGGAGCCTACCTCGGATACGGACAGCACAACCCCCTACTAACTAATACTAGATTAGGTGAAATAGACTATGTATCAAAAAAAGACAGGAGTCGGCTGCTCAGCAAGCGAACGACCGCTCCGCGTCCCCATAGATTATAATTAGCTGTAAGTAGGATAAGACAATATATAACAACATTATAAATTTATTCTGTACAATTTAACAAGCTCACAGCACACACTGCACGACACTTATATAGATCTCTCCGAGACAAACATATGTAGTCTGTAAGTAGCTGACACACCCACAGGCCGAATACACCATCGACCTGTGGACATAATGTAACATAAGAACTAGGGAAATAAACATATTCTATTCTATTCTATTCCATTTAGACTGTTATAGTGAGTGTTTTGTGCGTGTGAACTATTATTGTAAGGCAAGGTACAGCATCAGTCTAACCTCTCTTTGTTCCCAAACTAACAATTTCTCCAAATCCTTACGGCTGACGTAATTATGTGGCTTTCTTCCTAGTAAGGAGACATTACAACGAGGTATGTACTCAGGACTTATTTTAGTATAAGATTATGTATCGACGGCCACCGAACCGTTCTTTGTGGTACAGTACTGATTAGGCATAGAAAGATTTTCTTTGAAGGGAGGATTATATTTAAAAACCTTTACTCCAAATGAACGACTTTGTAGCAGTGGGACTAATTCCTTGTAATCGCAATTAATAGTCGTATATTAAGAAAAAAATGTATATGTTATGTTACGCTCCTCTAATAGATGCATTTTGAAACTCTATCTCACAGCTCATCCTTTTTAGGCAATACGTTTAGGATAGCCACCATTAAGTTGTGGAATAGGCTGCCCGACTCCGTACAATCCCTAACATCTTTTAAAACTCTCCTCCTGCTTAATCGTGACTTTTGTAATTCATGTATTTTCTTATTATTTTCTATTGCATTGTAATTCATGAACTGTGAGATTAGCTTTTAGTTTATTTTTTTATTTTAATTTATTTTTAGATTAAGTTTGTTGTAATTAAATTTTGTTGATTTTGTTATATATACCCTTAATATTACCTTTGTTACACGCTTTATATTAGCTTCACCTGTATGTATGTATGTAACCGACTCTTTCGGACTCGATTTTGACCCACTTTTAACGGACAGATTTAATTCAAACTCTGCGCACCTGTCAAAGATCGATGACAATGCAATAATCCGAAAAAAAAAAAAATATCTCTGTGCCATATTTTTCGTCTATCGAGCAACCCACGCTTTTTCACAATAATACCAGTATTTTTTGTTCATTACCATTTTCAGCCTAAATTAGGAATTATTTTTCACTTTTTAGTTTTTTTTCTTTACTATGTTTGCCTGGAAGAGATAGCTTGTTAGCGATAAGGCCGCCAGTTGTAACCCTAATTTTAATATAACGAAGTTTTAAATAAAATATAATAACGCTGCCAACCCTTAATTTAACTTTTTAATTTTACGTATAAGCCTATGAAGTCCAGACCTTGACGGGTATAGCCTAGTCAGGCTTTGTTTCACTGCAAAACAATAAATTCATGCACAGGTATTTTTTAATTGTCAATAAGCATAATGTAAACTGGATCGATTCTTGTACGGGACGGAAGTGGAAATAAATACGTTAACGTTTGACGTAAATCGTAACAACAACAGACGCACGTCGGTTGCGCACACGCAATAAATTTCGCATAAACCGTTCTCCAACGCGGACATTCCAAATACAAATAGAAGACAGGGCGTGAAGGGCAAAAGTTTCTAAACGCTGCCCGTCGAAGGTAGGAAGAAAGCGTGGTGTGGTAAAAGATTTTCTACCTATAAAAACGCAAAGAAAATTATTGTAAGAAACTTGTTACTTATTTGTGACTAGAAGCTTAATAGACGCCTTACAATTATATATGAAAATTATTGCGCCTGATGTGAAATATGTGCTAGTGCGATGACGCAAAACCATGAAGAACCATCAGAACTATCCAAAAACCATAATCAAAGACAAAGCTAAAAGCTGTATGATACAGGAGTTTTAAGAGTCACGGAGTGGATGACATGGAGGCCCCTATAGTTAAGAGACGTAGGTGTTTCGCTTGATATTTTAATAGTGGAGAGAGACGTTTAAAAATCCTTACAAAGCAAAAGTAGTAACTTAAAAACTTCATTAATAAAGTCCGATTTATATAACCAACCATTAGTAATGTTGATTTTATTAAATGCGCATTCTATATAAATTTATTCCTGTAATAAAATCTTTTTTACAGCTGGTCACCTGTTACGTGTAGATTTTACAATCAAATCACGGAAGTGTTTGTATTTATTTGTCTGGCAACATCGATTAAGAATTATATATGCCAGTCATTAGTTATAGTAGTTAATAATTATTTAAATATAAGAAGGCGCTTAAAAACCTCAAGATCTGTTTAATTGATTAATTTTTATACATTTCTGTGTCCGACATGCGATGTCGATTAAAAAAAAACCGGGTTTCTCATGATATTTCCGCTGTGGTTTGGACATACAGTCTTGAGAGTCCCCCGTTTAGCTACTAGGTCTTCACAGCTTCAATATATAAAGAAGTATTTCAAGGTGATTTGAAACATATAGAACTATTGTAACGTTTAATTTATTGTAAAAATTTGATAACTATAGTAAATAGCATATGGGGGCATATGAGCATTATTTACCGTTTTTATTCGAAAAATATGTTTAGGTTAAGTTAAAAATGGTTTTCCGATAATGTATATATACTCCCATAAAAGTAATAAAAAGCAATTAGTTTTATTATAAAAAAGATATATTTTACGTTTTTATCGTTCATGTGATCGTTAGAATTCAAAATCAATATTATTTTATTTACATAGACATGGGTAATTTTTTATTATAGTAAGGGATCTAGTTTAGTAGTGGTTCTTATGGAAGTCTTGTGCGACGATGAAAACCTTGAAAACATAATTGAGATTTTTTTTATTTTTTATAACAAAAAAATAATAATTTAAATACGAATATATCCAAGTTCTTTATATATTTATAAAGGTTTTATATTTTAAAAATTAAATGTCTTCAATCCGACGATATATCTTAAAGTATGAGATTAGTTGCTTAAGAGATCTTACTCACCTGTTACTCAGCGCTCAGTCACCAACACAAAAGTATTTTATTGTAATATTTTCCAAATTTTCCCTATTTTCTTTTATTGTCAACGTCAAAATTTCATTTCTTATATTCGAATTAAAAGCGATTATTTTATTGTCATGACGTGAGCTCTGTTCCGCGGCGAGGGTTCGACTGGAGGTCTGAAAGCGCTGACACGTAGGAGTGAGCTTGTGAGTGGGTGTCAGAGGGAGCGGGAAAATCACTTTTCTCGTATGCCGGTAAGAGACGGCAAATCACGTAAGAATCATTTCAGCTAGGAAGAGTTTGTAGGCGGCGAAATTTCGCTGAATGGGGTTCCAAATTCAAAGGCTTGTCACTGACGTCAGATATGGATTTGTGATTTTGATTTGTAAATCTAATCCCAAGCGAAACGACATATTCGGCTAAGAGCCTATCTCAATAATAAAACCTTCGACCAAACTGCTAGAACACCTTGATTTACCAGTACAAAATCTCGTTTGTAAAGTCTACTAAGGCAAATTAGCTAAAGACGGAGAAATATACTCTATTTCCAGGGGTTGTTGTGATAACTTCACGAATATTTTATAAGTAAATTAAACTAGAAGCCAGCAAAATAATTTTAAAAACCAAACTAAACCTCATTAGATTATTGTAAAAATAATTTCACCATTAATGTAATACCGTTTAAATTTTAATACTTTAAATATAAATATTGTAGAAAATGTGAATAACAAAGTTTCATTTTAATGTAATAGATGTATTTAGTTATATAGATGATGTTTGTTAGTAAAAAAGGTAATTTTAATGAATTTAATATGAAATATATGGAAATAATAAAGTAAGCTTTTTATTACATTAAAGTCGTGAGCTTAATAAAATATTTCTACGAAGATATTAAATATATTTTCCAACATGAGAAAATATTAGCTAAGTCCTACTTAACCTGACTTCATAACCTGATATTTCAGTCTGAGAACACTGAATGTAAAATCCTTGGTCTATTTATAGCATTTAAGCTTTTGATTGCCTATTTTGGCAAAACTGGTCAAGGATTTATGCTATTCTATCGCCGAACCTATTTCTTATAAATTTCAATATATGTGTTAGTATTTATATATCTCTGTTTATCTGTCTTAGTAAGTCACTTAAAGGTTTTGTTATTAAATTCTACATTTTAATTTTAAAAGAAATACACGTTATTACGATATAAAAATTCGTTAAAGAATTGAAACGATTCATACTGATTATAAAAAACTGTAAAAAACCTATAAAACAAATAAATATGCCCCATGGCCCGTTAAAGGAGAGCCGTATTGCTATCTCTGTCAATACTGACGTCATACATGACCTGACGTAGATAAGGTAATGAAATCAATGTCATCAGCACTTAGAAATAATTTAATTTTGCTCTCAAGTGATGCCCATTAACTTGAGATATATAATTAGATTTACGCTTTAAAGACCTTAAGTGTTTAATAAAACTATGGTAACCAGATATTTATTTATTTCGTAATCCTACAGCTAACATAAATTATATACAACAAAAGACTTAACAAAAGGGTTCAAAAATTTGCAATATGAGAAAGTCAATGGAAATTAATAAATACGTAATACCTAATTCGGCTGTGCTGTGTGATGGTGTAAAAGTAATATACTGGACTTTCATCCGGGAACTAAAATGAAGAAGTACATCACATTAGTGGAACCCCTTTGAAGTTATCTTTGTAAATTCAAACGTGCAGTAACAAAAGCTTTTTGGATCTTAAGTTAACTGTTTTTTGTATGTACACAAAAGTATGGTTAGAATAATTGGATGCCTTATAGTCCAGTCAGTCAAGACAATTAATTCATTATAATTCCAAAAGTTTTCAAATTTTGATGTAAGGTCGGGAGTGGTATTAAAACAAACTATAAAATTTTGCAACCTGCTCTGCGGTCCGGAACATTGTTAAAAATAAGTTTTGGTCGTGAAAAAAATTCCAAAAGTTCTGCAAACTTGGGGAAGTTTTCGATATAATATTTCATATCACGTATAAAATTTGCAACCAACCTAAGTGTAAGGAACATTTTTTGTTATTAAAAATTAATGTTTTTCTTTATTAAACTGAAGGAAAACGTTCCAAAAGTTCTGCAAATTTGACAGATATATCGAAAATAAAATAAATAACAAAAAATGTTCCGTACACTTAGGTTGGTTGCAAATTTTATACGTGATATGAAATATTATATCGAAAACTTCCCCAAGTTTGCAGAACTTTTGGAATTTTTTTCACGACCATACAGCAAAAATTAATTTAATTGCAATTTTAACAATGTTCCGGACTGCGGACAAGGTTGCAAAATGAGATTTATTGTCGTCCCAATGTACCATTCACTTGACCGAAGTTTGAAAACTTTTGGAATTATTATCAAATTTTCGATTTCGAATGTCTATAATGACTGGTCTATTAAATGTGTCGCTGATTTAATTTTAGCTATGTGTTTGTGAAAAAGAGATTGATAGACGTTGCATTACTCAACATCCATCCGAAAATATCTCTACAATTACTAGTTAGAATGATGTAGTAGTATGTAATTGCGTTTGAACCTCCTAGGCACACGGGGCAGACACGTTTCATGATTGATCATATTTCTTGATAGCCAAGTGGGTGGTCACCCTGTATGACACACGTTATTTTTTTATAGAAAAGTGCAAACGGGCAGGATGCTCACCTCATGTAAAGTGATACCATAGACACTGTCGATGTCAGAGGGCTCGCAAGCGCGTAGCCTTTTAAGACTTGGTACGCTCTTTTCTTGAAGGACCCTAAGTTGAATTGGTTCGGAAATACTACAGTGGGCAGCTGGTTCCACATAGTGTCAAAATCTGCCTTAAAAAACGCTCAGTTATGGAACGACGGACGTCCAGGTGATACGGGTAGAATGTTGTGGTGTACGGATGCTCTTCAGTTTTGATTCAATGACTAACATCTTCGATCCTTTCTCCGTACGACAGTATGTCAATTATTAAGAAAGGAGACTCTGATCAATCGCATGACCTAAAGGTTGACAAATACTTAGCTGCTGTTCTACACACTGATAGTGTGTCTTAAAACACTTGTAAGTAGAACAGACATCGAAGTATAACTTTGTATATGAATTGCATTCAATTATGTATAATTCCATATCCGCCCACAAGTTGTAGGTGGACTGAAGTGAATATAAATGAGAACTATTTGAATATGCGGAAAATGTAGATGAAAATACATTAATTTCAGTCTAAGTACTTAATGCGAATTCATTTCAATGTTTAATGAGTTTGCTAACTAGACCCAAGTTGTTTTCGAAGCAGATGCTAGCATTTATCAGATTTTTGTTTAATTTATAATAAGTTTCTTCAATTTTCGAATTGAAATATTGTTTAAATAGATGTATAAGTCATACATGTACAGCTACTATTTTTCTCGTTAAGTCATTCCTGGAATCACCTGAGTTACTCATATTTATTTTTGGATATTGTACGATTACAATATAAATATAAACACAATTCAACTAAGGGTCTTCAAGAAAAGAGCGTACCAAAAAGAAAGTCGATATTAAAGACCGGCATGCGAGTGTCTATGGGCGACTATATCCATGGCCGGCTGTATTATTTAGCGTCAGAGTAGCCTCCTAATCTTATTATAAAAATATTGAAATAGCATTTAAGTTTCGAAGAAATAAAAAACTAGTTATGCTTTTAATAATTTGATTTAAAAACTTACTAAATTTATTATAAGTAGGTATTTCGTGGCCGTATTACATATGATCATTTCATGAAATCGTTGGTCTCTTTATGAAATAGAAACATTGAATGCCATAGCTGGCAATAGTAATGGTCACGCCAAATCAATGTACAATCAACGTTTAACGATATAAACAGCTAAACACATGTCTACTTTATAATATGGTCAGTCATTAGTGTTCATCATGGTAATATATTAGGACTTAATTTTCATATTGCATCATTGTCCAGAAATAAAGATTAAACTCACTGACCGGAAACAATTATTTAAAAATGCTATTAAAAGCCGTTCAAAGTAGCTATAATTCTTGGTTCTACTCGACAGGATGTGCTTAGGGTGAACAAATATGTCCTTTAATTTTTGTAATGTATTAACTTGGCTTTGATTTATAAACTAATATTTTCGTTCGGTCTCTATACTTTACACTTTCACTTCATTTTACCAGATTTTAGTGTACAGCCTTGCGATTCTGTAACTCACTTTTCGAACTCACACAGCGGTGTTCGCTTCGGCGGTCGCTCTCAAATCAGTCAATCAATCTGATAAACAATAAACTACAAGCTCCCACCTTTTCAGAATGCCAAATCATAAAATGACTGCTTCACGACTGATTTGAGAGCGACCGCCGATGCGAAAACCGCTGTGTGAGTTCGAAAAGTGAGTTACAGAATCGGAGGGCTGTGCGAATTATCGCGGTATATATAATAATCGCGGTAACCTGCAATTTTTATTCTGTTCTGTTTGTAATTATTTAATAGTTGAAAAAATATTTTTAACGCAAAGTTAAGTTATTTGACGTTTCAAATGTTTTTCAGCAATCTCGGCTGCCATGATTGTTGCATACGACATCCATTCATTTACTTGGCTCTCTCTCTTACCAAAGGTTATGTATATGTTTAAGTAATTAGATGTTAAAAGGAAATTGAAATTTATGCTGTAAATAAATAGTAATAATACACATTAAAATATAAACATTTTCTTTCCAAACATCCTGTATCTGTTACGGTTCACAAAGCCTTGTGGAAATCGGATAAACGTTTCATTGAAATTCTGTTTCCACTGCACCATTATTACAAGCTTTATTGGATCGTCTCAGACAAAGATAGATGCTTGAATATTGCAGAAAATCTCACAAACTAGTCTTTTGTCCCGGCGACACTTATAAATTATCTTTAACCAACGTACAAATGCACATAAGAATTTGGGAAAATCTTCTTCACCGAAGCTAGAACTTCTTACCAGTATTAAACATCGACTTGGTATCAATAAATAGTAGAACACAATGAAGTATAATCAGTTCGTAACATATGAAGCTGGTGTCACGTTCTTATACAAATGGTTAAATGGTCAAAACAGAACAGTAACCTCTTACAGAACATTGACATTGTCGTCCCTTATTCATTCCCAAGATTCAAATTCAGCAAATTCCAAATTCCGTCTGCAAAAACCAACCTAGGCGTTCGAGCACCTCTCATTCGAATTCTTCGTGAATATAACATACTAAACACAGATCCAGAGCTTAATATATTCGCTAGTGGACTGATCAATTTAAAAAAAAACATTGTTAAGGGCCTATCTGACCCACAATTTTTTTAGTATTGTTAAAGTCTAAAATTGGAAGTGCAATTTTATTTGCAACATTTATGTTTACCATAATTGTCATGTATTTTAGAAAATATATCTTGTTACATATAGCATTATACATGTTGTGGTGAACTTCAATAAGAAACAACGCATCTACGTTCATCGAATGGGATTAATCCCAACTCAATGCTAAGACGTTTATTGAATCGAAACGATTCTGATAGACGTAACGATTTTACGGTTAACCTGCTTTTATCCCTCGTTTACTATTTATAAACTAATTCAAGTATATATAAAAAGTATAGTATATACACTTAATATTATAATGATTAAGTTTTCCTATTTTTAAGTTAAATAAAGATGTATCTGTACCGTGGAAAAAGGAGGATTGAAAACTAAAAGAGATAGACCTAAATATTAACAAAATTAGCACACAGAAGCTTTAATATATCGTCAGACTAAAATATTATGCAATTGAAACAACATATTTATTTAAACATGTCTTAGTAATAGTATAGGTCCTTGCAAAGCCCAGATATGACCTAATTCTAAACTAACGGTATCGGGAGCACCGCTTCATAATCCCTTATAATACGGTTTGTTAGTAGATTAATTCAGAAAACCCTTGCAATAATACATTTTAAACTCTACTTTTTTCTCTACTCTACTTATTTTAACTCTAAAAGCTAAAAGCAACAGTATTAATAAAGAATATTATATATAATAAAGAATAGAAATAATTTTGCATTTAATATTATGTTCTTCTGAATATTGTCTTCGATATTTGCTTTAGTTGAAGGCTACGCCGTAGCGGTTTGCTACGTATAATGCAATCGTAGTATATTTTTATTTTATTTTTTCTCTCAGATACTTATTACAATATGTTATAGAATCCTATACATGTGTTAAAATAACATGTATATTATGTGTGTATGTATATATTAAGATCCATGCAATTTCCTCACAATCGAGTAGCGCGCAATATCGAGGGGATTCTTTGTATCGGTCGCATGGGTCTGCCAAACATTCGCGAATGTACACTTTAATTTATTATGTAGGAGTAAAGAAAATAATAATATTAGAAAATAATTTAATAAATAAGTGATTTAATATTTTTAACCTTTCAATTGTATTTTTCCCAACTAACAGAAAAAATATTTAATCATTTTTAATTATTTAAAAAAAAATCAGTGGCGCTACAACCTCTTTAGGTTTTGGCCTCAGATTTCTGAATCTGTTTCATGATCATTTTTAAATCTAATAGGCAATTAGGTGATTACCCTCCAGTGCCTGACACACGCCCTCGACTTTTTGGGTCTAAGACATGTCGGTTTCCTCACGATATTTACCTCCACCGTTCTAACAAATGTTAAATGCGCACATAGATAGAAAGTCCATAGGTGCACAGCCGGGGTTCGAACCTACGACCTGTATGAGAGTCGCACACTAAAGTTACTAGGCCAACACTGCTCAACTTATTATTAACTTATTGAGTAATAATTATTAATTCGTTTAATTTGTAATATGAAGTGTCTCATTATTTATTACCCAAATTTCGGCAGTCACTGTAAAAACTGAAAGAAAATTATTTACAATATTACCGTAACAGGCTTCAGAAAACGTTGTCGTCCCGTACACTAGTGGCCTTTACATTAAGTTTTATGTTAAAGGTCAAACCACAATCAATACGCAGCCCTGCGATTCTGTAACTCACTTCACGCACTCACACAGCGGTTTTCGCATCGGCGGTCTCTCTCAAATCAGTCGTGAAGCAGTCATTTTGTGATTTGGCATTCTGAAAAGGTGGGAGCTTGTACTTTATTGTTTATCAGAATGCCAAATCATAAAATGACTGCTTCACGACTGATTTGAGAGAGACCGCCGATGCGAAAACCGCTGTGTGAATTCGTGAAGTGAGTTACAGAATCGCAGGGCAGTACTCAATATAAAGTCTGTTATTGAACTTAGGTTATGAATGTTTGTGTGCGCTAATAGTAGGGGAGCCCACGATGCTAAATGGGGATTTACTTGAGCGTCGTAGAGACCTATTGGGATGCAAAGCTTAGATAAAAAGAAGAAAAAAATGTTATATGATAAATTCCTTTTCATCGGTGGGGGAAGCGGCTATAGATTGTTAAATATGTAAAAAAAAAACTGTTGCATGGACATCCTCGAGCGCGTCAGATATTGATAGCATCTATGCCCTACGTATTTTTAATAATGTACGTATGTTAATCTGATCGTTTGCATGATGCGGGTGGTTGTATTTAAGGGTTGAAAATTTAAAAAAAAAAAAAAAATATCGAGCGCGTCAGATTTTCTAAGGGAGTGTTAAGTGCACCAAAAAAAAGCTCTCATTCACTAATCTGACGATTTCGATGGGACGCAAACCCACAGCCATTTTCTTAATTTGCAAAAAAAAATCGCAATTTTGAAATACTCAAGCGCGTCAGATTAAGATATATGTGGTTCATCTTTATGTTCTAAACGTACTGTCTCATAATCTGACGATTATCTAGAGGGATTCGCCTGATCTGACAAAAAAAAAATAGAAAAACGGTTCACCTAAAGGGCCATCCCTGCAACTTCCCGCTAATTCCATTCCTGGGCGCTTAAAATTGATATTTTGAGCTCGCTGAGTTCAAAGAAATAACATTTCTATGCATTTGAGCTCTCCCAGCTCGAAAGTCTGATAGAAGTTTCATAGAACACTATTTTTGGAATTTTCAAACCGCAATAACTTTTGAATGGATCAAGCAATTTTCACGCGGTTGGCGGCATTCGACGCAGTTTTATCATCCTCATAAATAATTTTGCAATTTTAATTGATCGAACCACAAATTTCGGAGTAATCCCGAAAAAACACTTTTTCGGGTTTCTTTCGTGTACGATATCTCTCGAACGAATCAACCGCTTTTGACCAGCTTGGTGGCGATCGATGTGGTTTTTCAAGCTCAAAGGCGGATTAGTTTTTGAAGTTGATCGATAAAGAAACCACTTTAAAAAAAAATATTTCTTATTTTTTTAAGATTTTTCAAAATTTCTCAAAATCTATCGGTCCGAATCGGTTCAAATTCACAGGAAATGTAATTTTGAGGGAAATATTTAGAACGCCGTTTAGTAGATTCCGATCGGTTTAAGGAAATGTAGGCATCACGCAGCTGCACGCATTTAACTTTATCGACGAATTTTTGTTATTTCGGCTTGCGGAAATCGTCAGATTATATATTTTTCATTATTCTTGAATTATTTCCTTCAAAATAAAAAAAAAATTTGCTACGCTCGAGAATGTCGAGATGACGTTTTTTTTTACAACTTTGTTGCCCTCCCCTTTTTTTCCGTCACTCTCAAATTGTCAGATTAGTGGAATATACACTTTTTAGGATGTAATTAACTCACCCTACCTTAATCTGACGCGCTCGGGAATTTCTGATGGTCAATTTTTTTTTTACTAAACTGATCCTGTCTCCTTCACGTGCGGCTTTATATATGGGCCTCATATTTTGTGGAGGTACTTAACCGGGTACAAGGTATCCCCCTATATATTAATCTGCCGCGCTTGAGTAAATCCCGAAATCCCCTCTTGGGCTCCCCTACCATAAGAGTTTATTTTATATTTTGACACACGTACGATGACGTAAAATGACACAAATTAGGCTTACACAGAAAGTTTACAATGCTTGGTTTATAAAGTGCATTTAAAGAGATTGTTAGACAGCAATATTGACCTAGTGGTCATAGGTTCGATCCCCGGCTGTGCACCAATAGACTATATGCACATTTAGTGAAGTTATGAGGAAACCGGCCTGGCTCGACTCAATAAAGTCGATAGGGTGTGTCAGGTACAGGAGGCTCATCACCTACTTGCCTCTTACACAAATAATCATGAAAGAGATTCATCTGAGGCCAGACCTAAAAAGGTTGTGGCACCAACGTCACATTAGCTGCAGAGGTCTAAACACATTAAAAATGTATACATTTTCATTATACAATTCTCAACTATAAGGGCCTGAAATATAGAATAGAAGTGATTACTAGCTCTTAAACTAAAATTGCATTGAGGGTTGATATTATGTTCAACAATAACTAAGTTCATTTCACTCAATATATTGACAATATGTTTAGTTTAGATTAATTTGTAAGTAAGTTTTGATTAGTTATTTTTTCTATATATATATATATATTTCAAAACTTATAGCAAACTAAACTTATTGCAAAGGCCACTTTCAGAAAGGAAACTTCCGACGTTAGTTATAGTTATTAATATCGAGGTTGAGGTTGAGGTTCAGGCTTCACTCGATCGGAAAATTGTATTCCGGGATGAAAATGTATTTTCAGATTAGTTTTATACATTTTCCTTATAGGGAAAATTCATTTAGTAGGTGAAAGATTTAATAGGTAGGTCACAGTGCTTATAATTTGGAATAAAAATTGTGTTGGGTTTATATAACAGATTTTCTTAACAAAGGATTTTTAGTGTGTTGAGATGAAGGGAATGTTGGATGAATTTCTCAAAGATTTTCGGCAAATTAATCGACCATTTCATATAGACTTTCGTCATGTTAAAAATTATTCTATTTAAAATAATTTAATAGACTTCTTATTAATGTGTATTAGTAAATATGAAATATTCTTGCGCTTCTCATTGGTAATATTTACATTGAGAAAATAAACTATCTACAAAGAATTTCTCGAAATAACTTTGTACGTGGGTTTTGAATTTAAAAACATGTATTTAAATATGAAATATCGAACCTTCTTACATATTAGCTAACAACCTTCGCCTAACGTTTTTTCCAACCAGCCCTGCGATTCTGTAACTCACTTCACGAATTCACACAGCGGTTTTCGCATCGGCGGTCAGTTGTTAGTTTTATTAATATGTCAAATGGACTAGCTTCCCACGACACAGGAAATCCTAGAGTGGGGGCTAGTGCACTTTCTCTTTTAACTATACATCCTTTTTTATTATGTGTAATAAAGGTTTTCTTTTACTTTTCTTTCTTTTGCAAAAAAAAATATATTTTGTTAATTTGGTGGATTTTTTGAATTTTTCCTTCACATCTACTACTGAATCGTTAGGCTTAACGTTTTTGTTATTATTGTAATATATTAAATGTAAAGCAAGGTGTGTAAAATAGTCGATTGAAAAGAGTTTTGGTCTCTTCTAGGCTCTGGATGGAACTGCTAGTAAATATAAATATTGTTCAGTAAATATATTTTTAATTTGAGTTGTATAAAGGCTAATTAGTTTAGATTCAAATAGCTGTAGTGTAGTAGTGTTGGCTTTCTAATATGACTATGAGGGCCTTCTAATTACTCACATTAAAAAATTAAATTGACAAATGTTAAAGATTTTCCATGACATATTCAATAAAACTTGTGTGTGAAATAGGTTTCGATATAATTTTTCTATTCCAATAAAATATCTATTCCATCTACGTCAAGTAACTGTTATTATGTGATCGATGGATTATTGATAATAGTTCCCCAAATGGCATATTTTCTTTGTGTTTAGTAAGTTTTAGCTAAAGCACGACTTTAAAAAAAATTGCGTGCGTACAAAGTACACATGTCAGAAGTGAAACTTCTTTGGCAAACTAATTTTTATGTCTTGTTCATATTTATACAAATCTAAAACTTTAGATTTCCGAGACTTAGGGGGAGGGCAAAAGGAAGATATGTTAGGAATTTAATGAATTTAATTGTCATTAAAAAATTAAAAGTGGCATTTTAATTTACAATTGGTCATTTGACATTTCAATAAATTATTTTGCATAAAATATAAAACAATAATCTACTATATAAAAATAAGTTGGGTTTTCCTTCTTGACGCTATAACTCCAGAACTCACGAACCGATTTCCACGGTTTTGCATTCGTTGGAAAGGTCTCGGGCTCCGTGAGGTTGCGTTCTATAGCAAAGAATCTATTCAACAGAAAAGCGGGAAAATCTTACAAAAAAATTTTTTTCTTCATCTTTTAATCACCAAACGAATTGTTCATAAAACGAAGCCATCTGGTGGCGAAACGGAGTTCGCCGGGTTTGCTAGTATTTCATAAATTCTCTTCACGAAATTTTAATTTTAAAAATAGAATGTCTATAAGGTAATTTGCCCTTCTCACTCTCTCAATCGCTCTCTCCCTTTTCTTCGACAAAAACGCTGCACATCTTCGAGACGCTAATATTATTATTATTGCGTTTCATCCGTAAAAATTTTACCCTCCGAAGATTGTAATGCATTTTTTATTTTATCTTCCTTAGTTTCTATAGAATAAGGATATTTTTTCCTTTTCTTTAATTTGCCGTAAGGTATATTTTCGTTAATCTTACCAATGTACTCGGAGTCGTCCATTAAGACTGACGGTAGATTAATAAATATGATTATGCATTCAAAGAACGCAAGAAGTTTAAACACGTTTTCTTTTTTAAACCTTATAGGTCATTTTCACTGCAAAGGCTTTGAAATTTGGGAAGGTTTACAAAAAATGTAAATTGAATTTTCACTAAAACCTTTTTCATCATAAAAAAGTAGCATAAATGCAGATAGTGTCGCACCGCTGTGAATCAAGATGTTTTGAAATTGAATTTCTCATAGAGAGAGGGTACAAATTTTATATCTATAATAATTCACAGAATTTGGGTCTACCGCCTACGTTCATATTATACAACCTTACTATAGCGGTACCACAGTTTATGGATTCTTACAATGGCGTCTTACGTTTTGTATTAGGAGCCGAACCCAGTAAATATAATAAATCAACCTTTATATGTCTAAAATGATTGTTGACTACTCCAGAGCTTTTTTTATATATTCGGTAGTGGGCTGATCAATTTAAAAAAAAAGAATTATTGTTAAATGCCTATCTGATACTTAATCCACTATTTTACTAGTAATTTTGCATTTTGTTAAGCAAAAAATCTTTAATTGTGTTATATTTTTATGCATCGTTTATTAAAACCTAAACATAATAATCAAATATACAGTATTTATAATTTTCAGCAGCATTTCCTCGCTGTATTGCGATACTTATTGGTTGAGCGAGGAAAGCACCAGCTCTGGGGTCAACGCTACCTACCAGATGCCAACTTAAATCTTTAATTAGCGCTTGTGCACTTAAACCCCACGGCCCAAGAGCCTCTAATCCAAAGTCGAAGTTGTAGGAAAGACTCTTTATTTTCTTATTTTTATTTCTTGTAACATTTTATCATAATTGTCATGAATTTTATTAAATATAGCTTGTAACATACTGTTAATATAACATTATATATGATGTGGTGAACTTTAACAAGCTTAATACATTAAATATTGAGAGCATTAAATGACACCTATTTTGTATTTGTGCTGCAAAATTAAATGGATTCAACATCGAAATCTCACTATGCTGTGATTTCCGTGAATTGAATTGGACATAATAGAGACTATTAGCACTACAATCCTTTATCATTCATGCGATCAGGTTTCTGTGTCTGACACACATTGTATATTTGTTGATATGTATGTTAATAAGAAGCAAGTTTTAATTTCATACAAATAAATAAAAATCCATAAGTGTTTGACCGCACGACAGTTGGTAGCCTTGGGTTGGGGAACGCATGTTTATACACCGATCCACCTGGCTCTTATAGAATACTTTTTTTATAGAACGGGGGCAAATGGGCAGGAGGCTCACCTATGTTAAGTGATAATGCCTCCCATGGACACTCTCAATGCCAGAGGGCTCTCGAGTGCGTTGCCGCCCTTATAAGAATTAATACGCTCTGTTTTTTGAAGGACCCTAAGGCGAATTGGTTCGGAAATACTTCAGTGGGCAGCTGTTTCCACATAGTGGTGGTGTGCGGCAAAAACTGCCTTAAAAAACGCTCAGTTTTGGAACTACGGACGTTGAGGTGATGCAGGTGGAATTTCGTATTCTGCCTCTTTTATTTTAATAGTACTCCTGTAGTAGATGTCCTGATAGCATGAGCGTGCGACTCTCAACTCTTGTTCTGGCTGTGCTCGGACATGGACTATTTTATGTGCGCATTTAGCACTCGCTGGTGAAGAAAAACAATGTGTGGAAACCGGTATGCATTAGACCCAAAAATCTAAAGCATGTCATGATAGTCATAATATCTGATCACTTGCGTCTGCGTCTTAGGAAAAACAAATGCTCACGAAACTAGCAACACCGGTTTTTTTTAAGGCATTTAAACGACGTAATGCTTGTATTTAAAAAAATTCAATGGCACTACAACCTTTTTAGGTCTGGGCCTCAGATTTCTGTATCTGTTTCATGATCATTTGTTAATTTAATAGGCTAGTAGGTGATCAGCCTTCTGTGCCTGACGCACGGCCTCGACTTTTTGGGTCCGGGTCAGCGCGTATTTACGTATATAAACAGTTGTAGTGTGTGACCATGTGTGATGGTGAAGTATTCACTCGGCAGACTATGGCACTACGGCATACGACTACGGCAGAATATAGCTAATATTTAAAACCAAGTCTGTGTTCAATAGATAATAATTTTAGGATTACTGATAACATACTAAGCACTGTATTAGTTCGATTCATTCTAAAGGCACCAGTTGCTCCATGAATGGTTCATTCAATACTTAAGGGTGCATTGCGCAAGCGTCATATCGATCTGACGAGGGCAGGGGGAAGGGGGGCAGGGAGTCGGGGGCATGAGGTTTTACAGGGAGGCGTGTTCTATACCGTACTACTTTGATTTTTATATAAATTATAACTCACTTGTTGATGAGAGTAGCATCAATAATTTATGTACAAGAATCAGTTTGACAGAATATGATACTGAAGACTAACTCAACTATTTTAGCTTAAATAAAAAAAATGATACTAAAATGCAGCTGACTTTTAACTATAAATATATGTGCTATTCGTCTGATCTTGATAATACTAACCCTGGAATTTTGCAATATTTTTAAATGCCTTGCTCGCTTGAACAAAATATTAACAGAAGTCTATGTACAGCTTGCCAGCTAGTAGACTGTAATATGTATTTAAATAATTTTATATTTTAAAAAATATCAGAAGTATCTGTATAAAAATAAAAATATAAAACCATTTATTCATATAGGTAACAAAATGTACACTTATGAACGTCAAAAAATAAATATATATGTAATATGAAATGCTTCTAATTTTACATTTACTGCCAGTTCTCAATTCAAGGGCGTAGAACGGAAGAGAAAAACGGGCATTAAACTCTCCTTTATAGGTAGTGTATGTATTAGCTGCACTTATTTTTTTTATATAATAGGGGGGCAAACGAGCTTGCGGGCCCACCAAAAAGGGCAGTCTTCGCAGCCCATAGACACCCATTTTTAGTGGGTGCGTTGCCGGCCTTTATTTGCGACAGGGTGGGACCTAAGAACCTAACAACCCTACGGATCCCTAAGTCCTACAGATATACACTAACACATAAATAGTGAACATATAAATAAGTACGGGATAACTGCACCAAGAGGCTTAAGATAATAGAGCCCTACAGGTAGGATCAAAGGTTCAAGGTGTGATTATCTCATAGTTTGGGCAGGCTCACCACGATAATTAGGGCTTGAAGGAGTCTTCACTTTGAGGGGAATAGAGAAATGAATGAGGTAGCAATATTCTAATCTGAGTTATTGTTACTCAAACTTAAACTCAAAATAACTTTATTCTCATACATACATACATACATAACATACATAACACTTAACCAAATACACTTATGAACAGAAATGATGTTACATTTATTCTAAATTTACATTTACCAGTTCGTAAGTTAGACGTAGAGCGGGCAACAAGAACTGGCAAGAAACTCTCCGCCACTCTTTTTAATCCGCCAAGTTTTGAGTTATACAAATTGTTTGAACGGGAGCAAATCAATCCCAAGGATTAGGATCATTTAAATAATCGTCAAATTTATAAAAAGCTTAATGATTAATTTACGTTTAACGAGAGTTTTGAATTTATTCAGTGATAATTCTCTTATTTCGCTTGGGAGTTTGTTGTATAAACTAATGCAATTTCTATATAAAGAGTAGTTTATCTTCTGGAGTCTGGTTGGTAGTACGCTTAGATTAGTTATGTTTCAAGTATTATACTGGTGTTGGTGGTTATAAAACAATATCTTTAATACTACCTACAACTATTCGCACATACATAACACGTAGATGTTGCGCCTACTGAATGCTGTCTCCGACACTATCGACATATTTACTTAATATATGCTTGCATAGTGAATCACAGTAGCGATATTGTGTATATTATGTTATTTTTCTCGAAATTATCGTTATGACATTGTCTGTAAGGATAATGTATGTATTTCTAAAATAAATAATTAAATTATTCTTATGAGCTGTTGGTGTTTGTGTATACGTGAGCCGGGACAGCAGTAAAATGATCGTAGAATAAATTATACTTAAGACTTGCCAAATATGTATTATGATACTTCAACTCATTGATAGTATCAATGATACTTCAACATCCTTCTATAATTATTAGTATTTAAACTTTTTAACTGTACAGTTGAGTAAATATAATTAATTTATATATTATATTTTGTCTTACTCAATAATCCCATTAACAAAATATATTTAGTTTCTTCTACAATGTATCATCAAATTGTATATGAATGTTACCGTACGTTACCTGAGTTACCGTGTGATACAAAGTGGTACTTTCTATGTACAGTGGGAGCATTTAGTAAAAAAAATATCAATAGAACAAACACAGAAATCTAATTCTTATTATATAAAAGAAACAACGAACATTTTTATATTCTCATTTAATTCCTAGAACTCATGAGGTAAACAACTCTAAACTAACCAATCGATTTAATCTCAAACTCATAAAAATATCCATAAATTTTGTACGTTTACAAATTCAATCTCATTTAATTATAATTAAATTAAGCTAAATATGAAATTAAATAAATGAGTATACACTTACATAAAGAGCGAAAGACGTGAAAAACGTAAAATAAAACAACATAACAATAACAACCAATAAAATTGCAGGAATCTGAGAAAATTATATATTAAATATATTTCGACCAGTATATGTGGTTTAATTAAAATAAAACTCATGTTAACAGGACAAATCAACCGTTGACATCGTTAATTTATGAGTTTCAATTGAATTAAAACATTAAAAGTGATAGTCAATATCGGCATATAAATTAGGTACTTAAATACATAATACAAACAAAATTTCAATGTGTATCATGGGAGTATATAAATTGAGTGAGCGCAAAATTAAATTAATAGTAACTTGGAAGTGACTAAAGATATGGCACGGCCTTAGTGTAATTTAAGTAAAAAGTGAAAAGTGAGTGAATAGGAACAGAGACGGACTTACGCTAAAAGAATACTGTTTTAATCTAGGTTAAGTCTAGGAAACGTTTGGTCGGAGCCGGTTCAAACCAGATGCTAAAACTAAGGAATGGCCAGGATTCAGGAATGCAGGTGAAAATTGTAACTAATACTGTTTAATTATTGTTTTTATTACACTAAATGAATATGGCATTACATGGCTACCTCATGGATCACAAATTAGCACTCTACATCCAATTTTATTCCAATAATGATAACAATTAGTAACATATTTTTTGTCATATATAATCTATTCTTATGTACAAAGTTTATAAAATTGTCATTTTTTTCTCTTCTAAATATGATTTTTATATAATTTTTTGATTCGTATACCTAATGATAGTTTATTGTATTACGTTAAAGATTCGAAAGTGTTTTAATAGTTTAAAGTCTACTATGTTTTATTCGTATAATACATATAAAAACCTCTCTTTTGTCTCCCGAATTGAATTCTAAACGTAATTCAAGAAACTATCATAACAAGATCTTCGTATTGTCAAGATTTCACTCGAGGCACAAAACGGTGTTTCTAACCCAATTTATTGCCATCAAATTTCTACGAGACCTACATTAATAATACTATTCGTAAAAATGTCTTTTCGGGATAATAAATATAAATATTCTATAACTATCAACTACAATTGGTCGGGTTTTAGGAAGTTCACACGCATACTCTGTTCACGTATAAAATGCTAATGTCGACTTTTCACTGTATCGTTCGAGTCTTTTAGTTCATTTTGGCACAATTTCGGCCATTACAAAAAGTTCAGAAACTATTTTGCGACTAAGGCACGGTAGAGGGACTACGCTGTTGACATTTTTTGATAAATATTGACAATTTACATATCTATGCTACGTTCAAAACTTTTAAATACAATCATACAAATGAGTGATCACACTTAGTCCACACTTCTCAAGTGAATCCCACTAAAGTGGCGTTACACTTAGAGTGAAATGTAATTTAAAGTCAGGTCAGTTGAGAGCACTGGTCGATGGACCGAGGTTCGCTTCCTGGTGCTTGTACTTGTGTGACGTCATCTGGGAGAGACCGAGAACAGCAAATCCACACTGAAGACAATGGTAGTGGGTTTGCTTCTTGCTGTGAATGCATTGGGGTTCGTAGCCACAACCTGAAAAAATAAAGATTATGTAAAACATTTTCCTAGAAACACTTTTTCCGATACAAATTAAGCAAAGAACACACGATGACGTAAATAATAATAATAATAAAAACCAATACGCGTTAGAGCGGGACAGAACGCATACTGCTTCTCACATCGGTCTGGAGTGATTGGGGACGTAGCGCAGGTGCGTTAGAGTGGGACTGAACGCATACTGCGTATTCACATCTCACTCACGAGATCAGTGACGTAGCGTAAGCGCGGCCGGTGCAGCCGGTACGCGTTAGAGTGAGACACAGACTATATAGGCGTGTGAAACCTCGATTAGCTCACTTAATAAGACTGTTACTTACTTTTGCTCGGCGGGAACTTCTCGAAACCAGCGGCCTGAATGGAGTCCAGTTTCTGGTGTTGTCTCCGATGTGCGACCACCTTGTTTGTGTCGGTGCACGTGAAGTCACATTTGAGGCAGTGGAAGTGTGATGCCTTGTTTTGACCTGTCGTTGGAAAATGAAAGTGTTTAGACAGGGTTCTACTATTCGGATTGCAATTTTGCAGCACTGATGATGTGCTGAGAGCTATTTATTCAACAATTATTCATGAGACAATTTGCATAAGAAATCTTGAAAATCTAAGCTACGAAAAAAATCATCCGTTTATTTAACTAATTACTACCAAAACTAATATAAAAATAATAATTTATTTGCAAGAATATAGTACAATGTAAAGTTCGCATTTTCTGCCACACATAATGACGTGCAAATTTATTAAAAGGTAAAATTTTACATAGAAGTTATACATTAACATTAAATTACGAATCATATAATTATAGTCAATTCTAAGTCAACTGTCTAATATTACTTTATTTACACATTATAATTATATATATGATTACGTTATCAAATTAATATTAATTATAATGTTTCACGTAAATAATAATATTCTCTCTCCTCGTGTGAAATTGGTAACTACTTGAATCTATTATCATATTACACTGGATTAATTTACAAAATGCATATTAATATATCTATGTACCTAGTAAAATGATAATTACCAAAATTGGACGCGTGAGGGCACTCCGCTCTTTGGCAGTAAACATTAGCGCGGTACTGCTGGAAGTCTCCGCCCATCAGAGTGTCCAATCTGTAAGAAATAAATAAATTCATTAACTTGAAACAATTCCACCTTCTTTCCAATTCCAAGATGTTTATTACATAATTTGTTCTTGAATAAACTAAAATGTGAGAACTATAAAGGTCACAGAAACTTGGGTTCACACTTCTGTTTCCTTGCTTATTTGTCTTTATAGACAAGTATTAGCTCTTTTCATTATATTACTTTTGACTTGACCATAACCAGATAGAAAATAGAAATGCCTACCTCTCGTGTCTAGCCGTGTGTTGAACGAATCTAGTTTTATCGCAGAACGAATATCCGCAGTCTTTTCTCGTGCAGTGGAAGTGGGTTTGATGTTCCCTGAAATTATGTATTCATTAATACTTTAAAATAGATTCTGTGAATCATTTTATTGTTTCCTGTATGTAGATACATATTTGTATATGATTTAATAATATTTTTAAGCTCAAAAGGCTGCCTGACAATCTGTTTAGTGTGTTACGCCAACATTCGAGAACCAATTTCAGAGTTTGGTTAATAGTAGTAGTAACATTTTTTTTTCTTTTTTCTTAATAAACTATATGAAATATGATGTATGTACCTGTAACCGCACTGTTGATAAGCACAGTCCTCATTAAATCTGAATCTCAAGTAGCCCTCAGGAATGGGCTCATCTTTGAGCACGCGCATGTGTGGACCACGTGTGCCCGTACTGCGTCTCCTATTAATCACAGAATTTATTTAATTCATAAGACGATAATTTGACAACAAATCTTTTGAAAAAATATTGTTAAGGGAAAAAAAGTATCTAAAATATCAAATATGTAAACAAAAATCACTCACGATTTAGCAATGAGCTCCGCTTCCTTGTCCATCCCTGGAGGTAGACCGTGAGATTGTAGCAGACTCTGCTCCAGAAGCAGTTCCGGGGGGTACATCATCGTGGGATAGAGAGGGAATGGAGAACCACTGAAATTTTTAAATTATCTGTTAGCACTATTAAAAGGACTATCTAAAATAACACTATGTAAAAAGTAAATCTTTATAGAAATTTTATTTATAATCATTCAAGTAGCTTAAATTTTGCTAGAAAGGCGTTTTATTTTCAAAATTATTTTCTTGAGTTTCGTTGCAAGACGGAGAGACAAGTTTTATGACATAAGTAACGAATAATATTTATATGAATAAATTATGCTCTGTTTAAAGCCACAGTCATCTTAAGTTCAATAAGAAACAAATGCAAGTTCAAAGAAGACTTTTGTCAAACTAAATTCTAAATAAAACTGACCCCTGAGAGAACAAGGCGAGTCCTGGAAGACCCAATGAGGCAGTGTACTGCTGCTGCATTTTAAGCTGTTCTTGAAGACTTCCTTTACGACCTCCTGAAAGGTATTGCTGGAGTAGGAGGCTTTGCACTGCTTGAACCTAAAGAGAAATAGCTTTTATATAGAAATATATTGACAAAAAATTTAAATTCAAACCTAAAATTCTTTATAAAACTACTTCTTACCTGTTCAGCTGGGTTTGGTGGTCTCTGGATAGGAGACGGGGCTTGAGGGGCAGATGACGAAGTCGCAGTTGACGGTAAAATGGATATTTCTGGATACTCTCGCTCAAGGGTCTCCTGAAAATAGAAGTTCATAACTATTTTAAATATGTCTAGAATTTTTACTTTAAATTATTTATGTTTGTTGAGGTGTATAAGAAAATCAAATTAAAAATAATCTCTCACCTTAGTAGCAGCCAATCCGATCGGTCCACCTTCGACATTGCTGTGCTTTTTCACCATGTGGCTGAACAGAAGCTTCAAATCGACGTATGCCTGCCCACAGTGGGGGCAATGGTAGTGAAGGTTCATCCCACCAGATTTATTCAACGGACAGGTCTGGTCGTGGCAGGACGGCGGTATTGTCGGAACTGGCTTGTCCGGCTTCCTTTCCTTCGATGGGGAAGCGTCATAGATGCTGCGTGGAGAAGACGTGTTGCTCCGGAGGTGTGACGATGGATAGAAGGTTCCTGTCGCTTTTACTACTGGAAACAAATGGGGTAAAGAATTACTCTAATGCCAAATAGTAAACGTAGGTTTATATCAAAATCTTTTAAAGATTAACAAGAGCAGTGTTGTCCTAGTGGCTTCAGCGTGCGACTCTCATCCCTGAGGTCTTAGGTTCGATCCCCGGCTGTGCACCAATGAACTTTCTTTCTATGTGCGCAATTAACATTCGCTCGAAGGGTAAAGGAAAACATCGTGAGGAAACCGACATGTCTTAGACCCAAAAAGTCGACGGCGTGTGTCAGGCACTGGAGGCTGATCACCTACTTGCCTATCAGATTTAAAAATGATCATGAAAAAGATTCATAAATCTGAGGCGCAGACCTAAAGAGGTTGTAGCGCCACTGATTTTTTATGTGGAAATATGAAAGATGGATCTCAGAAAAACACGTACCAGAAACGTTATCCTGGTTATCAAACTCGTTCTTGATGACGAAATTTGGCATGAACTCCTCCTTAACTGAACCCACACTATCGGTTGACGCTCGCTCCTTAATCGAGTAGTCTTTGGCCTCTTCGAACTGCTTTTCATCTTCACACTTGATCGGCGTCCCTCTTCCGTGCTTGTGAGTGGCTAAGGCCGAGTATTGGGTCAAAATTGCTGGACAACCGTTTCCTTGGGCGCAGTGGAAGTGAGATCTCAACTGGTTTTTGAAGCAACTCTTCCCACCGCATTGTTCGAAAGAGGAGAAGTAGTCGAAGCCCTCTAGAAGCGGGGACACGGAGTGAGACTCCCGCATGTGCGTTTCCATGGTAACGTGGGCTTCGGCCGTGTAGCTGCAGTTGATGCAGTGCATGTGCAGTCTAGTGTGACGTAAGGGGCAGCTGGCGTAGTACTGGCCACAGATATCTGGGCCGGTGAACACTTCGATGTGCTGGAAGCGAATACGCTGAAAAAAAAAAAATTGTCAAATTAACTATTATAAAAATGTTCAATGCAATTTATCTAAATAATAGTAATTGTAAATTATATACAAAGATTACTTACTGGGAACTCTTCAACGGTAGAAATTACTGGAGATTGAATCGCTGGTGGCATTTGGTTGCTTTTGGGGAGCTTGAATGATGTAAATATGGCTTGGGGTGTCACCTGTAAATAGAAATGAAATGTTATAACTCAGTATTTATTTCAAGTTTTAATCATTAAAACTTGAGGAATAACTAAAAGTATTACATTTATATTGTCGGTCCAAACTTCCACGACTCGATTCTTAGGAGGTCTTCCTCTTTTCCTGCTGAACATCTCATCCAAAGAACTTGAAGGGTTTACGTGGTGTGGCACCGGGCTGGCTCCAAGGTTCAGTTGGGCTTGTAAATTTGGCAGCTGAGGTCCAAGATTTGGTGCCATTTGAGCCAACTGTGCCAAATTTGGTGGAAGATTAGGAAGACTTGGCACTTGCAGTTGAGCTGCAACATTCGGGTGTAGCTGGGCAGATAATTGCGGAGTGAAGTTCGGTGCGAATCTCGCCGCCAAGTTGGGTGACATTGGGCTTAGAATGGCATGCTGCCGGTGATGTTCCAGGCGCCTGAATGGCTGGTCTTCAGATGATAAGATAACAGCTCCACAATTTTCCTGGAAATAAAATAAGACATTACAATAAAAGTTGTCTGCAAGCCCGAGTAAGAGATAATCATTATCATTAATATTATGATTAATAACTTTATGCGTCATAAATTATATTATCAGTTCTTCTCTTGTAACATTAGAACCATTTAATATAAGTATATTTCAGGTTTGACGTGACTTATGAACATTGTGTTACCTACATGAATGATTTTGAATTTTAAGAAATAATTAAAAAGAAACATTTTGAAGCTGGTATACCAATATCATATTTTGATACTTACCCAGGTACAGTGGTAATGGGTGATATCCCGGATGTGTTGACATGCTGAATTGGAGCAAGGGTTATTCCGTGTGTAGGTCACGAAGTAGGCTTCTGTCACCTGGTTCTGTTGTTCATGCTCAAACATGTGCTTAACCATGGTATTATGGCAGCTGAAACATAAGACAGATATTAAAAAAAACTCAAAGGACATACACTACTTAAATAATGTACGAGTTTCTTGATTATTATCACCTGTGAGCCATCTTGCAACCTTCAGCCATGCAGTGATAATGCTTGTTAAGGGCGCTACACTTACTGCACTTATCTTCTGCCTCTTTCCCACCGTTAAACGTATCAATATACTTTCGGGATAGCTCTTCTATTACTGCTGGATTCTGAAATTCAATATTATCTTGTTACCTTAAATACATTATGAAAATAATTTTAACTATACGTAGTCTGTACTTCTGTACTCAAAGTCATCCGCTAAGTGTAGACGACGCTGATTTTTAAAGATTCAAATAGGATATCTGCCGACTCAATTAAAGCCCGAGACCTTCACTGCTCCTATACTTCCATAAAAAACATGTTAACCCAAGCTGTTATAATTAACTTTCGGAGGCGTGGTGGTTTTGGAAAGTTTTCTGTTGCTTACTATTCATCTGTTAAAGGATCTCTCAGAGTGGCTAAACATCGTTTTGTATACTTACATAACTTTGAGGAAATTCATCCATTCCAGACATGTCATCGTCAATCTGTAAATTGGTTGTTGACGAATACATGCTTAAATCAGCTCCTTGCTGCATAAGTGCACTTTGGATTACCGATGTAGGAAGACTGGAAAAGATTTTTTTAATTTATTAAATGTGTATTGTCTGTTGTCTTTGACGATCGATTTGACGCAAGATTTTTATTTGGCTTACATGTCAAGAGTTATTTTAATTTAAGTGTTACAAATTTTACTGTATAATAACTACTATAATTTATAGGATTATTGTATTGTTGAAAAATATTTGCAAAATAGACATGTTGATATTATTTGAACAAAAGTCAAAAGCACAGAAAAAGGGATTAATTAGTTCTGTAATCAAACTCTAAACAATAAGGTCTTAACAGCTAAATAATACTACAATAACACCAAGTATAAAGAGGGTAGAAATAAGAAATAATTACCCAAAATTCATCTCTTGTTCTTTCCTCTCATGCTTTCGCTTGTGCGTGAAGATCTGGCTGCTAGAATGCAGAACGTAGTTGCAGTGAGGCCGAATGCAGTGGATATGGTTGCAAGTACGACTGAAGCGGCACTCGCGGAACGGACATGCCTCATTCTTCATATATTTCTTGAAGCCGTCTTTTGATAGAGCCTCGTCTTTGATGTGGTACGTTTTATGTTTTTCTGAAAAGTATTATATGACGTTTACTATAGGTGTATATTAACAATGCTATAGGCCATCAAAAAACCTCGTACAGTACTTGTGATACCCATGTTATATTATACAGAGTTATTGGCAGTTTGACGTGTTTCTGCTAGGAGATGATAGGTAGCTTGTTTCAAAATAACTCAAAAATTAGAATTGATAATTAGTTTTAATAAATTTTTCGAACTTCCAAATAGTCACCAGAAAAACGTGGTATTACCAATACACTTACACAATACAGGGTGTAAATATATTTAAAATTTTGTCTCAGGTCAGTCAAAGTTGTAATTAAATATTTATTTTATAAATTTTCAGTTCCTACTAAATTGTAACAAATCTAACTTTACTTTTTATAGATCTCAACTGCCACAATACTCCAATGAAGCATTGGCATCGGCAGGAAAAATGAATATTATCCATAAATGTCCACTCGTGGGGACATTACGACACAAGATTTGACATGTTCACAGCACTTACCCATATCAGCCTTATTCTTGAAGGTATATGTGCATCCAGGCCTCCTGCAATGGAAGTGAGTAGTCCGCTGACCAGCGAAAATGCAATGTGGTGCTGCGCAGCTTTCCGTCGCTCGGAAGCGCTGGAAACCCTCTTGGAGGATAGCTGAGTCCTTGCGATGGTAATTGGCGTGCATCTGGACGTCAGACGTCGAAATATATACCTGGAACACATATTAGACAATGCTTTGTGATGATGTCTAAGATTGGTTACGAAAGAACGTGTATCTTGTAAAATCTATTTCAGAAACTGACTCAATTTGACTCTAATAATGTTGTAAGACTGTATATATACCTTATCACATCCATCTTGTATGCAATGGTAGTGGGTTTGGCTCCGATTGTGGGGACAGTCTGAGAAGCGCTCTGAGCAGTCATCCAAAGGAGAATACCGCATGAAACCATGCGCAAGAGATTCGTCGCGTTTCTTGTGCCACTGTAAAATTAGATTAGCTTATTACAATATCTGTAATCATCCACCCTTGTACCTGAAAATTCATGAACTCGTATGGAGTGAATATATCTTTCTACTATATCGTTTGAGTATATTAGTGAATCCTAAACTTAAATTATTTTAGTTATAGTTTGTTCGAAGTTTTCTATTACTTGTCTAAAATTAATAAGAGCAGTGATGGCCTAGTGGCTTCAGCGTGCGACTCTCATCCCTGAGTTCGTAGGTTCGATCAACGGCTGTGAACCAATAGACTTTCTTTCTATGTGCGCATTTAACATTCGCTCGAACGGTGAAGGAAAACATCACGCAACCTTGCTTTAGACCCCAAAAGTCGATGGCGTGTGTCAGGCACAACAGGGTGATCATGTACTTGCATATTAAATTGACAAATGATCATGAAATAGATACATAAATCTGAGGAGCTGACCTAAAAAGGTTGTAGCGATAGTGATTTATTTTAAAGTGTAATAAATCTGGGTATATATATTACCTTAAAATGCCGGATCATCTCCTCCTTCTTGCAGAAGACTCTGGCTGTGCAATCCATGCAATGGAAGTGCTCCCGGTAGCCCAGGTCTTTGCAGTATGATGAGCCGCATTCTAGAGTTGAGCTATATCTAAAAGAAAGAAGATATTTTTACTATGTTTATAAGAAGAAAAATTAATTTTAATATTAGGAAGTTCTTTCAATCTACATATCGTTATAGAATATATCAAAAGCTTTTTCAAACACTATATTTATTTATACCATAGGCTTAGGTTCGGTGTCAAATTTGTACTTAAAGTAGTTTAGAGAAGAGAAACACAATATACAGTAGTTATGAAATTACCTTTTTACGTATCTAGAATAGTCCACGTTGGTTTGTAAAGAGCTTTTGCGAGCCTGATCCAAATGATTTAACGCTGACAGCAAACCTGAAACAATAATTTCTTAAGTCAGAACATAGAAACCCCCAAAAACCTAATCTCATAGTAAATAGCTAAATCAATATTACTTATACGTAAGAAAAAAATTTAAACAATCGAGGAACACTTGAAAGAACAATTCTTTAAAAATCATTCCCAGTAATTAAAGCACTCGGGTCAAAATAATTTGTAACAAAACTCCGACATCTCTCAAACGATTCTTCCAAAACTCATTCCTTTGTTTGAAACAGCCAAATCACGTTCATGCATCATATTCAAACGAACAATGTACTGTTTTCATCGTATACGAAATATTTAATAACTCGAGTATCAACTTTTGTCTATTTAAGACTTTTAGACACGAGCGGGTGAAACGTTCAATCTTTATACGTGGTTGTAGCCGCTCGACTATGTGTTTTTTTTATAGAACAGGGAGAAATGGGCAGGAGGCTCAGCTTATGGTAAGTGTTACCGCCACCCATGGACAGTCTCAATGCCAGAGGGCTCGCGAGTGCGTTGCCGGTCTTTTAAGAATTGGCACGCCCTTTTCTAGAAGGACCCTAAGTCGAATTGGTTCGACTATGGTCGTTGGTTATTTGGATATTAAACTTAAATGATGAGCTGTTAAACAACTAGGAACACTTGAAATAACAATTCTTTAAAAATTATCAAAACATTCATAATTAATATTAATTGCATACACTGTTAATTGAAAGGAAATGACGCAACAGTCAATAAAATTTCAGTGTTTTAATAATGTTTGCCACGTGTAGTGTATGTCTTTTATAAAAAGTAAATCAATCTTATTTTATTTTAATCTATCAAACATAATTTGACAGATATAATAACTGTAGTTAAAACCTAAAGAGTAGATAGATTTATTACCGGTACCGGAATTTTTATAATTGCTTTGAATAAGTGCGTATTATTCAGTAATTAAGTTTAAATTGTGAAGGGTTATGCTTCGCGATAGAAAGTCTATGCGCGTTTAAACTTCTCGGTTCCTCTTCGTGTACAGAAAGCTTATATCGGCGTGTTCTAGTTCAAAAGAGCAACTCGTTCGTAACCGGCCCCTCCCCGTATCAAGTTTTTGAGTATCAAATAAATTATTATGGTAATTAATCAATGTTTTCTCCTAGTCACTCCGTAGAGTGATCGTACATTACATAACAAAAGTGTTTTTGTTGGAAAACTTTTTGTTACGATTGTACATTTTGATAAATACGCTTAAATTGCTTTTGTACAATTCTTTCCTGGATAATTATTCTTCTTTTATATGTATGTTGTTTTAACCTTTTTATATCGTGATTTTACTAAATTGACAAAAGAAGGAAATTCTATTTTCCTTACACTTTTCTATTTGTAATAATATTTCTTAATGCTTATAGATTAGTTGATTAATATTATGAATGCATCAGGAACATTTCACGTAAAGAGTTTTCTCTACGATTTTCGCACAATCAGTTATAAAATCGTGAGCCATTAAAACAAGAACAAGTGATCTCTCTACTTCATTAATAATAAGCTCTCTAAATTCTCGCCTATTATTACATGAGCCAGGGCCGGATTTATGTATTTTAAGCCCGAATTGGCAATATATTTTACAATATTTTATTAATTCATAGCATAACTGATTCTAGTACAAATTCGGACAAAGGCATCTTTTTTTATAAGATAGCAGCAAACGAACCTACGGAACGCCCAAAAAAGATTTTAATGGGTGCGTTGCTGGCCTTAAAGTGTTATACTGTATCCTATTTCCCTGTGTAGTTAGTGTGTCTATGTGTGCCTTAAGTATATAATTACCTGCATAATTTAGATTCTTCGATAACAAGTTTCGGCTCTCAATGAAAGCTCTATAATACTTTTCATTGTCATTTTACGTCCCAAATAAACGAGTTAAATGTTGTTGCTACAAGCTAGTGACCAAGGTTAAAAAATACTGATCTATTATGTATGTAGTTTTAGTTTGTGAGGCCATTTATAGTATAGTTACACATAGGTACAGTTTTTATACAAAAAATGGATTGTTTTGTGGGGTGGATATTTATTTACCACGCACGCTCAAATGCTCGAGAATTCCCAACTAAATCGTCAATCCGGCCCTGTAGCCTTATGTAACGTAAAATTATCTGTCTGTATGTTAACATCTATTGTGTTATCCATAAGTATAGGTATTAATCCGCCTTAGAAAAGCGTTCTTTAAAAATTCGTGTTTCACAATACCCGTTCCTAACTTGTTATATGGAATACAATGAAATGGAATATTGTGACGCGAGTCTAATTGTTTAACCGATTGTGTGAGTGTAATGTGTTTATCATTGTTTCTTTCGTTGCTTAGTGATCCTCGGTTCGCTTTCCGTCGAAACAATTTTTGACGTGACAACGTCTAATAAATCTAGGAACGCCGGCTGCACGAACAAAAAAGAATCACTCAATGTCCCGTTACGCTCACTGTCCCGTTACGCTAATTGTACGCTTGCGCCGCACATATCTCTCTCCTACTCGAAGACTTAAGTATGAAATCATTTCATCAATGTTTTGTTATGACGTTGTCAAGTTAAACTATCGTCCGTAAACCGACTTTACAAAAACCATTTTTTTAGCATCTCGCTTCTCTTATTAATGAATATTAGACAGCTAAGGGTAGGTTTTTTTTAAATAATGTTATAATGATCTGGACAGACGTTAGAAAAGAATCCCACCTGATCTTAAGTGAGATGTGGCCTAATGGAGGGCCAGGAGATGCCTGTTCAACCGCCGCTTGAACAGACCCGTATCATATTGCGTAGGGATGAATGGGGCAAGGAGTTCTACCTACCCAACAAAGTGGATAGATCACTAGTAGGGGAGACACCTCTCAGTGACACGACCTTCAGCTATGAAGAATACGACTGTGAAGGCATATGAATTCCTTTACGTGACTTGGAATATATGGATATAAAAAAGGGTTTATCAAGATTTAAAAGCATTAATAAAACTCAAGGAGGTGGTTAGACATATTTGCTCCGCCTATAGCTAAACGAAATTTACTATTACCTTAACCAGATAAGGTGGACCCCTGCCTTCAATAAGCGGTCTTAATAAACCAATCAATATCATGTATCAACTTAATATAGCTATTTTAAGATGAGCTTTATCGTGAAAGTAATAAGGGCGGTATTTATAAACGTTGAGGTGTATTTTTGTTCGTGGTTTGGTGTGTGTAAGTGCATTTACATTTTAGTATGGGGTGCGCGTGCGTTTGGATGATTTGGGATGTATTTGAAATATCTTCACTCCACTGGCTCAAGAGATTTATTATATGCTAGCGGATCCGACAGACGTTGTCGACACACGTCTTACATACAAAATAATATCTAATAATGTAAATCATTCTCGACTCTTGAACACACAAAAAGTTCATCAAATTCTGTCCAGCCGTTTTGGAGTTTAATGACGAATACATGCACAGAAGATTTATTCTGTTTATTTACTGTATATATAAATAACCTAGATACCGTCTGCAGCACCATCTGCCGGGCTGACTTGTAAATCTTAACCATAGCTACGCCACCCAAATTAGTACCAAAAGTATTGCGATACTTCGTTGAGGAAAGCACCAGAGGGTTAACCGGTACTATCTACCAGATAACAACTTAAATCTTTAATTAGCGCCTGTGCTGACCCACGGGCAAACACATTTCTTTTCTCTTTTTGAGAGATTTTTAAAAATATTATTGTTACATATAGAGAGCTTTATTCTATTCACAAAGACAACAATATATTTTCAAAACAAATGATGCAATTTGCATGAGCAAAAATCAAAAACCTGGTCACCCCAAACCAGAGATACTTGCAAGGAATAAATGTCAATTGAGATGGAAGACGTCGAGGCACGGATGCGAAGAATTGATGATGCAGTTATTGAACTCGGCAATAATCAGATTCTAGATGTTCCGATAAATATCTTTTGCATTTTGTGAACTGACGAAGGCATTTTGAGTCGAGTTTTTTTGGAAAAATATTAATTAAAAATACTGCATCATGTTAAGTATTTACCAAGAAAGGTATCGTAATAAAGCAGTGGAAAGAGCGATACCAAGAGGATGTGGGTTCGAACCCCGGCTAAAAGTTAGTGGTCAAAGTACTATTTTTAATTTTTCATTCTTTAGTAACCCGATCAGTTAATAAGTCCAACTAACCTTGTGGTAAAGTTTTGAGTAAAAGTCTCAACCAACAGGTCACATGTTCAAACCCCAGCTGAATCAATTCTTTTTCTATATATCATCGTAACGCACATCAAAATTGACTCTACTGTATTTTTAAACAAAATTACCTCTTAAGTGAAAAAACCCAAAATTGTATTACGAAGATTCTAAAAACCACAAGAAAACGCCTTCACAAAAACAACAGAATGATCTAATCTTGAGACGGAAAAAACTAAATTACCTCAAAGTCTAATTTATAAAACAATAGATAACTATAATAAAATTGTACTTTTGATGTCTGTACATCCACACTTTGGGTAAGGAAGGTATGTAGCCATTTTGATGATATTTGAATTAAAAAGTATGTGATGTTAGTTGAATTTATTGTACTTTTACTTTCGATTAAATCTCCAATTAGAATATTTGGTTTATAAAAAAAATATCTTTCTTTTCTTCCTACTCGTAGAATCTATATTATACTACTTAAATATTAAATGCGTAAATAAGTTATAAATGCGATAATTTTAAGTCTTTGAAAATGAAAAAATATATTTTGTGGCCCGCGATTTTATTCGCGTAATGAAAATATTTCGAACTTATATTTCTGATTAGCGCGTTAAACCAAACAAAACATTAAATATTATGAGTATCAATATATAATGGAACAGAGCCGGGGTGACCGCTAGTTTTATAGAACAAAACAATGGTCCGACCATCAGATATAAATATGAGGTTTTCGGAAATGTGTTGCGGCTCATTCAAGCAAGACAATGGGAATATAATTTCGTAATTCATTGAACGGAAAGTTAAGAATTGAGGTGTGTTGCATCCTTTTTAACTAATTTGGGTATCAATGGGTGATTTCGTTTGATACGCTTCAAAGAAAATCCATGGAAAGATCAAAAATCAAGTAATTAAATATATTTATTGAAATGAAGAACAGTTGTGATTTTGAATGAATATATTATTCGTATGATTTAAATGTCTTTTAATCTTGAAATTAATATATTGAATTATTAATTAGCGACGTAAATATTGTATATTTAATTATTTAATACGTGTTTAATCAATTTAAAAGGGGGAATTAAGAATAAGCCTCTAACACAAAAATTAGGACAGTTATATATTAAGGTTCTCATATAAAATGTCTAATATATAAAATTCTCGTGTCACAATGCCTATACTCCTCCGAAACGGCTCGACCAATTCTTATGAAATTTGTTATGCATATTCAGTAAGTCTGAGCATCGGCTACTATCTATTTTTCAAACATCTAAATGTTAAGGTTGATCCACCCCAAAATTTTTATTTTTTTGAAAAAAAATTTTGTAAATAAAAAACAATACATTCGACCCTCAATTTTCACTTCTCTACGATCAACCCCTATTTTTTATAATAGTAGATAGTTATTTTTATTGAACTAAAAATTTTTTCCTAGAAATAATATAAATGGCAAAACGCTTGCCGGGTCAGCTAGTATCATATTAAAAAAAAAACCTTATTCGTTATATTCCATTATTAATTCAATCTGGAACATTGAGGTTTATATTAATTTCAATAAGGACCTAAAAAAGATGTTCTTGGGAGGACATTGAGGATTGAAGTTCTTGGAATATTTAAATAACAAGTTATAATATTAACACACAAATTGAAGATAACAAAAAACATATTTCAGTACAATGACAATGTTTAATATTTAGCAAATACTTTGTTAATAATGTAACGATTTCCTGTGTCGATAAGGCTTATTGTTTGTATCGTGGGATTTTGTGAATGGAATTTTACAATTTTATATTAACTGGTCGATTAGTTCATTATTCGTTATTTTATGTTCCAATGGGGCATGGGGCTGGGTTTTTTCTACTTCAATTGACTTTTATCGATACGATGAGACAACCAAAAGACTGTTACTTTCTGTATGTTATAAATTTAACTAAAAAAATTATGAACGAATTATCTGCGTAATTCGATACGTTTCGTTTTGGTTCGTTTTAGGTAACTACAAAACAAATTATGAAAATGTTGAAATTTTTCACCTAATTCCAATATTAAGTTGTCGTTTGTTTAATGTTTAATTTAAAATTTCTTTTTTTATCTATTCATGTACTTAAGGACGTTTGTTACTGTTTGTATTATGTATATTGTTTAAGTGTTTTCTTTTATAATAATATGTTTACTTATGTCAAGTCAAAATCATTTAATCATATAGGTAACACAATGAAATGTACCTTAAAAAAGAAATATATATTAAATGCTTCTAATTTTCATTTATTGCCAGTTCTCAAATCAAGGGCGTAGAACGGAAGAAAAGAACTCTCCGCCACTCTTTTTAATCCATATGTGAAGCTGTACGATTACTTATGTATAAATAAAATAGTTATTTGAGCCAATCTCAAAGAATTGTTTCGTTAATTAACTTAGTTAACCACTGGACTACAGCGTTAAAACACAATCAACTGTATTCAAAGTAAAAAAGCTAGCATTAGTCATACTGCTTTGTTTATTAAGTTCATTAATTACAAGACGACGTTTACATACCGGCGGCAGATGAAAGGGGTAATTATGCGCGTAGATCAAATCAGGATCGATCGAGGATCTACAGCGCGGTTACGTAGATCTATAGCGATAGACACAGTGTCTAAGTTGATATTATAGTTTGAATATAAAGATTGTATTACTTTGGCATTTTGAGCAGTGTTGGTTCAGTCTCATCCCCGAGGTGGTAGGTTCGATCCCCGGCTGTATACCAACACATAGAAAAACTATTTTTCTATGTGCATTTTACATTTGCTCGAACGGTGAAGGAAAACATCATGCGGAAACCGTCTGGTTTTAGACCCAAAAAACAGCGTTTGAGGCACAGGAGGCTGATCACCTACTTGCCTATTAGATTTACATATCATGAAACAGAGAAATCTGAGGCCCAGACCTAAAAATGTTTTAGCGCCACAGATTTTTTTAAATGTTTTTTGGACAAAGTGATCATGATCCAATAACAGTAATCAAGGGAAATTCAGAAATACTTAAAAGGCATTTGCGACCCTGAGAGCCTCCTGCCCGTTTGACCTCTGTTATTTAAATAAAACAGAACCTTTTTTCAGTCACAAATTTATCGGTAAGTTGCTACGCCAAATCATATTTAAATCACTGTTCTGATTGACATAAACATATAAAAACATATAAAAATTGTATGTACTAAACTAGTACTTTAGTTGTCTTTGAGTTTTAAATTCTAAAAACCTATAGCCACCAGTGGATATCGATGTCGATATGAAATAGAACCGCGTCTGCTCTGTATAACTTCGTTTCTCTCCACTTGCGACTTGTAAACGATTCCGCATGCGCTTGTTTAGCTTTTATTTCCTTTGCAACATTTTTACTCTTGTACTTGACAGATTTAAGGTTTCGATAATTTTAATTCTAAAATTTGAATTTGGAACACAATTGTGAAATTTAAATTGTTCTTTTAAACTACTATGCTGTTATCACCGGACTGATGAAATTTTCTCTAAAGCCTACTTTAACCCACTGTTTTGTGTCCCCAGGATTTTCTTAACCATTAAGGTTTTTATAGTCTTCATTCCAATTTGAATTTGGAACACAATTATTGTGAAAATTTGAATTGTTCTTTTAATTACTGTACTGTAATCATTGGACTGATGAGCCTTTAACCTTTAGTATTGTCCTAACGTTAACGGATTAATGATAGTATTAGGAAAATGGTATTAAAACAATTGTATTAGGAAATAATGAATGTGTTGAATTGTAAGTTATTTGTATAACTAACAATTCAGCAAAGGCGGCTAAAGCAAGAAAGTACATACAATTATCCTAATCACAAACATAGTTGGCATCGTAACTCCCTCTTACAAAGACCAATTACAAAGAAGCTTCTGAATGCTAAATAAATTCAACCAATTAAATACTAAGGTCTAAGGACGGACGATTGTATCGAGTTATCGATTCTGATAATCGATTAATCGTAAATTGTGTTCCAAACGATTTTGTTGATGTTCGCGTTTCGCGGATTAATCTTCCTAATAAGCTGCCATTTATGGGGACACTATTATATTAAAATTACGAATTAAATATCGTATTAAGAATCTGGGCAAGTGAATGAAAAATAATGACTTTATATATGCGTGTAGTATTTCTGAGTCTTATATGTGCCAATTTCCTCACCATTTCCTTTACGAACAGCTTGTGTGAAATTTTCCTTTGCACAAAATTGCGAGACGCCAGACCATACAAATGTGCTATTTGTATCGAAGGAATTCCTTTAAAATTCTAATTCAATTTGAATATCAATATCCATATCTAGAATTAAACGCTTATATGCTTACTATTCCAAACATCGCTAGGTAAAGGCATGAGAATTATTTATAGCATCAAAGTAATTGAAAACAATATCCAGGAAGTATTCTGATTTGTATAATATAATTCATAAATGTTCGTGCGTAATCGAAGACATTTTTAAATTCTTTGAGCTCTGCCAAAAATGTTTTCACGTATCATGAGACGACTTGAGCTTAATTACGTTTTGGTCTAAGTAATTTCTTGTTGGCAATTATTTGAAGACAAAAAAGTCTCGTTTATAAATGCATATAGTTAATTTGAAATAAAGCTTTGTTTAAAATAAAACCGTCATCTCTTAAGAATTAACTCTGTTAAGAATAACAATTTAGGCACTTGAAAACACTTTACAGCATCATAAGCCTTATTAAAAGGGAGTAAAGGTAATATTTGTGTGTACAAGTTTCAAGTATTTCTTGGAATAGTGATGATATCAAATAAAAATGTAAACATAACCTATGTTTAATTATTTTCGTTCGAAGAATATTATTAAGAATTTGAGAAACGACTTTTGAATTAATGGAAATATATACAATTATCTATGAAAAACAAACAAAAATGCAAAACATAATTACAATTATTATTCGGAAATTAATATTCATGTTTTCTGTTTAAATCCATCTAAAAAAGCTTTCAGTGTTTTAAATTTTGAATCAATTTAGCTACATTTTATTTGAACCCACGACTAAACATCCGCGACAGATATCTTTATAAAACAACAACTTGACTTACTTAAATTAAAAAATATATGTATATAGATATTGCAAATGAAAAGCGACCTAGAAAAATTTACACTTTTTAAGTTTTGTAAGAATACTGGCGGTATTGTATCAATTGAAACTTTTCAAGGGCACACGATACCAAAATTGAACGTATATCTCTTAAGAGTCCCAGAGTTACTAAAATATAAATACAGTTATAATTTAGTGATTCTCAGCATATATAATTAAAATAGTCGTGTCCTATACCCCATTCCATATCATAAGAGCGTGTTGTAATGCATTATAATTTATACAAAGATATGAACCCAATGAATATGCAAAATGCGCATGTTTGCGATTGAGTTATTGTGTTGTGTATGTCTGTGTGCTTTTGTTCGGGACGGGCCGGTTCACATATGAGGGACTTAGAATGCTTTTGAATGTTATAATTCTATATAAATGATGTGTAAAACTCAAAACGTAGAAATTAAACCTCTATCTTGTCATTTATTAGTTTTTTTACTATCTCTAATAATTGCAAATTATTTACATTTTTGAAATTATATTTATTTCATAATTGCGATTTAAATTGAATTGATATTTATTCATTAATAGCTAAATATCACAGGCCCAGGTGAAGCCGGTCAGTGTGTACACACCGCACACACACGCACAGAAAGAAATGCATATTTTATGATGTCTGCTCATTCTGCGGTGCCACAAAGAAATTATACGCGCATTAAATCCGTAGGTGTTGCTTTTTTACTCCATGATGATAACTGGCATTATTTTTAAAAGGGAATTGTAGGCTTAAAAGCTATTGATAAAACTAAATGTATATATGTTATAGTAAAATATATACGAGACCGTATTAATGTGATTTTATTTGTTTTTCTTAAAAATATGTTTTCTTAATTGGTTGCGCAATAAAACTTATTTTATTTACTAATAAGTATTTAGATTTTTATGTTATAAATAATAAAATATTTTTATAAATAAAAGGTATTTAATCTTTGAAATTCCCATTTTCGCGTGGTTTGTCATTGGATTTTTTGGATTCCCATGTTGATATGAATATGGAAAGAATCGTGTTTAATGCGAGAATTTAAGGCTTTACAAAACATTTTATGTCATAACATTTTTATAATTTGATTGTTGAGTATTTAAAATATTAAAACGAAATCGTAAATGCCAGGATTACTTGCAAAGTGAAACAAGAAACAGAACTATAGCTTCAGAATTACGACTTGCACAAGTGCGTTGCCGACCTTTAAATAGCTATTAAGTTCTCAATTGCCTCTCAGTATCATTAATAAGAACCATTCATTCATTAAGAACCTTTTACAATGTATTTGAAACCTTAATTTTTGGTAATATATTTTACACGTGAATGAAGTATAATGAAAGAATGGTAAAATCGTTGGATTTTATACGAAAGCCTTTTAAATAGACAAAGGACAAACACACGAACACACTCTAGCATCCGAAAAGTAAAAATAAAATAGTAAAAATGTGTTTATTAATTATAAACAATCCATGTGTAAGATTTGGGAACCCTTTAAAGTAATTCAAAATGAATAAATTTCAAGCCAATGTAATGCAAAAACGTAAATAATTAAAATAACATTCTTAACAATCGTATTGAAACACGAAATCTAAAATATTTGAATCCAAATAAAGAATCGAATGACGCATCGATTGTTCACGATTCTCGATTACGATCTTTTCGAACTTCCCACTTATTAATATTCCGTTTTTTTGTCCTTGTTACTCGGTTGTTATTAACATTTTGCGTCCCTTTCCAATGTCTTAAGGCTATAGAGTTATTTAGATGTTAATTATGAGTATTTGAGGCGTTTCTATAATTCTGTTAATTGCATTATGAGAAAATATTCGATTTATTACCAATTTATAGAACAAAAATTTATTAAGGTAATTTATATTTCATTTAAATTCAAAATAATGTACACGTAAATTATTTATTTGAAAAGAATATGCTGTCAGCCTATGTTCTTAATATATTAGACACAACTAAATCACAATTATTCCAGGGTATTCAAATATCAGACCTAATTAGTATGCAAATATCCTGAGTTAAGTCGTATTGGACATAATATGTCCAATACATTGTTTGTCTACGATACATATACGCCAGAAAACGTTAAGGGAGCTTTAATTTAATAAGCTTTTTACAAAGCATTGAATCACATTCTTGATAACCCTCAAGTGGGTTCTACCCTTGTAGAATTAGGCAGTCTCAATCTCACACTCACACACTCATACACTCACTTTAAAGATATTCATATGTAAAAATAAAATAAAATAATGTCTCCTATATACAATCTATCAATACTAATATTAAGGAATGCAAACTAACCAATTGTTGTATGGATTAATAAAGCTTTAATAATAATAAATACAATTACAGTCTAACTCCTTTCACACAATACCCAACAGAATAACAATAGGAATGTAAACGAATTGACCATAATCGATTAATTAGTCGATAAGCAATAAACTTTATAGTCTAATTTAGCAAAAAATATCTCGTTATTCTAATTTATAGACGCTATTAAGTTGTAAAACTGAATTAAATTATTTTGTGACGATTATAAGATTAATGAAACCGGAAAATTGTCAAAGCGCTTTTTATTAGGCAGTTGCGCTACCTGTGTTTTTCCAACCGTGATAGATGGACAAAATATAGAAAAAAACATTTAGTCATGGTAACAATGTCTGTATATAGAGGAATGTCTAAATTTACATTTTCTATCAGTTCCCAAATTATAATAATTAATAATTATAATATATATAATATATGAGAGAGCTGTGTTGGCCTAGTGGCGTCATCGTGCAACTGAGGTCGTAGGTTCGATCCCTGGCTGTGCACTAATGGACTTTCTATATGCGCATTTAACAATCGCTCGAACGGTAAAGACATCGTAAGGAAACCGGCTTGAATTAGACTGAAAATGTCGGCGTTTGTCAAGCACAGGAGGCTGATCATCTACTTGCCTATTATATTTACAAACGACCATGAAACAGATACAGGAATCTGATTTGTTTATGTATTATATTATATACCACTTACCTTACAATTATCAATGAAAGTAATTTGTCTAATAGCCTATTTGAAGGTAGCATTAAGTTACATAAATACTAAAGACTTTCCTAGTAAAATAACTGAAACGATACCCACCATTTTCGTTATTCTTCATAAACTTAAAATACTAAGAAGAATCCCATTTGCTATCACCATTCACAGTATCGCAGACATAACAGAGCAATTAATAAGTTCTTAGTGTTCTAAGAACTAATGGTATGACTAGCTACACGGAATTTGCAACTGAAATTAATTACGAATAATTCTGTATGTAAGACATAAGTGGCCTTATCAGTAAGCTAAAGACATAATGATATCATGAAGAATTATTATTTTTAGAGTTAAATATTTATGTATTCTATAGTGATGCATCTCAATTTGGAATCTCCTGTATTTGGAGCCTCCAGGTGCGATCTGGAGCAACAAATCGATATAAAGGTGAGAGAAGCTTCAGATCGCAACTGGAAGATTTCTGTAGTAAGATAGTGAAATGCGTCACTCACTGCAATAAGAGCGTTGCGGAGGCGAGACGACGCCCCCCCATCCCCCCCCCCCCTCACCTATGAATATAGAATAGGAATAAAAAAAATGGTTTTAATGGCAATATATTGATTAATAATAAGGACGATTATATTTGGAGCCATTAAAAACATTGTGAGGAAAACCAACAAGACGTAGACCAAAAACTGGGCAGACTAATCCCCTACTTGCATATAAATATCATCAGTTTCATCATCGGACGTCGAGGCAGAATATGAAATTCCCCATCACCTCGTCGTCCGTCCTTCCGAGAGTTAAAGGCAGTTTTTTCCGCGCACCACCGCTATGTGGCCCATTACTGAAGTATTTCCGAACCAATTCGACTTAGCGACCTTCAAGAAACGAGTGTACAAATTCTTAAAAGGCCGACAACGCACTAGCGAGACATCTGGCATTCAGACTGTCCATGGACAGCGGTATCACTTAACATCAGATGAGCCTCCTATCCGTTTGCCCCCTGTTCTATATAAAAATATATCAATAAAAGACCACCTATATATGTATTCAAAATCAAATCTATGTTATGACGACGAGAACTTTTCCATTGTGCCAAGTTTAAATGTTTCTAAAAACGTTTCGCGCGATAAAAGAGGAAAACCAGTGCACTCAGGCTATTAAGTGTATCAGCGAGGACAGTGGGGCACAAATAGGCAAATGGTTTCCCATTTATCGTGTAATAGTCTGGTCTCATAGTCCGTCCGGTCGGGGGTTTATTGCCGTGCGAACGAATATTTTTATTACCTTTTCCATTCGACGTTGCTTATAACTTTTGTTTACGTGATTTATTTTAACTTTTATTTTTTTATTGAAAAAGACAAAACCATTAGAGTTAGTGCACTGTGCGTTACGTTTACGTGTTAAATAGTGGTACGTGGAATCAAAATATTACACAATTGCAATGTTTTAATAGACACTGTAAGTGTTGGACATTTTCATTTTAAATATCCTTTTTTAGTAAATTTGGTTAATTTTAAATTACTTATTAGTCTTAAGCTAGATCGTTATGTTATCTTTGTGCAAAGACAACAAAAAAATATAAAACTTGACAGATATATAGTAGTCATGATAATAATTATATGTCTTCAGTTATGAAGTCCAGTGCGAAATTTTCAACATTATCTTATTGTTATTATAAAACATATAAACACAAAATTCATATTTATTAAATATCTTTTTGACATTTTTACCCGTGATGGATGCATTACTGTATATATATATATAATCAAAAGGCAAATAATTTTTATTTTGCACGTTTAAACAACACAAACAAAATAATAACCCAAAATAAACGGACACATTAATATAGATTGATGAGCTGAAGTTATGAAATCTTCGCTCCCAGCAATTGAATGAATTTGCTCTATTGAGAAGATTAGGGCGACCGAGGTTTTCACAATTACCATTTACTGTAGGGGCCGGCTAGGATACTACGTCCCAATGACACTAATATCAAATATTTACAATTTAACTAAGGATTGAGATTAATTTTGTTATAGACGATTTTAAAATTGAATTTACACTTTTTTAATCTTCTCGTTTTTGAAATCTTAGTTTACAAAAGAAATGAAACACTTTCCGACTACCTAAGTAGTTTTAGGTTTAATTTAATCCCATTTAGTATATGTATATAATATATTGAATCAACAACAAATAAATACACAACTGAACTACAATATTAAAATGTTAACTCTTTCAATGTCAAATAGTTAAGTCTTTTACAAAGCATTTCAAATAATTTTAAAGTGAGGCTTCAAAAATAGGTTCTATTGAGAAAAGCCTGTACTCAGTAGCCTTTTATATACTCGTGACGTGGGCGTAATAAGGATTGCTTTTCGAACTGTTCCCAGAAATTATAAACATTTCAAAGTTCAACGCCCAAGATAAACATTTGCCCAATCGATAACTAAAACTATGAAAACCGATCACAGAATAAATTAGTGAGCTGTCATATTTCGCGGGGACGTGTAAAGAATCCACTGTTTTGTGGAGAAATAATTTAGTCTGTCTCCCATTATCTTATTTGTATTGCATCTCATTATTGGGACAGTTAGGTTTTTTGTTTGCTCGAATGGTACGTAGCTGTGTTTTTACGTTCAAAGACTAACACGACACAATGTTAGCGTAGAGAAGCTTTCAATATGGAGGACGCCCGCGCCGGCATGTCTTAGATCCAGAATACTTTTCAGATAAATATATAGATAAATGATCTTTAAATCAAATTCAAAAATATATTTTATACGCATACAGCGAGTAAATTGTTTAAAAACCTTTTTAAATTCAATCATAGCAATACTTTGAATTTATTATTTTAAAAATAGACGTGTGGTGTCCGTCGGATTAATTTGTTTGAAAGCTCTCACGTATAAGCTTTATTGTGTTACGAGTACCAATTTTCGTAAAAAAACGGCCTTTGGCAGTATGTGCAAAAATTTGAAACGTATCGATTATGTCTGGAAAAGCGACTTATTTATAACAGTATCAATATGGTATAGTTTTGTCATTTTCCGAGTATTTTCATTTTCCTTCTTTAATTTGAAGTTACTAAAAACAGCCGTAGACAACAATAATATTAGGAAAAGTTTATGAAGTATTAGTTATTGATGTATATTTTTACGTATTTTTTCCACCTTTTCAAAGTTAATAATTTTATGGGTGAATTTTGCGTAAGTACATACGTAAAGGAAGTTATGAACGTATAAATTTTCATGATAATAAAATAATCTTATAAGGATTTAAACTCATATTCTATTTTTAAAACATTTGACTTCAAACACTTGTGATAAATTCATATTCCGTCGTAAAATTACTGTTCGTTGATTTACAAACATGGTAGTAAGTGAGAGGTGATTAGCGACATCTTGCAAATACTGACAATTAGTAGAGAAACCGTGTCACCGTTAAACGGATTTACAGGGACATTTAAAATCTTCCTAATTATTCTCGAATGTCGTTTTCACTTATCAAGTGCAAGCGTTATACGTGTTTGAGGAATATAAGTTCTGTACACAGGTTTGTCGAAATAAGGTTAAATATTATAAAAACTTACCGCTCGCCTGCAATTTTCTTTCTTGCGAATCATCACCGTCCATCATTGATTGTTTTTGGAAGAAACCCTGGAGTTTTTTTTAAATTAATTTTTGCTATACGGTATTTATTACCTAATTATAGATATTTGAAATTACCTGCATTTGTAAATTGGCTAAGTCCTCTAGGTTTTTTCTCATCAACATATTTTGTTGTTCAAACTCTGAGATACTGTTCCCAGTGCTCGAAGTTGTTGATTGTTCCTGAAATAATAAATACATGTATAACCTCACCGTAGTTATGACCCCCTATATTACAACACAGGTTTCATATCCCGACAAACAATAATTGACAACCTTTAAAAATATCAAAGGAACAGACATATTGTCCTTTTCTCATGACCCCCACTGAGGGTTTTCTTTATATATAGACTAGATATTAACATATTATTGGTTACCTGGAAGATATGGCTCGAAAGCGATAAGGCTGCCTTTTAATTTAATTATGTCAACTGTATTATGTTCCTGTATGCAACGAAGTCTTAATAAAGAAATATTTAAACAGCAATGAATTACTATGTCTCTTACCTGACCATCAGTATCTCTAGATACACTCAAGTCTAGAGTCTGATCTCCGTCATCAGAGCCGCTGCCATCTTCCTCTTGGTTCTGACTTTTATATAATCTCATGGATTGTTGGTTTATTATTTGAAGAGCTCTTTGCCTAAATAAATAATAGACATTTATTAAATATAAATTTACATTTAATTTTACAATAATATAAGTTGACACATTCGTGTCGTTAATTAATTAAAAGTTCTACATTATTATGATTAATATTAATCAAGGTCTTATCTTATTATTAAAACCGGATCAGCAGTTTAAACTACTTCTACTAACTTAATAAACACATTGAATACTTACGCATAGGATACTAATCCCAAGCAATATTATAAAAACAATTACAAAAATTATTATTATATGTAATTCTATATATTAATTAGAACATTGAGACGTTTCTACTAATTAAAGTTACCTTTGAGCTTCAATATCGTTATCAGGTGTCTTCGGTGGTGTTATATTGGTTGAGCTCTCATCTTCTGTTGCTGAAGAAGACCTTCTGGTACTCCTCTCTGTCCCATCACCAGAATCATGTCTACGCTTCAGACTTAGCGGTAGCTGGGTGAATGGTTTACCTAATAAATTATGATTTATTAGATTTGGCAGCGGCTGCTTTTTCGCAGTTTCAGAAATTCCAATTTTTGTGTAAGAAATAATATTTTGGATGAGATACTCACCTTGTAGTGCTTCCAAAGCGCGTATTTGTCCACTTATAGCGTCCGCTACTTCGTCAGACGACAAACCGTAAATCCCCAAAAACTCCTTCATCGTATTCATTGCATAATCCCTCAGAATTCTACTAGCTGTGTCACCATTTTGCTGACCTTCACCTTCCTCAATATTCTCTCTTTCATTGCTATTAATATCCTTTCCCTCATCTTCTGAATCCCTTCGCCGTGTCGGCGAATTGGTTTTAATTAATTGTGAAATCGCAAATGGATTTTTGGCACAAAACGTTTTATTTTGTAAATTGCTAAAGTTTAAAACTGTCCGATCTCTGTCTGTATCATTGATTTGCAAGCTATGTATATATGATCTTTGAAATGTATCAACTTTCTTATCATCTAATCTATTTTCATAATTAGCATCTATGTTCTCATTTGAGTCTGTGCTAAGCCGTCTGCTCAAATCAACAGCACCAGATTTAAGTAGGCTAAAGTTTTTGACAGTAATTTTAGAGTCTTCGTGGTTATCTGTTCTGTCTCCGTTTATGGGAGTCTCGATATCACAGTTTTCCGATTCATCAGAGTAAGTGGTCGCGTTGGGCGCGCATCGTGGCTTGAAGTTCTTTCTTTTATTCCTTTTTGGCATGTTGTAGTAAGGCGACATGTCCGTGCTATGCTCTTCCTGGTTATCGTTAGTCTCTGTCCAAGAGGCTCCATGGAGGTAGATGGGTTCTTCCGGTCCTGGTTGAAGTCGCTCATGTATCGGTTCTTGATGCGCTGCCATCGCAGTAGTCATTGCTCTAACTCAATCGACCTGAGAGCGACCTGGAACAATGCACGAAGATTACAAACAATAAAATTTGAATTCAACACATTTTAGTGTGTACAATAATATGATTCATTTTGTTTCGATATAAATGGAGACAATGTTGAATTAACAATAGTCTTTGTTGGCTGAGATTAGCTGAATACTGTACAATGTTTTGAGTTCCCCTTTAATGTTGTTTGTTAAATATTATATCAATTTTGGTTTGGCTATAAAAAATCTGCTATTGTTTTAATAACATTTTGGATTAGCAGACCAAATTCAACGCCTTTAAGCTATGAATTGACTTATGACAAAGCTTCTGATATCGTTACACCTGTGCGGTGTACTTCAGGAAATAAAGACGATACTTGTTGATTCATACAATCTACTTGTATCAGAAGATTTAACTGATTTATATTCAGATTGGTCGGGATTTTTTTTGATATTTCGACAAAACGTCACTTACCAAACAAAAGTGTTCATGTATACCATTTACATTCTAATTCGCCAAATAAATATATTTTTCAGTCTTCGAACACACCCTTGACGAGCAGGGATGTAGCATCTGAAACAGAACAAATATAAAAATTAATAAATGTACAACACTGTGTTACTTTATTAAATAAGTAAGTTCTAGTTTACAGATTAAAGTACCACATATAACGCACCTACAGTATATGATATAATCTATCTATTCTATGTATAATAGGTACTTGACAATTACGGTGAACATAAATTTTACATTTTTTTTTCTTATAGATTAGGCACCCGATAGGCGCTTAAGAAAGCTTTTTTTTAATTGATGTTGTTATTAAGCTCAAGAAAAAGCTTTTTAGGTAACATTTACATACTTAGGATTCATACTTTAAGCATGTTTTCAATGTAACAATCCGTAAACATACAAATTCCGACTAAATTTATAAATAATTACGAAAACACAAAAAACCTATTGAAGTGACGTAATCCTGTTTGAAACTACAAAAAATACATCGATCATGTTTGTAATTAATTATAAGGTCTATATTTGAGGAAACCAGATCGTATAGCAACTATACACTAGCAAAACCTGTGGCTATGCTTATTCAAAAACTTTTTAGGGCTGGGCCTCAGATTTCTGTCTGTTTCATGCTCATTTGTCAATCTAATAGGCAAGTAGGTGATCAGCCTTTGCCTGACACACGCAGTCGACAGCGTTCGTTTTTGGTCTAAAGCAAGGTTTTCTCTCGATGTTTTCCTTCACCGTTCGAGCGAATGTTAAATGCGCACATAGAAAGAAAATCCATTGGTGCACAGGCGGGGATCGAACCTACGACCTCAGGGATGAGGGCGGCATGTTAAAGCCACTAGGCCAACACTGCTCTCTATTGTATTATCTATTCAAAATCAACAGGAGTTAATTATTTCAATTAAGTCATTTATACAAATAGTTATTTTTTTTAGTAAATATAATTGTGAAGCTAGTGAATGCTTTTAAATTAAGCAAAACACTTAATAAATCGCAAAAAGCAATCGAATAGTTTTTTGTTCGAATCGAGTTTCTCGGAAAGATTTGGGAAAAAAGACGAATTGTGTATGTTTTGTTTGGTTTCTAATATATTATTAAAGTATGTGTGTAGGGTTTGAACACCTGTTAAATAAAAAAACGTTTTCATTTATTAACATATATGCTAATCAATTAAAGTAAGGAAACAATTTGAATTTTCAATTGTTTTTATAGTGTAAAGTAAAAAAATCTTAATTATTTGTTGCTCGCGTAGGTTTATATATGTTCGTTCACGTCGTAACTATATACAAGCGAGATATTTAAATAATAAACAACCCATTGTTTCTGAGAAAAAATATCGACATCTAGTTACGTGACACGTTGACATTTATATATCGACAGTTAGTGATGTTTTATCGATATCTGAACCGGTTGGTGATGAAATCATTAATGTAAAAGCTTCTAAGTTCTTTTGAATATAAGGCTAAGTTGTAATTATAATTTTAGTTAGTCACATTAAATTATAGAGGATTAATACATCGCAATACTTTTCACACTTATAAGAAGACGTTTTCCTGCCTTGTTATTAATCACAGCCATTATCCATGTAAATCTACAGCCATGATAATAATGTTGCCTTTTTCGCGGTAACCTTGCGCATACAATATTCAATAATAACAATAAAACACAATTACATACGCGTATGTTTTATTAAGTTTTTCAATATGGCGGTTGAAGGTTAACGGAAGTGTTTTTTCATAATTTTAAAATTCGAATTTTAACTTTTTGAAAAGCGAACAAATTGTTGCTGTTTAATTTTGTGCTAATATATGATTTTAGAATCGTTGTAACATTTTTAAATTTTGAAATTCGAATTTTAACTTTTTAAAAACCGAAAAAATTGTTGCTGTTTAATTGTATGCTCGTATATGTTTTTAGAATCATTGTAACATGCTTAAAAAGCTTATTTTGAAATTCGAATTTTAAATTATTGAAAAGCGAACAAATTATTACTGTTTAACTTTCTGCTAGTAAATGTTTTAAAATCATTTTACTTCTTAAAAGTTTATTTTAATTTTTTTAATTTCGAAGTTTTTTATTTTGAAAAGCGAACACATTTTACTGTGCATATGTTTATAAAACACCAATCTTATTTAAGAACATTACATGTGCGATAAATTTTGTAAGCTAATGTTTAAAAAACAGTTAGTAACCCTTCAGTATCAAGCAAGTATTTTGTTTACATTATCACTTACATTCCGAGAAGGCTAATTTAGAGTTCTGTTACCTTATCACTTCGTGGATATGCGTAGGTTTTAATTTTAACTGATACGCAGAAACTGATGAATTGAAAAAATCTTTGATAAGGTTTTATTGTAATATTCCTTTGTTTTTTCCTTCGTTTTTGTTTTAATTCTATACATTGTTGACCTTTTATTTTAGTTATAAATCTCCATTCCTATAAGGAGTTCTGGCAGATCACTACATATAATATTGTTGTGTAAAACCGATATATATATTATATAATATACTTGCTAACGTATTCGCACCGTTATAGTCAAACTGAAATATAACAAAAACTTTTTAAATTTTGAAATAACAACGATTTTAAAATCTTACTCGTAACAACAAGTTTTTGTTATAATTATATTAATTTTATATTTAAGCCCACCCAGTTAAATTAAATAAGAAATAAATGATTAGTCAACCGCTGAATACACATATTTCGATATAAAATTACAATAACAAACTCGACGAATTTCGATGAGAATTCCGTTCAAATATTCTAGATCGGATTTCATAAACATACCTCTTATGCGTCATCTTAAATACCCGAGTGATACAAGAGAGTAATAATAATTATTTGAGATAAGCTTCATTCAGAAACTTTCCAGTAAAAAAGCTGCCAAAAAAGACAATTGTTTCATCATCGGACGTTAGAATACGAAATTCCACATCACCTCGACATCGAGTGTTTTTAAGCCTACTATGTGGAACCAGCTACACACTGAAGTATTTCCGATCCAATTCGACTACTTCCTAAAAGGACGGCAACGCAGTCGCGAGCTATCTGGCAATGAGGACATGGGCAGTATCGTATCGAACCGTGTATGACTTCTAGTTAAACCTCACCGTTTCTACAAAAGACACTACTTATATTAATTAGTTTATGGTTTGGAATAATGACCACCTCCCCCTTAACCTTCACTCAAAGACAAGGATCTAGTTCTGTAGTTTTTTACTAACCTATAATTTGAATAGCTATAGAACCAGTCAACAAGATTTCTATGGAAATACAATACCTATAGCGTTAAAAAACAACAGTAGTCTAAAAAACGAATTAAAATTCAAATAAAGAACAGATTCCATAATAATGCTTATTCATTCCATATTTAAAATCAAATTTTCAAATAAAGGTGAGGTTGATCGAGCGTGTTAGAGGAGTACGGATGTATTTATTTTGTATAAGTTAAAGAGAGATAAATAGCTTATTATGATTGACAGCTGAGAACGGTTAGCCTTGAAATATTTGAAACATTATATTATAAAGTACACTATCTTCTCCGGACACACGGACGCTGCGGTCCGCTTGATATTTTAACTTATGAATTCCAGTAAATGTTTTAATTAAATTACTTTTATAGTTCGTATTATAAGTTAAATTAATATATTTAACGCTCGTTCCATAACAATTATATGTTTTGGAATTAAACATGTTCACTTTATAATTTAATAAAAGGGGTACATTGACGCATGAAGGGTACTTATTGTATTAATCATTTCGCAACTTTTTTTTAATAGTCATCAAAGAGTTTCAGCAATCTTAAATATTAAAAATAATACAATAAATATCCGCTCGGCCCGTATGTCCACCCTCATTACCCGTATGTATAATGGCGGTCGCTAGTTCGTTTTTAGAAACGTCAAGTTTCTCCGGAACACGTTTTAAATCATATTTCGAACGTTTTTGATTTAGATCGTTGACTTTTTAATTCTAAGTTTGACGTAACATGTTTTGTGCCAGTTTTTTTTTCACATTCTCGAGGCGGTAATTAAAGAGGTTGTATGTGTAATGACTTTTAAGTATTACTACAGTTGCCTTAGTCACAGTTAGCGTACAATGTACTTATGTTTTAAACGTTTGGTTAAATTAACTATTTTACAATAACTGTTCAAGTAAACAAACTCGACAACATCCACGCACAATACAAAAAGTATCTATGTCTCCATTTGAATTCATCAAAAGTGGTGTATCAGTTTAGACGTCAACAATCAATATATCATTTTTGTAGCTTCAATTTTAATTATAGTGTGAAATGTAAAAAAAACGTTTTAGGAATTACACGTAGACCTAACTTTCGTAGCAATTCGTAGCTAACGTAGCACTTTGCAAAGCTTGCTAATATTATCAAAGGGATTTCAACTGAATTTTGTTATAATCTGTGACTAGTTCAAACTAAAATGAGACAAAGTCATGTTAAAACGTAGATTATAAATATTTGAGAAGATGCCATAGAAAAACCACGATTTCGTTTATAAAAAATCGATTCGAATCAATTACTTTGGGCTGATCACGTACGCTACGGTCAATTTTGTTGGGATTTTATTTCTTTTTGGGACTTCAATCAACATAATATGTAGATGTTCTGTGATAGAACCATGGTGAATGTTTTTGTATCAGATATAATGATATAAAAATAGATAGATAGTACCAGAGCTGGTGTTTTACTCAACAAACAAGTATCGTTAAAGGTACACTGTCACAGGGAACAAACTTTTTAAATTTGTTATTAAAAATTAACGTTTTTATATTTTTTGGGGTCACCGGTACTGTCTACCAGGCGCACAATTTAAATCTTTCAAATTTAAAGGTTTGTGCACTTGAACCCCACGGCCCAAGAGTCTCTACTCCAAAGGGAACAAAATCGAAGTTGGAGGAAAGACTCTTATATTTGAGCCGTTTATTATTTTTCTGCTCTGCGGCCGCGCCAGATTCTTTGCTTGTCCTAAGTTTCTTTTTGTGTATGTGTAATGTGTATGTATATTCTTTATATTGTAAATACTGTATGTAAGGTATTTTAAGAATATAATTAATGCAAATTACTCTGCATAATTGTGATATTTAAACATCATCTGAAAATATTTTTAGTAATAGTTGCTTAAAATATAATTATTTTTATGAATTAAATTATGTTCTTAATTGAGAGTTCTACGTTCTTTATGGTATTGTGATAAATATTGCAGAACTAAAACAAAACAAAGTAATAATTCACTATTTTAATATGTAGATTACATGCGAAGCCAGGACTGTAACAAGTGATGATTATAGGCCGCAAACTCGATAAAGTACTCCTAGTATGGGTTGATATCGCAGTAACGTTATTTTCAAGTTAAATAAAAAAAGCAAAAGTTTTTTAGGTCGAAATCTGCCCACGACATAGGGAATCCTAGTGGGGGTTAGAGCACTTTCTTTTTAACTAAATAAAAAATTTAAATAGCCTTTATTCAAGTGCTACATTAGATAACATTCTAGTCTATGTCATTATGTTTAACTATTTAGTACTCCTCCGACGGAATGAAGGCCTTCTCCAAATTCTTCCACTTATCTCTTATCTTTGCCACAATTTTCTAATCCTTCCCCGCTATCTCTTTTATTCCAACTTCAACAACAATCCTCTCTTTTTTCTTAATGTCCTATTTTATTATGTTTACCTTTTTATCATATATCAATAGAAGATAACATAATTTCTCTTTGCGTATGTACAATCAAAAGAGGTTTCAATTAAAAAACCGTATACAAAATGTTATGTAACTCACTCTCTGTAAGTCGTATAAGTTAAGACACTATGACCGTATTAGCCATAAAGTCGTCAATAAAACTGATTAGAGATATTCAAATCGTATTGAACGATGTGTTGATTTAGTGTTTTCTATTGTAATATTGATTTAAAGTGTGATGTTAATAAAGTCCTTATTCAAACTCGCTTGTGGCTTTGAAAAATAATAAAAACTTTATTCATAATAGAAATAGTTTGTGACAAAATTCATAAGTGGAATAATTGTGGAATTTTTATGTGATTTGGGTTTGTATCTGGATTGACTGTCTCAGAATCCATAGATTGGGATATATAATTATAAAGGAACTGTTAACTGTTATGGGCACTTCGTTTAAGTAGGTAGCCGATATAATATTTCGATACCCTAACGATACCGTGACGATAAATCTCACGCTTGCGTTGATAGATTATGAATCGGGTTTAATAGATACATAATTAAATAGAGCTCGCGTGGGCAGTTTTATCTATTTTCCACACGAATTAATTTGAAAACAACAAATTTTATAATAAATTATATAGCTTCAGGCGTTGTGTAGGCGACGGAATTTTAAAGTTTGATTTATTGCGACACATATTTACGTTTTTGTTTAATTGATTAATTTAATGACAACACTTTATATTTCATTTAAACGTAGCTTTAAATTACTTTCGTTAGTATAGTGAGAATTTTTATAAACCAAAATCTATTTTGAATCAGGGGGGGCTCATCTGATGTTAAGTGAGGACACTCTCAATACCAGAAGGCTCGCATTTGAGTTGCCGGCCTTTAAAGAATCGGTACTTGAAGGAACCTAAGTCGAATCGGTCATATATAAACAAAAATAATTCTACTCAAAAGTAAATTATAACGATCCAAGTGTCCAAGGTCTTGAGAGATTGTCATTTGTTTTATAACAGGGGCAAACGGGCAGGAGGCTCACCTGATGTTAATAGACATAGACATGCCCATAGACATTGCCAGAGGGCTCGCAAGTGCCGGCCTTTTAAGAATTGCTACGTTTATTGGAGGACCCTAAGTCGAATTGAATATCAATCGAATGTCAACTGTCCCCAACGGTGAAATGTCAAAAATCTATTTAAGGAATATTTTTACTAAAACTTTTTTTATAACTCACAGTCCTGTGACGAGCCCACAGGCTCAGGAGCAGCTAGAGCAAGAAATTTCTGTCAGTAATAATATAAGTTAGCTTATAGCATAAAATAGAAAAATATACTTATTTCAAAAGTAGGTTTATTAAGCATTATAACAAACTAGACAATGAATGGGACGTGAAAATTATAATAAGCAGTGACACAATTATACATAACCTCATATTGCAATTAATAAAATATTCTACGTACGTACGTATACGTCGGTCTGTCACTTACGATGCTAGTTTAAACTATTTGAAAAAAACAATTATCTTTATTTCTATAAAATAGAGACAAGACTACCAAATCACTTTTAATTAAAAGTAATAATGAAATAATCTTAATAATGGTCAATGTATACGTACAGTAGAAGATAAGCAGTTCTTCTTCTCTTTCCGATTAGACTTGCGTCTTTGAGAAGAAAAATAAAAGCACTATTATATTCTATCTGCAAAGGCCTCAGGACTTTTATAGTAGGAATGTAGAAGGTGGGAATACAGCCTCTCGCAAAGCTGGTATTGCATCACAATACCTGTAGTATAGTATCCTCTTTTTTTATCTCGGAGTTGCAGGGGTATGTGTGACTCTACCTACACCAAATCTCAGATTTTAAGAGAAGTTCCGGGGTCGCTCTCGCAGCCTTCCAGGGCCTCAACGGCACAACTGTTACGCTTAAAACCTCCGGTGCAGTACACTCTACAGAGGAGGAAGAGAATGAGCATATATTCTCCTATTTACTCTGAGTTTTCTAACCCTAGGAGTCGTCTAAGAGCGCCCTCTATTTTAAAGTATGAAAACGCATGTATGATGCAACAAAATGCAAATTGATGATAGAAATATCTACAAAAACTCTAAATGAAATCAACTTAACAATTGACCAAAGGATGTGTTGACATATAAAATAGTTTGTCTATGCGCGGACCATAAACAATGCTACTCAATATTTATACACACACCAGGAAGGGCGGTTTACTTCGAACTGTCATTAAATTCCTCACACTTTTCTCATTATAATTCATAAATTTCCGGCGTAGTCAATTGTCAAACGGATCACGTGCGCGGTTACTTGGCCATTTCTGATAAATATAACTGCTTTTACCTCTACACATATGCGTTTCTAAACGTGAATTCGAAGAATAGGGTCATAATATTGGATTTAAAATATAGTATAAGTTCATATATCTGACGATTAAACTTTCGAATCTGCATACAGTAAAATGTATTCTTTTGTAAAACTTAATTTTTGTTTTACGTTAGAGTTTATTGCCAGTTCCTTTTTTTCGTCAAAGAAAGAAAGAACTGGCACTAAATTTAAAATTAGAAGCATTTAATGTATTTTTCTTTTTTGACGTTCATAAGTGTACATTGTGTTACCTATATGAATAAATAATTTTAGATTTTTTGATTTTGAGTTCGTACCTATTGCTAACTTAAATTATATAACAAAAAACAATTATACTAAAGATATAACCAAAGATATTTTTTTATTTGTTCTGAATATTATCACGCCTATTTCCCGACGGGGTAGGCAGAGACCTTATCTCCACTGACATAGTCTCTCGTTTCATCCCATTTCATGACATGCTCATCGGTTATGACTACTTTCAACTTGTCTCTTCCCTAGTACCTAACTTACCCGATGTCATTATACACGGTTGCCTTGTATAACCACTTGTTCTTCTATTACATGACCAAACCACCTGAGCATTCCCTTCCGTACCCTTGTCATCTTTAAACCCACACTGCCATAGCCAAATATGTAATACAGAATATTTACAAAAATGTTCAAACATTTACGTATTCAAATCAACAAAAATTATTAAATACTAAGTCATACCTAATTCGACTGTGTTGTGTGATGATGTGTACGTGAGGGTTTGTATGTGTGTGCTCATGATGCAGGTGATTAGGCGCTATGGATATTCTTAATACTAATAAGCATATTCCGCGATAGCTTAAAAATCTATAATATTGCAAGACTATGTAATCGATGAATTGCGTATAAAATATCTATAAAGTCTTGCAAATTGCTTATTAAGTAACGCAAAAACTAATTTCCAATATCATTTACCTTTAAATTGGCAATTTTGCAAAATTTCTAATGTATCTAATTTAAAGAACAAGAATTTTACGCAACTTTAAATTACTTTTAAAACCTGATTGCATGTGACCTACAACGATCAAAGCAAGTACGTAATAACCGAAATTTAACAATTTATAACTTGTACGAATATAAATATGTTCTAGCTGTTTCTATTTATTTATAAGAAAAACAACCACTACTAATACGTACGATTTCTTTCATGTAGCTAAGAAAAAAGTCCTCCCCACGTTCTAAAAACGAAATCCTACTTAACCAAACACTTTGTAATCTTCAACAACGTCTTTATAAAAACCTCGATCCAAACGATGAAGAAATTCCAAGTAGGTTCTAAGATTACAATTTCAAGACTAGATAATTTTCTATTTGCATACAAAGGAGAATTACCGTCTGTGCGTCCGTGTGTCACCGTGTATATAGAGGCCACGCCTTGTAGCTGTCATATGCAGCCTAATTAGGTATTCTGTTGTACGTATATATAGGAAAATGAGCAGTGAATGTACCTAAGGTTAGATAATGCCTCCATGGCTCAGATTTAATGCGTTTAACATATATGTTTGATTCCCGAAAATAGCCCCCGTGTTCTACTTAATTTTGCTTCTTTTTTTTACCGCTAGAATGCTACCAAGCATTTTAATATTCTCACCAGTTGTCAAACAGTAGTAATATACATTTCTATCTAACTTATTGGCTATCTCAAACATATCCAAAACATTCCAACAATAAAATATCGCTATTAGGTACTTCATATTACGTAAATAAAATTCTGTAAGTGGTGCTTGTGTAAGAAAAACACTTCATAAGCAATACTTATACAATAATAGTTATTTTAATTTTTAAGCTTTGAGGCGATGTTGATAGAATGCGTTTTATAATGCTAATGAAATTCGATATTATAAAGGATTGAAAGACAAACAAATACACGTAGATAACTATTAAATCAATATTTGTTAAGTGTCTATCTCGTACGTAACTCGCTGTTTTGCAGGTATTTTTTTTGCTAATAACAATAAGCAAAAAATTACTTGTTTTTTTTGTAACATTTATGTTTACTATAATTGTCAGATATTTTGTGAAAGTTATCTTGTAATACTCTAAATATAGCATTATATTTGATGAGGTGAACTTCAATAAATAAAGTTTGATTGTAAAAACTCTCATAGACGAATCATTTCTGCTGTTAGCGGTTTCGTCATTATACTTGGCAAAATGTCATTGTCTTTAGATGTCAATGCAAGTAGGTCTCAATCAAAATTCTATAATAGTATCTTTTACTGGGAATCATAAAATATAGCATAAAAATAATTGCTTATTGTTTAGTCTGTGGAAACAACACGCGCGCAACAGGAAAGACAACTCGTTCCACATTCAAATATTAATACCCGATTGTCATTGGTTGACAATCAATCATTATAGTTTTTGAAATTCGAATTCCATGACATACGTGATCTATGATATCTATGATTTGGATCGAATATTGTTGATACTGTGGCATTTCGTAATTTTTATACTGAGCGTGAAGTTAATACATACAATGAAAGCATATTATGTGTTCTCTTATATATATAGTAAATTTCAACGAAGAGAGATTCGAATCGTCGACAACCAGTTACTGTCTGAGCAGCTTGATCCCTGGATCCCTTGGCGCTGGGTAGAGATGTGCATCTCTGCATCTTTTACCGCATTTACAGTGTTAAGAAGAGTTGTTCGGCCTAATACCTGCAGCTGTGTTTCATCATCGGAAGGCAGAATACAAAATATCCATCCGTATCACCTCGATCGTTGTTCCACCACTATGTGGAACCAGCTGCCTCTGAAGTATTATGACTTAGGGTTTTTCAAGACTATCATCATCACTTAACATCAGGTGAGACTGTCCGTTTACCTATTGTTACATAAAAAATAGTATACCTAAAAAACGGTTTTTATCAAAGACACAGACCACAACTTTTTTCCATAGAGTAAACAAATAAGTGGTTTGTCATCATCAATTGTTATTTTAGAGACCGTATCGTCGAGAAACACTTCAATTTACATCTTTTCCTCCAATATTGACACAAACGATTTGAGAGATTTTAAGTTTGTTAGTTTTGAAAAATTTACATATTTGAAAAATTTTGTTTACAGTACCACAGTATGATTTTTTATTCTTATTTTCGACTAATTCAATTATGTTTTAATTGTGTAAATCAAATTTTATCAAGTATCAAAATATGTGAAATACACTACAATTAATATGAAATTGCCGATTATAATATCTATAAATATTAGGCAAATTATACACTTGAGTACACGTAATCACAGCTTCGATTCACACGAAACACGTCTTATCTCCATCTACTAACGGTAAATTAATACTAGAACTAATACTTTTGTCTCTTTCCGTCACATTGTATTTAGAGTAAGATAAAAAGAGACAGATGCATTGTTACAGCGAAATTGGACTGATTTAGTTTTATAATATAAAAATACTTTATATAGTTAAAAGTTTCGATGGTACTTTTTAAACTGTGTTAGTAATTATGATATGTTTAACCTACTATAAATAAAACAAAGGTAGGGGTCGCTTTTTTAAGCTTGTACGTGAGCGGGCTTTTAATTTAGTCCTTTAAATACTTGAAATTATATAGGTATTACATGAAATTCAGAAATAAATTTTACATTTATTTATTCTCAAAAATTCATCCATACAAGTACTTATACGATATGTAATGTGATATGATATGTTGAAAAAAACTAAATATAGAATATTAAATACATATCTAATAGACACTATGTTTGAAGCAACAGAAAAAGGGTGGATTCAGTATAAATATATAATATTATATTCACTATTTCTTTGATTCGTTAATTAATTTATTTTGACTAAAGTATTATATTTAGACGAAGAAATTGTGAATTTTGTTTCGCCGTCACTAATTTTTTTTTTTTAAATAAATAAGATTAGAAATAACTAGTTTAATATAGAAACAGATAATGAAGTATGTGAGAGTTTTGTAATAGTTGAAATATGTAGACCCCAACCGCCTCAGGCAAAACTGCTTCATTTTTTGTTTAGCCATTCCGTTTTCTAAAAACGTACAAATTGGTTTCGAATAAAATTGTATTGAAATTTCTATCTACTATTGAAGTAGAAGAGTATTAGAGTCTATATGCAGACGTCTGGAAGTACAGGAGACTCTACAGCTGGCTCTCAATCAGTATCAAAAGTCATTACGAGCGTATATTTGCTTGCCACATTAAATATTATTATTTTTCTTGTACGTGAGTGCGCCGAGCGTTGGCAAACTTTTGTAAATAAATAATTAATCATAGTATAATAGACAATTGTGTGATTTATCTATATCAATATTATCTGTGGTAATTAAATACATAAATTTATGTAAATCTATATTTTACACGTCGACCTTATCGCGGGGACAAAAATCTAAATTCGCCACCGCCGCCGGCGCAGTCGTGTTTCAAACACGTGCTGTGTACGGTCAGCAGAAAAAATTGTTTTTTTGGGGACGCTACATGAATTTGACTGACACACACGTGGAAATTGTGGAGTTTGTTAACCTATTTTTTATGCGTTCTTGTCATTTGTGTCTCCACAATTTTTTTTACAAAACAACTGGTAGAAGGAAGAAGTGGTGGTTGCGGAATGTACGGGAGTGGTCCGGTATCAAATCGGCTGAAGAATTTTTAGACTAGTGCAAGATACCCGGCAATTCAAGTTGTTAACAACCAACAATTAGCAATAAAGTGGCACCAGATTCCAGAAGAAGAAGATATAAAACAAAAGTATACAATACATAATATATTTATATACGAATGCATACCAATTGATTGTGCGATAATAATTACCATAAACAATTGTAAAGTGACAGCTCCAAAAACTTTCGTCACGCGACCACAGATAACTTTCGAAATGGACCATAGATATATCAAAACAGTAATACGTCACATGTCACGTCAACACAGATCTTAAACCTTGATCGATCCACAGACTAGAATTAATTGGTTGCGCAAGCGACTTAAATTTTTGACGTTCATCCGATTTGCTATTGTTTATGGTATTAATTTTTTAATAGTTGGGTAATAACGGGATGTAGTTTTTAAGCTTGTGGCACAATTTAGGACGATTTCCGAAGCTTATCGGTTGATGCTTTTAAGATAATTAGATCGGACTTGTACATTCGTGTATATAAGTCGATATATAAATAATATATACTATTATACATTTGTAGTTTTATTTAATACTCAAAAACTATCGGATTGCATTGTTCCGGAATATATATAGACGATATTTTCGATATTTTCTATAGTGCGTTGTTATATGTATTGGATTGTTTTCTCTCGATTTTTGTCTACACCTGCTCTATTGTCGACACACTATTATTGGTATTTCTTTTACTTCTTTTAAATTCTTCTTCATATGGAGCCAAAGGTTTAAAATTATGGAGCCAATACAAACATACAAACAAACAAAATCTTTATAATATAATACTTTCTCCCAAGTTTTGTCATCCATATTGAATTGATCACGCATTGTCAGTAGACCGGATTTCTTTACATTAACGAAGTAGCTGACCGTACACTATCAGGATCGTGGATCAGACTTAGCATTATTTTGAGAAGTAATTATTAATGTTAGCCGCTTACCGAATTTCGCTGCGTCTACGCAATAGTGAAGTAGCTGATTTGGTATCGATAAATGTTAATTATCGATAAACTGGTCGATAGACTTCTGATCTTTAATTCGTTGAAGCTTCATCGGCTGTCTTTGAGCTTAAAGCTGGCATACGAAGATGTTATTTAGATGTAATATATAACTTATTACAGACAATAATGTGGAAAGGAAGGGGAAAGAGAGGGTGCCCCAATAACAGGTGAATAGAAGATATATATGTATGTTAGCAGGAAGTTAAGGAGAACAAAAGACAGGAATAGAGATACATATTAGGAAAAAGCTGGAGGTGGCCTTTACTAGTGTAGGGGTTCCGAATGGTACTGAAGGAAGTTAGGATATTATACACAAATCAAGGCTGTATATTCTATATTTGTAATTATTGGACATTTTAATTGTCTTTGTCTTCAACATTCCATTGATATCCATATTTGCTATAACACTTTGAAATCGATTTTCCTGTAACTTTTATTTTTTATCTCTTTGTGTTGGTTATGTTTGCCTATTAAGTGTCACAATAAATATTGTATTTCTATAAATGTTGTATTAAGTTCCAATACCAATGCATCAGTGTGCCGAGCGTTGGCAAGCTTTTATAAATTAATAGATGTGATTAAATGGAATTAATTGAATTCACAGTTGCTATAACTCGATTTGACCCTAAATCTAGAGAATGCCACATTGCAAATTGTACGAACATACATCCAACATAATAACTGTCAGAAAAACGAAGATGATTTCGGTAAAGAATGCACCGATCGTCCACTTTATTCGGAACTCCGACGTAAATTTGACAAAAGCATTTTATGAACGTATAAATTCGAAAAGTCTGTACTTTAACTTCGGCGACTTTCGGAGAAGCGGAGACTTTTTGCGATCGCTCGTTCAATTACAGACAAAATTAATGATTGAAACGCACACACGCAGACGCACACATACAATTAAAGCCTGGATCACACAATAGGATTACATCGCCATAAATGGCTGTGTATAACCAGTTATGAGCGCTTATGATCCTATAGTTGCCGTATTTTTGCCCCTTTTGTTTCGAATAGAAATGTGTTCTTGCATTTTAATTCAAGCTTACCGTCTTGCCCATATGCATCCCTTTATTGCCTATTCAATATGTTTTCCGGTACGGATTTTTAACTACATATGCAAAACAGAATGTTTAATCAAGAAATAAAACCCCATTCAACATTTATTGCCACCGATTAAAGCTCATCAAACAGAAGCACAGAACAAACCATATTGATAAGCGTATCGAAAAAAATTAACAAATCTTTGAATTCTCGTTAGAGTAGGTTAATGACCTTAAACGATTCCGTCTCACTCGTTCTCTATATTAATCTATCGTTATCTCGTTCTATGTCGATCTTGATACGTCACATTTTTAATAAACGAACTCCCATATGACAAGGAAATTCGGATGATTAATATGGCCGCCGTGTACGAAACTAATACTTTGTTTTTAAAATTAGAAATATTGATAGTTTCGTGTTCGTGTTGCGATCGTCCGATAAACAATGATAGAAAGTCCGCTTGAATACATTTAACATATCTGTAATCTTGAGTAAAAAATGTTATTGTTAGGAGTTTTTATGCGTACCAATACTCTTTAATTAGGACGTCTCTTGATCGAGACTTTAATAACGTAATAACCTTGTCGCCCGTGGCATTTCGAGCTATTCGGATATTTAATTTTGACATTAATAGCGAACGCAATAAACGTGCGTCCTCATAAGCGTGCACTAGGCAACTGCGGCGTTTCATTACAATTTACAACGTATAAAATCAAATTTGACGTTTAACAAATCGTTCCTTTTTCAAATCTACCAATGAGGCATTGTTCGTAAAGCGCGTTCCATTTTAAAATTCTCTTTTCAAACCTCGTTTCATTCAAATTTGGAATGTAACGTTTTCCCACATTGCGAATGGGTTGATTAATACGTTGTTGAGTTGAGAGACAATTGCACGTTTTTATTAATGTCGTATCTGTCAGCTCATTCAGAGGCTAAATTAAGGCAGTTAACACCGCCATTACATTAACATTCGTTGAGATTAACGATCCAAATGTAACAGATTTCATACTTAGTAGTAGGCGGCTAACTCTTGCCTAAGAAAATTTATAAGAACTAAATAAATCAGCGGCGCTACAACCTTTTCAGGTCTGGGCCTCAGATTTTTGAATCTCATGTCGACTTTTTGGGTCTAAGGTTTCCGAATGATGTTTTCCATCGCCGTTAGAGCGAATGTTGAAGCGAACTTAGAAAGTCCCTTGGTGAACAGCCTGAACCTGTCGGGGATGTATAATGTCTATCTTACAGATGGAGGGACTCTTTAGAGACTAAATAAAGAGTCATATTTAATTAAAATTTAATCGGCCATTTTTAAAGACCATTAATTTAATTTACAACATAGTATCAGTTTCGTAACATTGTTATAATAATTTATAATAGTATAATATTTAATTACATTAGATCGAATCGCCATAATAGTGATGTTGATTAACGATGTATTGTAAATATCGATATTGCGTGGGCAGCACTAGTGTTAGATTTTTTAATCTCAAATATGCAATCATACATGTGTCTGGTAGAGCGAGAGATATTGTAAATGTACATCAAAGGATTTTTTATAAAGAGATTTAAGGGTGATCGTGTTGGGCCATTAGAGGATATGTCCGATTTTAAAGCGACTAAATAGTCGTGAAAAAGTAAAAAATCGTAACTCCAAAAACCTATTAAAGTGTAATACAAAACTAAAACTGTTGCAGTTTTGTTAGTTATTCTTATAAGGATCCTATTTGTTTTAATTCTAATATATTTTTCGATTTTTCTAATAGTATATATACATTATATTTCCTATTGGCTTCATAATGCGGCTCTCATTCCTGACGTCTGGAGTTCTATCCCTGGCTCGTATCGTGGCGGAAAACATAGACAGGAAACCCAAACCTTGACAGCGTATGTCAGGCACAGGCTGATCCCTGATGATCCCGATACAGAAATCTGAGGCCCAGATCTAATAAAGGTTATAGCGCCACTATTTTAACTTCTAAGCTAACTTGAACTTGACTAAAGCAAAAAACTACGTATTCATTTCTGGCCCAGCTGCGAGCGATAATTGCGACTGAAATAGTCGCAAGTTTAGGTGCCGCACACTGTCACCCTTTAAAATTGAAGGGCGCGTCCCCAATGTAGTGGGCAACATGGCGTCCGAGATTATAATAACGATTTTAAAATCCCCTCGAGATTTTTTATTTTTAAACTTTTTCGGAAGGGTTGCTGAGTGGACGGGGGTCCATAATACTGTCAAAATGGGGCGATTCCTGTGTTTGGCGACATTTTTACAATGTTTAAAATATTGAATTACCTATACATATAACTTAAATGTATGTTTATCTGTCAAATTAATTTAACTCGACTCAAACGAAAAAATGTTTCAGTTATAACTTTTACTGATTTCGTAAATACGCCAAACTAATTTATGACTAATTAAATAGTAATATTAATGAGCATATTGGCCTTGTGGCTTCATCATGCGACTCTCATCCCTGACAGGTTGGAGCTGTGCACCAATGGACTTCCTCTCTGCGCTTCAGCATTCACTCGAACGGTGAAGGAAATCGTAAGTAAATCTTGCCTTAGACCTGAAAGTCCTCATGAGTCAGGCAAAGGAGGCTGATCACCTTCTTGCTTATTAGATTAACAAATGCTAAAATACAAAAATCTGAGGCCCAGACCTAAAAAGGTTGTAGCGCCACGCTTTATATTTTATTTATTAAGGTTTGAATTAAAAAAATGCATATATGTAAAATGCTTTTATGACGTCACGGTTAAAACATTCCTAATTCCATAGTAAAACCAACAATAGCGTCCATTTCAACCAATTCATGAACAAATCCGTACCAATTGTGTCCGCGAGACGTTTTATCAATAAAAATAAAATTCCACCAGGAAGACACCAATTTGTGACCATGTTTCATGATTTAGAGGAGTCGAGCTATTATAGACTTTATTTTAATAGCGCTTAGGGCAATTTTAAAATGATAAACTGTGATTTAAACAATTAGATTTATTCTATTAAGGTACAATTGAATTTGTTTATCGAGTTTTTTAGGTACTTATAATTGGTTATTATTAGTATATAGAATTAAAACCAAGTATATGAAACATATACGCATGGAAACAGGAAGCTACCTTGCCCAGCTAATAAACGGATATAACGCGTTCCAATTTCGAATTTCGAAAAAAGAACAATCGTAGAACGCCAACACGTTCGTATCAACGATAAAGCAACGGATTCGAAATTTTAAATAGTTCCATATTCAAACAGCGATTTCAAATATGGAAGGGCAATTGTTTCCCGTTTTCGCTCCGAGTTATGGATGGTACATACCTAATGCGAACGTGTACACTGTACAGTACTACTGTACTGTGTAATATTTACGTAAATTTAGATATTTAAGCAGACAATCCAATGATAAATTTTATAAAATTACAGATTTACCTTCAAGTAAACATAGTTTCTAATTAGAACTTGTTATATATTACAAGCATTATATTTGAAAAAAAAAAAACAAAAAAACGCACTCGCACTTGCGAGTGAGTGAGTTGAGTGTTCATGGGCGGCGGTATCACTTAACATCAGGTGAGCATTCTGCCCCTTTGCCTCCTATTACACAAAAAAAAAGATAGGCGTTGTTCTTTGAAAATCACTCAACTACTTGACAAATTCGTTCGGATTAAATCCTAAGTGTGTACCTAGGTGCTCATTAATATGCAGGCGACGCATACGAGTTTCACAAAAGCAATATGGCTGCTGGTGTTACTCGCCTTATAATTGCGGACTCTTCATAGAAATAATGAATATTATAAAGGACCGTCTAACCCAGTAATGTTAAGAATGAGTAACACCACGAGGGTAACCTTAAAAGATAGTTTTTAGCCAACCTGGGACGTGATTGCTTGGCTCCATAATGTAATGGTATTTGTTGTCATCATTTCGTATTTGTATTAATTGTATCGTTTAACTAATTACAAATAAAAAAACAAATCAGTGGCTCAACCTTTTTAGGTCTGGGCCTCAGATTTATGAATCTGTTTCATAATATGTAAATCTAATACGTGGTGAGCTTCCTGTGTCTCACACGCCATCAAATTTTTGCGTGTAAGGCAAGGTTTCCTCACGATGTTTTCCTTCACCGTTCGAGCGAATGTTAAATGCGCACATAGAAAGAAAGTCTATTACATACAGCCGGGGATCGAATCTACGACCTCAGGGATGAGAGTCGCACACACAAGCCACAAGGCAAAAAAATGGCCACTAGGACAAAATTTGTGGAGTGTTTTTTTGGAGTTTACATATAATATATTAAGCACTAATAAAAAAAAATACGTTTCGCTTGCTTGTGATTGGTCAGAAACATTTTTAGTACTTTATTGCCACATTTAGTGACACACACATTGTTTTGTATTGATACCGTGTATGCTTCTATGTTTTATGTTTACCGTAATTGTCCCATATTTTAGACATGATAGCTTGTAACATATAATAGATATATGTTCAGTTATTTCTTCAATATTTTGTATCGTAAGTAATATAAGTATAGAACAATTTCATTAATCTTTACAGTTATACTGAAGCAGTCTGACTGATATTTTGTTTGCCAAAAGTCTGGCAATAGTCGACGACCCTAACTAAAAAGTTAAATATAACAGTTAAATGTGAAATTACTAATTATCAATTTAGAATTCCTAAACAGTTCTATAACGGACAATTTAAAATGATCGTTACACCAAAACGGGTGTAGAAAGTATTATGAATTGGTACAATTTCATACGTGGTCAATCGGACTACGGACCTGAATACTCAATAGACTTATTTCCGTTTCCATAAGGCTTTTAGGGGTTTATTAAAACGATTATTAAAAGAATTTTTTCTATAAAATTATTATAAAGTAGTGAGCCCCCAGAGCTGGTGCAGTGCAGTATATATCGCAATACAGCAAGGAATTGCCAACATTAAAGGTAAACTGCCACAGGGACCAAACTTTTTGAATTTGTTCTACTTTTAAATTATTATTATTATTATTATGTAGGATAAAAATATTCTAAATGCAGTACCTAATCCCTCCTATAACATGGTAGAATGGTTCCGCGTTATAGGATACGCGTTATGAACGTAACTTTTCTCGTTAAAGAGGATTTAAATCGAATATAATAAAAACTATGGTATGAACGAAATAAGTGTCACAGTACAGAAATGTAACGTGTGCAATGCCCGCGTTATATGGGGGAAATCCGTGTTATACGAGGGACTGAAATCGCGTAATATGACAATGCGTTATATCTGTACTGTTTTGTGTGTTGAAAATAAATACTTAATCAGTAATAAATTACGTATAATTATTTGAATTACGTATAATTATTTGAATTACGTAAAAAAATATTTTACATATAATATTGACATACAATAACATACATTTCATCCGAAAATGGCTGAAACATGCCAAAATGGTAGTTGTTTATGGTATTATAAGTATCGGCGGAGCAGCCAAAAATGGCAATGATAAAATTCTTAACTTTTTCGCAGAAATGTTAAGCGATTTACAATACATTTGAAATGCAATAAAATACTTAAAGAGTTATCAGAATTATGGCTATACTATTCATAATGGTATAGCGGGTAATGTAGTCTTCACACTGATTTAAAACGCAGCTTTTTTTATTTATAAAGATTATATAGATATATTTTGACTGTCGTCAGCATTAAAATGAAACCTTTTTAGGTCAGATTTCTGTATGTTTTATAATCATTTGTCAATCTAATAGGCAAGTAGATCAGCCTCCTGTGCCTGACATACGCCGTCAACCTTTTGCGTCTAAGGCAAGGTTTATTCACGTCTTTTTCTTCACCTAAAGAACTCTATTGGTGCAGCCGGGGACTGAATGACTTCAGGGATGAGAATCGAACGATGCAGCCACTAGGCTAACATGCTGCTGTATTATATCACAAAAAATGCATTAATTATTTTGCATAATGTTACTATACAGACATAAATGCAGTTTTATGAACAGTTTTTATAAATGTTAGTTTTATAAGTTACGCTGGCCATATTGTCAGGAGAGCTGGTGATGGCAGGAAAAGTCGTTGGTCTGACAAAATAGAGACAATTAAGGGTCTCAACATCCCTAATGCACTGAGACAAGCTGAGGATGTGCTGGTGCTGCCAAGCTGGTGTCGAGGCAGCAAGTCATATCAGTTGGGATTTTCAAATCTGGCGCGACCTTTAGTTAGTAGAAGTTTTATAGGGGATTCAAAGCTTAAGAATTTATAATTATCCTGTGTAATAAATATATTAATAACATAATTTGTTGTTAAATAGTGTTAGTTTTGTTTCAATTAAGTATTTTAATATTATAATAATCAGTGTTTAAAAACACACATATCTGTCCTCCTAAATAAATATTTGTTTAATTATTTAAGTACATAGATCTATTTAACTTAAATCCAAAGGCGTTTAAAAGCGCAACTCGTCTGAAATGCTCTTAAATTTTTTGCTCTCAACGCCAGTGTCGTGCAAGTTTAAAGGAATATCGAATAAATAATGTTAAATACGGTATAAAAGGCGTTTTTCGATGAATTTATTGCTAAAAACGTCCGATTTCGATGGCAGTAAGTAAGTTGTGTATTGTTTTGAATTGTTGCACAAAATACTTGACTAAAGTAACGGAATTTGATTGTTTTACGGGATGATAAAGATTAATTTTTTTTATATGAAATGGGTAATCTGGCCTTCCGGACAAATACAGCACCAATGCAGCATAGCCGGCTTTAAAGGGAAAAGTACGCTGTTATTTTCAATACCTGGAGGTTATATCTCCATAGGAAGACCATCATTGGGTGCCGATTCCACAGAGAGACGAAATGCCTACTGGAAGATTTTAAAAGAATATTGTAGTCCCTTAATAAGGGTAAATGTACTCTTACTGATTTTCAGGAGCCTAATAAGAAAATTTGTCAAAATAAAAGAGTCCCTACTGTGCGTTTACAACTCTTGTTGCTACACGAAGAGGAGATAACATTGAGGCTTATAGAGTAACTGTAGGCCGTGATATAATTTAAGAAAGGCATAGACAACGAAAATTATAAACCAACTAAAGTCGATACAAAACGCTAATGACAATTATCTGTTGAAATTAAATCCTATTCGAACAAAGAAATCGATAAATGCAAGTCATTTCATACGAATTATATCTCATTGTTTCAACTAACAAATAAAAAGATTTCTAAGTTAATAACCCGCCATTTTGGATCTTATGTCAACGTCATTGATGCGATAATGGCGCGGATTTGTCTACGGTGTTGCTAGCTGTGAAAATTCGATTGCGATGTGGAGCGCGTAGATGCTCGCCTAATTAAGGTGTTAATAGCATACGTATCGGTTTAAAATTACTGTTTTAAACGCGCCGAGAATTATAAGTAAAGGTCTAAGGACGGAATAGGATCGTAATACTTAATATTTAGAAAGTAGGGTTTAAGAATTTATTTTCTATTAGCATGGAAGTCACTAACAAAAGCTGTACAAGCAACATTTACAAGTTCTAAAGTGCACAAGCCAAGATCTTTTCCAGGCTTTTCCAGGGGCTTTGATAATATTTATAGTAAAAGTTATTTTCGAAAAATAGTAGTTATTCACTAATAACAACGTAACGTTTTTATATGTAACTTGTTTATAAAAACAAAATCTAAAAATATATTATTAAAAGGAGTCCTTTAGGCAAGGTTCCGAAGATACTGGCAGCAGTAGCCTTTGAATAGCTAGACTAAATCTTAGTCCGAGGTAGCTGCCAGCTCTTCGGTCTCCTGTGATGTCGAGTAACCATTTTAATTAATAGTAATAAATCAATACTAAAAGCTTTTTTAGAGGCTTATCTAGATTTGAAAAAAATATATTATTTTTGAAATTTAGATGGGTGTGATTAAATTAAAGGGGGTGAGTCCAGTTTCATTTATTTGTGAGCGCGCTCAGCTTTCCATTTTTTAAATAAACTAAAGGGTAGGGGACTTAATAACATTACGTGGGGACGGTAAAAATAGAAAATAATATAGGAAACATTTGTACGTCGAAATAGTGATGATCTAAAATGAAAGTATTCAAGAACTTAATTAAGAGCTATCAAATAATTTTTTGCATTCGAACTTTGACGTATTTGACAGTGCAGTGCCACTGTAATGCTTTAAACACCGAGAATTATGTTTAAACACCATATTGTAAATATATGTTAAATATAAAAACACAATACAGCGAGGAATTGCTGCCAGCGTTAAAGGTACACAGAGACCATACTTTTTAAATTTGTTTTATTTTCTATAGAGGTCAAGAATATTGTAAATACTACATATTTGTGTGTTGTAATTAAAGATCTTAGAAAGAAACATACAAACATGTTTATAATTTTCTCCCTGGCAACACCGTACCTGAAAACAAAAGAAAAAACATTAATATACGATTAACCGGTTTTCCGATTCTAATCGATTCTAAATTTAAAATCGTTCGCGATACAAAGGAATAGAGCATGACGTTTCAAATATTTTCGAAAATGGAATATTAAAAGCCATTATACGATCGAATGATTGGTAACGTATTATTAAAACCGATGTACACATTAAGACATTCGTGTGATATAGTTATACACGCGACTTCGTCCATATTACAATTAAGTCTTACATCAGATAGCCTGGAAAAGGAGAAGATTCCTCTTCTATTATAGGCATCATCTTCAACTCTAGACAGTAATCCTTACTTAGTAAGACTCTCATACTTAGTGATCTTCAAGAAAAGAGCGTAACAATTCTTATTGAGTGTGTCTAAGGGCGGTATCAGTTAACAACAGCTGAGCTTCCTTGAGTCTATAAAACAAAACGTTTCAGATTTGACATCTGAGGGTAAGATTCAGAGACGAAACCTTGCACTAAAACCGACTCCGGTATGTCAAAATCTAATATATTTTTAAGCTCTAAGTAGTATCGCCACCAGTGTGTTACTGCCCTTTAAATGTTTTCACAATAACATTTAAACAGCTCTTTCACAACCATCATCACTTTCATCACCAGAAAGGCTTCACCATCACCTGAAATTGGCTGTTCAAATGTGACAATGACATGAGAACTGAAGAAGGCGCCAGATCAGATCCACGCAACTTCCTCATAATCTAGTAGGCTGCAATATCGCACACAACTCACGCGGGGACTCTTTGTATTGAAGAAGTCGCATGGCTCCGCCAAGGATGTGCGAATCCACTGTAATTGATTGTGTAGGAAGAAATATTAATAAAAACATAATTATTAAACAAAGTATTTTCTTAAACGAATGTGAAAAGTCTCCAAGGAGTTGCTGAAGATGTCCACAATTTCATCACAATTGTATTGTAAATTCGAATCGGGTTAATAGATAGATATAACCTTTAATGTAAATTCGGTTAAATTGTAATGTCCGTTATAAACAACTCTTAACTGTAAATAAAAATTATTGCTTAAATTAATATTTATCAATTGTCTGATGAAATGTCGATCATAACTCATAACTCGCCATTTGCGTAAGGAGGTCAACGACTTGTGTATGCTGACTGCGTTTGATGCGTCCCTTCGCGACAATATGCCACAGATCATATCACTGAATGATACTTAATAGACTATATTAATGTTAATATATAAAAGCACAGATAATAGATGTGATTCAATATTTACTTTAACAAACGCGTTTTACCCTAGTCCAAGGCTGACAATTGACTTTGTTTCTTATTGTACGTACATTTAGGAAAGACATACTGTTGTGGTCCAGAAAACGTCAATAAATTGAATATTCTGTTTAAAAAGCACTCCATATCTCGGCCATTAATCACCACAACTACCGACCTTCAAGAAGAACATCGGAATAAAATCGCCAATCCGAATAAAGCACTTAAAGCGAAACGTCATTATCGCACAACATAAATAAAAAACGCGGGAAACGAACGCAAAAATTGAATATCGAACTCAATTTAAAACGAATTTTAAAAATACGGGCTCAGCCGAGCGGCATTAATTAAAAATTCTCGGTAGAATATTCAAAAATAGAATTCGCATTCGCTCCTTGTACGGTTGAAGTTTGAATTTGGAACAACAAAAGAAGAGCGGGAGCAACCCTTTTAGCGCTGATAATCTGTTCCACGGCCGTGTTGTTGTTTTTTATCTGTTGTCACTTTTTTGTCCGAACCCGAGATTGTACACAACATTCTTTACTTCGAAACGAAGCTTTTTAAACTCGCTTCGAGATTTATTCCTTTTTTATCCCCTTTAATAACGAGTCGTCCATTTTAATTGATGAATGGTCACGAGGAATATGTTTAAATTGCGGAGGTCAAACTTTTTTATCGCGAGGCACCGTTTTTATGGGCTAATCAGGTTTTGTTTAAGGCTTAGTTTTTTGTATTTTAGCTGTGTGTAAGACACAGCATAGTATTTGAATATAATTTTTTTACTTTGTTGGTTTGTGGTTATTTACTTTTTTATCAATAATTAAACGTTTATAGACAATACTTTTAAACCCATAGACAACATATAAAAACTTTTTCAATGGCTAAAAAGTACTGCCACAAAGAGTCTGGTAGAAATATAAAATTTTAAAAATAGAACTCAATCCTTCCGCCCTCGGTCGGTTAGTGCTTTACATGAAATATTATTTTATGGAATCAACATCTGCGCGCTAGGGTTGCCACACGTCAGAACTTGTTTCGACACTTGGACAACTGTCAGAAAACTTTCAATATTTTTCAGTTTTGTATTCCGTCTACATTGTACTGCGGAAAGATAACTGGCATAGCTGTTATGCAAACAACAAAAATTATATGTTTTGTTATTACATATTAGGTATCTACATAGACGATTACTGTCAAATTATAATCACGTAACAGTGTTGCCAACATAACAAAAGAGGTAATTTAGTACTGCAGTCTATTTCCGCACATACATGTAGAAATCGTTCTCTAAAAAATAAAATAGGAAATAAGATTTGTATTAGATACTCACATGAGTTTTTTTTATTACCAAAAATCCTCTATTATTTATGCCTTTACCAACACCGTCGTGAAATATACGTCATCACACCTATACAAAACATTGTGTCAATATTATTTGTACATGTTGAATGAATTGATAACAACTTGAAATTTGATGACAGGAGTAGGAACAGGAAATTTAATTTAATATTTTTAATGGAGCCCCTCAAACGCCGGCTCATTTAACGTTGATTTTAATATTACATCTGGCAACCCTATCGTGCATGTGTGAGGGGTTCACGTACAAGTGAAATTACTTAAAAGTAATACACTTTCAAGTGGATGGGAACATTTCATTTCTGTTTTTACTCATGTTAAATATAGTTTGAGTGTACCTCATTCGTAAAAAATGTCGATAACTTTTGATGCTCTCATATCGTAATGGAATTCTTTCAAAGTTCTCGAAATAAATCTGTAATTAAGCACTCAAACGCATAAGGCCAGCGCACGAACATTTAAATATTTTTAAAACTTTTATTTAATTTATAAATTTGACAAGTAAATGACAAAAATGACGTATTACCGATTCACTTTTATCAAAAGCAAAACCCTACCATTTAAATTACGTTCGTCATGCCGCTCCCTCATATCCTCTTTTCAATAACAAAAAGTTACTGGTTGTAAAGAAATTTGAATTTGGAATTTTTTATTCTAAATTCAAATCTCGCGCCTTTGTTCGTTTTGTTAACGCGTACTGTGTGATCAAGTATTATTAATTTTTAGCTTCATATAAAATTACGTAAAAAATAGCGACTTAGTAACACCATCTTAATAAATGACTATTGTGTATTGATAGAATTATTAATAATGATTCCAAATCTCACAAACTTGCCTTTGCACGAAGAAATTGCGCCTTTTTATTTGATTATTAACTTTCGCAAATCGTTCCTATTACCTTCAGGACAAGTCAAAATCAAATTAGGAGTTATTAGTATTCGGTAGTGGGCTGATAAATTTTAAGGAAAACTGTTAAGTTTTTTTTGTTTATTGCTAAGCAAAAAAATTACTATATTTTTTGTAAGATTTATGTTTAGGAAAATTGTCATATATTTTAGAAAGTATAGCTTTGTAACATACACTATAGATATATAGATATAGTATGTATGATGTGGTAAACTTCAATAAGTAAATAAAGTAAAACTGGATGAAAAATATTTTCGTTTTAAACTCAGCTGTGTTTGTTGAAGGATTACTATTCCCCTCAATTTTAACTCTTTTGACTATTTTAATATAATTTTAGAAGGGTGTGGGCGAAAGGGTTTTTATGCGGGAACATAGAAATGATTGAATAGTGAGGGTGATGTTACAAAAAAGTTTTTGTCGTTATATTTTTTTGGAATTTCAAAAAGCCTCCGTACGAGGCTTATTCAGTTTAGATATTTTAGTATTGTAAAAGCTTTGTATTTGGTAGAAATTGTTTATTTATTGAAGTTCACCACATCATATATAATGCTACAGTATATGTTACAAGCTTTTCTAACATATATGACAATTTTAGTAAACAAATTGTTTCGACAATTGCACAATTTTAGATTAACTTTGATTACTCCTTTACGATATATTTTATGATTGTCTTTATTCGAATTAGTCTTGTATATATGTAATATAAGTCAAACCTTTCGCCCTGCTACATATATTCCTTTTAAATAGTAACATATAATATCGATATATACTCAGGACATATTTATTCATAGTGTACCTACATTACCGAACCGTTCTATAATATCCAATAAGCTATCATATGGAGATGGTCTGAAAAATGTATAATACGGTACAGTAAACCCGGTAGACCCGAACCGCGTTATAGGAAATCGAGATGCGTTATAAGAGTATTCTGGTAAAACCGTTTTTTCAAAAACTAGGAACACGAATTTAATAAAGTTGTTTAGATTAATTTTGAAACAGGTGCAGAGGTACGCAAAACTATTTATGGAGTTTACAACTCATTATAAATTTCATACTGAAATATACATTGAGAAATCTCCGCGTCTTCCTGTAGGTATATATGCTTTGTATTCATGCATGTAAGCAAGAGTTAACGCAAGCAAAAACCTATGTTGTAAACAAATATATTTCCCTTTTCGACCAAATTTTATTAAATAAATATGTTAAAGTTTTAAAATGATTTCAGGTTGGAAGATTTATTTATTGTCGCTTGGTTAAGACGTAATGCAAATAATGTTTTTAGCACACTTCTGGCAAAGACATCGTAGATAATCTGTGTAAATAATTTAGTTTCTTTTATATACACAGATATACATATAACATGCGAGTGAACTTTGATAGATTTAAGAAATGTTATTAAATGAAAGCAATTAATAAAAATGACTGGTCCCTTTAAAATTGAGGTCAAATGAGAACTATGGAGTAAAAAACCAAAAGGATCAAGGTCGTTGACCTTCACGGGATGTGGGCCCTTGGTTCTGTTTAACATACATTGCGTACTTGCGTTGAGATATTCTTGCTGTCAGTTGGACAGTTAAACGTCACTTGACAATTTAAATATATACAAATATAACTTTATATTTAGTATAGACAACGTTTATTAAGCGCAAAATTCGAAGACGGTAGGACAAATTCGAGTTTTTTTTTTAATGTGGTATACATACCTTGAACTCTGAGGATGGTTATTTGGAGATAAAAATTTTAAAAAAATTGATAGATTTATATGCGGCAGAAGTCTCGATGTGGTATATTAAAATGGTCTATATGTTGGTACATATGTACTAATACAAGTAGGCTAAAAAATCATATTAAGGCGAAACGAAGTTCGCTGAGACAGCTAGTTATTACTTACTGGGAAAATAGTATATTCGACAAACTGTGCTCGAAGACGAGACTGACAATTAAGAGGCTTTATATATAAACACATACATAGCATATAAATCATATTAATAAGTATGTGCCTGTGTTAATGAAAATTGTAATTATATGTAATTTTTTTTCTATAATGTCAAAACGCAATGTACAGGGCACAACATGTTTACCGCTGAGTGTAAAGTTACAGGATGTTACAATACAATATCGTTGTAAAAACGATCAATGAATGCATGTGTGTTTCACAGATGCTGTAATTTCTTTTTCTCAACAGTTCTCGCTTAAAAGGGGTAACTTATTAACTTAATTCATAATATAAATGATATTGCGTTTAAACTATGTATAATAAAAACAATAAATAATCACTTATTCTACCATTACTTCAACTGTACAAAGTACAATTTTTTTTAGGCCGGCATCGTACTTGCGAGCCCTGCCACTTACCCCATGCCCCCTGTTAATAAAAAATATATTTGGATGACATCCCATTTGTGTCTCCTCTCAGAAAAACGTTTTGGCCAAATCTCACCGATTGGAGTGAGCATTCTGATGAACAAGCTTGGTCCGAACATCCATAGTTGCTATCACGCGTTGTAATCGATTTCCCTGTAAATTTTTTTTTAATCTCTTCGTGTTTTGCCTATAAGTGTCACATTATATTGTATTTTATTTTTCTTGTACCAATGTATCAGCGTGCTGAGCGATGGCAAGCTTTTATAAAAAAAAGTAAATCCGGCTGCTACCTTTTAGGTCTGGGCCTTTGATTTCTGTATATGTTTAATGATATGTCAATTTAATAGGCAAGTAGGTGATCAGCCTGCAGTGCCTGACACTCGCCGTCGACTTTTTGGGTCTAAAACAAGGTTTCCTCACGATGTTTTCCTTCACCGTTTAAAAGTTAAATGTGCAGATAGAAAGTCGCACGCTGAAGCCACTAGTCCAAAACTGCTCGATAAGTACACAGACGTAAAATACGCGACAGAATTTGACGTAATCTATATTTAAATGTCATGTAAGACAAATAGCTGCTAAGTGATGTTATTTATCAATTTATGACGTTTCGGGGTAGCCGCTAGCGGACAACGAGACGTCTGGGCTATTTGCGGAGTGCGTTTTGTTTGGTACAGTATTACACTCTGGTTTTGTCACTGTTATGTCATGCGTCATTAATTTCGCTTGTCAATTGTCATTATGCGTCTTATTGCGACTGGTTTAGAGAAAAATTTAAATATGGAATATTGAATTTCTTTCAGCGATATTGTTTCGTATGTAAAGACTTTTCAGTTTTTTTTTGTAAAAGTTGTTTTATAATAAAACCTTTATTTGTAGCAGTGTTGGCCTAGTGGCTTCAGCATGCGACTCTCATCCCTGAGGACGTAGTTCGATCCCCGGCTGTGTACCAATGGACTTTCTTTCTTTGTGCGCTTTTAACATTCACTGAAGGAAATTCGAATGGTGAAGGAAAACATCGTGAGAAAACCTTGCCTTAGACCCAAAAAGTCGACAGCCAGGCACAGGAAGCTGATTACCTACTTGCCTATTAGATTGACATATCATGAAACATACATAAATCTGAGGCCCAGACCTAAAAAGGTAGCGTCACTGATTTTCTTTTTATACTACTGCCTTGTGTCTGACTTATAAATAATTAAACTAATTCTGTTAAGTTCCTGGATAAGTGCGATGCTTGTCGCCTAAATAATGGGCAGACGCATAAATAACAACAATATTTCTCAGTGAGAATAGTGTATAATATTAATTAACCTGCGCGCGCGCATCTCATATTAATCGCGTTTTGCGGGGAATGTGCACCTGCTAACGTTACGTTTCTTTGTCGTTTCAGTTAAAATTAACAGACATTGTATATTTGTAATTGCAGTTAAATTTAAATGGTTTTTGTTAATATTTAACTAAAAATCTCAACTCAACGAATAAGTATCACAATGCGGGGACATTCCAGCATTAAAGATACACTGCCACAGGGACCAAACTTTTTTTATTTAAATTTCTATGTTTAAACTATAAAAATTCTATGTAGGTTAAGAATATTGTAGATACATTATGTTATTAGATAGGTATCTATAAGTACATATGATATTATTAATAAATAAACGGTTTAAATTTATTTTATTAATTCCAGAAAGGCAAGATCTAGAAAAAGACCAATTAAAATCGAATTTCCAAGAAATATTTATTGATATAAAAATAACAAGACACGATATTTTCACACAAATAAAACGTGTAAACTGGTTAAAAGGGATCAATAAATCGTCCATGTAAGAAAATCGACGCACACAGCCCCGCGCGTGCGCACATAATAGTCTACGCGGAAAGCGATCTATCGCATTTTTAGCAAACGCTTATGATAACGCACTATTGCAATGTAGTACCTCCTCTCACTTCCGCCCAATAGGTCTGTCTCATTTATGCGCACGCGCCGATATCGCACTTCGATAAAAACGATACAATAACGACCCACTAATCCCCGATTTTAAATTCTATTCGCTGACTTCACAGTTCATTTTCACGTAACTTTTACAACAAAAATGCGTCCTTTGTATAATCAGCTATGCGATCGCGTGCGGAGCTAACACACTAGATGCTATCTCGCTCCCCCGCGATAGCTCCGTTCCGCTCTTACGCGAGTCAATGCAGTTTATTATAGACATTAATGTCTTTGATTACAAATGTAAATTTTCATCTCGCGACGGCGTTGGTCGGCCTTTTTTCACCGCAATTCTCTATAAGGTATTTAATTGTAGCGATGGGCGATCTTTGCAAAGATGTCGGCTGATCCGCAACCTGTCAGAGGGTTTTGGCTCGCGGAATGATATAGCATGTGGTTAATTCTCAATTGATTTATAGTTAACTAATCCTCTTTGATGACAAAAGTTGATCCTATTATTCGTATAACACTGCAATTTATTTATAAAATTATCCAGCCTGTCTTGACATATCCGTATCGTGAATCCCCTATGTATTGTATAGGATTCGCGGCTCTTTCATCACTGGTCGACACCACAACGGTTTCTCAACCGAATGCCGTTCGCAAAAGATCTCACACGCCTGCCAATTTTCAGAAAGACAGAACTAAAATAATTGCAGCAAACGTGCCCTATTTTGAGCCGCACAACAATTTAGATAGATTTAATTCTAGTACAGTATTCGAGTCTTCATTGACACACGATAAATCTCTCCGCTTCGAGAGAATCGCGCATGCTTATTTCCGCAATATTCCGTTCCCGCGTCTGACGATTCCGTTCTTTTCGTACACTAACAGTTTGCATAACAAAGGCTCTCAAACGTAGATATTAATGGTGATATAAGATCAGTCCTAACTAACATATACAACAGGTAAAGTTGTATATAGTTAACTGCTAAAGTGATTTTAATAGACACTATTATACTATATATTGAAAGCATATTTTAAATTCCTAATTTGTTTTCCTTCAAAGTATAAGTCAACAAGTGGTTTGTTTCACGAAAGTTTTGAATTTTTAAATATGGAACAAATTATTCCATTTTTAAACAGACCCTTATTAAAAAGTATCATAAACAATTTTTTCAGATAATAGATAGGTACAGGCGAATTTCCAAGCAATGTACCTACTTCAGCAAGTAGTTTCATTTATGAAAGTTTTAAATTTTTAAATATCGAACATAAACTTCCATACTTAAAATTGTATCATAGCATTTTATACATATTTGTTTGTATTATCCGAATACAGGCGAAACCTTACGCGATATTCGAATAGAATCTTTATCTAAAACAATGCAATTTCTTGCGAGTAAACAAAATCCATCTTTCGCGTGCCAAGTGGAACTGCCAAATTGTGCTGTGAGTCTAACCTGATATATGGAGACATTTTGAGAACTAGATTAAGATTGTATAAACTAGTCATAGACAAGTCCTGCAACATACATATACGAATGAGATTTATTTAAGAAGTGCTCGTATTATCCAAATAATACAATTAATCTAAATTTTAAGATTATCTTTCTTATTGATTACAGTAATTGCTGTGAACGGCAACAATGAAGTAAAATAAATCAGTGGCGCTACAACCTTTTTAGGTCTGAGCCTCAGATTTCTGTATCTGTATCATTTGTCAATCTAATAAGCAAGTAGTCGATCAGGCTCCAGTGTCACACGCCGTCGACTTTTTGAAGGCAAGGTTTCCTCACCATGTTTTCCTTTACCTTTTAGCGAATGTTAAATGCGCACATAGAAAGTCACAATTGGTGCACAGCCGGTTATCGAACGGACGACCTCAGAGGTGCACGCCTAAGCTACTAGGCCAACACTGCTCAAAACAAATTCTTATAATCACTAAGATAAATCAGAGCACATTAAAAATAAAGGAATCGAAACAAGATGAACATAAAAAGAAACTTCTAAAAATAGATATAATTTAAAAAATCTATGATTATGAGTAATGGCAAATAATGCTCAGTTTGATGAAGAACGAAGAACGATGAACGAAAGAACTGTTATTTGAGTTTTTAAATGTTACACGCGAACCTCAATAAATTGAAGAAATAAAACAAACGGAGGTCAATACATCGAGAGCGTCGTCGAATACGTTTGCAATATAGTCTAAGATCTGACTAGTATTTATTATGTTATTAATATATTTACATATAAATATATGTAATATAATATACACCATACAGATAAATAGAGAATTCACAATAATAATGACAATATATAGTGGTATTTGATACGCCAAGACTTTATTTGACAAATTGTAAAAAAAAATACGTAGTTAAAATCCAGGAAAATGAACTAAGGGAACGATGGAACATCCAGGTCTAACAAAACCTTGGCACTACAGTCTCTATAGTTATTCACCTAGCTGGAGATCGTCAGATATGGAAGTAGCAGTGTAGAATCTGCCACAAAGGGATCGGGAGCAACACGACGCTCAGCAAGAGGAGAAAAATGTATTTAACAATTAATACTTATTGAAATTTCATCAACGGACGTTAAAGTAGAATAAGGAATTCCAACCGTATTACGACATCTTTCGTTTCAACAACTGAGTGTTAAGGCAGTTTTCCCGTGCACCACCAGTTAGCCACAGAAGTATTTCCGAACCAATTAGATTTTCCCCTTCAAGAAAAGAGCGTACCAATTCTTAAAAGGCCGGCACTTGCGGGCCCTTTGGTTGTGTCAGTCTCTGTGGGCGGTATCATTTAACATCAGGTGAGCCCATTTGTTTTGTTATATATAAAAAAACCTTTCGTAAAAGGTAATTAATATATTAATAATACATTTTATCATTATCTTTTTGATATATATGTAATAGTTAACTCTTGGACTAATTTACTTGCAATTCGAACAATTCATAATTCCATGATATTTATGGCGGTTTTACATTATTCCAGTAAGCACTCGAGATGAAACAAGTTATTTATTATCAATCCAGATTCCTGATATTTCTAATTGTGGTAGAACTCGTTTTAGCGAGGTTTTATGCTAGAAAATGTTTTTATTCGTGGAAATATATGTATTTGGAATCATTAATTGCAGGAAAATAGTTGCAGTCGTGTATAAGAACATGACTGTTTAATGACATAGTTAAAAAGTTCAATAATTTTTACTTGACAAAACTTTTTAAAAAAGCTTAGCTCTTATAGAAATTGTTCCATCACTTTCTATGTTAAATACTTTTGTCTACTAGTACAAAACAAATATATACTTACTTCGGTTAAAAGATACTTTTTTAATACACGTATCTTTACTAAGACATCATAGAACATTACTATCTAGCCTAACTTAAGTGTTTTAATATAAGAAAGTGTAGAAACACTACTTACAGTCTCTATTAAAGTAAAGAGACTATGTTCTCGTACTGTATTTTTCACTTACCACTGTTTAGCACTTAAAACTAACGTGCACTAACACTAATTCAGTAGTTCAAATGGTTTTGTCCTTTTCAGTCTGCTGTATTAATTAAGAATTTACCTTAAGACGTGACTTCATTGACCTTGTTTATTTGTATATAATTTAATACTGACCTTCTAAATTTTCCTTTCTTGGTAATCCTAGAGTTACTAGAACTAAAAGTCTTCTTTACCTACGGCTCGCCTATCTGCTACTTTTTATGTTCCAGAATATAGGCTCGCTCATACAACTTACTATCATTAATGTAAATAATGATATATTTTACAACAATCTATTTACCGTAATTTTATCACGCTCTTAATGAGGTTTAAGTTTTTAGTTTGTTGAAATTTGCATGTTCTAATGATGATGTGTATGTGTATGTAAAATATGTGAAGTCATATTTTCTATATTTAAGTATAAAGTATACAGGGATAAAAGCGTAATATTATCCAAAGTAATAAACAAGTTAATTCTAATTTAAATCTATATTTTGGATTTGTAGACAACATACCGATTGTCTGTGGCATTTTGGCATACGCTCTAGTGCATTTGCTTGTTTTCGTGTTTTCATCTCTTTGTATACCAATTTAGAAGAGCTATTTTGTACGAATCAGAAATCGGCGCCCGCGACTCTACTCGCATACAATTTAAAACGAATTTTCAATTATGCATTGTATTTTCTAGCTATTTAAGTCTGGGCCTCAGATTTCTGTATCTGTTTCATGATATGTCAAGTAGGTGATCAGCCTCCTGCGCCTGACTCATGTCGACTTTTTGGGTCTAATGCAAGGTTTACTCACGATGTTTTCCTTCAACGTTCGAGCGAATGTTGAAGCGCACATAGAAAGTCCATTGATGCACAGCCGGGTATCGAACTTATGGCCTCAAGGATGAGAGTCGCACGCTGAAGCTACTTGGGCAACAATGCTCTTGTACTCTTAGCTTTAGCTACTGAAATACGCTTCTAAATCAACATATAAAATGTATGCAACTTCACAGTATTAATTAAAATTCCCGCTATAATATTGCATTAAAATTAGCATGGCGTAAATGTCAAAGGAACAATGAGTCTATTTGAGATTGATGAGTAACGAACGAAATGGAAAGTCACTCACTCACACATGAGCGAACGGTGTTATTTTCTGTAAACGATACTTATCTAAGATTTGATGTGCCGTAAAATGTGAAATTATAAAACTTACTAATCCTGACAGCCGAAGCGAATAGCTGTTTTTCTGTTCTATTAATGGTAATGTCTTGACAGTTTAAAATTGTTTGAATTTATTTTAAATAGTTTTTTAATGACAGTATTTTTTATTTAACCAAAGTACCAAGTTTTGTTTATAAAACTTAAACCGTTTAATTTAATTGATTTATGAATATAAAGGAAGATAATAAATTGAGTTTATAAAGTTGCGCCATGTTTGATTTAACCAATTCCTCTTAGGGTCCTTCAAAGAGCATACAAATTCTTAAAACGCCGGCAACTCACTTGCGAGCCTTCTGGCAATATCCATGTACATATCGTTTGCCCCGTTGCATAAAAAAAACTTTTCTTTTTGTTTTTCATATAACTCTTTGATAATAAAAATGCTTCGATATTTGACAATTAATTGATTAATTACGCCCTTAATTTTATAATATTGTTGTGAAGGAAAGTACATATTAAAATAACAATTTGTCTGTCTTTATTTCTACTATAGGATGATAATCTATTTCACCCAGTAATTAATTTGAAAGGAATAAAAGTCAAATTTTAATCACCATCAAAGGAGCTCGGCGTATTCATAAATAAGAAAATAATTAATACACGTTTCGGAACGCGAAACGGAGCGTTTAGGACCGGCACAGAACAATAAAACAATACGAACGCAACTCGAAACAAAACACAGAAAAATATGAATTCCAATCGAACGGCCGCGGGGTAACAAAAGATGGCGGATTTTAAATGAAATAAAATATAAATACCTTTCGCGAGCGGAGATTCTTACATTTTTAATTCGGAATTGGAATGGCGCTAAAAACGATTCCGATTTTCGAAGACCGGATCGCAGTTCGTTATTTGTAAATTGTAATTGTTGACATTGTAGGCATGTTTTATTATTCGGAAATTCCATTTGCAATTTAATTAAACTGTTATTAACGATTTATTTTTGGGCAGTGTTGGCCTAGTGTCTTCAGCGTGCGACTCTCATTCTTGAGGTCGTAGATTCGAGCCCCTACTGTGCACAAATTGATTTTTTTTTTCTTTGGGCTTGTCTTAAATCCGTTGACGGCGTGTGTCAGGCCCAGGAGACTAATCACCTACTTGCCTATTAGATCGACAAATCATAAAACAGAAATAGAAATCTGAGACCCAGGTGTAAAAAGGTTGTAGCGCCACTGATATATTAATTTTTTTTTTATTAATGATTTTATCTTGTTACTGGCACAGACTGATTAGCAAAAGCCATTTTGAAAATTTCCTGCATATTTAAACATCCAACAACATAGTCGATACTTGACCATCAATAGTTGTGTCTTCATTTAAACCCTTTGTCTGGTTGTCCGTATCTGTCCGAAGCTCAAATAGTTTTTCCAAAGAAATCTAAGATAAGATACATAAACGCCAAAAAAACATGAATCTAAAAACTATATATTTTTTTAAATATAGTTAATATGATTGCAAAATGTGGATCTATCACATAAGTTATAACCCTATATATTTATAATGTAAACATACAAGATCATTATGTTTATATCTCTATCGTCTCATAAAGATTGAAAAAATAAATAAAAAATATATTGGTCGGACGATGCGCCTGCTTCCTATCAAAACACATCTGGATCTTATCAACAAACATACACTCATACTGTGGCTTTGTTAGGAATTTATCATTCAGTCTTGTCAATATATTAATATAGTATAAGTAAAAAGTCTTTATTTTGTAGTAGATTTTTTTATGGCCTCCAAAAAGGGCAGTCACGGCAGCCCATGAACGCCTATTTTAACGGGTGCGTTATCGGCTTTTGTATACTCTTTCATTAATTGGAGGTCGTATCTCACAGGGAAGTCCGGGAGTCTACCCTCGAAAATATTTATTTATATCAATATCAATATTAAATTTTAAAAAATTCTAGAAAAAGCAACGTAAGATGAGCCGACAGCGAAATAGAAATATCCCAATGATATTTCTGGCAATAACAATATTTCCCGAAACTCAAGATGGCAACACAAAAAACGATTTCAAAACATCGAAGCTGGCTATAAAATCAATCATATCGTCCATAACGGCCAATATGAAATTTTTACATTAACCCGGCAAGCACTTTTCGTAAAAATAGAATTTAGTGGGCAACATATTTATGTCATTCAGTTAAGATGTAAAAACTCTTTTATATTCTAAAATATTAAAATAAACTCGTCTGTGGACCGTCGATTTTAAGGCTTTTAAAATAGCTATCTCAACTCTCTAAGGGACAAGTTTAGGTACTGTATTACTTTAATTATTGTATATGCAAAAAAATTTGTGATAACATTATAAAATCCACAGAATGGTAATCATCTCAAATCACTCGTTCATTTCGTTCACCACACCTATATTATAATCTGTGCAAAGAATTCGAAACGTCAACCTAAAATATTCCCATTTCACTATAAATGCCACATCGAACGCACAATTTGTTACAATGGCGGGCGTGGTTGTCGGTCTAGCGGGGAATAATTATTTCCCCTCCCCTCGCCCCGCAAGTTAAGCCTTCATTGAGCATTGTCTTGAGATGTGACCTCTGTCGTGAAGTGTGGAGTGCGACACACGAAGAGCGATTACCTGCTAATCACGTCAAATGGAACGCTTCAAAGAATATTGATAAATTTGGTATGATTTTATGATTAAATCTAAGGCCCTAGAAATCAAACCAACAATATTTCTGCTACGTCAATCAGAGTTTTAACCCACTCAAAGTATTAAATTTAAAATAACAATATCATTTGTACATAAAACCCTCACCCTCATAAAATTACGGAGTCCATTTGACAGATCACAAATAAACAAAAGAAGAATTTTAAACTGAAATATCAAGCTTTTGAAATAAAACGCTACGTTTGTGAAGTTCCCTTTACAATGCGTGTAAATTATCACACATTAAGTTCTGTTAGCGCGTACTAGTGAAGCTCTAGTTCTCGTTTACTTTCAAGTTTTGCAACACGACTCCTTTTGAATGAATGATTGATGAGTTAATCGTTTTTATTGTTTCATTCTTTACGACGAAAAATAATGTTCATATATAAAAGGTTGCGATATTTGGGTATAAGTACGGTTCCAGAATAATAATTTAACCTCAAGACATACAATTTAATAAATTGTCTAGACAATTTTTACTATCTATAAATTTTGGGCCATTGTAATGTCAGTAAAAGGTGATAGAGAAATCGGCTATCAGTGAATTCTAAGCGCGTAGTTTGTTACGTAACACGGTGTATTGTGTATGCTCGGTCCGGCACGCGCCAGGACACGTACCCACTATAACTCGGGGTGGCCCTCGCTGACATTCTTTTACGAACCATAGACACATTGCTATAACAATCCATGAATGGTTAACGAAAGTTTTAATTGCAATCATTCGTTCTTTTTTAAATTAGGAACATGCAAAGAACAAAGCACTTATCTCGTTCTAAATTCAAAATGTGAAGCAATTGACAAACGAAAGTTCTTTTAAGCGCGCCCCAAAAAGTATACGTTCGAGACAGATCACGTGCAGGCGGCTGGAAAATATCATTCGTAAAAAGTAAATAGTATTTAAATTGCAAATGCTTTTAATCTATAACATAACTCAATAGGATATTTATTATTTCACGTGGAGATCATAAAAGCTTAACTAAAACATTCAATCAAGCGAAGATTTGAATAAAATATTACTCAAAAATCATAATGTTGGCCGGAGCTAGTTTCGTTTCGGCGGAGATATGATCCTATTGATTGATGGGTGACCACGCTGCGTGTGAACACGACCAATTTTTTAACGTCCACCTACGGTAGTGTTCGAAAGTCATTCGGGGCTCATGATTGAATGGTTTTCGTTTGATCTAAGAATGTTGACCCCGGGTGTGTGGTACGGGCTACGTGTTTTGGACTTAATTAAAAATGTATAAAGAATGTATTGCATGTCACGGCCGTGTGTCTAACTTTTGAATTTCAACTCAAACATTACAGATAAGTATCTAAAAGTAATTATGTACTAGACAATAAATTTTAAAATCGTAACGAGCAAATTGTCAATTTAAAATGACATTTAAAACACTTGTCGCACAAATCAAAAAGCCAAATTAAATCATTTATCTAATATCCGTCTGTCATATTTAAAACACGATTCCAATTTCAAATCTATTTCCAAATTTGAAATCGGAGTAAACACTCGTTCTTTTATGAATGTAAGGATGCGCATTCGTCTGACGGCTTAACTGATGCATTAATGCCTCGAATGATCGTTAGTTTTTTTTTTGTATGTTCGTCCGGAGATTGGTCATTACATCTGAATATGTTCTTAACATTGAATCACGATCGTGATGTAAGTAGCAACGTGCTCTTTATGTTGAGTTTCTTGTTTCCGGATCTATTTGAAAGTGGCGTGATTAAATATCGAAGTAAGTAATTGGTTTTGTGTCTGAAATGTATGCAATTCGTGTTAGAATAATTTTTATAATAACAGTAATAATACTTACCTAACTGGAACACAATCTGGTTGAGTAAATCATGGACCGTTCAAATTATCAATTAATAGTCAGCAGTCAATAGCTTGTCAAAAATTAAACTCGTTTACATATCCGCTCGTTCTTTCGTTCATTCACTTTAAATTGTGTATTATCTACAAAGAAAAACAAACATTGTGTAACAATAATTTATTAATAAGTATTCCTATAAGAAAAAATCCTTTTGACAAAGAGTTTAAGATTGAAATAAAAATTTCTTTTAACTAGAAATTCTACCACATTCTACGAAACACAAGTAATAATTAACGACTCCCATATTCCTTAAATACGGGAATTAACCCCAATTGAGGGATCGCTCTATTTAAATGACCAACTATTCAACTTTGTGGAAGTCTTGACACGTCATTATATGTCCCACGGTGTATGATATTGAACGATGTTAATTGGTGATCTAAAACTTTGAATGTTCAATTAATAATGAATGAATGAATATTCTGAATCATTTGACAAAGACATCGTTGTAAAAAGTTTCGATAGTACAACGAGAAATTATTTATTGTCTACAATATCGTTTTAAGTAAGCTATAATATATATATAATAAATTCAATCATTGGTCCTTATTATAAGGGCTATTATGTTTCACATTAAGAATAATTTTCAAATAACTAAATTGTAATTGATATTGTAACTTATTCCGTTTTAATAAGGTTTGCTTTGTAAAAGCAGTCTCACAACCAAAGGATAAAATGTGAAATGGATTATTTTTTCAAAAATGGAATTAAGCACAGACAATAACGCTCATTGTCTTCAAAGATGGCGGAGCAGACGGTTTAATATGAGATGTAGGCCTTATTATAATTTTATTATCCTTTCAGAGTTCATTCGTAAGTCGCAACCTTTAACAAACCTTAAGAATTCATGTTTTTAAAAGAGCTTTATTGTAATTCAAGTTCTGGAATGTGTTGAATGAGTGAATTGAACGATTGTTTTTATCGATTAATAGCAATTATAGATGCGGCTAAATATTTTTGAAAATGCCATTTCACAAAAAGGACTAACGTAGAATTTATATTGGTATTTATCCAAAAATAATAAAAGGGTTTTGAGTCTTGTAACAGGAAATAAACGACCATAAAATGTTATACGTTAATTAAACATTGCTTTTTACCAATTTCCTGATTCGGCATTATAAAGCGAGTAATTTTAGATAAATTTGATTACATCTTATGGCCTTTAAGTATTATTATTTATTAGGTACAATTACAACTTTTTAATTATACACCAAGGCCGTTCTGTTTACAAATAAAAGCGCAAAAGTGATTTTTCAATAAGTTCAAATGTGGAACAAGTTTGACAGTTTTATTTTTCGACCTCGATCTTAAACATTAGGCAATAGACAATCGTTTTTTAAAACTGGAACTGAACGAATGAACTGTGAACGTTAACACAATTATATTATAGTAAATGTCAAAATGGATTTTTTTCCACAAAAACCAATGAGGCTCCATCAAAAATAATTAACAGTATGAAGACATAAGCGGAATAAGTAGCTGATCTGCAATTGTAAACAACAATTAATAGATCTGGAGAAATACATCTGCCTATTATGGCTACCTGTTTGACGACTATAAGATAGATTTAGATGCTAAATTACTCAATTTGTTTTTGTAAGTGTGTTCATATATAAAGTCTATTCATTTTATCACTTAATTTTTATTAAATTTATAAAATAAAAGCCTTATTTGAAGTCGTGGGAATTTATCGTAAAAAACTAAATTTTAGGTAAAATTTAGCCATAAGGTGTAAGAAAATAACATTTTTCAACTGAATTTCCATGTTTTATAAAAATGTATGTTTTGTTTTAACATTTTTTTAAGGACATTTCACACCAATTGACCGAGTCCCATGCTAAGCTGGTGAAGCTTGTGTTATGGGTACTAGACGACGGATATACATACATATTATAAATAGATAGACATATAAATACATATTTAAACACCCCAAGACCTAAGCACAACACCAAATGCTCATCACATCGATGTTCGTCTCAGCCGGGGATCGAACCCGGGACCCATGGATTCGCAGTCAGGGGTACTAACCACTAGACCAATGAGTCGTCAAATTGTATTACTACTTTTTATAAATTGTGTCTGCTCAAAGACATTTAATTAGCCTATTACGAATAAGTAATTTAAACCTAACCTAATTTACTAAAAAGAATATTGAACAATACAAGTGTGTGTTGTATTTTTTCATTAACCACTGTTTAGCACTTAAAACTAACGTGCACTAACACTAATTCTAATGGTTTTTTCTTTTTCAATCATTGAAACATTGTTTTATATATACATATGTATATTATTAAGGAAATTTTACTATATCAATAATCAATATATACAATCTGCTAGATATAATTCAACTCTTTGGACTTTTGGACTCTAAACTCTGGATACTTACGAAGGATTACTTTTATAATTAAATTTTCTTATGTCCAAGGGATTGTGATTTCGTGTGAAAAATGTCAGTTTGTATCGACAAATTTTCATATAAATTAAGTTTTCGACTTTCTACATACACTATATTCATACATATAACTAAACCCCCAAGTCATAACATATAATACAAAAATGCGCCACGTACAACTGTTGCAATTCACTGGAATTTGATAATTTAATATTTGGAAAGGGCACCGAGGCTTATATGAATGAATCACGTCAAACCATTGTTAAGTGCCGCAGCTCCGAGTAAATTAGGAAATGTGTTTTTTATTGGAAACCCGCGAGGAATCACAATTGGTATAAAATATTACACGTACAATTCCAGTTAGCACCGTGAGACTATTTAAATATCATGGCTCGTTAAGTCCATGGATGACAATAACGGAATTTTTTATAGTAATGAATCGTTTTTGCGAAGAAATTCCATTTAGATCGATTATATAAGTCCGCACAATCAGCCATATATTATTATGCATGCAAATGTCATATTTAAAGTTATAATCGTTGTCAAAACTTATGGTCTTAATACGCTCCCTTTAAAGGCACCTTTAAAAATTTAATCACCTTCCCCTTGAAAGCATTACACGGCAGTGGTCTATAACTTCTAGGAAGGTGATTAAATAGTTTGATTTCATTACAATTTTTAGAATACATCGTGGTACAACATACACCCACAGCCGCGTTGGATCCCTCGGTATATCTATACAGGCAAATTTCATTAAGTGTTTTGAACAATTTTGGATGCTTTTTACAGTCATAACTGCTTCAAGGATATATAAACTTTATTAACTTCGATATTGCTTTTATAAGGTTTATCTAAATTTTATAAGTAAGCTTTGATTAATCCACGTTTGTTGAGTGCCTATGGAGGTCCTCAATACATTAACTACTTAGCACAAAGTAATTTTTCAAGTACCTAATCAACCAAAATCTGAGGAAAGTTACTTCCCTAATATTTTAAACTTGGTTTAAAATTTCGTTAGTGTTACTTTTTAATATAATCGGCATTCGTACATTATATTTTAAATATAATACCTTTCTTGGAATTAAACGTTTTAGCGTATCAATAGAAATTAAGTTAAGTACAAAAAATTAATTATCTGACCAATTTTATGTTATTTACTATGAATGTTTTTTTTTTATAACTTACTAGTGACATATTGTTTAAGTTTTTGTAATTTATTTTCTACGATCTACAGAAATCATCCCCTTAAGTTAAATAAGATAATGTTAAATTTATTATTAATTGTTTTAACATTTAAGGAAAACAGATAAAACAGTGCTACAATTATTTAATACAACTAATTTAGTTTCTATACATAATTAAACCAGTAAACTCATGAAATAATAAAAAATCTTACAAGCTTTCCTAAATTTAACAATCGTTTAATGAAATATGGTTCGCCAACTCATTGTTTTGTGGTTTTATTTATAATAACGATCACGTTCTTGATTGTTTTGTGTTGTGGCGTCATTCGCCTGATAAGGCTGTTCCGGTCGAAATCCCTTCAGCACAAGACCGTTCTACAAACGTGTAAGAATTGTGACCCCCCGGCGGGGCGTGGGACATATTCAGCTTAATAGTCTTTGGTTTACGCTATAATTAAATTTTTACGTTTAACTCAACTCGTACAATGGTTTTCAGTTATTTTAGTAAATTCCCGTTTTAAATGTTTGATATATAAGGGATAATACAAGAACATATTGATCTCAAATTTAATTATTAATTTAAATTATGTATTAACACTTCGTTGCATACAAAAAATATAATAATAACGAAGCTTATTGATTTAGAGTGATCTCTTCTAGGCAACCATTGTGAGAAAAGAAGAAATTAAATTAGATGAAGTGCAAAAACACAAGACATATAATTATTTAGACAAAAGTAATGGAACAAAACAAAGCAATTACATATGTAAACTGCGAACAGGACAAAAATTACTTATTGAACTAATAAAATATGTTATATTATATATTAACTAACACTAACAAAAAGTAGTTTTAATATATAATGTTAATAACGTTATACGAACTTTGGACAATGTTTTTTACGAGGGAGTATGAAATAATTATTTCACCTATATTTAGATATTTAGAAGAGATTTAAATGTTTATACATGCAATAAGAAACTATATATGTATATAACTCTGTCGTTAACGGTAAATAGATGATTCTGGGTCTGCTAAGTATATAAACATATGTCTTTTAGGAAGAATGACTCAGAGATATTTGTTTTAATAGTCTTGCTATATGTTTTAATAGCATATTATATCATACTATGACAACTAATTATAAAATGGAGTAATTTAAAGTGTATGAACAAGTTTAATTTAGTTTTAATTAAAAGTTTGGTTTGCGAAATTGAAATTCCAAAGCTTCGTATCAATATCTTTCAATTGTTGATAATAAATAATTTAATAATTTACACTACAGTCGTAATTACAATTATAATTAGATATGATTTACCTTGTTAAGCAGAACAAAACATTATTTAAAATTATTTCTGGATTTCCAGTCCAGATTTTTTTTTCATAGAACATACAGCTCTAAAGCGATCCGCCGCACATGGAAACTCACGCAAAAGCTCGCTAGTGCGTTGCCGGCCTTTTAAGACACTATTGAAATAGTTAAAAATACATAATTATTTTTTAAATAGCTTTGATTATTGTAAAGCTGGAAAAACACAACAACTTCAAATTTAATTCTAATAGGCAGTTTGAGGCTCTAAAGGTATTTAGCAAACGTCATAATCGAACCTCGACCCCGAACGGGAACATCGAACACACAACCTTCGACCTTATAATCGAAATGATCTAGTACAGTTTCTTATAGTATAGTATAATAGTTGGGCTTTGATTGGGTTTATTTAAAAAAAACTAAATTGAGCAAAGGTTTTGGACGCAATCTCTGAAACTAATGAGCCGATTTCAAAATTTATAATGCTGTACTGTAATTATATTTAATTGTGATTAACAATTGTTCTTATTTACACAAGCAAAATCACTTGGGAAAATGCTAGTTTAATAATATACATGTTTTCGGACGGAAAGTAACTGGTTGACAAATCGAATCGCTTTAAATGTTATGTACAACTGAAACGCTCCTTTTTTATGTAATAGGAGGCAAACGGGCAGGAGGCTCATCTGATCTTAAGTGATACCGCTGCCCATGGACACTCTCAATTCCGGAGGGCTCGAGAGTGCGTTGCCGTCCTTTTAAGAATTGGTACGCTCTTTCCTTCAATTTGTTCAGAAATTCTCCATATAAATAATAATATAATATTATTTCTTTTATTAATATATTAATATACCAACAATAACGTAATAAAAATCCTGTTTTTGGCATTTGTTTGTTAAAAATGACTTGAATTAACTTTAAGTTTCATTAAATCTTATTTACACTATACGTAATTAGGTTTAAATAAATCTCTCAGTTAAAAAAGTTTACAATTCATGGTAAAAGTTCAAAAAAGTTTTGAAGTCCTTGTTTAGTCTAAATGAAAGCTTTAAAGTTAAAGCGAATAATAAAGTAAATATTACCTTATAATAATATCCAACAGGAATAATAAACACAATGTTCATACACTTATTGTCACAAAGTTTCACAACACAGTTAAATAATACACAGTTTTAAAGTTTGACGCGGGAACGGACGCCGTTTCGAATTTCGAACCGCGGGAAAACAAGTCGCGCGCGCATACAACACGCGACTGAAAAAATTACCACAACTACGTAAGACTTCGAAACTAAATCAAAATACTCGATAGAGAGGGACGAGTCAAACGTGGCCCCACCCTTCCCCCACCCATACGCAAAAACATTCGTAAAAACGCGCCAACGCCGCGAAAACGTATTTTCTAAAACTATATAAATACTCTTTAGAACAATAATTCTAATTTTAAATGCCTATAGACAACCGTTTCGAACGATTTGATTTTGACGGATGTCAACTTTCCCGCGCTCCTGTAATGACATAAAGTCGACCGCGCGCTGCAGCCGCCGGGCTACGAATAAGACACAGATGCAAGGGAGCGTGTCTCAGCCAAAATAAAGGGTTTAGGGTTAATCGTGAGGTCGGACGGAGTTTTTATGAGTTCTGAGATGGAAATTGGAGCGAATTGCGATGACCTTCGACTTAGCTTTTTGTTGGCGATACAATTGACATTCCACAGATTAAGTTCAGGTGTTCGCTGTTTATAAAACCTCCGTGGTTTTGATTCTCAGGAAAACTATAATTATTTCGGCTTGCATCTTTAAAAGGGTTTCAAAACTTAACTTTTTAGTTAACCAATACAAAAAAGCAATTAGCTAAATAAGATTAGATTCGGCTCTAACAAATTATATTCCAGTCTTTTCCGGTTCAGACTTTAAAGTATTAACAAGTATTTTAAATGATTAAACAAATAGTACTCTCTCTCTTTTTTACTCATTTGCATAATAGCATGAGTGTGATAAAGGCAACACATGCATTTATAGCTCTAGGAAATGTCTCAATTTTTTACGTTTTTTCTAATATATTTTACTTATTTTAAAGCGTTATATTACAGTTAAATTTAAGACAATATACAATTGTTTATACCTAATGGCGAGTAAAATGATGTACCTTGTTATTAATTTTCATTAACTTTTCAACAGTACAGTACAGTTATAGTATATAGTACTGATGATATTAAAAATGACAAAAAATCAACTAGATATATCAAGAATAAGTTTTCTTGACAAAGTGTTTTTTTGGTTTTTCCTGCATTTTATTTAGTTTCAAGCAAGTCTCTTAAACTGTAGTATTTAAGACATTACTTACTTTATTTCTAAATAATAACCAAATTTGATTAATTAGTAGGGGTTTTTTGTCTTTCGCTACTATCACAAATATATGTGTAATACGTATACAACTTTCTTTCGTCCAACTTCGATTTTGTTCCCTTTGGGGTAGAGACTCTTGGGCCATGGGGTTCAAGTGCATAGGCGCTAATCAAAGTTTTAAGTTGGCGCCTGGTAGATCCATTGATCCTAGAGCTGGTGCGTTCCTCAACGAATAGGTATCGCAATACAGCGAGGAAATTCTGCCAGGTACACTGTCACAGAGACCAATCTTTTTAAATTTGTTTTAATTAATTTTTAATTATTATTACTATATAGGTAAAGAAAATTGTGAATACTGAATATTTGATTGTTATATTTAAAATTAAAAGAACGAAACATTTAATTGAATAACATTAAAAATTCGTAACAATTGTGCCAGAAGTATGTCTTAAGACGTCGCGCGTGCGCTGACAGACACGAGACGCTATACAGCGAAAATAAACCTGACATTTTCACATTCAAATCGAACCATTATAAATAAGAGGAAATCGGAATGTGCTCTAAAACTAGTGATATATTACTGAACCTTTCATTTCTTTGTTTGTATTAACTTTGTTTAATTATACTCTGTTACTTCGCTGTGTGTGTGTGTATGAGTTAGAGAGAGTTAAAAGTTAAGACGCTAACTATAAAAGATTGCCAAAACGTTGAATTATTTCCAACACACACCAATGACATGGGTTTTCAAGAAGAGTGTACCAATTCTTAAAAGGCCGGCAACGCACTCGCGAGCCCTCTGGCATTGAGAGTGTCCATGGGCGGCGGTATCACTTAGCTGAGCCTCCTGCCCGTTTGCCTCCTATTACGTAAAAAAGGAGTTTTTCAGTTGTACATAAGTTTTAAAGCGATTCGAATTGTCAACCAGTCACTTTTCGAGCTTCTTCCCTTGACGTTGCGTAGAAATGTGGGAAATCTCTCCTTCTACCGGATTTTTCTATGGAGAGTGTTCGGAGTTGATGGAGTTTTGGACGAATTCGACTCAGGGTCGTCATTAATGTAGCAATTCTTAAAAAGGCAACGCACTTGCCTGGCAGTGTTTTTGTCAATAATAAATAAATAATATCATGTACCTAATTGACTTATGTCTTCTGTATCGTATATTTTGTATAGCAATGTTTTTGCTTTGTATGTCTAAGTGTTTTCGTGTCATATTTATAATATGGATAGTAGCTGTAAGATTACTTATAAATAATTATTATGAAAAAAAAGTTTTTTTTATATTTTTTTTTAGTATTTGGAATGAGGTGTTTAAAAGTTATGCTTTAATCGAAACGTAATAATAATATGTGTTTTAACATTGTTCTTTGAGCTTTTTAAAAATGTGCTTCCTCAGTTAAAAATATAACTCCGCGCAATAGTTAAATTTCCAACTCGATTAACTTCGAATCGATCCAAGCTGTCATCGCATAGCGAAACTTAACTAATATATGAACTGCATCGATCGCATTCTCAATAATAATTGTGTGTATGTGTGCAACACACAAACGCAATACGTGGTCGTGTTAACAATAAATCATATCAATGTATTTGTGATCGGATGGCGAGTAGGGATATGTGCGTTTTTATTATTGTTGTCGATAATTTATGTGACTAATCAAATTTGGTTATTATTTAGAAATAAGCTAAGTAGTGTCTTAAATACTACAAACACTTCGTCAAGAATAATCTTGGTTCAAAATATATGTCAAGTTGATTATTTTTAGTTTTAATATATATATATCTATACTATATCTGTACTATACTATTGTAAAGTTAGTGAAAATAAACAATAATTAACTAACTACGTAATTAGGTATCACTTAACAGGTGAGCCCCCTGCCTATTTGCTCTCAGTTCTGCAATTAAACATCACTGCTGTGCACAAGCATAAGCTAGTCTCTTACGCTTGTGCACAGCAGCAATTTTCACGAGCATTCATTCCTTTCCTACATCGCAAAGGGACTAGAAAATACATATTTCTGCACTTTTTACTCATAATTGTCTTAAAGCAATCTAAAAAATTATTGATTCGCCGAGAATCTAATCCCTACGCTTCGCTTTGTGCGTATACATATATACATAAAATAAAACAGTAGCGCTACAGGTTTTTTAGGTCTAGGCCTGAGATTTCTGTATCTGTGTCATGATCATTTATCAATCTAATAGGTTAACCTCCTGTGCCTGACACGCCGTCAACTTTTGGGTCTAAGGCAAGCCGGTTTACTCGCGATGTTTTCCTTTGCTAAAGCTAATTATAATTCATCGATATCGACAATTTTCCCGCATCACTACGGATCTTTGTATCTGCACAACAGTGTTACAGTGTGCCCGGTATTGCATTTCTTTTCGTATTGTAATTTATTGGTCTGTAACGATGTTAATTATTGCGATTTTTGTATTAAACGATGGAAATTATTTTTAGCGAGACACAGCGGTACTGGGAATCGGACTTCGTTTTTGTTACTTGAATTAATATTTTTCATAAACTTGTATCGGCCAATTTATCGACTAGCTTGTGGCTTTTTTTGTTTCTACCTTCACTTTTGAGTAGAATTATTCGTGAATTCATATATTATGACCGATTCGACTTAGGCTCGAATCAAGGTCGAGAAAATTAAAGTCTAGTGTCTATGGGCATGTCTATGTCTATTAACATCGGGTGAGCGTCCTGCCCGTTTGCCTCTGTTATAAAAAAATACAATCTCTCAAGATCTTGGAATCTTGGATCTTTATAAATTACTTTTGATTAGAATTATTTTTGTTTATTGGTGATTCGACTAAGGGGCCTTAAAGTACCGACTCTTAAAAGGCCGGCAACGCAGTAGCGAGCCCTCGGCAATGTGCGTGTCTATGGGCGGTATGACTTAACAGGTGAGCCTCCTGCCTATTTGCTACCTGTTCTTTAAAAAAAATCACAATCTCTCAAGATCTTGGATCTATTTACTGATTTTATGTCTTTATAAAATAATTGTATCAGGCGCACACGTTTTTCATACGACGTTCTAACCTTGGCTGTGCTGTGGATGTTCCCGATTTTTAAGCATCGTGAGGAAATATATTATGGGCATTAGACCGGCGACGCACTCGCGAGCCCACTGGCAATGTGAGTGTCAGTGAGAAAATAAAAAAAAAAATGTGGAAAAATACTATAAATTTGTAAGAACAGTTCTCTCGTCACCTGTCATAAGTCTAATTAATTAATTATGAATTATTTATATGACGACTATTATGTATCTTTCTGGTTAAGTTATAATTAGTATCGACTACGATACGTAAGGCAATGCTTAGGTGGTTTGGCCAAGAATTAATGAGTAGCGGTAGATATACAAGGCATGGATGGTGAAATCGAGTTGGGCAGGGCTTGTCATAACCTGGACCAAATCCAGGGGGTACTAGAGAAGGGACAACACACACACACACATGACCGTAGCAAGTGGTGATCCGTGGTCTCTGTCTACCCCTTCGGGAAAAGGGAGGGATGTAAATAAATAAAATATGTATATAATCAATTTCTGCTGCTGTTCCTTCGAATTAAATCATGATTCCACATTTTAGCTAAGTTTCATTTAAAACTTCAATAGTTTGTTAGTTATTTATTTATTTATTAAAGTTTACCACATCATACATAATACTATATCTATGGTATATGTTACAAACTCTTTTATCCAAAAAAAAATACGAGCAAAACAGCGGATTAGGTACGAGATAGGCACTTAACAACGCCTTCTTTAAAACTGATCAGCCCACTACCGAATAGCTCCGTCACTCAATTATTTTAAATTATTGTTAAGTTACTTATAAGTATAAAATTGTATAAATCGTTTAAAAACTGGAATATGTTCGATTATGTTTCATTTATATCACATATTCCAATAAAAACGTAAGAATGTATAATTTAATACATTTTGACCTTTCTGTGGCGATGTTTTTGTTATTTTATCGATCAATTGTAAAAATGTCAGACGCGCGTGTAATTAAACTTAGTTGAGAATTTTTATTGCCTTAAAAAAAGGCAGATGCGATTCTAAAACTTGGATGAACGGATGCAGAATTGTGGCTGGGTCACGATTGAGTCGGTTTATATGTACCATTAAGGCATTTGTGTTTGTTTCATTGATAGAAGTTAAAGTATCTCAGTTATTTTCATTTTGTTATAATAATTATAAAAACCCGCAAATTTCTACAAAATAAAGAAACTTTTACTTGGCTTAGGTCAGTGTGCAACAGTGTACCAGGATCATGAATCGTCCAAATAAACAATTACCAACTATAATAATAATATGTACTATCCTTTTAATTCAGATACTTTTACATTTAAACAGGTTTCTATTTCATATTCTTTTAAATATCTGTCTGCCACTCTGCCATGTACTTGCCTGTTTCTTAAATCTGAAATATTCATCTTCTTGTATTGTTTCTCTTTTGCCTTAATAGTACTTTAACATATAAAAACTAAAACAGTCTTCATACTTTGAACTAAAGTTCTTTTTCTCTTTATGTCTTTTGTGTTTACGCTGTAATGAAAAGGGAATACACGATATTATATGAATCTATATTTTAAACGCAAATATATTTGTTGTAAATAAAATTTTATTTGGTGATATAGTCATTCTTAACATTATCAAAAACAAATACGAAAATTACTTTTTTCCTTAAACTCTTTAACATTTCACACGCGAATATCCAAAAAACCGGATCAAATTTCAAAATACGGGCTAAAGATCGGGACCTATCACAAAATGGGGTCACACAGTTCAAACATTTTTATCTATTTTATGAAATGACAAAAAAATGGCAATTTTAAACGATCCTCTTTGAAATTTAAGATAACCCTAAAATTGGGGTGAACGTGGGAATAGGGGTCGAAGATACCAAAGGTTAATCCATATTAAAGCAGTTTCTTCTGTTTATGTTTAATTTATTGCTGATGTGAAATTTTTGTCGTATAAAAAATATTAATTAATAGCGTTGATATTGTTAACTCCAAACATATTGCGTATTCGCTTTTTAGGTCTGGGCCTCAGATTCCCGTATATGTTTCATGATATGTCAATCTAATAGGCAAGTGATCAGCCTTCTATGCCAGACACACATCGTCGACTTTTTGGGTTTAAAGCAAGTCGGTTTCCTCGCGATGGTCCTTCACCGTTCGATCGAATGTTAAATGTGCACAATGCACATAGAAAGAAAGTCCAATGATGCACAGTCGGGGATCGAACCTGTGATCTCAGAGATGAAAGGCGCACGCTAAAGCCACTAGGCGAACACTGATCTAACAGCATATAAAAAAAAATTAGTTATAATAAAAATGCTAAAATAAAATACATATAATAAATATACTTTGGAACTTAACGCGTCGGAAAATTAAAAAAAAACAATAAATCAATGCAGAATAATTCCAAAACGGTTCACATTGATTCCAGTTATAACTGTTTCCTGCAATTATTTCTTTATAAATTTAACCCTTTGACCTGCGGTCACACAAATATCACATTACTCGATATTCGTAAATATGGAATTCTATGACCTTGGGGTAAAAAGGACCGCAAACAAAAAACTGTCGCTTTCTTAAGGTCCTGACCTTTCTGACCCTTCTTAGTGGTCAAATCCATTGACAATAGACTCTGATTGAATAAAAAACGCGTCCATTGTGAAAAAGTATGGACTTAAATTGTATAATATGATCTTATGTGTAAATAATATGTGACGTTTCTTAAGCTTTGGCTTCGTTTTAAAAAGAAATCGCTTTGTTAACAAGGATATTTTATACCTAATTTAATTTATCACATAAGCATAATAGGTATACTGTTTTAAATAATAGTTTTAAAATACACGTGCTTACTTCAGCTATATCTGATTTAATTTATTTTTAACTATAAGTCTAACCCGTTAAAGTTAAAACTTTCAAAATAAATCATTCCGGTATGAAAAACCGTTACCAAATGCGGAAACGCAACAAAAGTTTAAAAGTCTATAAAAATCTTAAATTACTGCAAACAGTTATAAATCAAACGAAAAAATATAAAAAGTTATCTCACGGTTCGCATCAGATGCTTCAAAAGGGGTGAATTTTGTACGGTACCCTTCAAACAGTTACGCGAAAAAAACGGAAGATATCGCATTTCGGGAAATATTCTTGAATCGCAACTCTTTCCCAGGGGTCTTAACCTTCGCGGATTTTTTTAAATTGAGACACCTTTGCCATCTTTACGGGTTTTTTTAATAGTTTTTTTGTTGCGGGCGAAGGGCGAGCCCTTTTGTGCCCCGCGCTTTGTCTGTTTCGAGATTTAGCAGGTGGGTCAGATGTGCCCTAGCAAAGCATTCGACGCGGTATTTATTGAGAAACTAATATTTTTACTAAACGTTTTCTTGCGTGATATAGTTTTTGGTATTTACTTATTAACTGCTTTGCGCTTTGCGCTGCTTTGCGCTTTCCTAACTGGACATATACTTATACAGTAGAACCAGCAGTCCAACAGTCAGCATGATACTAAAATCAGCCCAGAGGTAGAACTGAACGGCGTCTTTATGATCATCGCAATAAATACATGTTTCATAACATATGAAATAGATAAGGAACTATATTTCTAGTATTATAGTTTTTTCAAAACCAGTTTTTTATTCGATTGGAATTGTTGTTTAAAGTCCCATACCTCCAAATCTGTGTCAGACACGCGTCCGTTCATTGATAATTTTTAAGAGAAATAAGTGATATGTCATGTGTGTTAAACTGACGTTAAAAATTTACAGTACTTTGCATGAAAGTTTTTTAATAATTACGAATGAACAAAGATCTCGTCCGTGCGCATATCACAAGCTCATTAAAGCCGATCAAAAACTTCGGCATCTCAGCATACACGCCCCGGAATCCTCGCTCAGAAATTCAAAGGAAATACAATGATTTGGAAAAAGTGTGGTCGATCGAAATAGGTATAATTATATCGAGTTAGTCGCGGCGCGGAGCAGTGCGAATTTTCCCTAAATTGCGTCGAGTAAAAACGACCTTTGTCGCAAGCGTTTGACGGTTAAATTTAATGTCGAAATGACATATTATGTGTACTTATACGATAGTTACAGTTATGTATATATAAATATGTAAACAGTACATATGTAACTTAGTCACAAACAGCTAGGTTTGATTATTCGTTTTAAAAAGTTCAATTCTTCAAGAAAAATCGTGCGGATTCTTAAAATGCGTTATGGTCCTTCCGGCAGCGTCCATAAGCGTATAAAGTAATTTTTATCCATTACATTATACGCATCATATAGTTATTAGTGTCAGTCTCTTTTGTATTCTATAGAATAATTATAATTTATATTGATAATTAGTAAAAAAGGTTAAAATTCAATCGAAACAATGCAAAAATATGTCTCCCTCGGTACCAGGATTTTTGACTTTATTAAAAATGATTTTTTACTTTTAAACATGCGTTCTTTACGCCACTTCATTTTGTAATTGAATTGTGGATAACCTAACTACTCACCGATATTACTGGTAAAGATTGAGTTATCAAAGCTTTTGTTAACAAAAACTAAATAATTATAGCTATAATGTGTTATTATTATTATATGTCAAATATAATTCTAAACCTACCCAAAAATACAATAAGTATAACAGAATCCACATTAGCAACTAGTCCACGAAATAACAACGCATCCCAACTCTTTTCCCGCGTTTTTAAATAGCATTCAGACATTTTTGGCGCGCTTTACCGACATATTTGTCGAACTGAAAAATGTGAGGTTTGTTAACATTTTGAAAATTAATAAACGCTCGGATTTTCGCATACCGAAAGTTGGTTTAATTAGAAATATTTCGACGGATTTGGTCAACTTTTGCGCGATATTAGAGTTACAACAAACAATTATTTGCATAGCAAATGCTTTAGTTTAGGTATTAAATATTCAATGTTATTAGTTAAGTATCGCATTTATTTGCGTATAGTGCCTGCGTTCGATTCTCAAGAACTTAACTGTTGCCGATAGGGGACCTTTTCACAGAAGCGTAATTTAATAAAAATTCATGTACTGATTTACTACTTAAGTAAATAATAATATTATATTAAATTAATATAGATGTTTCGGCTAGTTACTAGAATATTTTCGTATCTTTATAAACTTCTGCGAGCAGTTGTTACGGGTTTAATTTTCAATACGAGTCGTTTTTGCAACGGAACGTATTTTTCTATTTATCAGCCGTATTTATGCTACACATCGTAGTAATTACGAATAGTTTCCGATTTAAAAATTAATGTTGATCTTGCAGTTATTCAGTTTTTTCGCCGAAAAAGACACCCATTGTAGTAGATTGCACGTTGTGGCCGGCCTTTAGTGGGTGCGTTGCCGGGCTTTATATATTTATTAACAAGACGATTATAACGCAACGAATGAATAGAAAAAGTGAAGAAATGTAATTAGGTTTTTCACGAATTTGACATTACTATTAAACAAAAAATCACTTCCCGCGCTTTTGACAACATTCTTAAAAAAACCTATTGACAACGGCTGTAACATGACTCCGCATTTTTGTCAAAATATTACTATAACGAACACTTTTTTCACAATTCTCGACAAAGGGTTATTTTTGAGGCATCTGACATTTTTTTCTGAATCACGTTGAAGTTACAATTACCTTAAAAATTGCCTCAACGGTGACGAAAAGGATTTGAGGGGTGTAATCCTTTTCTTTATTCGTTGCAAGCTGCAACCTATTTATACCAATATCATGCAATATTTTAATATTTTCTTTGTATAACTTACTATATTATATACATAAAATAAAACCTTTTTAGGTCTGGGCCTCAGATTTCTATATCTGTTTCATCAAATGTCAATCTAGTCAGCCTCATGTGCCTGACACACGCCGTCGACTTTTTGGATCTAAGTCATGTTCCTCACGTTGTTTTCCTTCACTGAGTGAATGTTAAATGCCAGGGATCGAACCAACGACCCTAGGGATGAGAGTCGCTCGAGAAGCCAACAGTGCTCTATATTATTATATTGTATAGAGCACTCGACGGAATAATATACTTGAATTTCGACAGTGGAACATATACTATATTACTAGCCGTCTAATTATACAATACCTGAAGATCCTGTGAGGAAACCTTCAACTGAAAGGGTTCCTGCAAACTAATTAGATGAAAAGTGTAATTTTTTTTAAATTATAATAGGTTGAAGTTTACTTTAATTTTGGAAGAAATAAAAGGCTCGGTTTTATTTTTTACCAAAATATTGATAAAGTAGCCCAAATTTAATCATATTTGAAGTGTCTATAAAAATCAATATGTATATCATCAACTATATATATATATATATATACGTTTATTTTAGACTAAAAGCTCACAAGGGAGCTATTTTAGGATTATATGTTTAAAGATTGAAATAAAAATTAAAGTTTTTATAAACGTAAAGAAAACATTTACAAAACAGTATTTCTAAATTCAAAAGAACCAAATCTCTATTCCGGCCGCGTTGCGTTCTAAATTTAAAAACCGTTTTTTGTCAAATATGGAAGGGTTAAGTTAAAAACGTTCTATTTTTGAATTGTTCAAAAGTTCACATTGTATGGAATACATCTAAACTCTAAGCCATAGTTAAGGTAGTATAGGCATAATCGTGAGATAAAACCGTTTTTTTTTCAATTAAAAAAAATATATATATTTCGCCTCTATGCCGCCTATGTATGTGTATGTAGTTAGTACCACTATAATAATATAATTTTATAGTATAATTAAATCAAACGCCAATAGTAAATAATATGTTTTATTTGTTAAATGTTATTCTAATTATAAAATAATACGATTCCATATTAAAAGTATACTACAATAATATAACTTAAATCTAAGAAATGTTCAAATTCGAAACCTTAACTCTTTTTATTCAAATGAACAAAACTGAAACTTCATTAAAAAATCATAATTGAATAATTTATGTCTTAAAAAACATCTCCGCATCTGCCTATTATTTAGATACTACAAAATCATTATTCCTTTTTCAAATGATACCAAAGACACAGGAAGCGTGAGTTTTTTGTCACTTCCACATCTCGGAGTTGATTCATTGTTTTTGTCTCTTTCGCGCATAACAAAAAATCTCTCGTTAGACAAAGATGGTAACACCATTCAGGTGTGTTGACAATAACAGATGTTGGGCGAGCGTATATTACACAATTACATTTATATTTAATTATTTTTTCTGGTATTATGTGTAGGCGTCGTTACTCAGCTAATTCGAAGAAGACAATGTTTAGTCACTCAAAAGATTCTATTTTTAAACGTTTAACTTTCTGATACGTTTTAAATGCATTGAGATAAATTATGACATAGTTCTTAAAACCGATATTTGTTTAATTTTTATATTTATTACGTTATATTAATGATCACTTCTCTTCTATAGAATATATATTAACTTGTTTTTTACTTATGTTTAATGGATTTCATGGGTTAATCGAAATACAGCGTGACTGGTGCATAGCAGTTAGGCTGTATTTCTAAAATACCAACTAACAAAATACATTAAAAAATATCTCTTATGCGCGATTTGGTATTAAGAGTATTCTATTGTAATTATTGTTGTAGCTCCTTACAAACATTGTGTAAAAAAAACTTGGCGATTAAAAAGAGTGGCGGAGAGTTTATTGCCAGTTCTTCTCTTCCGTTATACGTCCTTGATTTGGGAACTGGCAGTAAATGTAAAATTAGAAGCAAAAGTGTAAATTGTATAAATGTATAAATTATTTTGACTTTGACTTTTTTATACGCTAATTAATTTATTTATTATTTTTCCCGATTTCTACATTACGATATTTTTTGATTCTGATTGCAAGATATAACTTTCTAACCCAAAATGTGTTCAGAACACACAGTTAAAATCCTTTTTAGACCTACATAAGCTGTGCAAACTATAAAAAACTCTAACGATGCATTTAACTCCAAATCCATTCAAATTGTATTTAACAAAGAATATCACACAAAGCGTAATATCTCATTATATGAACCGTTCAATGAGAAAAAGCCAAATTTGACCCAAAAAACTCAAAAAGGGTTATAGAGCGAGACACGCGACAAATGTATGTAACAAGAAAGGGACAGCGAGCAACCCTTTAGCTACACCTGGTCGTTTTTTGTGTTTGAAATTTAAAAAACTGCAAAATTTTGCTTTGTTGGGGTCAATATTGATTTTTGGGACATAATAGAAGTTCGTTATCTGACATGCCATTTCTCAAAGCGTTGAATGTGATCTAATTTTTCGAAAACGCTTGTGTCTTGACTTAATGACCTATAACCCCAAGATGGGGCAGAGGGCGTCAACAGTGAGTCTCCATCGCCTTCCGTCTTGAGCCTCCTAGTTCCCGCTCCAAGTCTTTCCGGTTCTCTTTCCCTCATCTGCAACTGTACGACGCCAGTTCCTTCGGACTTTTATAATAAAAATAAATCAGTGGCGCTACAACCTTTTTAGGTCTGGACCTCAGATTTCTGTATCTGTTTCCTGATCATTTGTCAATAGGCAAGTAGGTGATCAGCCTCCTGTGCCGATATACGCCGTCGACTTTTTGGGTCCAAGGCAAGCCGGTTTCCTCACGATGTTTTACTTCACTGTTCGAGCAAATGTGAAATAAAAAGAAAGTCTATTGGTGAACAGTCGGGGATTGAACCTACGACCTTAGGGATGAGAGGCGCACGCTGAAGCCGCTGATTGCCGTTATAGGTTTTATAAATTCAAGACAAAAATAAATATGATTCGAACAACTATGGACACACATTGCCAGAATGCCGTTGCCGGCCTTTTTTTAGAATGCTCTTCAGGAGATACTACTGAGACAGTTGATTACAATAGAAAATGGTTAAATCTCAAACAGTTTAATAAATAACTCGACTTAATTAAAACCTGGATTAATCCGCGACTAGATAAATTTCTTACGATACGGAATACAGACTATAAATAGCGGGCAATGACAAAGGGCTGTACGGACAGACAATGTTCTTATTTATATTTATACGTAAAATATAATGCATCCGCGCGCCTTCACTCGCTACATATGAATTTTATGAATCGAAGACACGAATGGCGAGGAGTCGCAATATTTTAAAATTTTTAGTAGTACCAACATATGGAACATTTTGTTATGCTACCCCATAGTGTTCGATTTTCCGGAATAAAAACTGTTTTTCCATGAAATTTTTCTCGTCATAAAACCTTCCTCAAAGTCCAAGGAATAAATCAAAAAAAATAATCCAATTGGCCGTCTTCAAGTTTAGCGATTCATTTTTATTTATAAAGATTGCTGTGACGTTTGATGTAAAATATTGTAACAAATATGTTTAATTGTTTTAATAAATAGTTTCTATAAAATCTTTTAATAAAAGTAGTTTTTATTCGATTAATTCTAAAAATAAAAGCGGATTGATTGACAAGCATCTTTACCATTATTCACAAACTAATCTGTCTCTTTTCATCATAGCGTTAACACAATTTGAGAGAAAGAGCCAAAAAAGTTTATTTAAAAGCTTACAATTAGACTATTTTTGTTCCTAATAAGGCCGGGTTAGCTTCAACTAAGCAATATAAAAGAAAAATTCACTTTCAAAAAAATTCAATTAAATCGCAAAATATGATGCTAAGCGCGAAATTTGAAGACGGCTGGACCAATTGGAGTATTATTTTTCATTTATTCATTAGACTTTGAGGAAGGTTTTTATCACGAAAAAAATTTCATGAAAAACAGTTTCTACTCCGGAATATCGAATTCTCTCTATGGGGTAGCTTAAGAAAATGTTCCATATTTTGGTACTACTAAAAAGGTAGGCTCATATCATATTAAGGCGAAACGAAGTTCGCGGGCAGCTAGCTAACAATAGAACATCGTGTTCGATCACTGGTAAAACAACACATGACACAGGACATACTTTTATAGCCTATATATATTTATATTTATTTATATCTATATATATTTTTAATTCAGATACTTTTATATTTTAACACGTTTCTTCTTTTTTTAGGTATCTATGGGCCCCTTTTTGGCAAAGGCCTCCTCCAAATCACGCTATTCCTCACTCCACTGTGGCACGCTCTGCCTTGTACCACCTGCTGTTTCTTCAATTTGGTCTATCTACCTTCTAAGTTGTCTCCCTCTTCTCGTTTGCTGTACCTTAGCCACTAGTTTAGTACTTTTTCACTTTTCTGTTTAGCACTTTAGTTTATTTATGTACCTGTAGTATCTAATTCCTATTGGAAAATATGAACAAATCCGATTCCACTTCCCAAGGCCTTGTAATGTCCTAGCAAGAATTAATTGGATTACAAAAAATCCATTGAAATGCATTGAAACAAATTAAAATAAGAGAACGCATGTCTACTCGACGCACGCGCACGGCGGGCCCGGCTTCGATTTATGCCGATACTTGGTAATTAAAAACAATCCGCCATTTTGTTTTTTTATCTCTTTTCACCCGGTTTTTGTGCACTCATTTGATTGTCTTATATTTCTTGTAAGATCAAGAATTGTTTAATTTGACTGTTTTTTTCTGATAATGCGTGTAACTGCTTAAACAGGTATTGTATCGGGTTTTTGTTATTATAGTATAACGAACCTACAGACCAAAGGTTACCGCAGCCAATGGACATATCGGGTACACAAAGATCAAAGCCAAAATATGTAGTCTAGCTATTCAAAGGGGGAACGCTGCCAGTATCTTCGGAACCTTGCCTAAAGGGACTCTGTTTAATAATATATTTTAGTTATTACATTTTAAGGTTAGTTATTGTTTATATTCTTCTTTTTTTTTGTATTTATAAGATAGGTTAAATTATCATCTTGTGTTATAATAATTAAAGTTAGTATATTATTGTTGCTGTTGTCGCTTATTTAGCCTAGTGGCTTCAGCGTGCGGCTCTCAACCCTAAGATCGTAGGTTCGAAACCCAGATGTGCACCGATGGAGTTTGTATCTATGTGCGTATTTAACATTCCCTCGAACGGTGAAGAAAACATTGTGAGTATATCTTGCCTTAGACCCAAACATTCGACGGCATGTGTCAGGCACAGGAGGCTACAAATGATCGTGAATTAGATAGAGAAATCTGAGGCTCAGACCTAAAAAGCTTGTAGCAGCACTGATTTATATATAATTCCAATAACTGTGAAAGTTTTGCGGTTTACAATGAGTAATTGTTATTATTATTAAATAAAATTTTCCTATTTTTAAAGTTAGGAAAATGAAATCATAAATAACATTCAAAACATACAAAGGAAACCAATTTAATCCGGAATTCGAGGTTTTTGAGAAATGATCAATGACAGAGCCACAATGACGGAATATAGAGCCTTTTTTGGCTTTTTGGGTCTTTTTTTGGCTGTTTTTTCAAACCCCGTCTGAGACAATAGGCCGCGGGGTCGCCGACCCGGGATTATAAAGTTTTGAACACCTTTTACTAGGGCTGGTACCAATTAAAACTTATTTAATTCATCCGCCAATAATTCCTTATAAAAACAATATACGAAATCGTCATAATTTTGTTTAAAGTCGTAATTATACCTAAATTCATCAAAAATGGCGCAAATTATTACACCTAGGTTTTTGTTTTCAATTCGATTAGATTTTCATCAGTAGAACAGCTGTTTGGTTTAAATTTTCATTAAACTATTATGAATTAAATACTTATAAAAATACTATATTTAATATATCTTCCCCGAAGACATACAAGTAATTTGAGTAGTAACTGACAGCCCTAAGTTGACTAAAATGTTTTACTGCGCCGGCGCAGACGAGTTATTAGTTTATGATTATTTCCAAATTCAAAGTATTGCAAATAGCTGAACGTATAACAAAGGGTTTACCTATAAACCTTATTAAGCAATACACTTTTTGCACTGTACATGCAAATTACCAAGACCGAACACGGTTTAAATAAAAAGCGTAGACCAATTTATCATTAATTACATTTATCAAACATGAATTAACAGCAATTAGCATACGTCCAGAGATAAAATATTTTAATGTCCCGCATAGCGTGCTCTGCCTTGCTTGCCTTGCTTGTAAATTAAACTTCTATCAAAACGAAAGTTTTACTAAAGATAAAATAGATATTATTTTTACATTCATAATTCATATACATTTATTTTAAATACAAATATAGAGTACTTACAATATTCTTAACCTACATAGTAATAATAATATTAATAAATAGAAAATTAAAACAAATTTAAAAAGTTTGGTCCCTATGTACCTTTAAGGCAGAATTACCTCGCTGTATTGCGATATATATTGTATATATATTCGTTGAGGAAAAGCACCAGCTCTGGGGTCACCGGTATTATCTACCAGGCGCCAACTTAAATCTTTAATTAGCGTCTGTGCACTTGAACCCCACGGCCCAAGTGTCTCTACTCCAAAGAGAACAAAATCAAAGTTGAAGAAAAGACTCTTATATTTGAGCCGTTTGATATTTTCCATCTGCTCTGCGGCCGCGCCAGCTTTTAGGAGCAAGCCTAGTAGCTTCAGTGTGGGACTTTCATCCCTAAGGCGGTAGGTTCGATCCCCTTCTGTGCACCAATGGACTTTCTGTCTAAGCGCGCATTTAACATTCGTTCGAACGGTGAAGGAAAACATCGTGAGTAAACCTTGCCTTAGCGCAAAAAGTCGCCATGAGTTTGGCACAGTAGGCTGATCTACTTGCCTATTAGATTGACATATCATGAAACAGATACAGAAATCTGAGGCCCAGACCTAAAAGGTTGTAGCACCACTGATTTATTTATTATTAAAGTGTACACTAAGATTGGTTTAAGATTCCCATACAATTAATATGTAAATACAGATTGTCGATATCCTTGAGAGAGGCCTAAGATTCGAATATATGAAAAACAATTGATTCCACTCGACGCCGCGGGCCGAGTCTACACAATCGAACTATACTCCATACTAAAACGTGACTTAGCACTAACCGCTTATTCAAAACTCAAACACTACGGGAATTTATAGAGCGCTTCTTATTGTCATGGACTGACTAAAAATATGGAGTCTATCTGCATCTTCTACCCCATTTACCATGGAGAGTGTTCAGAGGAGTTGTTCGGACCTGCAGCTGAGTTTCATTATCGGACGTCAAGGCAGAATACAATCACCTTGACTTTCGTCGTTCCACAACTGAGCGATTCTTAATGCAGTGCACCACCACTATGTGGAACCAGCTGCCCACTGAGGAATTTCCAAACCATTTCGACTTAGGGTCCTATAAGAAAAGAGCGTACCCATTCTTAAAGGGCCGACAACGCTTTGCGAGCCTTCTGGTAATGTGAGTGTCCATGGGCGGCGGTATCACATCAGGTGAGCCTCCTGCCCGTTTGTCTATTACATAAAAAATACTTAAGATTCAAACTAAATTAGTCTAACTATAACCAAAATAAATTGTGCTTACGCTTTGATGAAAAGAGACAAATGAGCAGATTAAACTGATTTAGTTTTTATAAAGTGGGTAAATTTTAATGAAATTATAGCTTTCTAAGTAACTATTAATTACTATCACTGTGTCTTTGTCCCAGTCTTGTGATGACTCAATTACCTAATCATCACAAAACAATTTATCTATATATCTATTTCACGTCATAGGGTATTTTACGTGATTAATACTTATCTGAGGAAAACAGTTTAAATTCTTTTAACTTTTCTTAGACAAGGCACGTGTAAAATTTGCCTCAATAGGTAGAACGGGTAGGGTAGAATTTGAATTAAAACCGCACTTTTAGCCATATAAAAATAGGCATGCAAATGTCATATTAATTATAATAATATCATAATTATGACTCTTCAATTAAAAGCACCTTGCCTATAAAAAATGTAATCACCTTCCCCTTACACAGTGATCTCTAAGTGGGAAGGTGATTGAATAGTTTAATAGCTACATACATTCCTTTTCTTTTTTTTGCGTCTGAGGCGCAAACTAACAGTTGTGGTCTGAATGACCAGCGCTGTGGAAAAATTTGCTCCACAGCATAATGCAGAGCCAGGGCCAGTTACAACCACAACAAACACTTAAAATGTACCTTATTTCGTAAAAAAAAATGTTGTTATATTTTTATTGTTATTATTATTTTGTGCTTCGTTAGAAATAAATGTTATGTCTATGTCTACATATATAACCAAAATCTTTCTCAATTATTCGGTTCATACTCGTTGGCCGCGCTCTACATTAACGCACTCGAGACGAGCACATTTTAAAATATGAAATCCTCGAACGCGTTATATTTTTATTGTTTGATCCGATGAGTGAAATGACGCGGCGGATTGGATTTGTTTCTTTTTGTTCGTGTTCTCTATTTTGTTTATCAGAAATGAGGAATTATATAATCGTGTGCTTATTACAAGTTGATTTATACCAAGCTAATGACTTTTGACCTTAAATAAAGATTATTATAATAATAAACGGCTCAAATATAAGTATTTCCCCCCTCTTCGATTTTGTTCCATTTGGAGTAGAGACTCTTGGGCCGTGGGGTTCATAAGATGGCGCCTGGTAGATGGTACCTGTGACCCCAGAGCTGGTGCTTTCCTCAACGAATAAGTATCGCAAGGAAATGTTACGTTAAAGGTACACTGCCACAGGAACCAAACTTTTTAAATTTGTTTTAATTTTCTTTCTATTTATTTTTTTATTAAGAAAATTGTAAAACCTGTATATTTGTGTTGGAAATAATAAATTAGATTGAATATGTATTAAAATTAGGAATAATTTTTGGAACGATCCAAATTGTGCGTTGCCGGCCTTTTAAAAAGCCGTGCCGGAATGGATGGCCTGTTAGCATATAATGAGTGTTAATCGAGTTCGGAAGCTCCTTTAAACTGTGCTTCATAACTTAAATGGTGAATATTTATAAATAAATGAAAAGCTAACATATTATTGAATTTATTATTAATTATTTAAATCCGTTTAATGGCGGACGGTTTAAAAAGATAAATTCTTTTATCTAGAACAAAGAAAGGCTGAATTAAAAATATGATAAAAAGCCAAGATTAAAAACGATCCTATTGAAGGAAAAAGTTTATTACGATGAAGGACAACCTCTTAACAGCGTTAGAGTAGTATGGATACGTCACATTTATTTTTAATCACCAATATTTTATAATCAAAATTTCCTTGTTTACTTAATTAAGTTTTTCCTCTTTGGAGATATATTATTAATATATGTGAAATAAATACCGCAACATTGTATTGTTCCTGGGTCGAGGTAGGCTTAAAAAACCTTAACCCAGATATTTCAACAATATATTTACAATGTACAATATATATTTTGCTCCATGTCCAAATAGTGGTTACTAATTTGTACTTTTATTCTTTATAATTACAGACTCTGTATTTGTAATATTACTTATATAGTAGAAGGAAAACATCGTAAGGCAACAGGAGGGTTCGAAAGCGAGAAATTGGCGCGTGTCAGGCTGAACACCTACTTGCCTATTTAAATAAAAAAAGCAATGCAATCTGTGGCTATAACCAATATAATAGTTTCACTTATAATACGTGATTGCTACGTATATTTTATTTGTACGTTATTAAAATTGTAAAACGTAATTCATGTTTCCAAATAAAGTCATATCCACGCAATGTTAACGCTAACCAGAATTAAAGAATCGAGTTAAATTCAAAAACGGATGATTTTTAAAAAATGTATTCGAGTGAACGCATTCATTTATAATAAGAAACCGAACTGACTGGAGAAAAAAAAACAAGCATACCCTTTTCGAGTTTTGTACGAAAAGAGCGATCTTGTGATAAATATTGAAATATGGAATGAGATGTGATACTTTTTGTTCTTGAAATGAGTTGGGGTTCTTCATTGTTAGTAAGAAACGTTACGTTAGTCTTGATTTGAAATAGAATATTATTTTGCATTGATCAAGAATTTGTTGTTGTCAAAGTTCCTGTTCAGTAATTATTATTTTTCTTCGGTACTATTATTAAGTCCGATAATGTGTATATTATGTGTTTAATATTATATATGTACCTACATTATTATATTTTATTCAATGTTTCTCGACATTATCGTATTGGCATAGTCTGTAAGGATAATGTATGTATTTCTGTAATAAATAAATAAATAAAGTCTTTAAAGGGATCAAGTATCTAAATTATATCAATTTGTATTAATAACAGTTAAAAATAAACAATTTATAATAAACTAACCTAACCTCCCCTTATTGTTTCCGTTTAACTTCTCTTTCACGAGTTCCGAGTCCGTCTTCCCATCTCTTTATGTAAATGCTACTTTTCCTTCTCCCATCTCTGGGATACCATTCTAAGACGTCTTTCTTGAATTTGTCTTTCGGTATCTTCGTATATCTAGTTCATGATGCGCATGCACGTGGATCATTGTGATAGTGTTTTGAATTCTGGTGACTGAATGATGGATATTACAATTCCATCTAAAATTCCTTGAAAATTTATAAACTTGACTAACAATTTAATAATTAATCATCTACAAATTACTATAAATAACCACCGATCTCGGTTATTGTACCTACTTCAAAATACGGAACCCCTATCGCCCAACCGTAAGCACGCTTTACAAAGCTTTTTTGGTTACGTTTAGTTTTTTAATTTCTCCCTCTTAATGGCGTTCCGAACACTTTACTGCTTGTATCCTGGAGTCCGAGCTACTGTTTTATGGCCTATTAATTTTACTAGTGTTATTGCTTCGGTCAACTTGTAACGCTAAGTGTTTAATTTTAATTTGTTAATCGAAATAGATTTTATTACATTTATACAATTTGATTTTTATGTTTAATAATATGCTATGATTTTTCATACTTTAGACTTTAGTTGCTTTATAAATTATTAGATAACATAAAATCAGTGGCGCTACAACCTATTTAGATCTGGGGTTCAAATTTCCGCATCTGTTTCACGATATGTCAATCTAATGGGCAAATAGGTGATCAGCCTCCTGTGCATGACACACGCCGTCGACTTTAAGACGTGCCGGTTTCCTCAGGATGTTTTCCGTCACCGATCGAGCGTATGATAAATGCGCAAATAAGTCCATTTGGTGCACAGCCGGGGATCGAACCTACGACCTTTGGGATTAGAGTCGCACGCGGAAGTCTGATGATTATTTAATTAGAGATTTACTCAACATTGGCTTACTTTGCCCCAATAAAGCAACTAATCTTCACCTCGTATACAATTTTATAACTCTATATAATATAGTATATTTATGGGTGCGGTATATAAAAAATAAAACACAACTATATTTTTAAGTATACATATTTATTTATAAATTGCGGTCACATGATATAAATTAATTTATTTACAATTTAATATTACATGTTATGTAAAAAATAAAGATTGCGATTCACTGGCGACCATCTGATCCTACTCCGCGGTGGCGAACGGAATACTGGACAAAGGGTCGTCGGTTCGATTCTAATCTTCGCATATTAATTTCAAGCTTAAATCTCCAGAAGCTGCATGTTAGAGGACAATAAATAAACATTTAATGACTAGAGCGAAACGTTCCAAGCTTCTCGTAGGCATTCGATAGGGTAACACTTAAATTACTTAATAAATAATAATAAATATTTTTAAAATTAATTATAATATATTTAAACGAGTTTCGAAGACTCCGTATAGTATAAAAAAATCGTATGAAAAGTTCGAATAAATAGCGTTTTTGTGAGAGTTTCATGGTGTCCCGCAGGGTGCCATGCCGGGGCCGCTACTTTAAATGTTATATGTCAGTCAGTGTCGTTTAGTTGTCGACTACGTTAAGGTAGAAAGCCGCGAAGGAGTCGCCTTTGGAGCCGACGGCGCGCGCTTGGTACTGGCCGCTGTCGTCGCTCGAGCTGGAGGCGATCTCAAAGCGATACTTGGAGTCGCCTTCCATTGTGAATCTGTAGCGGGTTGATGTTTCGTCGATGGGTTTGCCGTCCTTTAACCATTGGAGTTGGAGAGGTGGCTGTAACATAATTTAATATTAAAATAAATATATATCATAATAAGTTTAAGCTATAGTAGAAAACCAACGCTTAGAAGTAAGTTTTCCGTTAATTTATTTTTTTATTGAAAAAAAAGGTGTTTTTAGTTAAACCTATCTTTTACGTTGGTTTCCAAAACAATTTTTTTACAGAACAAATTATTCATACATTTTCGTAGAAAATCTACTATTCTTGGCAATTACGTTTGGAAGATTATTGCACCCATTATTAATAAGGATTATAACGTAAATATATTTTTAATTACCTTCTCCAACTCAGCTATGAAGGCAGCCGGCTCGGCGCTAACCGTAGTCGTGGAGTTAGGGAAGCTCGTGAATTGGGGCGTGGTGATCTCTTCGCCCGAAACACGAACAACTAACGTACACGACGAGAATGATTCACCCGCGTCATTGAACGCCTCGCATGTGTATACACCTGTATTTATTAAAAAAAACTCATTAATTAGAAAAATATCTCTTACAAGACACCATACGAAATTAGTACAATGATGTGAATAAAAAATTGCGCCTGATATATTTTGAAATCAAAGTTTACGATACTTATTTATTTCGTAATCCTCCTACAGCTAACAAAAAATATATATCAATAAAACAATTAAATTAAAAATAGCCAGAATACATAATATTTACAAAAAGATTCAAACATTTCCAAAAGGGAAAAAGTAATAAAAATTATTCAATACATTTAACTAAGCAATACCTAATTAGGCTTTGAGTGATGGTGTTGCATACTTTGTGTTGATGTGAGGAACGTGCAACAAAGCACATTTATTTTGTAATAAAAATAAAATAATTGCGTGTGTCAATGTGTATGTAAATTTAAATAATTATGTTTATTAAATGTTAAATGATACCAAACAGTTTTAAATATCATAAATACTTTTTGCACAATCTTTTCTGATATTTTTTTAATGTCTCTTCGAACATTCATACGAAAGGAAAATATCCCCTCTACTTCAAAGAGCTATTATATATTTTGTTCTCTATGATTTACGACAATCACTTAATTAACCAGAGAACAAGAATAGAGTAGAAATGAAAAACTGAATGGAACTACTGACCAGCGTCTTCTGGGAATATCTCAGCGATGTGCAGTTTGTGAATGGAGGCTTCGCTGGAGTACTGGAAGTCCTTCGAAGGCTTAATCTCCTTGTTGTTGTGCAGCCAGACCACATCGAATCGTTCGGCACCCGTTATTCTGATGGCACATTTAGATTTATTTTTCATGTTTGACAACATTTAAAGCGAGGTGTAATTCTCCAAACTTTTTATTTTTACTGAATTGTGTTCGTTCTACACCCTTTAAAGCAATAAATGTAAAATGGAAATTTAGAAAAAAAATTAAAGGCCGGCAACCTACTCGCGAGCCCTCAGGCGTTGTGAGTGTCCATGGACGGCGGTATCACTGCACATCAGATGAGCCTCCTGTCAGTTTGAACACACATATTTGACTCATTGACGGCATTAAAACTGGAAAGGAACACAAGAGATCCAGTCATACGCTTAAAGCAACCAATTCCTCTCTATCTCCGTCTCACCTGCATGACAATGTGACAGCATCTCCATCGTTGACGATCTGCGAGATGGCGTGGTCCACTATCCGCGGAGGCTTGTCGCCCAACTTCGCGCTGGCTCCTCCGTCTGATGCTGAGATATACATTTTGTCATTAAAATATAGATTTGTGGAAGCTAAACAGCTCCTATATATATGTTTTTTTAAAGATATACTATAAAATATTTACAATTTTAAAGGAATGTTCAACTTGATGTTTCTGGGCTGCTGAATAGTTTAGTTGAAAATTGCGAAAGAAGAGAAAAACACAAACAGATATAAAATATTGTAATTACTTTCTTTAGAAATCGTAATATTAATTAAATTATCCAATTGAACCTACCTTTAACACTGACGCTGCACTTGGTCTCAACTTCTCCCTGACTGTTGATGGCCTTCAGAGAGTACACACCCTCGTCTTCAGGGAACACTTCATTGATGGCCAACGACGCTACGCCGTTCTTGTATTTAAGGTCAACAACCTGCAAAAACAAATATTTACTCAATTTTGTATTTTTTTAGGATAAGAGAGTCAAAGATTTCAAAAAGTTCATAAGAGGACAGTTATTTTTTTGAAGATATCATTCTTTTTGGTGCGTTAGGGAAAAATTATTAGAGTAAATTTTTACGATGCGCGCGCACACCGTCACAAAAAACCGACACCCTGTTAGCTATAGTCATCATTTTAGTTTAGGCGCGTTATGGAAAAATAATGAGAGTAATTTTTTACGAATATTTCAATGTGTATTTGATTCATAAATGAAATTTCCAAAACACTTTCAATTAAATTATTATTAATTTCAGATCTTTACTATTGTGTGAAAGTATGCATTACTTGACTGCGAGAAAGCAAAGTGCAAAACGTGTGCGTCAAATGTACAACTCCAACTCTGTTCTCTTCTACTCACCTCAGAGGAGTGCAGCGGCTGCCCATTCTTGAACCACTCCACTCGAGGGTCGGGGTCTCCCCGCACCGAGCAGGAAAGCAGCAAGGGCGCACCGTCCCTCGCCGCCCACGCGTCCGGCAGAGCGCGCGCGAACGATGGCGCGCACATGCTCGCGTCGGCCGCTGGCACTGAGGTATTCAAAATTATGTTACGTCACAAATACACTTAATTATTATTAAGTCAAAAATGTTGTCCACAAGTTCATTTTCTTTTAGATATTATTCCAAATAGCTACTCACACAATTTATGAATTTTATAACCAAAAAAACCATTAACCAAAAAATTTAAAGAAAATAGTTTACACGTACGTATGTACGTACTTATTCACGTGTATACGCTGTTTCGATAATTATTATACGCCTGGCAGAATATACGGCAATACGACAGATACACAAAATGCAATGAATTAGTATTTCGAATCCGATTTTATATAAATATAGTATTCGTTTACGTTAAGTTTTGTAACGTTGCATTTACTTTAAATATATATTTTTTCCACACTCACATATTAATTCCTTTGTGGCACTTCTCGACCGAGACGCAGAGTCCGAGTCTAGTTTGGAGCCATATTTCTTCTTACTGGCCTCTACCGAGCTCTGTGGCGAATACTTCGGCCTCATCGTGGTGGATTTGCTTGGCGGGTCAATTGTCACCTGGAAACAAACAATAAATATAAATCATTTTTTATTTAACAAGCGCGAATTTTTCCAAAATGCGGCATATAGATATTATATTCGGTGATACTTGTACTATATAACAGCTATATTCATTAATTTTGAAGATATATATTTTTAAGCTATGAACTATATGTTTTTTGATGGGACTAACTTAAATATACGAAATAGTAATTTTTAAACCTGTATTTTTATTTACTGTAGCTTACAAAAATAAAGTATAGTAAAATGAGCCAATTTATATTTTAAAACCACGAACTGGGAATTTAATAATCTGTACCTTAGTCTTAGTAATGATCGGCGCAGGCGCAGGTTTAAGATGTTTCTCGATGTATCGTCTCTCGCCTGAATGCAGCAAGTTGTGGGCTAAGGCCGCTTGTTCCTCGCTCACTACTTCACCTGCGAATGAAAAAAACTTTGTAATAACAAATAATTCAACTATAAAACATTGTAATAGTAGATAGAATAAAAATAATTACAGGCAATGTAAAATTAACCTTTAACAAAACAATTTTTTTCTCTTAGCTGATACTAATTTGTTGTTTGAGTATACGTATACGAGTATAGATATATTCAAATAAAAGTCTGTCATGTCATGTCTGCACATGCGGTATCCACTTACCCTCAACGATGACGACGCAAGAGGTCTCGTCCGTGCCGTGCACGTTGGTGGCGACGCACGAGTACTTCCCGCTGTCCTCGGGCCGGCAGTCGATGATCTCCATCGTCACCACGCCGTCCGAGTTCGACATCGCGTAGTCGTACTTCGATAGCTCGCGTTTGTCCTTGTACCTGGGGCAAAGTAAACCATTTAGTTTTAGTTCCATTCATTTATTTCAAATACGTTTTCTATATCGTCACTGTAGAACAACCTTGTATGTCAAAATAAAAAACGACGGGTCGCACTCCGGGAGTGCCGGCAGAAGTGAAAACTTGAATATTAACGTTGTGCATTTTTGACATTTTGGAATGGTTAGGGAATAATTTTGCACGAATTGCTTTAATTATCATTTATGTGGTAGAATACAATATTTATTTATTGCACTTATCGTACACAAACATGAAAATTTATATTACATTAAATACGCCGCGCCAGCTGTCTACTTTCCATCCGTCTTACGAATTTTCGATCAAGTCACGTGTCCTGACGCGAGTTTAACATTTTTTACCCATTCCAAAAAAAGTGTACAACGCCGTTAAAGAAGTTTTCACTTCAAAAACATTTATTTTTCATTCGTATACTATATATATCATGAAGTAAGGTAAAAAGGACTTATTTATTAATAACATAAATAAGTCCTTTTTACCTCTAAAACTATGGACAAAACGATTTCGTTTCCTGTAATGTTTGGTTTTCTGGACATACGAGGCTATCATTGTACAGCGACGATATGTTCATACTTCTAAAAGATTTCGTTTTACTCAACAGTTAATCGTAACACTAACCATTTGACAGTCGGAGGTGGTTTTCCACTCAAGCAGCAGAGCAGCTTGCAAGTGTCCCTGGCCTGCATGACCCTGGGCCTCAACTGGAAGGTGAAGGAAGGAGCGGTCTCGCTGCTTTCTTGCCAGAAGGTGTACGGGGTGTGTTCGCGGCGACGAGGGGCTTCGGGCACGTGCTGTCTCTGCACTTTAGGTACCGCTGGAATATAATTCAAGAATTATAAGTATTTTTTATATTTCATCACTCGAGAGTCCTATATGGTCTCCTACAGAGAAAACTTAACATCGAAATTGCGTTACCATTATTGTGGTAACAACTTGTTAAAAATACGAAAATATATTTTTGATCTGGGAGCCGTCAAGTATTAAGTAACGAATTTTTCTGACCTTTTAAACGTTACGATACGGGGCGGGGATTTAATTACGCGTTATTGTTAATATTATTTTCGATTTTCCAGTACTTTACAGTTAAGAGTCACCAGGTGGTCACGAAACGTTTTAACTATACTTGGGTACAGAAAAACGTTACGGCGCGTTACATGGGGGGGGGGGGTTTAATAACCTCCAAAAATTGCGTCACGTAATACTTGAACGCTCCCTCTATACTAACAATGAAATTGTTTATACGGACAAGGTTTCACAAATGAACACAAATAATTAATATAATCTAGAGAACTACTCACGTTGTACGTTTAAGAAGACAACTTCCTCCCTGAAGCCGTAATGGTTCTCCGCTCTGATGATGTACTCGCCGCGGTCTTCCAACTTGGCTCGGTTTATGATGAAGTAGTAGTCGTCTCCCGCGTATCTGTATATTAAACATTTACATGTCAAATATTCATGAAAGTAGAATTAACAGAGAATATTTTTAGACAAGAACGTAATTGTAAAAAGGCAAGAACTGGTAAACAAAGATTTTTTGAACTTGATTAGTGAGAAATGCTATTTATATGTGATGGTCAACCGAACACGGTCATATACCGCTACAGCATTGTTTTTTATATGGACATTGGACCCATTGGACCCCCTTTTCCCCTCATAAGCAATACCTCTGCACCTCTCTGACGCAACAGAGCATTATAAAAAGAAGCAGACAACAAATATCGACAGCTTTGATGGGATACCTCATCTCGGACCGATTAATGTCATATATTTTGTTTTTTTTGTGATTCACCGGTGGCCCTCACTTAATTATGAAAAAAATATTATAATTTTGTTTATTTATTTTTATTTACATAGCCAACAGCTTTTATAAAAATTACAAAACCAATGTACAACGAATTACCATGAACGACTTACCCTGTTATAAACTAAATTATTTCTTAATTTATAAATTCTGGCAGATATGAATAGTGATAGAGGGAGTTATACCTCTTCATGTACTTGACGGACTGGCGGAGCTCCCTGTTGTTGTGGCTCCAGGTGACGGTCGGGGCGGCGCAGGCGATGATGCGGCAGTACAGCTTCACGGACTGACCCTCGTAGCAGAAGGCCGATTGGGGCTTTATCACGAACCGTGGTGCCGCTTGGCGACGGTCTGTTCATTTTTATTCATTAATTATAAATCATTAAAAAAAAAAAACTTATTTAAGTTTGGACCCCAGATTTCTGTATGCTTTTTCATTATCATAATAGGCAAGTAGGATCAGCCTCCTGTGCCTCACACGCCATCGACCTTTTGTGTTTGGTCTAAGGCAAGCCGGTTTCCTCACGATGTTTTCTTCCACAGTTCGTGTGAATGTATTATGCACACATAGACAGAAAGTCCATTGGTGCACAGCCGGTGATCGAACCTACGACTTCAATGATGAGAGTCGCTCGCTGAAGACACTAGGCCAACACTGCTCATATTTAATAAATGAGTGTAAAATTGTGAAAGCGAAACGCGTCATGATGAAATCAAAGTGAACGTACAAACTAACGTACTACTGAACTAAATTAACAAAAGATTCTTTAATAATGAAATTAAAGCTTTACTCACCGAATTGTCCATCATAGATCTTCCACTTCTCAATAAGTAGTTTACGCAGTGAACTATATTCGCTGATTCTTCCAATCGGCAGGACGAATGATGACCAGTTCTGAAATTAAATTTTTAATACGGTTGCTCAAAAAGTGGCGTATTGCAGGGACGTATAGCGTTCGGGATGTGGGCTATTACACACTCGTGCTTTTTCTTTACCTTTTCCGAACTAGTGCGTTTTCTTTCCCAACTGTCAAGATAATGTCTATTAAAAAGAAAAAAAAACAACCACGAAGTTTTTACTAAAAAAAATCATAGAAGTTTTTATAATTCAGGCAAATATTTCAAAAAAGAAGCTACTCATTTGTTTTAATATCAGATTTAATGATTTGATTCAATGAGTTTTAGGTTAGGTTTCATTTCATTTCATCTCATTAAATTTCATATCAATAAAAAAATTCTACTGAAGATTTGGCTGTATGGGCATAGTTCCCTTTGCCTACCCAGAATGGGTGAAGAAAAAAAAATCTCTGCTCATATTCTTTTACAGTTGGCGCCATTTTCCAAAAATGTTCTTTGCGAGTTTAGTTGTTTGTTATATTATATATTAAATATACATGAACAATCATACGAAATTAATAATAGTTTGTCTCAAACAGTAAATATGCAACCTAAAACTTCCCCAGTTCGTAAAAAAACTGTACCAATTTCAATGTATATGTGAATTATAACTTTTATAAGAAATAAATGATTAGTTAGTTGAGTTTATTGTGTTTTTATTATTTTATTAAATTGCTTAATTTTTTCGCAACTGTTTTAAAAATAGTCGTTCAGTACACGTGCGGAACCATCATTGCAACTTGTTCCGACTGTCAACCCTCACCTTCGGCTGCGCCTCGGCTCGGGTAGACATTTGTCGGAACTCTTTGCAATGACAAGCTTTCCGCACTCGTAATGAAATATACTATATTGGTTACTTTACCAATTTTACGTATACACGAAACGAGTGAAAATAATTAGTTATACCAAATTCTTCAAATATTTTAATTAGTCCAAGTTTTGACAGCAAATATTACTGAAATTGCCAGAATACTCAGAAATTTAAAATTTTGCGTATTATTGCCGGTTAAAGAAAGAAATACTATTTCGAGTCGGTTCACCCACCTCGTATCTCCTTCGAAGCCTGTCCCGCATAGCCTCGTAGCGTCTGGCGGCGATAGTAGCGGTCCTAGAAGCGGACGCGTCGCCCGCCAACCACTTGTGCACGAGGCACTCGTGTGCTGTCAGACGTTTTCTGAAATTCAATATTTACGTAAGCAGAAGTCCATGTCATCATTTGCGAGTTATATTTTAAGCTATTGCATAGATTTTATCGTAGGCTTTGAGCGCGGCGACCGAATCAAGAAATTCCGTAACGAAAATAACCTAACACACGATGACGTAATATAGGTGCGACCAATACGAGTTAGAGCGGTACAGAACGCATACTGCGTATTCACATCTCTAGTAGAGTGGTAGGTAGAATTAATATCAAAGATAAAAAATACTACATAAATAAAAAATAAATTAATAATTATAATTGCGTAAGTTGATAAAAAATGCAATGCAATAGCTTTACCGCAGCATTCCCCGAGTGTCATACTTTTTTTTATAACAATAATTAATACGTTGAAATCTTGAAGCTCTTTTAAAATCCAAACAAAACTCACTCCTTGTTCTTAACCAGCAGCCGTCTGATGAAGTCCTTGGCATCATCAGATACGTGCTGGAAAGCTTCCTCGTCGAACTCCCAGTCGCAGGCCTTCACGTTCTTCAGGGTCTCGATGTCGTTGTTACCCGCGAATGGCGAGAGTCCGGATAATCTGAAGAGCGTACCGTATAAATTGTTACATCCAACTAATGGAATTTTAAATTATTTCTATATCGTGGAAGAAACATTTATTAAATTTTTGTAAAAATTTTCGTCGATAACCTATTTAATTATTTTAAATGTATCAAATGCTTTAAAGCCAAATTTAGGTACTCTTATTCGCACGCATTACAATCTAAATTATATTGCTATCGCGTATTATCTTGTCTGTGATCGCACTCCTCCAAAACGGCTCGACCGATTTTTATTAATTGTAGTTATTATAAATTTTTGTTCATTTAAGAATAGGTCGTTCTTACAGATGCGTGATTCAAATCTTTTTAAAGAGTAAATGTGGAGTTTCTGGTCCATTCTTCTCCACACGAAATTATCTTTTGGAAGGGGCAACTAGAATCATCTTTATATTTTATTTGACGTTTAAAAGTGCCATTCAAAGTGGTCTAATTGAAATAAATGATTTGACTAGACTTGACTTTTAACAACGCTTTTTGCTTCGCTGGCAACTGAAGTATATTTGGAAACTCACAAGACGTAGGCCAAGACTCCAACGGCCCACATGTCAGTGTAGAAGCCGACCGGTTCCCGCTCTACGATCTCTGGGGCTGCGAACTCAGCCGTGCCAGTCGATATCTTGACCACTTCATTGGGATCTAATTTGGTGGCCAGGCCAAAGTCGATGATCTGAAAATTTTATAAATAAATCAGGTTTTAAGGTATAGAAGGTTCCTGTGGCTTCAACACGGGATATTTTCTGACGAAAGCGCCAGATCTCTGCACACAACATTTAAAGTTAAGCTTCATTTTAACGATAATTGTTTTACATTGTAAGTAGGACGTGTCTGCTACTTTCGAAGACCTTTAAGCAATGTTAAAATAAAAAAAAATCCTAAAAAAATGTCTTTGGTATAGTTAAAACAAAAGTAGCAAATAAATTCGACACATAAGAAGTATTTTTTTTAATAAGTCTGAGCCTTACCTTAACATCAGTACCAGTTCTGGTCTGACACATGACGTTCTCAGGTTTGAGATCCAGATGAATAATGTTTTGTTCGTGCATATGTTTGACTCCCTCACAAACTTGTCTCATATAGTGCGCTGCCTCGGCTTCGCTCATGTTATAGCCAGGTTCGGTTATTCGCTCGAATAGCTCGCCGCCGGACAAGCTGCGAATTAATATAGTTTTTGTAATATAAATATTAATATCTCGGCATATAGATGCACAGATAAAAGATGGACTTTAAAGATCACTATCGACCAAAGGAAGAAGAAAAGGGCGCCTTAGATAGAGATAGAAGAGAGTTATCAGGAAGCGAAAAGAAGAAAGAAAGCCATGGATGAAGAAATTTGGAAAAAGCTGGAAGCCTTTACCCGTGAAGGGATTCCAATCAATGGTACTGAAGGAAATTAGGATAACGATTATCAAGAAAAAAATGGACATTGAATACATATCTAAACTGTATATTGTCAACATTTATAAAGATTGCAAATAAACGGGCTTTATTAAATAGAAAAGAAATTAGAGTAAACTTCAATATTAAAACTCTTCTGTATTGTCTTTGATTTACATAACCTTTACACATTTAAAGAAAAACGCTTTTTACCGGATTAAAGTTATGTATTATTATTATAAATTTACAACTATTTGACATAATTTTAAATTTATCCGACGTTTCGCGTGCTTTACAGCGTGCGTGGTCACGGTGACTGAAGACAAAAGATGTTGAATGTCAAAAGGTATCACAGCTGCAGAGAAAGTTGCCTTATCTGTATTTGTTTCCCCGGAGTTGGTATCGACTAAAAGATGGAGGGTTTTGGCAAAAATGGCTCACGGTGTCCTCTATTTTCGCGGATTGTTTTTCTTTTTGAGATTTTAATTTGGATATTATTGGATCCCAGGTGTTTGACAATTTTAGGCCGTTTTCTCTATTGAAATTGGGGTGTTTTTTGATTTCAATGGCTTCGCGTACCAATCTTGGGAAGAATCTTTTCTCTTTCGCAAGTACTTTCGGTTGGTCAAAGCGTATGTAGTGATTAGGCCTATCTAGTATGTGTTCACAGACTGCTGATTTTGTGTGTCGTCTATGTCTTATGTCTGCAATGTGTTCTTTGAGTCTGCTGGACATATTGCGTTTAGTTTGCCCTATGTAAGACAGGCCACAGTCTAAGACACCAAATACCAAACAAATAGAGGACACCGTGAGCCATTTTTGCCAAAACCCTCCATCTTTTAGTCGATACCAACTCCGGGGAAACAAATACAGATAAGGCAACTTTCTCTGCAGCTGTGATACCTTTTGACATTCAACATCTTTTGTCTTCAGTCACCGTGACCACGCACGCTGTAAAGCACGCGAAACGTCGGATAAATTTAAAATTATGTCAAATAGTTGTAAATTTATAATAATAATACATAACTTTAATCCGGTAAAAAGCGTTTTTCTTTAAAAACTCTTCTGTATAATCATTTCTTAACCTTATTCTATCCTCATCAATCGTGACTTGTATAATTCTTATGTTTCCTTTTACATCACTATTCGCTATTCATGTATTTGTAAGATTAGCTTTTAAGTTTTTAGTTTGCTATTAATATTTTTTTTGTATTACTTAAGATTAAGGATTCGGCACTTCTCGCACGCATGTTTATTTTTTATTTTTTTTAAAGTTTTTTTCTTAACTAGGGTTGCCTGGAAGAGATCGCTTGTTAGCGATAAGGCCGCCCGTTGCATCCCTTATAATTTTTTATGTATTGTGTTTCTTTCATTTGCAACGAAGTGTAAATAAATAAATAAATCTTTGCATGTCGGTAAACAAGAAATTTGTCAATTTAATAATTTATAGTCAAATAACGTGTTCGCTCTAAAATTCTTGAAATTTTAAAGAATTTTAGAGCGAACACGTTGAGGTTTGTGTTCAAATTTTAGGAAAAGTAACAATATTAAAAATGTTTGACTTGAAATCAGCTATACAACCCAACAATATACTCACAATTCAAATATCAGCACCATCTCGTCATCATCTTCGAAGGCATCGTGAAGGTTGATCAATTTCCTATGGTGCAGCTGGTTCATAATATCTATTTCCTTCTTGATCAATTCCTTCTCCATAGCGCCAGTGACGGGAATGAATTTAGCCGCAAATATGTTGCCGGTTGCTCTCTCGCGACATCTATGGACCACGCCGAACGCACCTGTGCCTACAACATTACATTAAACCTTAGGCATCTAGATTTATTTTAATTTATATATAAATTAATTTATTAGAATATAAGGCGTTTAAAGTTATTTCAAAATAAATAATTATTGCATAATACAGTTGTTTATATCTTTAACGCTAGAAAATATAAATAAAAATGTGCAATTTTTAGTTATATTTTGACATACTAAATGATAATAGCTATTAAATTTAAACATATATAAATATATAGCTCAAACCGTTATACTACTTAATGAAAAATTATTAAAGCAGATAAAAATATTCTAATATATCGCTTATAATTTGAATTTATTATATTGCGTTATACATATTATATCTCCCTTAATTATTGCCGTATAATTAAAAAAATTAAAAGGGTGTGGTTAAATATAACGCATTCTAAGTAAGGGAGATACACCTATAAATAAATTAAAATGCGTGAGAGATAGATGCAAATAGATAGAGCAACTACATCGATCTATTCACAAACAGACCTCTGGTACGTTTCCGTTTAGATGTTCTCACGAAGTCACCTGCGAAATTCGACATTATTTACACGGACTTAGGGTTCAAGTTCAACTACTCGGGTTAGTTTGTGTTAACTAAATTTCTCAAGCAACTTCGTGAGTTAAAATCTACTTTACATGCGTAACTATTGAAATCTATTTTTTTTGTTCTACCTACGTAAAAGCAATAACTGCTCTATGCAAAAGTTTAATTATTAATAAGTAATAATATATCTATATTTTCTATTATTTATACCCGTTAATAAAAATTAGAAATTCCTTATTATATAACTTTTCGAGGGTAAAATAATTTTTAAAGGTAGTTCGATAAATACTTTCGGAGGGTAGCTGCAAATGTTAAGTACTTACCAATCTCCTCTAAGATGTCGTATTTGTCGTAGACGGAGCAAGTTTGAATCTCGACAGGTTGCGGCACGTATTTGCTGTAGATATCAAATACATAGCTATCGTAGTCCTTTACTGGGCCGTGGTCTGCGTTCGTACGTATACGTTTGCCGCTTTCGTCCACTGTAAAATGATTATGAGTAAATTTACCAAAAACGACTAAACTTCATCTAATAAAGATTTTTGATCATTATCACTTTAAATAATTATATATTATAATAATATATTTTTTTTATTAGTACTATCTATTAAGTCTAAGTCTTTAAGGCCAAAAGACTGACTCTTAGTCCTTCAAAAAGTCGATTTCAAGTTAAATTTTATTGTATAAACTTAAAAAAAAGTTATAATTTACCAGGATATTCCTTCTTCTTGAACTCCTTCTTAATAATAGACTTAGTTTGTACAAGTGACGTGGGTTCGCTTGGCTCCGAACGTCCGTAGATGTTCTCGGCGTATACGCGGAACTCGTATTGTTTGCCTGACGCAAGACCCGTTATTGCCATCGTTGTAAACCTGAAATTAATATTTTTCAATTAGTTCCAAGTTTAGTTTTCTAGTAAATTATGTTTTGTAGTAAACACAAGCAGCCATTTTTTTGATTCAGACGATTGAACTAGAGAATAATTACCTGGTGTTGCCAACCCTAATCCAGCTAGACATAGGGTGTTCTCGTTTCTCAACCAAGTAGTTGGTGATATCTGATCCGCCATCCCATAGTGGAGCACGCCAGCTCATAGCTAGAGAATCCACGCCAATGTTGTCTACCGCTGGGAAGCGAGGTGGGTCCGGACGATCTAAGAAAATATTGATTGTATATTTTGACGATTCATTATTAATATTATTTTATGATTGGGTGTAACATTATTTCAGCGGTATTTCGAATTTATGTTTTATAACAACAATTTCTATACTTTTTTTTAAATAATACTTTTGACAGCTTTAGATATCATTATGATAGCAACACTTCTAGGCCACAAACTATAATATTCGTAAAAAATGTGTCTTAATACTTCATAAAAACCTGTGTCCACCACACTGTGTAAAATTATTTTCATTTCTTTCTGATAATGTATAGAATAAATAAATAAATAAATTTAAGAGATGAATATAATTATTAATTTTACCGCTAATCTCGATGTGGATGCTGGCGGAGTCCTGTCCCAATTCGTTTTCAGCCGTGATGCGGTAAGGGCCAGAGTCTAGTTTGCTTGCGTCACGGATTGTCAATATCGCGTGACGTTCTAAAAAAAATGAGTCAAAAAATCATAAACACAAGTAGTTTTCATTAAAACAATAATTGTTTAGAAGTAGAACATACGCTACTCGTACGTAATATTATAAATTACGTACGAGCAGCGTATGTATATTTGTACGTTTAATAAAACTTATAAAAATAATTACTATTACCTTTCCTCTCCACGTGATAGTGCAGTCCAGACTCGATGGTCTCTCCCTCTCTGACCCAGGTGATCTTGGGAACCGGATGTCCGGTGAAGGGAATCTTGATTACGACATTTTCGCCCTTGTCGAAGTAGGCCGTGTCTCGGAAGCGTGGTGGGACGTTTAGTTTTGGTGCAGCTAAAATTTAAATAAATTTTATAATTACAATCGGGACAATATCTAATCTACGTACATGTACGTAGGCATGAGCAACAAAGCGTACCAATTAACAGATTGGACTACTACAAGGATTAGTTCTTATATTTTTTTGCTTCAACATTCGAATTTAATTTCATAAATATATTGGTGTGGCCAAACGTGGCTTTTTAAAAAGGTGTTTATAACGTTAATTATAATAATAAAATAGTTTATTTGCTAAGATATTGGTACGATTAGATGGATTAATTATAAAAATCCGCACAATATATAAATAGGCATGCAAATGTCATTTAATTTTTACAATGCTGAGAATTCTTTGCATTACTAAATAGTCCGCAAAATCAGATTTTTACTGGACTTCTGTTCAAGATAAGATTCTTAAAGACATTTTCATACTGCCTCTCGAAAAGTAAACCAGGAAATGTAAACTTACTCATAATAAGAAGTTCAGCCCTGGTGCTCTTGGCACCGGCCTTGTTAACGGCTCTGCACTGATATTCGTCCGCATCCTCGCCGTACACCTCTAAGACAGTCAGGAAGTGGTTGTCTCCCTCGCTCCATATGCGGTAGCGTGGGCCGTTCATTATTTCACGGGCACCTGTAACACAAATCGAAATAGCTTTTGTTGATCCAATCTGTATGTACGGGATCTAAATAAGGAATCTGTATAATCTCATGCCACTCACCCTTGTACCAAGAGATGGTAGGCCGAGGTACTCCAGTGATGGTGCACTGGAACTTAGCGTTGTGGTACTGGATGCAGTTCGCGTTCTTCAATGGTTTCACTATCTCTGGCGGAGTTGCCGCTGGAAATTAAAAGAAATTGAACAAAAATTCTCTTAAAAGAGCAAAGTTATTTACAGAGACTGAATTAAGGATAACAGACCTCTCATAACAGGTTCATGAAGTTTTGAGGGTAGATTCAAATATCACATATAGCAGATCATTACCTGCAGGATCCTGTGCGCGCACTTGTTGGCTGTTAGTGCTGGGTGGTGATAAACCTGCTTCGTTTTGAGCGACCACTCTGAACTCGTACTGGCGTCCCTCGATGAGGTTGGCGCAGTTCAGTTGCGTGGCCACGCAGAGACCAGGGTTCACCCTCTGCCAACTCTGAGAGCCCACTTCGCGTTTGTCTACCCAATAGCCTAAAAGAATTCGAATAGTTTTGATTAGATATATAGAATAAACTTGACCGTCCCTGCCAAGAAAATACACCAGTGTCATAGTAGAAGGAGGCCTGGGAAATAATTTTATTTATTAAGGCGAAACGAAAAACATGTCAAAAACAGTGCGTGCGTACAAAGTACACATGTCAGAATTCGCCCTTCTCAATCTCTCTCAATTGGTCTCACTCGCTCTCTCCCTTTTCTTCGACAAAAACGCTGCACATCTTCGTGACGTTTTTTAAAAATTGTACCCTCATGCGCGTAAAAAAGGTTCACTTCAAAAACTCTATCCAAAGACAAAAAGGGGTTAAAAGTAGATTGTATCCCCATAATCGTGAATAAAGACAAGTGTGCCAAAAATGCAATACCTTGTATCCGAGCACCTCCATCGCTTTCAGGTTTGTCCCATTCAAGGTGAACAAAGTGTCCTCCGACTTCCACGATCTTGGGAACTCCAGGAGCCGATGGCGGGTCGAATGGCGCCTTAGCCTAAGCGAAAGAAAGGTAGATTTTGTAAAAAAAGATATACGTAAGTGCGTAATTTCTTTTCAAAACTTCTTTCTTTACACATTGTAATATTTAAAAAAAAACAGACAAGAAAATCTTTTTAGCTTAATCAGATGTATGTAGAATTATATAATTTCCAAAAACGCAACAAAAAACGGCTTAATAAAACAGACAGGACTTTAAATACATATCAAAGAGATATATATTTTGATATAGTATATGTAACATACCTTAACAGGATTAACACCTTCAAGGGCGGGTCCGATTCCGTTTTCATTAGCAGCGTGAATCCTGAAGTTGTATTCTTGTCCTTCAGTTAAGCCGTGGACTGTGAACCTGAAAATTTAATATGTTACATAAGAAATGTTTAATCATGAGATTTTATATTATTATTTTATTTGACAATTCAAAGAGAGAAAAAGATGATCTAAAGCTGTCTCTCTCTTATAGTCAATCAAAATATTGAATTAATGATGTACATATGATTTAATTTATGGAGGAAGCGTGGTGTACTGTTCCTCCAACGTACAGAGAGGATCCTCGAACTGTCTAAACACTAACTGGCCGGGCTGAAAGCCCCTGTGGGCGAAGTCGAGAAGTTCTACATATAGCGACCAGAATAACTTGATTAGGGTGTCTCTGGGATGATATCATAGGAGTAAGCGCAGATTGTAGATATAAGGATAACATTGGCTAGGTTAGTACAGTACCGGCAAACATCTTGAACATTAAACAAGGGAGTGGGAATAAGTATGCGCAGCGCGGGATACAAACGTCAACTGATTTACCAATCACGCGATCGACACGTCACTCTCCCGCCGCCCACCCTCTCCCAGTGATACCTAAAAATCGCTTCTGCGCAGGCAAGGTCATTTGTTCAAGATATTTGCCGGTGTCTGTACAAAGTTAATTTTGAGCTGTTACGGCTAAAACAAATAATGTTACCTGGTATCTCTAACACACGACGCGATGGTTATCCAGATCGTTCCAGAAATATCTATCCTCTCGACCACGTAGTGGGTGACAGGCAATCCACCGTCGTAGGTGGGCGGTTTCCAGGCGAGAGTGCACGTGTGCCTGGTGATATCTGTCGCTTCGAGAGGTCCTTGGGGAGGTCCGGGCAATCCCGTGACTGTCACCGAGAAGGTGTCCGATACCTCTCCCGAGCTGTTCTTGATTGTCACTTTGTATAATCCTGGAATTTCAGTGTTAAATGTTCATGTATTCCGAGATTTAAAAATGTGCGTTGATTGTGTACCAACTGTATATAATTTTAATAGTTTTTTCTTTCTTAATACGTAATGACCCTATTGCTGATCTTAAAGTAAAGGTAAATATCTTAAGAAAACCGGTAAAGAAAGACGCGTTGGAAGGCTAAATATCTACTTAGAAAAAAACGAAAAAAAAAAGTAACAAAAGCTCTGATGAAAGGCAGAGATAAGGTTTTGTAGCTGGATTATTATAATTTATTTTTCCCCAATACATATCCTAATAATATTTCTTCATCAGATTGAGAATTTTCCACACAGGCTATTAGATTTAATATTCCCAACTAGATTAATCTGTCATAAAACTTTTAACTGTGAAATATTTGCTTTTTAAATCCGAAACTTTAGTGTAAGATTTAAGGTCGAAACTTGTAGTCACACAAGTCTTCTAGCCTAGGTATTATCATTCCTATCGAAGTTGTCATAAAATCTTACCCATATCATCCTTAGTGATGTCCTTGATGAAGATAAGGATGTAATCATCGAACACTGTGAACTTGAAGTGAACAGACTCGCTAAGTGCACGGCCGTCTTTAGAGATCGTGACGTCAGCGGGCTGGTCACCCGTGTACAGAATCTTGATCTTGGTGTTGTCATGCTCCGGCAAGTGTAAGTCTCCCGGCATTCGGGTAATCCTTGGTGGGCCTGGGAAATAGTAATGACAATTTGATTTCTATGTTTTTTTATACTTCGTTATCTTAAACATATAGTAACGAAAGGCCTTTTCGCTAACAAGCGATTTCTTTCAGGTAACTCTAGTATGAAAAAATAAATAAATAAATACCTACTTAGTAGTACAAGTACATAATAATAATATATATGTAATATACATAATATGTAAAATAAATGAGAAAAAGCATTAAATTACATGTAACACTAGACTACTAAGTGTTACAAGTAGCTAATTACGAGGCAAATGAGAAATGCTCAAAAGGAAGATTCTTAAATAAATTTAAAGACTCGAGCTCGTCCGATCGGATACTTTGCACAGTAAAAATATCACTCTTTTTTTACTGTGCAAAGTATCCGATCGGACGAGAAATAACGCCAGGAGTGCCAGTTCTGGAGAATTTAAGGTTAATCCAAATGTTAAACTCACTTCCAATCTTGAGGTGAGCAGTGCAGTAAATGTGTCCAATGGAGTTGGAGGCTTCGCAGGTGTAGTCGCCTTCGTCTGCTTCCGTCACCTCCAGGATGTTCAGGCGGAGGGTGCCTTCGCGCGATTCCGCTATAAATCTGAAAAATATTTAATTGGAATATTAATACATTTTATTCTATAAAAGACAAGACACGCTTCACGAAACTGACGGTCAACCTCCAGAAATGGAGAGGCACCAAAAGAAGAGAAGATACTATAAATGCGTTGATACTTAAAAAAAAATTGATATAAAATATTTAGAAATACAAGTAAAACAACACTAACCTGGTACCAAGTACAACTTCCCGTCCACCCTTCATCCACCTGCCTGTGGGCAAGGGGCTGCCTGAGGCGACACACTCCAAAGTGAAAGGCCTGCCCATGGGCACGTTGAGATGAGGCGCCAACTTCTTCAGCCATTCCGGCTTGGCTCCACCAACTTCTTCACCAGTCCTTACGGGCGTCGTGCAGGACGATGGCTCCGATTTGCCTGTTATCAAAATTAAAGATAATTTAATAGATATTACTTTAATTACAATTGAAAATTTAAAAATAAAGCTTTATATAAATTTGACGATTATTTAAATTATCCTAATCCTTGGGATTGATTTGCTCCCGTTCAAACAATTTATACTACTCAAAACATGGCGTTAAAAAGAGTGGCGGAGAGTTCTTGCCAGTTCTCTTGCCCGCTCTACGCCCTTGTCTTGCGAACTGGTAGTAAATGTTAATTTAGAATCAATTTAACTTCTTTTCTGTTGTTCATAAGTGTACTTGGTTACGTATATGAATAAAGTTATTTTGAGTTTGAGTGTAAACACACTATCAAAAAAAAAAAAGTGTGTGTGTGTACAAAGTACACATGTCAGAAGTGAAACTTCAGTGGCAAACTAATCTTGAAGTGTTGTTCATATTTATACAAATCTAAAAGTTTAGATTTCCGATACTTAGAGGGACGGAAAAAGGAAGATATGTTAGGAATTTAATGAATTTAATTGTCATTAAAATATTAAGTGTCGAATAATAAATAATAAATAATAAAGAAGTTTGACTTCAAAAAGGAACATGGCGCGTAACCGATAAACGTGACGCGTACAGCGTAACGAAAAAATGTTACACTAAATTTTTTTCCAACCCCGATAAAGAAGTGTCACTTCAATAATAAATAATAAATAACAATTATTAATAATTAATAAATAATAAATAATGTGACGTTAATTTTTTTTCCAACGCCGATAAAGAAGTTTGACTTCAAAAAGGAACATGGCGCGTAACCGAAAAACGTGACGCGTAACGAAAAAATGTTACACTAAATTTTTTTCCAACCCCGATAAAGAAGTTTCACTTCAAAAACTAAGTATACTTTTGTATATAAAACAATAAATATTGCACTCAATGAACTAATAAAGAATACTAATAATCTAGATTTAAAATAGTCTCACCAGCAGAATTGACAGCAATAATCCTAAATTCGAAGTCTGCCTTCTCGCTGAGATTGAGCGCAGTGAAGCTGGTGTCCAGCACTGTGTAGTCATTGCATTTGACCCAAATAGAGCTTGACAGCTCGCGTCTTTCGATGATGTAGCCGCTGATACGTGCACCTGCGATCGTTGAAGTTGATAAATGGTGTTTAACACAAATAACTATATAATATGGATAAAATAAATGCAGTCCTCTCTTGCTGACGAATGAAAAGAACTCAAAGCGCGTATTATATATTGTATTGTTGGCCTAGTGGTTTCTATGAGTGCACCAACGTGCACCAATGGACGTGCGTATTTAACCGGCATGTCCTAGACGCAAAAAGTCGACGGCGTGCGTCACGCACAAAAGGATGATCATCTACTTGTCTATTAGTAAAAATGGATGATTACGAAACAGACACAGAAATCTGAGGCCCAGACCTAAAAGGTTGTAGCGGCATTGGTATAAAAATGTTTAATAATGATACTTTTTGATGTTTATTTTGCGATTGTATATATTTTATTAAATTCTTATTATATTTGGAAATGCTATTATTTAACCTGAGTAAAAGAGTTCTATCAGGAAAATCTTATTCGTATCGTGAGTGAATTTACCGATTATTGAGGAAGGCAAATCAAGCTAATAAATAATAAAAAGCCTCACCTCCATCACTAGCAGGTGCATCCCAAGCCACGTCAACGTAGTTCCTTCCGACTCGCAAGACACGAGGGTCCCTCGGGGCCGAAGGTGGTCCGGCGCGTCCGCGTACTTTGAACACTTGCGACGTACTGGAGTATTTGCTGAAGCCAGCCGCGTTCTTAGCGCGCACGCGGAACTCGTACTCGTGGCCGGGTTCCAGGTTGTATGCCTGGGTAAGAGAAATATAATTTTATTTATTTGAAAAATTAAATGTTTAACTAAAATAATTACTGTCGCTGGGGTTATTATCTCTGATTTGGGACCCACCCTTTGCTTGCTAGATTTAGGGGACTAATTAAATAAGAATAATATAATTTTTTCAGATAAATTAAAAAGAAAAAATAATACTATTAGATCTTCAAATAAAATCAGCAAATTTTATTTGTAAGGTATCCCTTACAAATAAAATTTGGTAACAGGCAAAATTTTAGAAATTTTTTATTTAATATTTATCAAAGTTTTCACTAATGTGACTAAACTTCTAAGTAAATACGTTTTTTTTATAAAATTAAGTCGCAAATTCGATTTTGGGTACTTTTGGCCATTCAACAAAATCCACAACTTCGTACCTGATAATTACAGTCCTTAACAAGATAGTCGGCGCTCGTCCAAATCTTATCCTGTACGTCTCTGTACTCGATCTTGTATCCTTGAATACGGGCCCCTCCGTCCGATCTGGGACGGTCCCAGATGACGGTAGCCGTCGAACCGTCCCAATCGGTGACACGTGGGACGCCTGGTGCGTCTGGTACCGTGAATGGGAACTGTGGAGTATGGGGTTAAGGTGATAATTGTGCGAATATAGAAGTAATCTTAAAAACTAAGTAGGTATATCGATAAATTTTAAAAATAAAATTAGGCGATGTAATTCATTAAATAACTTATCTTAACCAGGCTTATTAAAAAGTAATCGTGTTTGAAAACGACGTTATTTCCATATAAAAAAATACAAGTTATTTGAAACCTCTTTTCGGGCTTTTTGAAGTCGTTCAAAAACACCGTACTGTTTTAGTCCACATTTTATGACTGTATATTGTAGAAAATTTAGTCAACATAATATTACTTATTAGCCATAATTTTTGTATTAATAAGTAAGATTGTGATTCATGTACAGTCGCTTTCTCTTTTGTGAACTTTATTGTAAGAAAAAAAAGACATTACATTGCATGCAGCGTACGTTTTGGAGTAAGGATATTAGTTAATATATTATAAATACCTTAGCAACGACATGGTCATCCATAGTAAGCGGCTCCGAAACACCGTACTGGTTCTCAGCGCGCACTCTGAACAGGTACTTGCGTTCTGGCTCCAGGCCCATCACGTTGTAATGGCAGCCTCGGACGAAGGATGAGATCTTTGACCACACCTGCGTAACAAATATAATTATTTTTATTTTATACTAGAGTCAGGTAGTAGGGTAACATCTGGGAGAAAAATCAAACTGAGAGATTTTAATATCAAGAAAAGTAATTCAGTAAGTAAAGTAATTGTAACAAATTTATATTTATAAATTTTTATTATTATTACTATGTAGGTTAAGATTATTGTAAATACTCTATATTTGTGCGCTGGAAATACTTTAAAATTTTAATTTAGGAAGTAATGTATGGTTGAAAAGCTTGATGTTCCAACTCCTCTGTCCGTGTTTCCTAAACTAATATTATAAAGAGGAACAATTCTATTGTATATCAGTAAAAACTCAAAAACTGTATCGTATTCTTTCACCATTAGAATGCTACATTATCTCTGAGTAACATAAGGGTTACAAAGGCGTGGCGTTAGGCGTGCAAAGCCGGGCCAGGACTCTAGGAATTATTATAATCGGTAATAATTTACTAACATTCATCATTAAAAAAGTATATTTTTGAACTATATTAGTTGTACCAATACTCTAAATTAACTTACGCCAGTATTATCCATTTTCTCCACGATATAGTTGGTAATAGGCGATCCGCCATCATCTAGCGGCACTTTCCAGGACACGGTACAAGTGTCCGGTGTGATGTCCGACGCTTCCATTGGACCCACTGGTGGGGATGGTTTGTCTACAACCAGAACCTAAAAAATATATAATTTTAACTCCCATTCTTGTGTAAGTCTTACTTAAATCCAATGGCGTAACAACCTTCAAGCCACATTTTCAGAATTAATGTATTAGTAGTAATACGCAAGTAGGTGATCAGTCTTTTGTGCCTGACACACTATCAGTACAAATTAAAAACATGACGGTTTCCTCACAATGGTTTATTTACCGTACGAACTAGTGTTAATTGTGCGCATATAAAGCAATTTCTATTGGTGCACAGCCGTGATTTGAACGCACGACCTCAGGGTTATAAGCACGCTCAAGCCACTAGGACAACACTGCTCTTCAAGTACATAATAGAGTGAGCATTTCTATTTCACTTAGTTAATTGGGGTCGCAATCAAGTTCTTCGCTAAGTAATGCCTAAGGCGGTTCATGAACATTTGATTGTTTGCAGACTTAAAACTTGTTCTTAAATATCAAAAACCTCTGGAGGTAATTTTATCTTAAATACAGATTAACACAGACAAATACAGATCTTTGACACCACGGGCCTAGTGAGAAGACTGAAAAGGACAAAACCATTTGAATTAGTGAATTCGAGTTAGTGCACGTTAGTATTAAGTGCTGAACAGTGACTGAAAAAGTAGAACACAAGAACAGAGTGTCTTCCCATTAATAGAGACTGTAAGTATGTTACACTTCCTTATGATAAAAATCCTTTTTAGTAAATCAGGTTAGCCTTAAATTACTTATCGGTCTTAAGTTAGGCTAGATCTTAATGTTCCATGATGTCTTAGTGCATAAAAAAAACAGATTAAATATAATTTTAAAAATTTTGGAAAATCGCCTTTTTTTAGTACATACCCTGCAGGTTCCACTGTCTGATCCCTCAGTGTTAACGAGTTTGACAGTGTATGAGCCGGTGTCTGATCTCTTAGCGCTGGTATTGTAGAAGACAGTGTTGACGTCGGATGTGACGAAGCGAATACGGTGGTCTGGGAAGACTTCGTCGTTGTTCACGATCCATGATACCTGGAGACGTTAAGGATGTATATACAGATATTGCGACTCTAATAACGATTACTAAACAATTTGTTTTGGTTCGAAAATCAATGACATAAATTACAAAATCAATGATTTTTAAAAATTGATACAGTTAAACAAATAAGGAAATAAGTTCAAGCATAGTTTTAGATTTTGGATGAAAATCTATTAAGTTAAGGGTCATAATTAAATTGAAATCGAGTGCCATGAAAATTAGTATAATTAAGCAAGCTAACCTTCGGTCTGGGGTTGCCCGTGAATGGCACGGTGATCTTAATTTCTTCCCCTGCGATAACTGTGATGTCGCGTAGACTGAGGTCGCTAGTGATTTTAGGTGCGTTGGGCGGCGCACACGCGCGTATCGCATCTGAACTGGCGGAGTACGGCCCTTGGCCTGCCGCATTCACTGCTGCCACTCTAAATTCGTATTCATGATTCTCTATTAATCCTGTGACTTTGTAAGTCGTGTCTGGAATGTGTGCGTGGGACGCCTTCGTCCATTTGTCCTCGGTTATCAATCTCTTTTCAAGAATGTAACCGGTGATCGGTGATCCTCCATCGTGACGTGGTTTGTTCCATGTGAGTGTGATTGAGGATTCCGTGGTTTCCACAGCGGTGGGAGCTCCGGGCGCTCCCGGTGGATCGAAGGGATGTCTCGCTCTGATCGGCTCGAGGGTTTGAGCCGGTTCAGATTGTCCATATTGGTTCTCAGCCATCACACGGAACTCGTAACTCCTGCCAACCGAAAGGTTCTTCACCCGTAAGAACGGTGTTGTGACGTACCCGGACACCTTGGTCCAAGTTGGAGTGCGAGCTTCGCGTTTCTCGACGACATAGTTTGTGATTTCTCCACCGCCGTTGTCTTTCGGCGGGTTCCAGTATAAAGTGAGAGCTTCACCCTCAAACTCATCCGCGCGCAGGTTTTCTGGTTTTCCAGGTCTGTCGAGGACGCGAACGTTGATTGTAGCAGTGTCGTATCCTGATGGGTTTCGCAGTTGTAAGCGATACTGTCCACCGTCTGATCTCTTAGCATTTTTGACGACCAGAGAGGCCGATTCTGGGGTAATTTTCTGGAATATTCTTGAATCTCCATCGACGTCAAGGAGGTTGTCCTCAGCGAACCAAGACGCCGTCGGCTGTGGGTAGCCAGTGTATGGCACGTGGATGGAGAAGTCTTCTCCAGCTCGGACAGTAATGTCTCGCACACCTCCAAGATCCATACATGGTTTGTTAGGCTGTTCAGCGATGACGATATCCGATGTCGGTTTGCTGGGCTCAGATTTGCCAACTTCATTGACAGCGATGAGTCTGAACTGGTATTCTTCTCCTTCCTTAAGATTAGGTACAGTATGCACCAGGCTCGGGATAGGCGTATCGTTGACGTCCTTCCAGTCTTTGTCGCCCTTGGCTTTTTGTTGAATGATGTATCCCTTGATTTTGGATCCACCGTCGCTCTTGGGCGGCCTCCACGATAACGTAACAGAGTCTTTAGTAACTCTGTCAGGTTTAGGAGGTTCAGGAGTGCTAGGTTTGAGTCTCTGTGTTTCAGCCACAATGGAGTCGGTAGGTTTGCTGGGTTTACCGGGTCCGGCTTCGTTAACAGCGATTACGCGGAATTCATAGCGGTTGCCTTCACGTAAGTCTTGGACGGTGTAGCAAGTGTTGGGAGTTGGGTAGTTATTGACCTTCACCCATTCGCCTCCTCGCTCTCTCTTTTCAACATAGTATCCGGTGATAGGCTTTCCACCAGTGTTCTTCGGCGGCTCCCATTCTAGAGAACAACTGTTTGCACTGTAGCCGGTGATTCGAGGTGTGTCAGGTGCATCTGGAGGGTCGTATGGCGATTTAGCAATGATCGGTTTGCTTTCTAGCGGCTCTGAGATACCATATAAGTTCTCAGCGCGTATTCTGAATACATATTTCTTGCCCTCTGTCAGATTCTTAACGTTGAACGAGCATTTGGGACAGAAACCGGCTACTGTGCGCCAGTCATTGACGCCAAATTCAGCGACTTCAACGATGTAGCCAGTGATTTCACTGCCACCATCGTCTGATGGCGGGTTCCACGTCAAACTGATTGTGTCATGAGTGACCGGTGTACAAGAAAGCGGTCCCTTGGGTGGTCCAGGTTTGTCGACAACAATTACTTCAATATCAGCCGAATCCTTGCCGTGTTCATTTGAGGCCGTAATTGTGTATTTTCCAGCATCATCTCGAGTAGATTTTTCAATACAAAGTCTAGTAAGATCAGCTTTTGTCTCAGAAGACAGTCTATGCGAAGGTACAAGCGGAATGGATCCCTTAGTCCAAGAGATGGTCGGTGTTGGCGCACCGGCAATTGGAATGTTAATATTAATCGGTTCTCCCGCTCGCACCTTAATCTTACGTCCAATCAGGTGGTCTAAGCTTAGTTTGGGTTTCTCCTTCATTGGCTTAGCGATAAATACGTTAGACTCGTCTGAAGGTTGACCAGCGCCAGCGGCGTTAACGGCAGATACTCTGTATTCATACTGGTGACCTTCTTGTACTCTGTCGTCCTTATATTCATTGTTTCGCACGGGTTCTCGGTTTACTTTAATCCAGCGGCCCGTCGCCTTGTCCCGTCTTTCAACGTCGTAGCCCAGTATGTTTGATCCTCCATTTGAAATTGGCGACGACCATTTGATCTTAATGTGATCTTTGTCAGCAGACGAAAGCTCTGGTTTTCCAGGCTTGCCGGGAACCGTGTATTGGTTCTTTGCTACGACAGCCTTATCTGTTACCAAGGGCTCTGAACGTCCTTGTAAATTCTCAGCGAACACTCTGAATTCATACTTAGTGCCTTCGGCCAGTCTGGGTACTGTAGCGTGGGTGTTACGCGGGTTAATGTACGTGACAGCCGGCACCCAGCCACCGCCGTGTGTCAAATCTCTCTTTTCAATAACGTAAGCTGTCAGTTCACTGCCACCGTTATCTTTAGGTGCGTTCCAAGACAATGTGACAGATTGGGCAGTGATTTCTTCGTATTCAAATTGTGGTTGCGGAGGTCCAGGTACATCGAGAACTATTAGCTCAAAGCTACCTTCATCAGAGCCGGAGTCGTTCTTGAGTGACAGGTGGTATTTTCCAGCATCAGATCGTTTACAGTTCACTGTGTGAATAATTGTGTGATGACCGACAGACGTAACCGTAGTTCTTTCGTTAGTAACGACTGGTTTGCCGTCACAGGTCCATTTGACTTCAGGAATCGGTTCACCAATAAAGTCGACATCCAAGTGGAAGATAAGACCAGCTTTGATGCTGATCTCTTTGAGTGGGGTTAGAATCTTCGGTGCGACAAATCTGTCTTTAGCGGTAATAATATCTGATGGTTCGCTAGGTTCAGACTGTCCCGCTTGGTTGACCGCGATGACCCTGAACTCGTAATCTTGTCCTTCCACTAAATCAGGAACCGTAGCTTTGTTCTTGTTGGCCGGGACGTGAGCCGCGTTAACCCAGTAGGGACTGCCCTTTTCTTTCTTCTGAATGATGTATCCGGTGATCGGCGAGCCACCATCAGATTTCGGCGGAGTCCATTCCAAGTCGACGTGGTTCTTACTCCAGTCTGTAGCTTGAGGTTTGCCCGGAGCGGTCGGTTCATCGAATTCGTTCTTAGCAACAATGGCACGATCTAATTCTAGGGGCTCAGATTGTCCGATTGCGTTCACTGCGCTAACTCGGAACAAATATTCCTTCTTGTGTATTAGTCTAGTCACTTGGTGTGATAAGAACGTGCTCATGCCGGCGTCTGACCAGGTGCCGCGAGACAGGTCCATCTTCTCGATGACGTAATGCAAGATGGGTGAGCCGCCGTCGTCGAGAGGCACTTTCCATGACAACGAGCAGGAATCTTTGGTAATATCCGCTACGACTAAAGGTTTCTCGGGCCTCGACGGTTTGTCTAGTACAACAACTTGGGCAGAGGCCGAGCAGACTCCGAGATCATTCTTGAGAGTCAATTTATAAACGCCTCCATCTGAGCGGACGGAGAATGGAATGTCTAGTATGACCCTGTTATGAAGGACTTGAATATCGATTCTGTCAGATGGTTGAACGGGTTTACCGTTGATCTGCCATTCGACCGTAGGTTTCGGAGAGGCCTCTATCGGGATTTCGTATTGAATCCTCTGTCCGGCCTTGACAGTTTTGTCACAGAGAAGGTGTTTGTCGAATGTCGGCGCACAGAATCGCGCTTTAGCCACTTGAGGGGTGGAGCCATCGCTCGGTTCTCCGTTTCCAGCTTTGTTGACAGCGATGACTCTGAACTCATACTCTTCGCCTTCTTGCAATCCGGGAACAGTTGCCGTAGTTTTGTTTCCGGGGACGGTCGCGGCGACCTCCCACGGCCCGTACTTCTTTCTCGCTTCGATGACGTAGCCGGTGATGGGCGATCCGCCATCTTTTTTGGGCGGGACCCATTCGATATCCATGTGATCTTTGTCCCAGTCTTTGACGACCGGAGTTCCGGGCTTGTCGGGCGTACCGTAGGGATCTTTAGCGGTGATCGGCTCGGTGCCGACCAATGGCTGAGATTCTCCTTGCTTGTTGACAGCGCGGACGCGGAAGTTGTAATCGTGTCCTTCAATCAAGTGATCGATACGACTGTGACAGCCTTGGACTTCCCCGGCTGGAACCCAGCGCAGGTTTTCTTGATCCATCTTCTCGATAACGTAGTGTGTGATCTCGCAGCCCCCGTCGTCTTTGGGCGGCCTCCATCTCAACGAGCAGCCGTTCTTCGTAATATCATCTGCCCGCAACGGTCCTTCGGGAGCCGTCGGGACGTCCATGACGAGGATTTTGACTGTGGCTGAATCGGTTCCGTTGATATTCTTGGCTTTGAGCGTGTATATTCCTGTATCTGCACGTTTAGCGTCCACGACCCTGATTTTAGAGGAATGATCGTCGTTGACGATCTTAACTCGGTCCGCATTGTAAACGAGATTTGATTCGTGAAGCCACTCTTTCGTGGGCGTCGGTTCTCCGATGACTGGCACGTCCAACTCGAAGTTTTGTCCCACTTTGATTTTGATATCGAACATGAAGTTTCTGTCGATCTTAGGGGCCAGGTTTTTAGGCCTCGCGAGGTGTGGCGCTGTTCCGTCACTGGGTTCACCTTTGCCTGCCTTGTTCACGGCGCGAATTCTGAACTCGTAGGTGTTGCCTTCGATCAGATCGGGAACTTTGCCAGATGTGACGTCACCTTCGATCTAAAAGTAAAATATATAGGATAAGGGTCAATTATCAGTAATAGTAATAAATAAATAAAAATATATTTTGTTTAACAAGTAAAAAAGTGTGAAGAGCCTACCTGTGCACATTCTTCCCAGTCTGGCGCAAATCTATCTTTCTTCTCGATAACATATCCAGTAATGGGAGCACCGCCGTCGCTGTCTGGTCTAGTCCAGTCCAGTTCCACAAAGTCTTTGTCGAAGTCCTTGATCCTGGGCGTTCCAGGTTTGCCTGCGACATCGAAGGGATTCTTGGCCTCTGTTGCGTGCGGTGTCGTCAATGGCTCTGATTTTCCTTGCCTGTAACAGGTTATTTAAATATTGTATAAACACGTACACACAACTGTTAGTGTATTTAATTCATTTTGACAAATCTGAGGGCATAGGCTATTTTGGTCTTATTCCTGAAGATGGCGTAAGATTTATTTACCTATTAACAGCTCGGACCCTGAACTTGTACTTGTGTCCGGGTTGTAATCCGTCAACTGCTAAGTTAGTGGTGGGTCCATCGGTTTCTCCGGCGTTGACCCATCTTCCGGTGGCTTCATCCATCCTCTCGACGACGTACTTCTCTATGGGTTGACCACCGTCGTCTCCTGGTGGGTTCCATGACAGCTTAGCACCGTTTGCATGGACGTCGGACACCTGTTAAGAAAAAAAATTGGTATGAACATAATTCACTTTTTTCATATAATTTTAATAAAACATTATATTCTAGAATCAAAAATTCTTCGGAAATAGTATGTTTCTGTGTAATAAAAATTTAATGAAAATATATATATATATCTTAAAATTATATTTTGAATACAAATAGTTTGTCCCCGTGACATCTCCTACTGCAAAGCCTTTCATAGGAATAATTCTAAAACAGTCGCAGTTGATCGAAAATGCTACTAAAAACGTTACCTTAAGTGGTCCTCCAGGTGGGCTGGGCACGTCCAGCACAATAACTTCCACATCAGCGACATCTTTGCCGTTGACGTTTTCAGCAGTAATTGTGTATTTCCCGCTGTCGCCTCTTCTGGCCGCTTTGCAGGTGATTTTGGTGTTATAGTCCGAATGCTGTACTTTAACATCACCGCTCGATTTGACTTCCCGCTTTCCCAGGAACCATTTGGTTTCAGGCATTGGTTCTCCAGATACCTGTTTTTGATTATTGATTAGAAATTAATTTATTAGGTCAGAAAAGTCGTGTCTTCTTTCCAGGTTTAATCTATAAAAATATAAAAAAAATTGTGATTCCAGTTTCTAAAATGGTTATCATCTTTTATAAATCATATTATTATTTATAATCATCATCAATAACAAAATATCATTGTAATAATCAAATAAAACTCTGATTTTTCATTTCATAGAATAATTCTGATATTTCATAAGTGTTGCTACTAAAAAGTTCTCCACCGAAAAAGGGACAAGTTTGACTCATTTGAGGGCAATAAAAAAGAAAATGCTATGTATTTTTATGTTTTACCTACAAAAAGGTAAATTTAAATATTTACTTACTCAAGTAACCTAATACAAAAATTACAAATATTTCAATAGCACGAACAATATATCGAATAAAATGTATTTACTTTATTTTATCACTGCCTACTAATTCCAGGTTTACTAAACCTTAAAAATGGTGATGAAAAGGGACGTAATAATTATCACTCGCATAAACAAATACAGTGTATGTGCCCGGCCAAAAAGGTTTGCCATCTCTGACATGTCAAAAAATGATAGCTGTCAGAATTCTACGGAATTAAAAATCAGAGTATAAAGAAATTTATTTGCAACTCACCTTAACATCAAAGGCAAACTTCTGTCCAACCTTGATCTTGATATCAATGAGGTTGGTCCTGTCAATTTTCGGGGCCAGATTCCTGGGTTTGGCCACAATCGGGTGGGTACTGTCACTTGGCACTCCTGGACCAGCCTTGTTGACCGCACGGACACTGCAAAAATATATAAACTTTACCATCTTCAGGCTTCACACTACTAAGTACTAACCATACCATACATAAAATAAAAAAAAGGGTGCGTGTACTTATGTACGCGCGTAAGAAGTTATACTTCTTTGGCATTATTAAAAATAGTTTTTGATTGCATGCAAATAATTAACTATAATTATATAATCAAAGACTGGAAAAGGAGTCATTATAGTCAATAAAGTTCAGTTTACATTTGAAAAATTAAATAAATGTTTATTAATATTATATTTATTATTATTTTCTAATATTAATTAGTATTTATTAAAATATTCAATTTAAATCACTTCTGATTATACTTCAGACGCACATATAAAATTCGCACTTGTATAATGAAAACACGTGTTTTAAATGTAGAAACTCAAAGCATGTGGATAAATATAAATACACAGTGAACGGAGGCGGCGTGCGTGCCAACATGCGCCACTAACTTCATTCTGTTAATTTTGTGTCACGGTGCGCTCGCATCGTAAAATTTCACTCTTATCAATTTTTCATAACGCGCCTAAAGAAGTTTAACTACAAAAAATATAATACTTCTTCTTCCATCATTTGAAAAGAACTCACCGGAACTCATAAGTCTGTCCTTCGACCAGGTCAGGCACAGTGCAGTTTGTCTTATCGGCAGGCACTTCCAACGCCTTCTCCCAGTTTCCGAACTTGTCCTTCTTCTCCACGATGTATCCTTCAACGGGAGCTCCACCATCTTCAGTGGGCGGAGTCCATTTGAGGTCCACGTGGTCCTTGTCCCAGTCGGTCACTGACGGCGTTCCAGGTGCACCTGTAGAGTCGGGATTTTTATAGTATATATTTCCAATCGTTATTTTTCTCGAGACTATCAAACTCTAGAGGTAAATAAAGAGTTTTCCATCTGTTATCTCACTCACCAGGTTCATCATACGGGTTCTTAGCGACAATGCTAGTCTCCGACACCAATGGTTCAGATTCTCCTTCCGAGTTGACTGCCGCTACTCTAAACTTGTACTCTTTGCCTGGTGTCAGGTTTGTAACGTCACATTCTGAAAACATTATTTTTATTAAGATATGGGTTCTTGAACATAAAGCCTGTCTCAAAATATTAAATAACATATCAAAATTTTTGGTTGAAACACGTTATTGGTCGGATTTTAAGTCCAAACTTAACTCAATCTTAACTCCGTATGTCAAAATCCAATACGTTTTCCACATACTCAGCTAACTCTCAACATTAAGTATTGATAAATCCAGGGAAAAAAAATAACAGAATTGAAAAATTCTTAAAAGCAGCTGTTCCATGAACATTAATGTTATAAATGTTATATTCAGGTAGTGTGTATAATTATTTTACATACTTGGTTCATCAGATCTAGCACAAGGTACCCAGACGCCAGTCTCGGTGTCCAGTTTGTCGATCTGGTAATATTCGATCGGAGCTCCGCCATCGTCCTTCGGCCTCTTCCACTTCAGGGTGGCGCCGTCCTTGTGAACGTCCGATATCTAGAATATATATTTAAATAAAGTCATGAGGTTGAATCAAAAGTAAACCAATACAATCATTTTAAATTTGAATAGAAACTTATCAAGGGGTTTCAGCAAAAATACAAGAAAAAGGTTGAGCAGTTATACGCACGTACGTATAATACGTAACGTAACTGTTGAGAGCTTCTAGGAAAAAAATATAAAATTAACTAAAACTAACCAATATCATAACTATAGAGTACTAAAAGTCAAAGATGTGGTTTTGCACAAATGTATTTGATAAACGTACGTCCAGTGAGCCCAATATTATTATTACGATAATAAAAACACGAACCTGTAAAGGTCCCTCCGGCTTCATAGGCTTGTCGGTGACCAGCACATTGATGGTGACAGTGTCTTTTCCACTGGAATTGGCCGCCGTCACGGTGTATTCCCCGGTATCGTCCCTCCTCACAGGCCGTACTATCAGTTTCGTGAAGTACTCCGGTGAGTCGATTGTCACAGCCTTGGATGAGCGCAGTGGCATGTTCTGGTATCTATTGTGACAAAGTGTAAATATTTTAAGATTTTTAACAGATAGCATGTATTTGCGTGTTTTCCCACGAGAATGTAAGTGCGTGCTCCTATTTTACCATGCCTCCTGCTGATAGAGGACATATCTTTGTTTCAAATTTATTTTATTATAATATTTGCTTGCAAACATTGTGTAAAACAAAAAAACTTGTCGATGAAAAAGAGTGGCGGAGAGTTTATTGCCAGTTCTTCTCTTTCGTTTTACGCCCTTGATTTGAGAACTCGCTACTGCTAGTTCAATATAAAATTAGAATCATTTCATATATATCTAATTTTTAACGTTCATAAGTGTACATTTTGTTACCTAAAGAAATTAGTAAATAATTTTTGAATTTGAATTGAATATAATAGTAGGGAAGAAAGTATAGAATAGTTCGATCGTGCACTCTTATAAATGGCTTTGCTTGCAAATCACTACTTGGGTTTAGTCACAAGAACCTTTGGCCACCCAGGAACCTTTAATAGGGGTACAGTTATCCATAGTTATTCTTATTAAAACACGTTTGATAAATTTTATAAATAATAAAAGTAATAAATGAAATATAAATTTACCTCCATTCCACAGCCGGAGCTGGTTCTCCAGTGATGGCAGCTTCCAACTTTAGAGTGGATCCGGCAGACAAGGTCACGTCGCGAAGGTAGCGCCTGTCAATCTTCGGAGCGAGGAACCGTGGTTTAGCCACGAAGTTTTTGCTGGACTCCGAGGGCTTACTCTGGCCAGCCTTGTTTATTGCGATCACTCGGAACTGGTATTCGTTACCCTCGATCAAGCTGGAAATTAAATTTCATCAGTATAATTAAATCCGTCAAAAACAGCCGTCCGAATATGATCAATAAAAACCACAAGCACATGTCCACAAGAGTAAGTTTGCTGTAAAATTCATTGTGTTGGTAAAAATTTTTATCTAGCGTTTTTAGTATTAGAGTAGATTAAAAGACTACCGATTTTAATAATTTAATTAGAGATACAAGACGAATGTATGCGTGATAATCAAAAATATATTTATTAAGCGAGAAAAATTTCTGTAAAAAAATGTTATGCTTAACTCAGAATTTTTTTTCCAAGGAATCATTTATTGATACCTTCTATGAAAATTGTGTCGAAGACAAAATCTTACCCATTAATAGTAGCAGCTGGGTTAGGCGTATGCGTCTCAATAGCCTTTTCCCACAACGGGCTGTATTTGTCCTTCATCTCCACGATGTAACCAATGACCGGTGACCCTCCATCCGAAACGGGGGGCTCCCACTTGAGGTCCACGTGGTTGGCCGACCAGTCGTCTGGCACTGGCGCAGATGGTGCTTCTGGGACAGCTGTAAATAAAACATATTTTAGAAAAAAATTTTGGTAGTGTTGAACTATATTTTTTTCCATCTGAATTATGACTTCAGCATTTTGCAATGTAATTTACTATTAAATTCCATTTAGTAAGGTCTGAAATTAAATTTTTCGCTAATATAACAGAACAAACACTACTTATTCAGACCTTCATATATTCGGTAGTGGACTGATCAATTAAACAAAAAGGAATCTAAAATTGTAAGTGTAATATTTTGCTTTTAAATTTTTTGAAACATTTATGTTTATCAACATAGCTTGTAACGTATTCTGTAGATATAGCATTTTAATAAATGATGATAAAAGTTTCCCTTACTAAATGGATCCTTAGCAACAATAGGTCCGAAGGTTTCGAGAGGTTCAGATTCGCCCTCCTTGTTGATCGCCTTCACTCGGAACTTGTACTCGTGGCCAGGTGTTAATCCGTCAACCTGCAAATGTTAATAGCAACTATGATTTACCCTATCCCACGAGTGCTACAAAAAGTGTTGTCCCATTGACAATTACGTTATCAGTCTTCTGAACCTTGTATACGAAATAACTGTCAGTTCAGTACAGTTCAAAAAATATATATATTTGATAGTCTCCCTTTAACTTTTTTGCTGACAGTAAATATTTATAATTTCTTGTAATATTTAAACCGTTCTTTAACAAATCAAACTAAATACAGTAATCGCCATTATAACGCGTGATAACGTATAACGCAATTTCCATCCTCCATATAACGCGGTATTTCCCTCTGTAACGCGAAGATATCCCAAGTTATATTTCTGTATGAAATTTATAATGATTTGTCAAGTCCATAATTAGATTTGCGTACCTTTGCACCTTCAATTGTGTTGTTATAAAATTACTTTATTATATTCGAGTTCTTAGTTTTTAATTTGTTAAAGAAAACGGTTTTACGCGAATAATCATAAAACGTGATTCCCTACAACACGGTCCATAGATTACTGCACTTCACATTTAAAAATGAGATACTTTACAAACCTAATGTGCAATAACATAAGTTTGTGTTTAAAGGTAACGAATGAATGATATAAAAAATAAATCTCACCTCCATCTCGGGAACATTCCCAATAGTCTTCCCGACTGGAAGCCAAGTGCCAGTTTCCGTGTCGTACTTCTCCACCAGATAGGCATCGATGGGTTCGCCTCCGTCATCTTTAGGTCTCTTCCACTTCAGCGTACATCCTTCTTTGTGAATGTCTGACACTTCTAATGGTCCTTCGGGTTTATCCGGCTTGCCTGGAAATAATATACGAAATATAACATTTATAACGTAATAATGAATGTAAATAATCTTCAAGAACTAGACTATACATAACGATGTGAAAATTCATTAAATTGCCTTGAATGCAATACTCGACAATAATTTTTCTGGTTATCGGACACTGCATTTCTCATCATTTACTAGCTTTTATCAGATATGTGTTTGGCCCACGCACCCTTAAGAAACTTTACAACGTGTTTAACTTATATTAAAAACCTGAGCTATCTTCGCTGGTTCAAAATAAATAGAAAATATAACTTACCAACAACAGTAATTTCAACTTCGGCCGTGTCTGATCCGTACTTGTTGACGGCTTGGATCTTGTAAACGCCGGAATCCTTTCTTCGCGGACTTGAATGCTGGTACTTGCTCAGGTACGGAACATTCACCACTTTAAAAAAACAAAAGTAATAGTAAAAAAAAGATTCTAATAATTTATTTCTGTACTGGGAATATCAGACACATTTCTACGAAAAGTATCAATTATCAACAAAAAAAAATATTTTAGAGAAAAAAAAAATTGTTGAGTAGAACTTACGTTTAAGTCCGTTACCGCTGGTGACCATCTTTCCGTTTAGAGACCAAGCGACATCTGGTGGTGGTTCACCGGAAACTTTAACGTCCAATGAGATGGGTTCGCCTTCGCGCACTTTGATGGCACGTAAGCTACGGCGGTCGATCTTTGGTGCCACTGTCGAAATAATTAAATATTTTAAAATATCGCTATCAAAAATGAAATTTGGATAAAAGATATTCAAATTTTACTCAAAATCTTAGCTATATGGCATTGCGTCAAAAATATTTCTATTATATGCATTTACATTTAAACTTAAACATCCAACATAAAAAATAAATTAGTCTGATTGCATTGTTTTGATTAAAGTAATTATCTGTCTCTTTTTTTATCACAGCGTAACCTAAGTTTAACGGAATGATAGGAAAGAGTACTTTACTTAAAATTGCAATTAGTCTAATTTATTTTTTTATGAATTAGGATGTTCAATTTTATTGATATAAATGTACATACATTTAATATTAATATTAGACAAAATTTCAACATCCCATTAAACCGATTGGAAAATCTTCACAGAATTTACTCACATCTCCTAGGTTTGCAGGTGACAGATTTGCTGGCATCGCTAGGTTCACCTGGACCAGCCTCGTTAATAGCTCGCACCCTGAACTCGTATTCGGTGCCTTCGTCCAAGTTGCCCACAGTCGCTTTTTCATTGTCGTTTGGACCGACCTAGGAATATCGGATTTGGTAAAACGAGGTAATGGACCGAACAAACGAAAATAAAATAAAAATTGTTTTTATAACTGGATATGAAATTGATAAGCAAATATGTCGTTACTAATTTTCGTTATCGTTTACACAAAACAGACATTTTAAATTTAAGGACATACTTTAAGTTCATATTTGCATTTTTTGTGACGTATGTAATATACCTATAATCTATATATTTATAGTCGTATTTTTAATTAGACGAAGCCAACTGACAGTAGCTAATGTCACTTTGTAATATAATGTTGCCATATTTAAAGTAATAGTGATGCGTTCAGATCTTATTCAATCAGATGAATGAACAATGAGTGTGAATAGTCAATCATTTCAAACAATAAAAGAATATTATTTCTATTTCAAAATTGTATAAAAGTGCTCTGATATAAGTTAGGTACTAGTACTATGTAACTACAATCAGTTTTTTGACGTCTTATTACAAAGCGCGGCGCGGCGACTAGTGCCATCACCGATCATTAATTCAGGGGTTTTTACTTTGTCACAACACTATTTTTATTTCATTAAAAACTGACAACACCGTAAACGTCAGTTGATATCGTCTAATTAAAAATTCGACTATAGATCTTATTAAGTAAGGTGACTTATACCAAGAACTCATATATTATTCATTTCTTATAAAGCACTGAAAATGGCATTCTGTTATATTTTAAAAGTAAATGACTATTACATCTTTACTCGTGAATATGACAGTACTCTTTTTAAAGTTATCTAATAAGAGGTTACTTCTTTAGGAAATCACCATTTGTATGGCAATCACGGTTTACAATAATTTACCAAAAGAATTAAAAGATCTTCCTACTAGAGTTTTTAAAAATCGACTTTGGTGTATTACTTTTGAAAAAAATGTATTATTCAATAAATGATTATTTTCGTGAGACACTGTAGTTGATTTAAATTTGAAAACATAAGATATGTACGATACAAATATTATAAGAATTGACCAATTCATATGACTAATAATGTGAAATGAAAAATTCCTTTAAAGACAAATCTGCGCGCCATTGTGTGTGGCAGAATATGCGACCTTACAAATTATTGTACCATATTCTTGTAATAAATTATAATTATTAAAAAAAAAAACAAATTGGTAAAAGAGAAAAAAAATCGTATCTAATAGAACCCGAGCGCAAATCGCTGGTTTCTACATTAAGACGAGTATTTGTATGTATCTCTTCAGTTTTCACCTTAAATGAATGAAGACTAACCTCACAAGCTTTGACCCATTTGGGCGATCCAACTTCCCGTTTCTCAATAATGTACCCAGTGATGGGTGCTCCTCCATCTTTAAGAGGTTTCTGCCATTTGAGATCAACATGATCCTTGTCCCAGTCGACCACTTCCGGTGTTCCAGGCTTGCCGGGTTCATCTGGAAACAGCATTATTTTTAAGTGCATGAATCTTAAGCATTCAAAGTGTGTTACGAATAAAAAGTTATTTAACTTCTCTCGAAGAAGAGATAAATAATTTACTCACCGAACGGATTCTTCGCAATGATGGAGTGGTCTGCTTCCAATGGTTCTGAAACGCCTTCATTATTGACAGCAGAAACTCTGAACTTGTATTCGTGTCCTGGAACCAGGTTCTCAACTTCAGCCTTGGGTTCCTTGGTCTTGAGGGCTGGAAGCCATCTACCGGTTTCTGTATCGAGCTTCTCGACCAAATAGTGGTCGATCGGAGCACCACCGTCGTCCAACGGGGCGTTCCATTTGAGCGTACAGCCTTCTTTGTGTACGTCCGAAATCTGGAAAAAGAAAAAGATATTTGTAAGTAAAGATATAACTGCTTGCTTGCATGCTTTTAACAGTTATTTTTGCGAATTCATTTTTTGGTGATAAATCCAGATATAACGTTACATATAAAAATTATGCTAAATTAGATTTCGATTCATTCTGCAGAGGCCTTACTAGTTACTACGTATTTGGCATGACTCTGAGGTTCCATAAACGAACACACACACAGCGCACGCTTATAACAACTCTCAGCTACACTTAAATACAGAGTGTATTATACGCACACACACATACGCATACTTACGGTCTTACACGACTTTTGTTTCATTAGATGTAACACTAAGACTTTATTTTCTTTAAAAAAAATACAGTTTTAAACATACACCATGTACCACGGAATAATTGAAATCTAGTTACCCCAACACAGGAGTCCACTGTGTGGACTAACGATAGATGAATTTTGTTAAAACTTATTTCTTTCATGAAAATTTTTGCATGTAGTATAGTATCATATCTCAGTAAGGATAACGAAACCAAATAACTTTACCCAATCATAATTGAATATATTTCACAGTAAAACTACTAAATTTATATCACAAAAGCAAAACACCGACATATATAAGCTTGCTCACCTTAAGCGGTCCTTCGGGTTTAGCAGGCACATCCAATACGATGACTTGTATGGAGGCCTCGTCCTTTCCGCTGCTGTTCTCAGCCTTCAGCACGTACGTGCCGCTGTGTTTGCGAGACGCGATGATCACAGATAACTTGGTCCTGTAGTCTTCCACGTCCACCGTGAGATCGTCACGTGTTGATAGACGCTCTTTGTTGTGGAACCTATAAAAATCACATTTATATACTGACAATCAGAAATCGCAATCCTATTAACAGTAAGCTTAAGTGGAAATAATAGTGTGTGTCATAAATCCTCTGAACAAAAATGTTAGATTGATAAAATTATCAAAATGTAGCGCATTGTGATAATTTAATTAGTTGTAATACGAGTGTATATTAAAAGAAAAATTAATAATAATTTATTTATTATTAACTTCCATTTTGTTCCCTTTGGAGAAGACTCTTGGGCTGTGGGGTTCAAGGCTATTAAAAGATTTAAGTTGGCTGGTAGATAGTACCGGTGAACCCAGAGCTGGTGCTTTTCTCGATCAACTTTTAAGTTTCGCAATACAGCGAGGAAATGTTGCCAGTGTTAAAGGTACACTTGCCACAGGGATCTTTTTAAATTGTTTTAATTTTCTTTTTCTTAATTTTTAATGTAGGATAAAAAATTGTAAATACTGTATATTTGATTGTTATGATTACTAATAAAATTTATTTTAAATAATATCTCTGTATAGTAGAGAATATATACACAAGACAGGGTGTATGGTTTCACTTACCAAGTCTTTGTAGGAGCAGGTTCGCCAGTGACCTTGACGTCCAGCCTGATGTTCTGGCCAGCCTTCAGAGTCAGATCACGCATGTTTGTGCGGTCGATACGTGGTGGGGCTACAAGACAACAATTGTAAGATAATAATCTATTCAACGTTGAGATGAAAACAATCTTCTACGGTATAATAGTCAAATTGCTTACAAGTTATTTTTTTTTTTAAGTTTAGTAGCTTTTGGCCAAATTAATCCTTGAATAACAGATATTACAGTAGGACGTTTAAAATCTATTCAGTTAAATAAAAGTTTATATTTCCATATTTTTTTTACTTCCTGAATATTTTACATTTGGAAATACCAAACTAGGAAATTTTTGTGAATCTTTTGATAACTCACCAAATCTGTCCTTAGCCAGTAAGTTGTCAGTGGCGGTGGAAGGTTTTCCGGGGCCAGCCTTGTTGACAGCCTTCACTCGGAACTGATAAGTCTTGCCCTCAATCAGATCCGGCACTCGGGCTTCAGTCTTGGTGCCGGGCACCTATAACAATTTTAAATTATTATCTAAAGTAATGATAGTCAGTACCCTCGACTGGTAGAGGTTTTCTCTACAGTACAGACAAGGTTGTTTTTTTTATCAGGGGGCAATCGGTTAGGAGGCTCAACTGATGTTATACTCCAGTCAAATTATGGCTAAAAACGGGTTAAATAAACATGAGCGAACACAGTTTGGGGATTTTGAGGATCGATAGGGGGGTGTATTCTGAGCATAAATTCAAATTTGAGGGGTTGTACTGAGGTCAGCTCAAGGTCATTTCGATTGAAACGCGTTTAATTCGATATCTCGAGAATGGTTAGTGTTAGGCGAAAAATTGTAGAGACCTTTTCTTTTCCAAACAAAATTTACTAACTTTTTTATTTGAAACTTTTTTTTATAACATTAATATTTTTCAAGTTATAACTCCCGCAAGGCAAAATTTTTACTTTTTTTTCAATTTTTCGTCGTTTTCTCCCCAACCATTCAATTTTATTAAATTTTACCGATCATCGAAGTGTAGATCTTTTAATTATGAACAATTTTGTTTTTTAACTTTTTTCCATAATGCCAATACCTTCGGAGTTATAGATTACTTTACCGAGCGAAATCCGCGCCATTGTCGCAACGTGTATCCACAGATAAGTTTTTAGGCAACGAGAGTAATAAGACCAGATTCATCTCACTACTGAAAACGGTTCTCATCAAATCAGACATAGAGGTGGAGCAAGCCGTAGAGGATGCGGATGGTCTAATTATCAGTACGGCTAAGAGAATTTCGCAAGAGTATAGTGCTGCGGTTGTTATTGGTGAGGATGTGGATTTGCTGACTGCAACAGCCGGCGCGTGCAACAACATTTACTTGAGAAAACCTGGCCGAGGCAAATCGACGGATGCTACATATAGCCCATACTGCCTCAAACCGATATATGGGCCGAATGCCGCAAAAACCTTTTATTTTTGCACGCGATTAGTGGTTGCGACACAGCGTCGGCACCATTCAACCTAGGCAAGATGAAAACAATGACCGCATTGAAAAAATCTCCGGATTTGCTTTTGTTAAATGAAGTTTTTCTGCAAGACAAAGCAGATAAAACAACTATAGCTTCATACGGCGAACAATTAATTTTGAATTTGTATCGCAAGGCAGGTGACACGAATTGTACCAATCTCAACGAGCTCCGATATAAGGGATATAAAAAAAATGGCAGGCAGTGGGAGGGTTAAATTAGAATCCCTTCCTCCTACCTCTGATGCGGCATTTTTCCACTCGTTGAGGTGTTTCTACCAAGTTCAATACTGGCTGGAAAATTATCTGGAACCCGAGGAATGGGGCTGGCTTCGCACTCCCCGTTGATTGCAGCCGATAGCGATGTCATTGAAACCGGCTCCGGATAATTTACTGAGATCGATTGCGTGCAAAAGCAAAACCAAATGCGGCAAAGCGTGCGGATGCAGAAAGGCCGGCCTCTTTTGGCACAATGTGTAAAACAGTTTTAATTATTAATTTACTTCTTACCCAAATTAACCCAAATTAAATACCTAATTTTAAATAGTTTAATCGATTGACCTTTTTATATTGCGACAGTGGCGCGGATTTCGCTCGGTAAAGTAATCTATAACTGCGAAGGTATTGGCATTACGGAAAAAAGTTTAAGAACAAAATTGTTAATAATTAAAAGATCTACACTTTGATGATCGGTAAAATTTAATAAAATTGAATGGTTGGGGAGAAAACGACGAAAAATTGAAAAAAAAGTAAAAATTTTGCCTTGCGGGAGTTATAACTTGAAAAATATTAATGTTATAAAAAAAAGTTTCAAAAAAAAAGTTAGTAAATTTTGTTTGAAAAAGAAAAGGTCTCTACAATTTTTCGTCTAACACTAACCATTCTCGAGATATCGAATTAAACGCGTTTCCATCGAAATGACCTTGAGCTGACCTCAGTACAACCCCTCAAATTGGAATTTATGCTCAGAATACACCCCCCTATCGATCCTTAAAATCCCCAAACTGTGTTCGCTCATGTTTATTTATTTCGTAATTTGACTGGACTATTAAGTGATACCGCTCATGGACAGTCTCATTGCCAGAGGGCTCGTGAGTGCGTTGCCGGCTTTTTAGCACGCTACTTTCTTGAAGGACCCTAAGTCGAATTTGTTCGGAAACACTTCCGAAGCTCTACTCTCCGAAGAAGTCGGGGATACGCAATACGTGGCAATAATAAATCGTATTCTTGAACGGATATTCAGATGTCAATAGAGAGATTATTTAAAAAAGTAATATTTGGTTTATATAAGGGTACCTATCGACTCTATTTTGAATATCTCGGTATATCCGACTTAGCGAGCCCGTTACAAAAAATTTACGATTCGAAATTATAAAACTATAGAAAACATTTTTGTTTTGACTAATAGATTACGCCTTTTAAAACGATGTTTTTATATACATTGAAAGAATAACCCTCACCTCGACAGCTTTAACCCATTTGCCAGTATCCCGGTCCTTCTTCTCCACGATGTAAGCGGTGATGGGAGCCCCACCATCGCTTGCTGGCTTCTCCCACTTCAGGTCTACGTGGTTCGCACTCCAGTCCTTGAACTCTGGTTTGCCTGGCGCATCTGGCTCGCCTGTACATTATTTTTTAGATTAGTTAAAATATAGAAAACAAGATATAATGAAGTATTTTATTTACTTTTTTTATAATTCAATGAGAGAACTAGAAATTTTAAATTAAATATTGAAATGCAATATAGTTTAATATCAACGCAAATTATTAAGACAATACGAAATATTATTCATGATATATGTACCTTCCTGTTCCAGAAAATCAGCACAAAAATTAAATACTATTATTAATAAATATATATTTTTATAATGTCTATCGATTCAAATACAACCTAATACAAAACGAAAGAAACACACACAAAGAAATTGCATATACAAATTTTCGTCAAAGGTGAAACGTAATTATTTAATATTCTTAATTTGTTTTTTTATTTAATATAATAATAATAAGTTTACATAGTTACTAATATGATTCGATCATTATTAATTTTACTGAATTAGTTTATAGCACCTAACATACCAAATTAAACATTTAAAAACGAATTAAAAGGAGATAAGGAAGAAAGAAAAACTTACCATAAGGATTCTTAGCCGTGGTCGCGGTCTCAGTGACCAATGGCTCACTCTCACCCTCCGGATTGACCGCCTTCACTCGGAACAGGTAGTCCTTGCCCTCGTTCAACCCTGTGACGTCAGCTTCCGGCGTCTTCGTGGTACAAACGGGCACCCAGCGTCCGGTCTCCGTGTCCATGCGTTCCACGACGTAGCTTTCGATCGGTTCGCCTCCATCGTCTTCGGGAGCCTCCCATTGGAGCTTGCATCCGTCTGCCTTCACGTCAGAGACCTGAGGAGATCACATATAGTTATTAAACATAACTATGTACTTCAATATACGGATGGTCATTGCGGTGAATTGATATTATGACAAAAATTATCAAAAAAAAAATTGCAATTCAAAACCAGCGCAGGCGCAAACCTTGGTTTTAGTCTTATTTTTTTCTAATAGACTTTTTGTGTCTAAGGTCGATTTCCTCACAAGGGTTTCCTTCACCGAACGAGCGTTAAATACATAAAAGAAAAAGTCCATTGGTGCACAACTGATAATCAAACCCACGACCTCGGGAATGACGTTCTGTGTGAGTGTGTTTTATTGTAAGCCGGTCATAAACACTCAATTAGTATTATTTAAACTTAACCAGTAATGTCTCCTTAGAAGTATTAAAAGAGTTAGTCCAACATACCTTCAAAGGTCCCTTAGGCTTAGCCGGTTTGCTAACGACCATAACTTCAATCTCCACACTGTCCACTCCCGTGTCATTCTTGGCTGTCACCACATACTTTCCACCGTCAGCTCTCGTCACCTTCTGCAGGGTGAACGAGGTGTGGTAATCTTGGTTCTCAATCTTGAGCCGCTCCTCGACCTTGAGGGGTTTCTCATTGAGCGTCCAAGTGATCGTGGGTTCAGGTTCGCCTTTCACGTCAGCCTCGAACTTCAGAGTCTGACCCACCTTGACCTTGCGTTTCTGAAGGTTCTTGCGGTCGATGCGTGGAGCCACTGTTCAGAAACCATAGACATTAATACACATTAGTTAATTGGCGATTAACTGTACTTATTAACTAAAACTAATAGTCTATTAAATATAAGTACATATCTCAGTCCCGTATGCCCCTTTATAGTCTGTGATAAGTATTTATTTATTGATGTTTACCACATCATACATAAAACTATATCTACAATCTTTCTATCTTAAATATACGACAATTATGGTAACATAAATATTACATAAAATAAATAAAAATATATAATTTAGTTTAATTTTTATTAAGCAGAAAAAAAATACAATTTAATTTTTTTTAATGATCAGCCCACTACTGAATATATCCAGGTCCGGATAAGTACTGTTTAATCCGTTTTAATCGAGAAGAATTCGAAAGAGAGGTGCTTGAACTCCTAGGTGGGTTTTTGCAGGCGGAATTTGGAAAACTCTGCTAATTTTAAACATTGGGAATGAGTAAGGGACGACTGTAAGAGGTTACTGTACTGTATTTACTACATTTAATCATTTGTATAAAAACTTAACACCGGCTAGAGATCTCCGATCGTACAGTAACACCATATTACATTTCCTAAGTCGCTGGTGGTGGCGGGGCCTATGAGAAAAATCTTAATGACTACGTGTCGAGTTAATGATCTTTGAATGATTTCAATGCGTATCATGGCTTTTAGATTTTTTATAGAACCATGAATTGATGCCATGCAGTCTTTGGACACTCAATGCCCGTCTCGCGAGTGCGTTACCGGCCTTTTTAGTTTCTAATCGATAATTTATTATCTAAGGTTCAAATTCGCGGAATTTATTTAATTATTATACCTAGAACCACATATACTTACAGAATCTCGGCTTAGCAATAACAGACTTGCTGGGCTCGGAAGGTTCTCCGGGGCCAGCCTTGTTCTGAGCGATAACCCGGAATTGGTATTCGTGTCCTTCTTCCACGTCAGTCACACGGCCCGTTGGACGATCGCCAGTTGTACGGAGACAGTCTTGCCATGTTCTGGAAAATAAAACAAAGATAATGATTTGGGTAGGGTTACCAGACCTACTCGTACGATTCTGAATGAGATGCAGATGGTATTGAACAACAGATTATCGACAAGAGTGTACATTAAAAATAATAAATAAATCAGTGACGCTACAACTTTTAGGTGTTGGCCTCAGATATCTGTATGTTTCATAACCATTTTTTTTAATCTAATAGGCAAGTAGGTGATCACTGATCAGCCTCCAGTGCCTGACAGACGCCGTCGACTTTTTGGGTCTAAGACATGTCGGTTTCCTCACGATGTTTTCCTTCACCGTTCGAGCAAATGTTAAATGCGCACATAGAAAGAAAGTCCATTGGTGCAAAGTCGGGGATCGAACGACCTCAGGTATGAGAGTCGCAAAGCGTGTATATTATGAGAGTGGTATATGAAGACCCTTCGGGGAATAGTCGGGACTTATCAATAATATATACCTGCTGCCCTTCTCCTTCTTCTGTATGATATATCCAGTGATGGGAGCCCCACCGTCATCTTTCGGCGCCGACCATTCCAGGTCAACGAAGTCCTTGTCCCAGTTGCGTGGCTCTGGTCTGCCAGGCTTGCCGGGCTCATCTGATATTTTATTAATATTCAATTTTCATTCGTAAAAACTTGCACAAAAGGCATACTTCTGTATGTTAGTGATTATTACGTGTGTCTTGCGCACCCTAAATATTATTGCTTGTGAGATAGATATAATATGTTGTACACTGGCTCAATTCACAAGAGTTGCATTATTTATTAATTAGTTATAAGAAGGTTAAGGTTTTAAGTTTTTACTGGTTTTGTCTATATTGTTTTTAGTTTAATAGTTAGTTTCTATTGTATTAGAATTAAGTTACTGTAAAAATAGGAAATAAGGAAAATAAATAATTACATTTTCAGTTATATGTATAGTCCATAAAATTATCTCGTAGTATATAGTGACTATATTATAAAAACACTAACTAAAAAAGTTAAATCTAAGACCCAAAATGAATCAAAGAACCACCAAACTTACCGAATGGATTCTTAGCTATGATGGTCTTCTCAGTCTCCAATTCTTCTGACTCTCCTTCCTTGTTAACAGCCTTTACTCTGAACTTGTAAGGCTTGCCTTCTTGTAAGCCTGTTACGTTTGCTTTGCAGTCCTTTGCTGTGCCGCATGGGAGCCATTGACCTAAAAAAAGTTAAATTATTAGTAATATTATTTAAAAAAATATTTTACACAAATCACACACGTTTTAAAAGTTATTATTCCTTATTAAATGTAATCAAACAATGTGGATAATGTCACGATAAAACTGAAAATATTTGACCTTAGTCAACTAATTTAATTTTAATGTAAAACAATATTTCGACAAACTTTTTGATAACGCAATAACAGATTCATCAGATTAACAGACTATCTTTAATTTAAAAAAAATAAAACTGTCAAAAAGCTGAGAAAACAAATAATATCCAGCATAGAAGCACAGTCATATTGTTTAACAATTATCGCTTACCAGTGAGTGGATCCAGTTTTTCAATCTCATAGTATTCGATGGGTGATCCACCATCGTCTTCCGGCTTCTGCCAGGTCAGTGTACATCCGTTCTTGGTCACGTCCGCCACGTCCAAGGGGCCCTTGGGTTTGGACGGCTTACCTAAAAAATTTGATATTTAATAATCACACGAAAACTTGCAAAATATTTCTATCGTAATCGAATTTTTAGTTGGTCAATCATAAAAGAAAAAAAAATTGCCCCCAAAAATCTGTTAAATATACTGAGTACCCACAGTAAAAGACAACTACCGTTTTCTATATGAGTGAAATCTGTTGACATAGAGTATAGACTATAATGATGAACCAAACTAACCAACAACAATAATCTCCACTTCAGCCTCGTCTTCACCGACTTCATTCTTCGCCTTAATCACGTATTTGCCGCTGTTGGCGCGTTTGCTCTTCATCATCAAGAACTTGGTGTTATAGTCCACGTTGATGATCTCCAGGTTCTCCCGGTTGGCGAGTTCCTGGCCGTTGAAGTGCCAAGTGACGGTGGCCGGAGGCTCGCCGAACACCTTCACGTCCAAGGAGACAGGAAGACCAGCCTTCACCGTGATCGGGTTCAGGTTTGTGCGGTCGATGCGTGGCTTCACTGTGAATTAGCAATACTCAAATAAATATTGTAAACACATTATGTAACACATTTTATAGATAAAAATATATTTTTAAAACAGTTATTAAGTTATTAGCGCTATTAAAACATAATTTTTTTTAAATTTTATAAATATTTTAACGGATTTTCACATCTACGTAATCCTATAATACTAGAAACTTTGATCATATATTGCACTTTTTTAAGTAATGTAGACGTTCGTCTCTTTCTGTCAAATTGTCTTCATACTGTGATGAAAAGAGACACAACAGTGCAATTGGACTCATTTGGTATTTATAAATAAGCGACAAAATTATCGAAATTTTTAATTGTAAGCTAACAAAATCGTATATTTGAAACACTTTGAACGACAAAAATGAAAACCAAAGCTATGCTGATGATAAGGGATTGTATCTATTACTTTCAGGTTCCTTCGAACCTTAAAATTGTCATAAGCTAAGCAACCTGTCTCGAATAGAGTTAAGGGTAAGATTCAGAGTTGAGAAATAGCGCCAACAATTACTCTTATTAAATGTGAAATTAATATAACTTAAGTCTTACTTAGCGCTTAATTTCGATTCTGAGTCTTACATAAAACTGAGCCAAATATTATTTAAAATAATTACTATTTTTATAAGATGCAAATGAGCCTACGGAACGCCTAAAAATGGCAGTCTTCGCATTATCGTACATTGCTAGTGCAAGCAGAACATTAAAAACAAAGGTTATTCATAGTTATACTTGTTTAGAAATGAATATACACTTACAGAATCTAGGCTTAGCAGTATGCCAGTTGGTGTTCTCCGAAGGCTCGGATTTTCCAGCCTTGTTGACAGCTCGTACACGGAACTGGTACTGGTTGCCCTCTTCCAGCTTTGGTACTGTTCCTTGGCAGATGTTGCCTTGAACTTCTGCCATCTATATTACAATAAATTTACATTTTTACTTCACTAATTCTACCAGATTTTAAAGTAAATATTAGATTAATTATTACTTTAAAATATTATTAGCATTATCCTTTTTCGTTTAATGTAATAGAGCAAACGGGCAGGAGGCTCATCTGATGTTAAGTGATAGACACTCATTTCCAGAGGGCTCGCGAGTGCGTTGCCGGCCTTTATGGTACGCTACTTTCTTGAAGAACCCTAAGTCGTATTGATTCGGAAATACTTCAGTGGTTGGTTCCACATAGAGGTGGTGCGCAGAAACTGCCTTAAAAAACTCTCAGTTGTGGAACAACGGAGGTCGTTGTAAAACGAAAATACCTATCTACGATATATTAAATTATTAAGGGCAAAATGGCTACTATAAATTTCCATAAATTATTCAGTAACGATAGTTATAAGTATAGTCATAAAAACTTACCTTGACAAACTCTCCACGATCTTTGTCCATTGCTTCAATGATATATCCAGTAATTGGTGCTCCATTGTCCCGTATCGGGGGCTCCCACTTCAATTTCACAGATTTTTCGTCCCAATCCACGATATCCGGAAGTCCAGGGGGACATGGGACATCGTACGGGTTCTTCGCGAGAATGCCGTGGTCCGTCTCTAATGGCTCGGACTCTCCTTCCTCGTTGAGCGCCTTCACGCGGAATTGGTAGGTGTGTCCCGGTTCGAGGCCTAGAAGTTATAATTGTGTAGGTTGAGAAGCATAACCAGCAAACATGTTTGTCCGCGATGGTTTTAGTATACGTAATTATTTAAAAAATGTAATATTGCACTCTTTTAAGTACACGTTCCTCTCTTTCTGTCAAATTGTCTTTTCACTGTGATGAAAAGAGACATAACAGTGCAATTGGATTAATTTATAAATAAGGGTATATACTTACAATAATCGAATATTTGAAACACTTTGAAAGACAAAAGCTATTACTTTCAGGTTTCGGGTGCGTTTCCGGCCTTTGAGAGAGGAGTTATTTAAAAATAGGAGTTCGTATCTACCAGGGAAGTTTCCCACCGGACGATTCCACAGTTTGTTAGTTTGAAAAAGAAAATGTCTGGTGCAGCGGAAGATTCATCTATGATCATGTATGATCTTCTATTTCACCAACCTGTAACTGTAGCCTCAGTGACGTCCGGGTCAATGGTACCAGCGGGTGACCATTTGCCAGTGAGCGTGTCCATCTTCTCAACGATGAAGGCGCTGAGAGGCAATCCTCCCGTGTGCTTGGGTTTCTTCCAGGACAGCTTCGCGTGTTCCGCGTGCACGTCGGACACTTCCAGCGGGCCTTCGGGTTTGCCTGGCTTGTCTGTGGTTAGGAGATATAACAAGTTGTTAATACAAAAAAAGTCTGGAATTTCTTTCAGGAGTCCTTCCTGTGTGTCCTCCTTTAATTTTTTATTACGATAAAGATATTTCAGTTGCTTTTTAGCAGAAAGTTAATTAAGAAAATTCAAGTTCTACATGGCTCCCCCCTTTCTATAGTTTTTCCAAGAAAAACTTTCATGAAAAATTTAATAAATTAAAAAATATTTATTATGGAACATAAAATACATGTATAACTATTTCCACGTCATTAAATTTGAATCTGTAGGCATCCCTACTCATCGGCAAAGAAGACAGCGGGTGTAGGCCGAGAGAAAAAGCCGGCGTAAAAAACACTCGGTACTCTTTTAAAATAGCAAATCATCAAACAACACTTATTATAAAATAAATATCGCAAATTAAATTAATTAGAAGGAGCCTGTCTAGCACTAGTCCCAGGCCCTTTTATCAACTAGATAATCGTTAACTTTATAGTAAGCCTTTTTACACAGCTTTTCTTTAATACATTTCTTCATGTTGCATACTAATGTATGCATATACTATAAATCTATAATAAAAAAATAATAATACTTCATAATTGAACCAATAGATGGCTCTGTCGTCAAAATCTATTTTCCAAACATAACTTACCAAGTACAGTGATCTCAACAGTCGCCTCGTCCACTCCAGAATCGTTCTCCGCTTTCAGGGTGTAAATGCCAGTGTTCTTCCACGAGGACTCGGAAATCTGCAGTTTGGTGTTGTAGTCCTCATTCTCCAGTTTTACACCTGGACCGGTCTCGATGACCTAAAACAGTTTGGATGCAAAGGTTTAATACAGATTCCTCTTCTGAATACATTTGTGTGTGTTGCCTACACACAGAAAAATCCGATATACTAGATTATTACAAATGATAGTGCAAAAACCATATAAAAGATATATTTATTCAACGAAACGAGAAAATGAATTAACAATGTATAATGTATATGTTAAAAATCTTTCTTATCTTGAAATTATAACACAAAGAAAACGTGTCAATATATTGCAGATACACTAATAAAATCGATCTTATTTTGAAATCGAATAAAAAAAATCAGTCTTAACATGTAATTTATATAGATACAAACTAACCCGGCAAACGTTTGTTTCGTCATGTATATTATTCTATTTTATATATGTATATGTATATTATTTCTAGGAAACATTGTTTTAGTTCAATAAAAATAAGGGATTGATCGTAGAGGGAGGAAAATTAGGGATTGTATTTTATTTTTATTTTTGTTTTATAAAAAAATAAAAACATTCTTTTTTGGGGTGGACAGTCTTTATCACTTAGGGGTTTGAAAGATAGATATAGTAGCCGATTCTCAGACTTACTGAATATACATAAAAAATTCATACGGATCGGTCGAGCACGAGAACTTTATATACCTATAAGATTTTATTCATGAATTAATTAAAACAACTATTGTCCTAAGCCCTGTATCTTTCTTCTTATCTACTAGTATGTTTGTCGTTGTCCTGATTTATACATTTTGTGTTGTATTGTACTTAGCTAACGTTCTGCTCTTTTTTTTTATGTCCACATTTATGGATATATCCAGTGTGTTAAATTTATGTTTTACTTTTTATTTTATAGAGTATGTATCTGTTTTGTTTCTTAAATAAATAAATGTACTAGAAAATAACTTTGCTCAAAGTACTTCAATAAAATTTATTTTAGTTTGGATGTCCGGAAAATCGGATTATCCGGCCATAGTTCCTATATTAACGTACCTTGTTGGCAAACTTCCAAGTCTTGGTCGGTGGAGGTTCACCCTTGATGTCAACATCCAACTTTATAGTGGTACCAGCGCGAACACGGATCGCCACCATCTTGTCACGGTTGATGAGCGGTTTCACTATTTAAAAAAACAAATTAAATTAAATAAACACAACCTCCAACCTACAGTTATCCAACTTAAACTTTTTTTATACTTATAAAAAAATGATAAAAAAAAGAATGGAGGTACTTACAGAACCTAGCCTTAGCGAGATGCGGTTGCGTGGGTTCGCCCGGTTCACCCGGACCCGCCTTGTTCACCGCTCTTACTCGGAATTGGTAGGTGTTGCCTTCTTTTAGATCGGGTACGCGAGCTTTGCACTCTGGCGTCTGGATAAATATTTAAAAGGATTATATTATTTGAATAAAAATAATAATGTATTGTATTTGTGTTTTGTTAAAAAACGCAGCTTTCTTAATAATTATAAAAGATGGTTTGGTATTTTATTATCACCTTAAGGATTTGGATTTAAAAATAAACTATGATATTTGTTTAGTTCATAAATACTTATTTTGACACCCATTTTAGTGGATGCGTTGCCGGCCTTTGAGGGAGATGAATACTCTTTCTTTAAACAATTAGAGGTCTTACCTTACACAGTTCTCTAGTTCGCAAAAGAAAATTTTCTTGTGAAATTCAAATAACACTTACAGTTGTGACCAGTGCTTCCTGCCATGTTCCAAACTTGTCCTTCTTCTCAATAACGTAGCCAGTGATGGGAGCGCCTCCATTGTTTTTGGGAGCTTCCCATTTCAGGTCAACGCGATCCACGTCCCAGTCCTCGATAGTTGGTACCGATGGCTTACCAGGGATATCTGGGAATAAACAAATCTCATTTATAGAGTTCAGCTATAAGATTTGGTTTTTATTAATATTAACTACGCAAAACTGAGCTATTTCGTTAAAAAGATTAACGTGTGTGTACGTTAATCAGCGTACACGTATACGTTGAGTAGCGGACATAATTACAACTTACCATAAGGATTCTTAGCAACGATAGAGTGGTCAGTCTTAAGTGGTTCCGACTCTCCTTCGTCATTGACAGCCTTAACCCTGAACTCATATTCTTCTCCTTCCTGTAATCCCTTAATTTCCATCTCTGTGTCATCGGTCTTTCCAACTGGAACCCAACGGCCAGTCGCCTTGTTCAATTTCTCTACTACGTAACCTGTCACGGGTTTACCTGTAAATAAAAATTAATGGTAGTGTTAAAATTAACTGGCTGAAATAAACTAAGAAACCTAAATTGTAACAATATAACATCATAGCTATCTGAAGCTTCCTTATTATTGTTGTGATTTCTGGCAGAATGACCAGCGCCGAGCCAGGGCCAAGTTACAACTACAACACACACACACAACAATTAAAATGCATCTTAAACCTTTAAAAAATTGTTATTTTTTTAAGGAATAAGGTTTTAATTATAATTATTATTTTGTGTGTTTCTGTGTGTATGTTTCGTTAATAATAAATGTTATGCTTATGTTTATATTTTAAAAATATAATTTCAAAGTCAAGATTGTCCATTATGAGTAATTTATATTCTATTAAGTATCTATAGAATGGTTTAATTATTTCCCCAATAAAACCAAATCTGATACACTGATTAAGAATAACTAAGTATGATTTTAAACAAAATACCTTACTTTAGCAAATCTGAAGAACCTTTCAGGTATTTTATTATTGATTGCCGGACAAAATAGATAATATTCCAAGAGCCAAAATCAAAAGCTGTTTTTACTTACCGCCATCATCTTCCGGCTTCTTCCAGGCCAACTTGCAGCCATTCTTCGTAACATCCGTGACCTTGAGTGGACCGCCAGGTTTGCTCGGTGAAGAGAGGACAGTGATTTCCACTTCAGCCTCATCCTTTCCGTGTTCGTTTGTCGCTAGAATACGGTATGTTCCGGTCATAGCACGGACCGAATCCTTGATGTCCAGTTTAGTGTTGTAGTCCACGTTGATAACGTTTTCTGTGACCTGTGAATGTCATTCGTGTTAATTATGACTGACACATATTTATTTCAATATAAATCAGCTAAAATGTATGCAACATATTCATTATATTGACCATGTCTTTGTGAATAGAAGACCTACAGGAACTATCCTATGTGCTAATCCAGTCTGAAGTAGCGCGCGTAGTGAAAATATCAGATAGTAATTAAATTTTTAATGTCGGCGTAATAGTAACATTACTTCTGAATTTATAATTATAGGATTTTAATTATATCCACCATTATCATATTACATTGAATATTACCAATACGAAATAATCAAAACATATCTATTAAGTGTTGGTTATCTCAAACAAATACGTAGAATTTCTAGAAGTAGCTTGAACATACACGACCAGCTGATCATGATTGAAGAACTGACCTCTTTCTCGACCTCCTTCCACTTCTGGAACCACTGCACCTTGGGCGCGGGCTCTCCTCTGACGTTGACGTCGAAGAATATCGGTTTGCCTGCGCGCACCGCAACTGCCTTCAAGTTGGTTCGGTCGATGCGTGGTTTCACTGAAATATTATATAAATCATCATCACTCTTGAAAAATATAAGTTGACATTACCAACTTTGCACTCCATTGACAACATCATCATTATCTTTTCAGAAATTATGACCTGCTCAACCATATAACTAATAATTTTCCAGGCATAAATATTTTATTATTTATTTCATTTAAAAATATAACCAAAACGGTTTACATCTAATATACTACGTATATTATGCACTAACAAAGAAAATTTACTAATCATTTATTAGTTGAGTAGTGTGTGGAAATCTTGTGAGTATAACTGAAGTATTTCCGAACCAATTGCACTTAGGGTCCTTCAAGAAAAGAGCAAAATGCAAATTTATAAAACATATTTTTCTACTGAGCTATGTATCTTTATGAATAATTAATTTAAGCAATTAAATAAATTCATAGACAAAGAAATAATACATACATGCTTTATGTCTTATGGTCGTCATCTTGGTGGGTTCAGAGGCCTCCGAAGGTCCTGCCTTGTTAACTGCGATCACGCGGAACTCGAACTCGCTACCTTCAGGTAAGCCATCGACTTTACCACTTGTTGCGCTACCAGGAACCTACGGGATTACAAATTTACGATTTTTCATAGTAATATTTATCAAGCATTTAAAAACAAATTAATACGAAGATAAGTAATAGATATATACTTTTATACATTAAGGGTCTGTTTCAAAATGTATAGATAAAGTACCAAATAGCTATGCAACACATAAATTATTTGGAATATAAATTGTGCTATTTGACATTCATCGAACTCATAACTTATGATGGACTTTATGTGACGAATAGCGCTATCTGACAGTCGTGAAACGCAACAATAGTGTTTATCCTACCAATAAATAATTAATAGCTAATTTAGAACTTATGTAGAACTTATCCATACATTGTGAAACAGACCATAAAATTTGTAATAAATTTTTATCAAAGTTCATATAAACGACTAAATACTTTATAAACTAGGCTCTTTGTATAGATATAATTTAAGCGCAATTACATACGATGAACGAGACGATGATGAAATACATTGTTGATGACTTTTGTTTTATATTGTCTCTCCAAGCTCAGAAAGTAACTAGGCCGATCTTGGTACTGCGATACTCTTTCAAGAAAAAATGAAACATCTTTAAATTAAATTCCTTTTACTTTTTTTTCTTACTAGGGTTGCCTGGCAGACATCGCTGTACCTGATTTTATTGGTACTTTTCATTTTATTTTCTTTTATTGATAAAAAAAAATATTGGTTGTTTGTAAAGTAGGTTTACGATCGAGATGTTTACGTGATAACGTCTTATTGGTGATATAAGTTTTTGGGAAGTAAGGAATTAATGAAGATAACAAATCTCCATTCGTTTATATGCCGCTAGAGTGAGAGAGACGGAAGATCGGTCCACTCACTCGAACGCTATGCCAGCCTCCGCTCGTGAGGATTCCGCGTGACAAGTTTCACGGAATGACTGGCAGCGCTCGAGATGAGACGGGAGATCGGACCGTCTCTCTCTCGTTATACCTGCGATCGCGCTCGTGAGGTTTTGGTGTGACACAAGTTTCTGAACATGTCACCCGACTAAAACGATTTTAAAGACGTTATCACGTCAAAAGCTTGCCAACGCGCGGCACACTGATACGGTAATAAAAGAATCACAATATACAATTTTTAATGACAAGCAATTATATGCAAACATAACATATACGAAGAGATAATAACAAGAAATTAAACAAAACAATTAAATTATAAAACCGATTTTAAAGTGTGAGGAGAGCAACTATGGATATCCAGACCCAGCTCGTATATCAGAATGCTCATTCTGAACATCGGTGAGATTTGCTCAAGCTCTTAATGTCATGACGGGAATAAAAAATAAATAAAAATGAAATATACCTCAGCGGCGTTCTCCCAGTCTCCGCCCTTGGGCCTCTTTTGTATGATATACTTCTGAATGGGCGCGCCTCCGTCATTTTTGGGAGGCTCCCATTTGATCTCCGCACTCTGGTTGTCATGATCAGCCACCTCCACGTTGCCTGGCTTTTCTGCCACATCTGGATGGTAAATATGAGTTTATATTATTACTAGCTGACCCCGCACGTTGTTATGCCATGTACATTATTTCTAGGAAACCTTTTTTTAGTTCAACAAAATTTACTTTCTACTATATTAAAAAAGGGGTGGGTCGATGAGGGGTGAAAATTAAGGGTTGTGTGTACTTTGTAGCTGTATCATAATAAAATGAAAACAAAAGGTTTTGTCTAAAAAATAAAAATTTAGGGATTTCTCAGACTTGCTGAATATGCATAAAAAATTTCATAAGAATCTGTCGAGCCGTTTCGAAGGAATATGGGAACGAACATTGGGACACGAGAATTTTATATATTAGTATATAAAATTATATACTAATATATATATATATATGAATATATAATTTGAATCCATATAATAAAATAACGGACATAAACATACTTAATATATAAGAATAAATTCTTTTTTAAAGATTTATTTTCTTCAGAAAACATATAACAGTATTTAAATCATATAAAGACACTGTTTCAATAAATTAATTAAAAAAAAACTCACCAAACGGATTCTTAGCGAGTATGGCCTTTTCAGTCTCCAAAGGCTCCGAATCACCCTCATCATTGACAGCTGTCACTCTGAACTTGTACTGGTGACCTGGTTCTAGACCTGTCACCTCCATTTCCAATGGTTTCTTGTCACCAGCAACCCTAGAGAAAAAATATATCATACACTTGGTCATCTAGTCCAATGAACGTAACTAATATACCTTTAAAAAATCTGATTTCTTTACATTTTGTTTCTTTTTTATTGACTCTTTTATACAAGCAAGTACCATACTTTCTAGACTAAGCGCCTTTTGGTATTTTTTTATCAATAATATACAAAATCGTGTAAATTGTAATTGTTGAATAGTAAAAAGAAAATTTCCATACCTGCCGACGCGCACCCATTTTCCTGTTGCAAGATCCATTTTCTCCAACTCATACTCTTTGACGGGAGATCCACCGTCGTCTTCTGGTTTCTCCCACCTAACCTTGCAGCCTTCTGCGTGGATGTCTGATACTTCGAGAGGGCCTGGTAGATAATAAAAAAAATATAATGTATTTATTATTTCATTTGTAACGATACGATAATGTCGAAATTAAAAATATAATATTAAATATATAAGATACAATATCGCGTCTGTTAACTCACTCTGCGAAAAGATACAGATAGTGTCGGAGACAGCTTTTAGTAGACGCAAGGTCAAAAAGTTCTGTATGCTATCAAATTAAATTTATATTCTTAAAAGGCCGACAACGCACTTGCGAGCCTTCTAACAATGTGAGTGTCCATAGGCGGCGTTATCAATTAGCATCAGATGAGCGTGCTGTTACATAAAAAAAAATTACCTTTAGGCGAGCTGGGCTTGCCCAATACTGTAAGTTCAACTGTCTCTTGGTCAAAACCATTGCAGTTCTCAACTCTCAAGGTATATTGGCCAGTGTCACGTCTCACAGCATTCACGATTGTGAAATCTGTATGGTAATCTTGATTCTCAATCTTAATACGTTCTGTGTTTACTAGCTTGATGTTTTCACGCCAAGACCTAGAAAAAATATATAACAATTTTATTTTTAAATTACCCACAAGTACCGCGAATAAATGATTAAGACTTAACGCTGTATTGAAGACGATATAATCTTAATGAATATTACTGTTAACGTAACGAATGTTTTGTTGTACCTACTGATAGATCAACTAGCCGTGAACAAACAAGTACTTAAAAGATATAAACTTTTTCTCACATTTGTTAAGTTTTGATTTATTTAAAAAAATCTTATACACTCGCAGAGAATCTAAAAGAAAAGCTAAATATACTCGCAGATACAGTCAAAACTTCGTTTCGTCACGGAGTTTCCATGTCTTAACGAATGGCTAATAATTAGTAATATTATGTATGTGTTCGGTAATCTAACTGGAGCAGTTTTCTATATTATAACGAGTTTGATATTAAGAGAGGACATAAGGGTAGTGCGACGCATTCTTTTGTTCAGTGTGTTTTAATAAACCAAAAAGTTTACGATATTATCAGTAATTTGCAATTATATATGCCATAAAGAAACGTGTCTAGAACTGTTCGTCGAACTGCAGCGACTGTTTTCTTCGTAGTTCTAAGTTCAGATCGCTGTTACGTGTAAAGGAACTGAAGATGTTTCACAAAATATCACTATTCACTAATCACTACCACTAGTCATAGCTAGCGAGTAGCGAGTAAAATCAAAACTAATTTGATAAGTTAACTACTTTAATAACACTTAACTCAAAGTCTTAACAGTTAACTGTTCATAGTTCATAATGGGGGGACGGCGCGTACGCAGTCCCCACTACCAAAAATTACGCGTCCGAGTTATCCACATTAGGGATAATCGCAGAGGTCAACTCAACCGCAGTGCAATGGAGAAGTCTCGCTCTGGGGGAACCGCCTTATTGATCACGGTAGCCCCTACGCCAGGTAAGTATGCTTTCCGATGCTTCGCCCGAAGCTTATAAGTGCATCCAAGATACAAACACTACCGCGTTTCAGGTTTCCTTTGCTAGCAAAGAGCGCCCTCTAGTGGTTGCTTATCTATAACTTTAATTTAGAGAAGTGTAGTATGTCCCTTTGTAAGAATAGTCATTGCTCTTACTCATGTCTTTACTAGATGGCGTTTACTTTTACTTACGTTTACGAATTGGTTTTTATTTATTAACTAGCGGACCCAGCGAACTTCGTTCCGCTTAATGTTTTATTGCTTGCCATTGCGAAAAAAGAATGACGGTTTTACACATTAGGCCTCCTCTCTCTAGCGCTAATATTGCAAGACTGCATGTTAAAGTACTTTTTGATATACTTACAACATTTTTTTTTGTTATCTGGCGCAAGAAGAAAGTTATAGGTTTATTTTATATGCGTAATTTTATCAATAGATGGCACCACATGCTGTTTGCATTCGTAAAATTAATTAATTTTTTTTTTTATTTCATAACTTATCTGATATTTTATTACTTATTCTGCTATTCGGAGCGGAGAAGAATCCACTAAAAAAGAGATAACTAACATTGGTCCAGCCGTTCTCGAGTTATAAGTGTTGTAACAAACACGACTTTCTTTTATATATATACATAACTATTTTCTTATAGTTAACACTTAACAACGAATATTACCAAAACCGGCTCATATTTTAGGCAAGTTAGGTTATGTAACTTAAATAAGTGTTTATATATATAATACTGGGTGTCAGTAATAAGGGCGTAGTAATAATAATATAGTTAAACTGTGTTAACTAAAAAGATTTAACATATCAATATTTGAAATGCAATATAAATATGAGCTGTTAACTAATAGTAACAAAATTAAGAGAGTCAAAATAGTGGACTTATAATTTAGTGGTTATTGTATTACTTCATAATATATACTTATAACATTTATACAATAATCTCTTTTACATAACATAACCTAACAAGCACAGGTCAGTCACAATACATAACAAAAATTTAATTATGTTTATATCTTAACAACTGTAAGGAAAACTAAGGTCAATTTTAAAAATCTTTAATCAACTTGCTTTGATGTTAAATTTTCTATAGATTTTTAGCAGTAAAATTTAATATTTTAAACCTTCAAATGTCACACTCACTAATTAAGAGAGTCGGTAAAAAATATTCAATATTTTAGAATCATAAGCAGTTACATACCAGGTCTTTTCTGGTGGAGGTTCACCAGTAACATCCACTGACCACTTGTGTGTACGTCCAGCTTTGATTATCACAGACTTGAAGGTGCTGCGCTCAATGCGTGGTTTCACTGTAAAGCATTCATAATAACATAAAAATCACAAATTTACATGCACACTTAAACATGCTAACTATTACTTAAACAAAACAATTTGGTGTTATTCCACAATCCTACATTGCTACTGTACAACTGTATATTTAAAAAAAATATATGTCTTAAGAGACAGAGAGACTCTCCTTTTATATAATTTGTTGTTATAATGTAACCACTTCTACAATAAATAAGATGTATGACACTGAATAATTTTTAGTTTTTTAGAGCATGACAGTTTCTAGCAGTTATGTGGGTAAAAATACTCAAAGAAAAGTTATAGTATTAAAATAGTATTAAAATCTGTTGGTATCCAATTTTATTCAATATTTAAATAATAGGCAATCAATTGCACCAACAAACTATTTTTTTATGTAGCAGGAGGCAAATGGGCAGGAGGTTCATCTAATGTTAAGTGATAACGCTGCCGATGGCACTCACATTTCCAGGAGTGTGTTGCCCGAAAGTGATTATCTACTTACTATTGTTTTTATATCAAATAAAAAAGAATATTGCTTACAGTTCCTATGCTTGCAGAGGTGGTTTGCGGTGGGCTCAGAAGCTTCACCAACACCAGCCTTATTGTATGCTTTCACTCGGAACTGGTAGATCATCTTCTCTTTAAGACCTTCCACCTTCGCCTCTGTCTTGGTGTCTGTTGTTTTAACAACCTGAATAGATTATTGCAAACTGAATTATTGATTGTCACCAATAGAAAATGTGATTAAATAATATATAATATTTTTATTAATAAATATACACATTTTTTTAAGGGCAATAGGAACTAATGTTCATTTTTCATAAAAATAAATATAACTAATCTGTCTTATATAAAAAAACAATAAAGAAATACAACTATTTATTCTGTCTTGTTAAACTCCACTGAAAAAACTGTTTATTTTACACTAATGTCATAAAAATATTAAGATGAGAGCAAATATATAATTTAAATAAAATTGCTTTATTAAATATATTATAAAATAACATTAAGTATCTGAAAATAAAACCTTAAGCTGTAATTGCAATACAATATATGTACAATATATTTATACTGCTTCTAGTAATGCAAAATACAGTTAAGAAACTTGTCAGAGACAACCAAGAATCATATAAGTATGTAAATAATTAGAACATCAATTAAGTCATACCTCTATCCAATCTGGTGAGAACTTGTCCTTCATCTCAATCACATAACCCATCACCGCGCGACCACCATTGTCAGTTGGTGGCTCCCATTGTAGGGTCACAGACATATTATCATAATCAATAATAGTTGGCTTTCCTGGAGCCTTTGGAGGATCTGAAACAAGAAAAAAATCATTATGTCTTTCATCTAACATTTAATTTTACGTATTTTATATAGACTCTATCGAATTCTATGATTTTGTTTATTAATATGATTTTTTTTACAGTTAAAAAATATTTTTCTTGTAAACTAAATATTTTAATCCCCTAAATTACTAAATCACACGAACTAATTTATAAGTACAAAATTAACTCAGTACTCACGTTTAAGTACATAGTAGGCATAAAACGATTCATTTATCAAAACAAATTTCTTAACACTGCGAATCAGTGAATGGTGCTAATTATAACGAATAAAAATTTCGCAGTTATTAAAATAAAATCAAAAGTTCACTATGAGTAATCAGCCGATTGTATAAAACCTTATACATAATAAATAATAATATAAGTTGTAATGTAACGTCATCTTAATTTTTTTAAATTCTTAATTTTCGCGGGTTTACTGACAAATGACAACAAAATACAAATGATTTATAAAACAATAACAGCTGTTCATTTAAGTTGTTTTTGTCGGTCAATGGACATTAATTAAAAAAAAAAACCATTAAATCATTATAATATAGGAATATTTATCATATCATCAATTCGTGAATGTGTTGATTTATTCGTAAGTTAAGATAAACATTTCTCCATTGACCCTAAAATTTAACTGCTAGTTTCTGTAGGCGAAAGTTGTGACACAAAAAGACAAAAAGAGTTTGAGTTCTTCTAAACCCTGTTTTTTTATTGAGGACGTGGACTGTACTGGACATCAAAGAATAGGAAATTACTTTAATTGAACTAGGTGATTAAAAACCAACATACCATATGGATTCTTCGCAACGATGAATCCATCAGTCTCCAAAGGTTCAGACTCTCCCTCCTTGTTGACGGCTCGAACTCTGAACTTGTACTTGTGGTTGGGGGTAAGACCTGTAACGGTAAACTGAGTCGGTTCTGGACCAGTCTCGCCGCACGGGATCCAGTTTCCGGTATCCTGAGAAAATTGTATTTTGTAAGTAGAAATATACCTATTATTGACATTATTATTAAACTCCCTTGATTGCCTTTTAGATACACATAAAAATAAATAGTATTTTTTTTGTATAATTATTCTAATAATTATCTGTAGTAACTACTTATCTAGATACTTATGTAATACAATCTGGAAAATTAGTACTTAATAAGGCTTTCTACACGCATGGAGTATTCTCTCCGCGCTATAATGTGCTACGCTTATGTGCGAAGATAAAAGAAAATGTCATGACGAGGGAACGGAATAGCTAATGCATGTATAATAATCCTAATAGCACATTGTATGTATATATAAAACTTTACTAACAGAAACAGACACACGATACAAAGTCGAGACCTTATCGTTACCGACCTTTTTTAAATGAAGGTATTTTTAGGTTAATTCACTCACCATATCGAGTTTCTCCAGCGTGTAGCCTGTGATATCGGATCCCTTCCAGTCGTCTGGTTTCTGCCATTTGACTGTCGCCTTCTCCGCGCGGATTTCCGTAACTTCGATCGGACCGTTAGGCTTGTTGGGTTTATCTATAACAAAATATTATATGAAATCATGTTAAAAGGCTTCAATGTTTTTTTATCTGTAGCAGGTAGATATAATTTAATATTTATTTTGCCTACCCGAAACAGTGTTTGTTTCGTTATATCATTTCGGGGTTATACGCTATGTTCGTTGTCCTATCAAAGTGGGTTACCACTTCTAATCCGATCTAACAACAAGGCCGTATCAGGGCGTAAATCTTCTAGCTGAATCTGCGCAAGCAGCAACGATGCTACTTTAAATCGGATTCGAATTCGGACCTTCGTAGCTTCGATCGTAGTACAAGTTCTCAAGATTAAAAGGGTTATGAACTGACTATACAAGTAACAATAATAATAATATAACGTTGAGCGTTGAGTTACATCGCTTTTAGGTTCTTTTAAGAAGTATTCCAGTTTTATATAACGGTGATAAAATATGTTATATTATAAAAACTAGATGTCTAGATTTTATTTCCGTGTAAAAAAGTTTACTAAGAAAATCTTTATTGACAAAAAAACATAACTTTTTTGACTCCATAAAGTACGTGCATCCATGATATCATACTCACCAAGTACCACGACGTCACCAATACTTTCGCAGGTACCAGATGAGTTGGTCAACACCAGCTTGTATTTTCCACTATCCGGTCGCGTGGTCTTCCTTACGGTGAGAACCGTGTTCCTCTCGTATTTATCAATGGTGATACGTTCGCCATCGTCGTTAATTTCCTGAATAATTTAATAATGAGAGCATGGAAACAAATTGTATGTTATGGCAACATAAATCTAACGTGAATACATTTAAATTAAAACAGAAATGTAATTCGTGATAATAGAGGGGTGTGTAAAGATATTAATTGGTGTCCTAAAAATTACGCGTAATATCTGATGCTGAGGTTGCTAGAACTTTCTTATGATTGAGTTGCTACCAAATAAAAATATTAGAAAAAATCATCTAAAAATTATTTGTTTGTGGGTTGGTAGTAAGGTTCGACTCACAATATTTGTTTCTTCATAAAGAAAATGTATTCACGTTAATTATTACAAATGAATGTCCTTTGAAGTATAAACCACAACATCGAGTGTTTAGTGAGTATAAGTTGTTAAATATTGACAGTCTGAGTGATTCTTGAAGATTGAGTATATCGTTACTCATTTGTTTCACTTTTCCATTCATTAAGATGCATTATTAATTATTTTACATTGTATGCCAATAGAGGCTTTCCTCGAATTCCGATAAAAACTCCTTCTCGAAACTATAGATATATACTCCGACTCGAAATTATAGACGATATAGTTAATTTTTTTCAGTTTAATTAAATTTTATTTTAATTGTTTTACCAAAATTATAAGAAGCTTTAATTTTTGTACATAATTGAACCTTAATCATGATTCGATAGTAACAATACATCTTAAAGTTAAACATCTAAAGCTGTTTATCGCGTCCATAGCGATAAAGTGCCTATGTTTGACTGAATTCGCCGTAAGGGGGGGTTTTTAAGTGATGACTTAGAGTTAGATTGCTTTTAGGTTCTTTACAGAAGTATTCCAGTTTTATATAAAGGTGATTCTATGTTACTCTTTGGATTAAGCGTTATAGTTGGCCATACACTATGTCTTAAATTCATTAGTATTGCTATTGTGAAAGGTAGGTACTAATTATGTTACGAATCTGCTTCGTGCAGAAAAAAGCTATACTAAAATATCAATATCATCAAATCTAATTTATGTTACGTTAAATATTGTTCATTTGAGTAAATGTAAGAGTCAAGGATTCCTTCAAGCATAGTCATCACTCTGAATTCAGTTAAACATAAAAAAAAACGTACAAAAAGTGTAGTGTTAGCCACATAGAAGTGTAAAAGAGAATGAGTACAGTTTAGAACATTATGACAACATTTATTTTTCACCCATCTAACCTTCTCCGTGAACGGCTTTCCGCGTCTCTTTTGGTGGACAAAATAATTAAATTAATAAAGGATTTTGAAGAATTATAAACTGGGAAATGGGAATGTTCTTGTATATGTTGGGTATACACTGGGGCCACTTTTTCATAATCTTAGATTACTACAAAATTACAGTAAAAACGTAGCTATAATACACACAAATGTGCTTTAGCTATCTATAGATATCTGTAGTAGTAATAGAATCTCTGACTCATCACCTCACCTTTTGCCATCCTTGGTGTAGAAATTTCGTGATGATCATTCATCCTTTTGTAGTAACCTTAGTTCTACTTAGAGGATGTCACTTCATAGGAATACCATAATTTTTTCAACTCCATTGTCTACATTAATTATATTTTCCATTTTAAAATAATTATTAAAAGTAATTACCTCTTCACCCTTCATCCATTTCACTTCAGGTTCTGGTTCACCACCATACTTGATGTCAAACGAGATAACCTGTCCCTTCTTGATGATCATACTCTGAAGACCCTCGCCAACAATGTATGGTTTCACTGTAAAAATAAAGTTTTATATTTTATTATGTTGAAGTTTAAGGTAATAGAGAAATATTTCGTTTTTGTAAGTAAGCATATAGTTTTCCTGTAATGAAAAATATATGATATAATATATAATAGTTGCTAGAATCTCACCAAATCTGCACTTAGCGATAATAGGCTTAGTGCTGTCACTAGGTTCACCAGGACCGGCTTTGTTGATGGCGCGAACCCTGAACTCATAGGTACATCCCTCTTTTAGTCCATCCTGAGTTGCTTTCAGTGTATCACCAGATACTTCCACACCCTTCACCCAGTCTTTGCCGAATTTCTCCTAAAATTTTATTACATTAGTTACAACATTTTTCTTTTTTTCCCTCATATGCATTCAGCGACTGCTACTTTAATTAATGTTTCTTGTATTTACTTGTAAGTGCACATACATAATTATACAGTATTAATGATTTTACATTTATTAATGTCATTCAACAATAAGTTCAGTTTGTATGTTGCTCTAATAATTGTCATTTTCATTGAAAGTTTTGCTAAGAAATTTGTCTTTTAATTTTCTTCGTCATGTTAGGTGATATTCCATTTACCTTATATTCCACTTGGTATCCAGTGATGGTTGCGCCCCCATCATTGTCTGGTTTCTCCCACTTGAGATCTGCATGGTCTTTGTCCCAGTCTGTGAGTTCCACGCCTTTGGGTTTGGATGGTTCATCTAATAAAAGACATTATTAGTGTAAAATATCGTAAATGTGGTTTCCTATGCCTCCATTGATTCTATGTAAGTATATAGACAAAATCTGCTATGACTTCGTTGAATATTTATATCATGCTTATTTAAGTTTTTAGCTTAAATAGCCATTTCAGTTTTCACATCAAAATTAAATCAAATTGCAAGTCATATCGCATATCTTACCCCAAGGATCCTTAGCCAAAACTGGCTTGGCAAAGAGTCCCGGTTCACTAGAACCAATCTTGTTAACCGCACGTATCCTAAACTTGTAAGTCTTTTTGGGAATGAGGTCTTCCACTTTGTATTTGGTTGGTTCTCCTTGGGCAACTTCACCAACGTTGTCCCACGCTGCTTTTAGAGACAGATCCTGGAAAACATAAACCTCTTATTTCTGCAAATATAACCAAATTAAGGAAATTATTATAATTAATAGTGACCAGATTTTTCACCTAACGATTACTCAAACTCAAAATAACTTGATTCATATAGATAACCATATAAACTTATGAACGTCAACAGAACATATATTAAATGAATTCTAAATTTACATTTACTACCAGTTCGCAAGTCAAGTGCGTAGAGGGGCAAGAAGAACTGGCTAGAACTTATGATAACAAGTTGACTGGGGCAACAAATACTATCTGTAAAATCTCTTGTAGGAATATTAATGCAATATTAGATTGTAATCCCGTGAATTGTAATGTTATCAATGATTTGTTTTAAGGTGTGTTTAAGCACAGTATTTGCCACGTATTACCTGTCGTTCAATTATATATTTGATGATCGGTGAACCACCGTCATCTTGAGGCGTCTTCCACGTGACCACACACGACGTCTGGAAGATCTCGCTGACTTCCACATTCTGTGGCGCTGTTGGTTCACTCTGCATGCAAATGTTGACGTCCTTCGAGTCTTCACCTTGAGCATTCGATAGTTTGATCTGGTACTTTCCAGATGCCTCTCTGACTGGCTTTTTGATCTTGAATAGAACCTTTTCTTGTTCAACCACGGCTTCGACTTCTTTGTTAGGTAGGATTTTACCGTCCTTGATAAGTTTCGCTTCAATTTGTGTTTGTCTGTTGCCGGATACTGAAAAGAAGGTATAATATGATATGATTCAATCTGAATAAAATTAATAAAAAAGTAGGATTTTTGTTTTAAAGGTTTTCTAAATAATAAGAGCGTTGTTAGTGATTAAAGGCGTGGTTGCCAATACACAAAAATAAGCAATGATTAATCTACTCCACGCCTTTTTAATGTTATAAGGGATACGCTCTATGTTAGGCTCTTTCTGGTAAAAAGCATAGATATTTTGATATAAAAAGCAACAAGTAATTTTTACTTACTTTTATAAGGCACCTCGATAACGAAAGGATGTCCAGCAGTACCGTGGAATTCATCGGGACACTCAATCATTGGCTTGGACTCTCCCTTCTTCACAGTCAGCTTACATGATGATTGAAGTTTGCCAGATTCACATAGAATCTCTCCATCATCTTCCATCTCCAGCTTGTTAAAGATCAGCTGGTGCTTACCGCCACCCAGGTTTTTGATTTCAATCCTAGACATAATAAATCTTTTTAGACACTTCGTAAACATCAATTTTAACGAATAAGTACATACATTTGCTTATACAAATCACATATATATATAGACCTTATTTACAGATACGCACTAAAGAAACACTGCAAAAAATGTGGAAGTTGCAAGTTTAAGACTGATAGAGATTTTCAAGAGAGAGAGATAGCCGTTTATTTTCAGTCTTATTCCTTATGCTTGAAGGCAAATAGATAAAAAAAATCCCTAGAATTAAATAAAATCAAAAATATAACTGAAAATGGCATGTCTCACAATAAATTAGATTACAACATAATGATATCTGATTAAAATGAAAGTTCTTTAACCATTATAAAAGCGATTGTGAAAGACTAAAAGCAGGGCAGTAAAGCAATCAATGTCGACGTAACGTAAAGAATACGCGTTTATAGAAAGTAGTTTTATTTTGTAATAACAATAGTATAAGGCATAGTAACTAACCTCTCATTGGGAACAATGGGCTCTCCATTGAAAGACCAAACGGCTTCCGCAGTCTGATCCTGGAGTTCCACTTCCAGAACCACCTTTTCCCTTTCAATTGCTTCTGTATCCTTCAACTTCTTGTTGAAGCGATTAGAGTCTGGAAGACATCGACATATATATTTCGACGTCTTACAAAAGAAGTTATGTGTCGGTGCTAATTAATATAATGATGTATATTTTTGCTTTAAGGAGCAAAAAAAAAACTTTTATTTGAAACTACTGATTCTACGATGGCTACGTACAGTGGATGTCGCGGCCAACTAGCTTAATAAGCCGTTCAATTAACAGCCTAGACTCTTAACTAAACAGCGCCGTTTAACTAAGATAGCCAGTTGATCAAATAGCTAGGCAAATGACATGGATGGATGACGTTTCATTTTCACTTTCTGCTGCTCTCAAACTCGAAACGAAACTTTTCAAACCATCGGCGTCAGCAAACCACAACTTTGACAGTGTTTTCAAAAATTTAATTAAAAACAACAAGTATAATGGAAGAGTATAGTGACCATAATAATGTGAGTTTAGCTGTGACTGACTCAAGCAATTTAATGTTTAAGAAATATTTTTTTATATCAGATGTTTCATATTTTTTATCTTTGTCACAAAGTCACTCTGTCGTACGAATGGCCTAAGCATTAGCCAGCCCATTATTAGGCTTTTAAAGCTAGTTGGCTGCGACATGTGTAACTTTCTCTTGGAGCATTCAAATTGTATCTAACAATTACTGCTACTGTAGTACCTTAGACACAAATTTGTAGTGTACATTCTTCTAAGAAATATAATCTATGAACACAGAAGTTCTGCCATCATCACGAAAAGGACATCACTAATTCTTAAGAAAATTACATTTCTACATACATATGTTCACTATCGCGAATTCACACATATTACAACATATCTATACTCACAATTGATTATCAATTCGCAAGTAGTTTCATCAGCGTTGCTGACACACTTGAAGTGGCCTGCATCCGTTACTTTGGCATCTTTGATTATGACCTTACGCTTGCGACCTTCCTTTACTATGGATATACGTTTGTCTACCTTCAGGGGCTGGTCGTTCTTGTACCTACATTAATTAAAAATTATTATTTTCACGTTATTGGTTATCAAAAAATGTATCGCTTCTATGACGTCCAATACATAAGACACATCTTGGCATACTTTTGATTAAATTATTAGTAAATCCCGGATGGAATTTCATAATTAATTTGGCAGGAAAAACAGATAATATGTCAGTAAGTGAATATAAAGCTGACCATAGACGGACCGCATGTTGCAGTCAAGACCGACTGCAATATGCGATCTGCAGTTTCCATACTAAATTCATATTCGCAACACGCGGTCCGTCTAAGGCCCGCTTAAATCTACTTTTACGCCAACTGTATAAAATGAAAAGTCAAATACCATTTAACATCACCAGCAGCATCGTCCAGCTCACAGAGTAATGTTATTGTGTCTTTTTCAATAGCTTGTTGTGACTTCAGCACCTTGGTGAATTTGTATTGGTATTCTGAAACACATTTGTAATTTTGGGAAATAATAACGATAACCACTACTTTCAAAATTTCAACTGTTCATAGTATTTTTAATTGCTTAAGACGAATGATTGGTTTATATTTATACTCTACGGTAATATACCTAAAAGAAATTTATATTGTAAGTGTAAACCTAAAGTAATTAATCATTTTTTTTTAATATTCAGTAGATAAAACTACTAGATGTTATTGGATGCGTATTAGGAGCGTTCCCTATTACGCTGTTGTATTTTAACTACTAAATAAGCATAAACTATTATATATTATTAAAATTAAAGTCCTAACTCACCCACAATCTTCAAGTCACACTCAGTCTTATCATTCTGCTTCTCAATTCGACAAGAGTACTTGGCTGCATCTTCCAATTTAGCTTTCTTTATGATCAACTTACAAACACCAGACAAATCCTTTGATATGGTAATATCATCGCTATCTTCGATCTTTTCTTCTCCTTTCCACCAAGATACAATAGCAAGACTGCTTGAAATAGTACACTCCAAGACCACCTCATGCTTCGTGTATCCTGTCAAAGTTTTCTTCAAATGCTTCGTGAAGCTATATGTGGGATCTGGTTCTTCTACTTGCAGGAAAGCAGTGCAAGATACACCACCAATTTCAATTGTAATTTTTCCAGTATCTTCCACTTTCGGGTTGAAAATAATCAGCTTGTACGAATCCTGTTCATTTGTCATCTTATACTTCGAGCCAGGGAAAAGTTCCTGATGATAAACACATTTCATACGTTTAAAGGATATTTATAAATTAAAATTAACTTAAATAACCATTGACTATATAGATGATGTTATATTTAATAAATATAAACTTACATCCTTACGGAAGAACCACTTCGGTTTAGAATTTGGCTTCGAGAAAATCGCCTCGAAGGTAACCTTTTTGTCCTTGCCCTCCTTAGCATTTTGGTCTACAAGTGGCTTCAAGAAGGACTCTTGTTTCTGAAACATGCGGTAAATAATAAAATGACCGAATATTAACTGTTGTTTAACGGTGCATACAACAAGGTGCTCTTCAGACAAAAGCTAGGTGCTGTCCACCATTGACCCCTTTGCTCTTAGAACGCTGGAAATGTGTGTACGTTCACTCAGTACGAAAAGTGTATAAATCCAATGCATGTCAAATAGAGTAAACACTTGACTTGATGAGATAACCAAGGACAATTAGATATCTTTTATTTCTTTTGTCACTCATCAAATCAAACTGCATGCGACTGTACAGAAATTGGAATTTATTTCAATTCGAAGAATGTGCAAAAAATTATGAACCAAATTTTGCATAAGGAAAGTGATAGGTTCACAGTTTTTAAGTGCAGATATCTTGATACATTTAAATGTCACTGTGCCATGTTCAGTGCGTTGTGCTACTATAGATTTTGAGAGTGCAAAAGAGCTGCCATTGACAGAGTAAAGATAAGAAGGGTTCAATAGTTGTGCTCTCTTTATATTGAACTAGGTGTATGTGCGCCATCATACAGTCCGGGTAAATCACCCTTGTGCTGACATCTAAGGTACTTTGTTACAAATATCAGTTCCAATTAATGTACCAATGTCAATTGTACTTTAATTTCAATTACAATTAATTAAATGAAAGTCTGATTTAATAGACTAAGATTAAACCCAAGTCCAAGAAGATGACGCGTGCGCTGGCCTCAAACTATCATTCATTCTATTTCCAATATAATTAATTGGTACTCAGAGGTAAATTATTCGATATCAGCACAAGTATTTAATTTATAATGGTCCCGGACATATCGAGATCGAGGTGTGAAAGTGAACATTTTTGTGCGTTTCGTGTGGTGCATTGTGTCACAGTTCAAGATGCATTGTGTCATCTAACGACGTTAAACGCGGTGTCAAACCTCGTTTCTTTTGAACGAGTGCAGCACCGGCCAATCCGGAATCAGGTCCGCCAAGGACTGTCTTCTACTAGAGGGTCTCTACAACACATTCAGAGAACCTTACTGAACTTTCTTTACAATTAACTTACTCGATATTAAATTATCTTAGCAGTCCACTATGTGTAAATGGCGTTACGTGTATTGTAGTGTAACTGCTTTTAAGTGCTTTTCATTTAAATTTTTAAAATTCCAAAATCTGCATACACCGAATGCATCAGATTAAGCACCAACTCAGATGCTAGAGCATTACCAGAGAAGTTTATAGAACTGCAGTAAAAAACGCCATCATACTATTCTAGTGCTAATTCTGATGTATAACTGTCTAAACTTGTTAAACAAGCTTATCCCTCCGTCCTGTCCTAAGAAGCACCTTAAGATGTACAAATAGGAACCTAATGACCGAAAGATTATAGTATTATCTTCCAATTTACAATTTATAAGTCAACATCAGAATCAGCTTGTGTCATGTCATGTTTCAGTCAAATTGGGAGATTTAATTACACTTTAATAAATAAGGTCGTAAACGTTGGTCGTACTAATGACACAAATGAATCAAGATTTGACAAAAGCTCCTCAAACTGACGTCACAACCTGAAAGGAAGATAAGACCGAAAAGAGTGAATGATCATCAGTTTCATTCCACTCTCACCCTGGAAACGTTAAAGAAGAAAAGTGAAGAGGTGATACAAAACCGTGTGCGAGTTATTTAAAATTCAGTTTATGATGCATTTTGTTTAAATCGCTTGTTAATTGCTATCATCAAAATTTTAAAAAAATATTCGTCTATGTTATTGCAATTGTCTTATTTTAATTGTTTTAGTTACGGTTTTGATGATAACAACTTTCAAGGACAGGTTTAGTTAAAAATTTATTTAATTTATCTCATTCCATTATTTAAATAGAATTTCTTTCCTATTGAAATTTTGTTTCTCCGCTCCAAAATCTTATGTGGAGTCTAGATGGCTTTGGATTTCAATAGAATAGAACTTCTAAAATTTTATCTTTCTTGTTTAAACCTCCTTTTTATCGAACCTTCGTTTTGACAGCCTCCATCAAGTCAGGCCAATCGGGTATTATTTCAGGTAGAGACATTCGTCTCCGAATTTGATATATACCCTAGAATTTATAGTTAGTTTATATATTTTGTACCATTTAAATTGTATATTTCTTTATGACGTAAGCTATGTTAATGTAAGCTATGTGTTTGTCGAATATTTATTGTCGTATGTTCATCATCGATTTCCATTTACTTACATAAAATGCGGCGGTTATCTTTCTAAATAATCCAGCCATAATTTTCGCAAGAACAAATTCACAACACGCATAGAATTCACAATAACAATCGTATGACATTGTCATAGTATGTACTAAACCAAAAAGTTCTCAGCTAAAAGTATTTAATTCGAAGCAGTGTACGGAAACAAAATTAACACTTGGTAGCTCTTTACCGTTCGTGTTCTTTAGTGTGAAAAGTGGAATGAAATGACGAATTTTACAAAACTGATGACCTTAAACCAGGACCAGTTTGAGGAGTTTCTGCGCTGTGCCGGAAATCTAAGCATCTCTCGACCTTCTGACACAACCACAATATTGCCTTCTTCTTCAAAATATCCAGTTTCTAATCCCTAAGAACCAATATACAATGATGCATGCGGTGTTCTCGTTTATCTTATGAATTACAATCATTAGTCACAATAATATATATTATGTATATATAAGAAGTGGAGTGTGACTGAGTTATACTAATATATAGAGTATCAAACGTGAATACTTTTGTAACAATTTAATATTTACACAAATATTATGCCTAAATAATTTGTTTCAAAGTAATTGCCTGATGGAGTCGTCCATATTTTTATTATTTACTTTTTTAATCAAACATAAATTCGAAATGTTTTCAATTTCCAATACAATCCAATAACAAATGATTGAAATCGTTTCGATTTTGTGCTCGTGTTTTAGTTTATTTGTTATTTAGTTTATATCACCATCTTCAATTACAATATCAATTCAAATATTATTCTTACCTTTTCAACCTTCTTTAGAGCAGGTAGAGGTTTTTCAACCTCCTTCAAATCACCCCAGTTTGGATCACCTTTGTTTTCGTCCCATTTTTTGTATTTCCGTTTCTTTAACATAGCACGGAAGTCCATACCACTGGCGTCTGTTTAAATATTAATTATATATTTTAAATTAAGCATTTCTAATTCGAATATGGACTTAAAAATTGCAGAAAGATTAGTTTAGAAAAAGAACCTAACTGTTGTAAGAATAATCTAAATATTAAGGGTTGCTCGTGAGCTATCGGTTACTTTGTAATCAATAGCAATTTTCGCCTTATCAGTATTTAATGTATTGACCATCATCTCACCTGAGACATAAAGCTGTGTTTCAGCTGAGTCTTCGCCATTGATGTTGCTAACAACCACCTTGTATGTACCTTCATCATTAGGTTTAACCTTTCTCATACATAACGTAACGAGACCCGCTTCGCCATCTGTGACGAATTTGAAGCGACCCCCTTCGATAATCTCAGTGACACCTTTGTAGAATTTGAATGTTGGTGGTGGGTTACCCTCCACCGAAACCTGGATGTATCCAGTTTGATCTGTGTTAAAGGAATATTCACGTAAGAAAATATGTATTTAAACGACAATTTACAAAGATACCTTACTTGAAAACCCAAATAGAACATCAATCAAACTTAAATCTCGTTTCAAGAGCTGTCAAAACATTTTTTGATGACATATTTCTCAAGACGAGATTCAAATTAGAATATGGACTATAGTAAACTATAGTCCATATTCTAATAGTAGTAATATAAATCGAGTCTGAAATGGGGCGAAACAGAAAAGATCAGATATATTAAAATAATCACATCTATATCTAAATATCTGATAATATTAATTTCATTCAAAGGTTTACTTTCAAATTGATAATGATTTATCTAGCTACCTAAATAGGTAGGTTGTTATAGATATAAGAAAATCTTGTATCGACACAGATATATGAAATCTCTAACATTCAGAGTATGCATAGACAAACTACATTATAAGTAGCAACGAAATAGGTGTTAACGTCTCAGAATGTATTAGAATCAATATACTGCCGACATATATATAATATATCTATCATTCACGCTTGTTTATTTCAGTAATTACTCTGTTATCGACTTGGAATTTGGCACAGCTCTTTGGTTACCTGTATCGATACTTGTAAAAATAGAATATTAGTAATTTTATTAAATATTGCAACACCTGTCTCAAAAGGTAAAAATTATAACGTTTCAATATAAATCAGGTATTTTGTCAATTACTAAGTAAAACTAGATCAATCATACTTAATTTAAAAGTAAACCAATGAAATTATAATTGTAGTTTTAAGTAAAGCCTTAGACTTCGTAGTTCAACGTTGTAGAATTATATTTTCAATATTTAAACTACCATGAGTAAATATTATAGTATCACAAAAAATAATACGCGTTATATAAGATTTGAATTATAAAAAATGACACTGATTTTCAATTAAAGAAAAAATAATAACCTTCAACGGCACTGTAGTTCTCTTGGGCCTCGACAATTGGTGGGCCGTCATTTCCAGAAGGCTTAAGAGGTGTTGAAGGCTTGTTGATTAAGTCCTCCAAGTCCTGGATCGATGGTCTTCTTGAATCACCGGATTTTCTTCGCTATATCAGATATCAATGTGAATATTTGTAGTCGCTAAAGATTTCGATGTTAATTGACATTTAATAGCAATAAGTGATCTATGTACATAAAGATTTTTACATTACATTATTTAGTTTGACGATAAGGTAATAATTAATCAAACCTAAGTAAACGATATTGCAATCAATCTTTTCGTAAATAAAATACTTGCGATAAAAAAGAGTGGCGTAGAGTGAAAAGAAGAAGCAAGGTACACTACCTTGCTAGTTCGTGCTACGCCTTGATTTGAGAAGTAGTAAATCTAAATTTATTACTTAAAAAATTTAAAACCTTAGTATATATGTTCTAAAGTGTTTCACCACTTATACTTCTTGTATTTAATGTTAATTTTCTTGTATTTAAACATAAACCAATCTACAATGTGTGATTGAGAAATTCATAAAACGTGAAACTTAGTATCACGAATAGTATAATATATAGATATAATCTGCTGTTACTATCTCTTATCCAGGTTTGATTAATAAAAAAAATGTCTTTGTACATTTTTGTTCAGTTACTTTTTTACATATATATACTGTAACAATTAAAGGACTATAAGAACTTTTTAGAACACTGGCGTCTGAATATAGATTAAAAATATCGTTTTATTTGTGTTCTGACAGATGCTGTACATCATATTCGTTCGCCAAATGAGTCGACCCGACAATGAATACTGGACTTCCTGATATATGTAGCGCAAGTGCTAATGTGGCAATCATAAATTCTTTAACGTCACTTAAAGAAATATTACCTTAGCAATGTTATGGTAATGGTAGATACAAAATTTATAATATCATAATCGTATAATATACCTACTTATTTTTTTTTTTTAATGAATAATAAAATTATAACATTTTCCGCCATACTAGTCTGTTGAATTTTTCATATGCTAATATATAAAATTTGAGAATAACTTAATTTGACTAGTTAAATTTTATTATAACGGTCAATCGAAGTAATGATTTTTAATGAGCTTATCCATATTATGTATACAAAAATATACAATTAGTTCTAGATATTAAATGAAATACCACAATATTATAGAATCGGCAAAAAATAATTGTACGAAATAATTAGTAACGAAATAAATAATCATTATTCGCGTACGCCAATGATCTACGAAGTTCATACATTGGTTGAATTGCATAAATTATAAAGTAAGCTTTATAGTACTTACCACATCAAGCTGAAAATCTATAGCAGTTACAGATAATCTACTACCAGTAGTAGAAGTAACAGATTTACCAGTAGCAGAAGATGTAACAGTTTTAGTAGAAACAGAAGATGATGTTATTGATTTACTAGATTTTTTTATAACAGCTGCCATTGTTACACATAATAAAGCAACCGCAAAACAACAGAAACTGTTCGAAACAAATTCACAGTCACTTCATAATTACACGTATTATTTCAATCAATTTATTATTGATTCGTTTCCTTTGTCATAAACACACATATCTGGAATTAAATGCTTGAGCTTACAAAATAATTAAAAAAGTTCGATTTGGGCAGTTCGATTCGTTACATCTAAAAATTGGCGCGAATGTCAAATGACTGAAAGGGTCGCGCGGACATAGTCGCCTCCAAAGTAGAGGGATGAGGAGCGGGGAGGCGCGTCTATTTGTGCTCAGCACAAATCAGCAGACCAATTCAATTAATTATCAGATTAAGGTGAGGTATCCATGTGGATATTTAGAGTTTTATTTTGTACCAAATTGTCGTCACTAGCCTTTTAAGTTTTGAGTAATGAATTTGGTTCTTAATCCTTCAGATCTTGGTATGAAACATGAAGGTACTGTGAGAAGGATTGTAACTTATTTTAACTATCTATTTTTTTTAAAGTCGATATCGTTATCATTTCTAGTAACGATATCATAAACGATCACTTAACAAGTTTAATTCTAGCAATAATTAAGAGCCAAATTGTTGATCTTTGAATCGTCTAAAACAATCTCAATGTCTTGACCGACAATAGAGCGACATTGTCCATCATATTACTATAAGTAAAACTATGTCAATGTTTCAGAATATTTATCTCGACAATCATTTCGCAACTTTTTATACTTGTTACTTTTTTTCCACATATTATTCTTATATCTTTACAGTTAATCACTGTTATCATGAGCACTTTTTCCTTTCATGTGTCCTTTTTTAAATATTGTCCCACTGTAAACTGTCCATATGTAAACATATGATTTAATTGCTTTGTTGTGATCTATTCGTTTTGCCTATAAATACCTAAATCAATAATAAAAAATTTAGTTTTCCGATTTTAACAGATTTTTTTATCTTGCGTCGATGTTTGTAAACATAAGTAAAATTTAGTATCATATCGAATTCGATACGCAGTTTTGCTCTGATTCTAATAAACGGAAAATAGGCTCGCCCCAAAACCATCCAAGGAAAAAATTTGTTTAATTTTTCCTCAATGGCATGTGTCAAAATTGATTTAAAGGCGCCGAAAGTCGAATGTTGAATCAACATCAATGCCAAAAGTTCTTCAGATACCAGTATTGTTGCAGCTCAGATAGCAGGCGGTCGGCCCACGCGCCATCCACAGGTATTTCTATCTATACATGTTATCTATCAATCAGATTTATATTTGTTCTTGTCTATTTGTATCTGTCCTTGTTTTTAATAATAGTCTCGTCTAGTAACGTTATACTTGGCATTTATTCTCATTTAAGAGCTTCAACATTAGTAATCTATACATCTAGTGCCTTATAACATCATACATTCATATTTATTTACTTTTTTATCGTGGATAAACTTTGTTGTAAAAGGGTAGTTTTAACGCTAACGCTACCAAACGCTACTCTAAAAGCTTTGCATTTGATTTGATGTAGTCGATGAACACCTGCTTATACAACAAATACTTTTATTAGTCAGATCAATAATGCAATATGCCAGCTGATTTTGTAAGACATATATCGTCTTTACAATACACGATAGCTGCAATAATTCATGAACTTTGGCAAGTTTTCGACTATTAAAGAGTGTGTGGTACTCGGGCAGCGTGTATGTCTTGGCTGCTATGCAATATTTAAGAGTTATTATAAATGGCTCCTTTATATTATAGTTAATATTTATAGTATTTTTATATAATTTATCTGAAGAACATCCATATTTGCGTAACTGTAAATTTGGATTTAGAACAATAACATTCTCTTTTGCTATTGCTTTAATGATAAACTATATTTGTGATTCTCGTTGTTTTGCGGCAGACTTCATTCATGCTTTAACAGTTAAAAACATAAATCAACGTAAAGACAAATTACCACTTAGGAAGACATAGTGTTTCTCAATTATTAAATAATAAATAACTGAAATGAGCGTCATAACATTCTTAAGCGTGGTGCATTAATGTCTAAAATATTTAGGACAGCGTGGGCGTTTGATAGCACTTTTTGAACAATAAATTTTCTGCAGCTATTCTGTAGTAGCTAGTAAATTTTTTGTTCCAGCACTTTTACCATGCATTTGTTAGGACATATGATGGTTGACCAAACTGTTAGGACGAGAAGGTATTATTTGCACTATTAAATCTATATCGTTCTACTTCAAGAAATTTTAACCAATAATAAACCCTTTTCAGTCTTATTACTGGTTTGTTTGAGTTGTGTTGTACATTTATTGAATTAATCACTTGGCATATCCATGTTAGCCACGAATCTAATTTCTCTATAACATTGATTTAAACATATATTTTCACTCAATGTATACCTCTTCTGAAATTTCTCCCGGCCTGCCGCGTTTCTTTTTTGGAAAAAAATAATAAGTTTAGTAAGACATTCAGTTAATGTGCTAATGTAAATGAGGGTGCTTTTCATTCTTCATTTGCAGTCAATTTTTATTTCGTCAAACCTATAGACTTATACCTAGGTGTCTGTGAGTGTGCAGTCGTGCAAATCAAATAGTTCCTTATGTACAGTTTCGTTGTGTGCAAAGTCACATTCGTGTGAGTATGTTAGATGCCACATTATAGATGCAAGTTCTTAAAATAATTAAAATGTGTATTAAAAGATAAATAAAGAAGATTAAGCCTGTTATGTAAGAACTGCCATTCATGATTAAAAGGTGCCAGAAGAGAACGTCAGAAAATTTAGTTCTCTTATAGTAGGAATAGTCACTACATTGCTTGAAAAATGATATGCAACATTTTTCGCAGTCGGCTAAGCGGCTTTAAGGTATGTGACTTAGACAGGAAAGATTTCTGTAGTAATATATAGTAGAAGAACACTTTATCAGGCTATAAAAACTTGCTTAATTCTGATAGATTTTACTAGTTCTAATAGTTTCTGTGGGACTGTATAAGTGACTAATTGTATGTATGTTTTAGTGTCACAGTGTTCCAAGTTGAAAGTGCAAAAATATTAAAATAAAAATGCCGACAAAAATAAGATAAAGTAAAATTTAACAAAATGCCTTGCGAAAGCGAGCAGCGACCACCTAAAACTGACCAGACCCAAACTCTCACCTTTTTCTCGTCTAAAACTTCGCCTGGCCGTAATTTCGTGACCTGTTGTTAAAAAATACTGATAGTAATCGTTTCAAGACAGTTTTGCCTATCTACCTCTGCCGCCGAACCTGAGTGACCAACCTATTCTATATACCTAGTCGCATTATTAAGTGCAATGACTTCACCAGCAGTGCTTAAATTATTCTTGGCCTCAATTTTCTTGTTAAAGTGTTGTTAGTTACCCTTTCGATCAGTTTTCAAAAAAACCTGCTTCAATTACTCAATTTCTTTAGAGATATTTTTCACCGTTATTGTGTGCAAACGTGCTAACAAGCTGTGCAGTTTATTGGTGTGCTCCGAATTGCAAAAGTGTGTGCATTTAGAATTGTGCTTTTACGAGAAATTCTAGCGAAGGAATTTACTGAAGAATTACATGACTGAGTTTTTCAATAAATTTGATTAAAGTGCATGTAATTAGTCAGAAAATTTTGTTGATAAAAATAGTATTGCGAACCGCGAAATGCAAATTAGGTTTCTCCAAGATATAGTTAAATGACGCAACGGCATAGAATAACGAGTAGCATTCATTAAACGTTTGCAGATTATCTGCTATTACCTTCTTCTCTTCGATCACTTCACCAGGTCTTAGTTTTCTATTCTCCTGTGAATTACGTTTTTTACTATCTTAATTTGTGTGTGTACTACCCTAACATCTAGTCTAGAAGCAGGGATTTGAGGACGAAGCTTTAATCAAAGAACTAACCTCAACCGTTACTAAAGCTCAAGGGTCACTTATCTAACATTTGTGTAGGTATTATTAGTGTCATAAAAATTCTAGGACGAACTATTGTTAAGGGTTCGGCTTGACAGAACGGGGTATCTACGGGGCTAAACACTGTGATAAAAACATTGTTGAATATACCAATAGAAAATAGCATTTGAGATATAATTAATATATTTTTGTATCAGTATATTCATGAAAAAGTTTATAATCAGACACTACAATATCCAGTATCTACATTTTACCTTCATTGTAATAGTATCATTTTGCTAAAATAAATATTAACAATTTTATTTTTGTAAAATAAAAGTTTAAATACCTCGTCGCTGATTAAGAGTGAAGGGCGTCTACCCATTTCCTCCGGCGGAGGAATGAGAGACCCACGTCTTGCTGGAGGAGCTGGTGATAGCGATGGTTTACGAGGCGTTTCTGGTTTTGGTGACTTCTCTTTAATAACTTCAATCTTAGGTGCTGCTGGTGGTTCTTCAGGTGCCTTGATTTCGGGCACTTTAGGCTTCTCAGCCTGCTAAACAAAATATGTAAATACAGACTTTATAATACAAAATATTTAGAAAAAGGTAAGGACACCGAAAGACTATTGTTAATATTGTTAGCAGTGAGAAATGATATCGTTATTAAAATCGTAAGTTTTTGTTTTCGCTAAGTACCGGCTCTTTTTCTGGTTTTTCCCTGGTAGTCGGGGTTGGCGAAATCTTCTCATATTTCTCTAGATCAGGTCTATCATAGTCAGCAATTTCAGGCAGGTCCTCTGCCTTTTTCTTCACCGAAGTGACCTTTGCTTTCTTAGCCTCTTCTTCTACCGCTACTTCTTTGTGAGCCACTTTCTGTAATTAAATAAAGAATGTAACCATAGTACAAAATTACAAATTTACCCATTTCTTTAATAAACTTTTGAAATTTCTCCAGGCTCCATCTAAACACTGAATTACCTTGAACATTAGTTATTTATAGTTATTACATAACTTACCTTCACTATTATTAGGAACCGTTATTTTTTAACATATTTCGTTCTTTGTGTGTCAATATCGATTTTTTTAGAAGTTACGAACACAATTAATATAAATTTTCAACGATTATAAGCAAAATAACAGATCCTTTGATTTAATAACAGTTGGTGTTACCACAAGCGAAAGCTAGGAAAATAAGTCTAATAGTATGTAGGTAGGTTTAGTTTTCTTTGACATGCATTCATTCCAAACATCTACAGTTTTATATTTCTACAGTGCCTAACTACGTATGTGTGGCCAATGTGCATAAAAATACAATTTGTGCTAGATTGTGCGTTTAATTTGACCGATTCTCTACCTCGTCAGGTAACTGATTGCGTGCTAATGAAGCCTTTCTCTCCTCCTGGATGTTTATGTCAGCCTATAGAAAATAATTTACTTTAATGGCGACCGTACGATGTGTAAATTATCAGTTGTGCCTTTCAAGTTTTTGTTAAGTGCATCTAAGTGCGCTGTAGAAATGTGTTGTGCTTGTGCCAGAGTGCGAATATGTAATGCGTGATGTAGATAAAGCAAAGTATGTGTTTAGATTTCAATTAGTGTGTGAACCTGAGGAGATCGTGATCTTCTCCAGGGTGCAATATCTTGTTCACGTAAAGTTGGTTTGTAATTATCCTCTAGTTCTGGTGTTTGTTCAGCCTGGTCAAGAAAGGTTGGATTTAAGTATGTCCGACGGTATTGAAAAGAACATTAATTTTTAAATTTATACCTGCGGAATTTCAGGGATAACTTGCCACGAGAATGGCACCTCGCTTTGTTTTTTATCCGGTTCTGGGGTTATTAGAACTGGAATCTATGATAATAGTCGTTTTATTAAAAATATTATTTAAATTAAAATATGCATTTAAAGTAATCGCAAATTAACTGTGTTACCTCTTTTTGTTTTCTCCAAGGATATAGTGTATTTTGTGTAATATCTGTTGCGTCAGTTTGTGTAACGTTTTCTGGTACCTAAAGAAATGTCATATTTTATCTCAAAAATTAGATATTTGTTTATAAACATATGCGTTACGTAGTCTAAATCTTTTACCTTTGGTTTCGCTACATCATTATTTACTTTTTCTTCTTGTACCTTCAAGGGCTCCTAGAATAGTATTATAGTGTAAATTCATGTATTTCTTTTTCGTTATTTCATTATAATAAATCATCTGTTATATTTACCTCACTAGTTTTACTTGGACGACGCCAAGGATATATTTCGTCTTTATCTGTTTTATCATCTAAGCGATTATGAAATAGTGTAATATTGTTGTTGTTCTGTTTTAATTGATCGGCTTTATTTATTACGGGTTCTAGTTTTCCTAAGTTATCTTTTGTTGAGTCCTGTGTTAAAAATATTATGATGTAATTATAAATAAAGATGTTGAGTCTAAAAGTTTAAGTATAAAGATGTTATTGAGTAAAATATAATATGTACCTCTGTGTGTAGTTGTGAAGGTATTTTTTTAGATTCAGATGTGTCTGATGTAGGTATCTTTGTAGTGTGAGCCAAATCATTATCTTTATTCAACACTGATGTTGGTTTATCTGATCCAAGCGTTTCATTGGTCAAGGTTGCCTAGCATAGAATAGTAATATGAGACAAATATAAAATTTGAACTTTTAATTTACTTTAAGGTAACCCAAAGTTTTTCACTACGTTTTGAAGAAACATTAATTTCCTTGCCCTATTAAGCAATAGTTTTATTAGTATTAATATTTTACTACCTCATCTGTACAGGGCTTCCACGGAAAACTAGGGTGAGTAGGTCGGTCAATAGATGTTTTCCGGCGACTGTCTCTCTTTTTAAAGAACTCTTCATCCGAATCATCTTTGTCCTATTATAAGAATTTACTCATTTTTAGAAAATATATTTTTAAATGATTGTTTCTGTTGCTTACTAAAGTTTATTTACCTCAACCTTACTAGATCGACGCCACGGGTATGTGGAATCAATAGGTTTATCTAGTGATGTTTTTCGTTTGATATTTGTCTCATTTGTTTCGGTTACATCTTCAGTAGCCTGTTTATAAATGTAAGATTAACTGTACTGATCCAGATTACTTAAAACTTTATTTTTATTATGAATTTTATGAAATTGTATATTACCTCAACTTTGCTGTGTCTTCGTCTACCGTTAACTTCATCATTGGGTTTTGTTTGATCTAAGCTAAAACTACGTTTTGGCTGAGATTTGTCTGTCACCTATAAACCAGTGTGTTCATGTGTTATGTGTACTATAGTAAAATGTAATGTTTGTATCAATATTTTTGTTACCTGTGTGTCTGTGTGCGTAGGTCGCCATTGAGGTGAGTCTGGTGTATCATTAATATCTCCAATGTTGTCATCCTAACAAAATTTTAAGTATGTACAAACGCACTATGCGATTATAATCTATACATTTGCTAGCACATTGATAAACATTTAATCACGTTACACACAACATTTAAGAAGAACAAAGAAGTAGGAGATAACTGTATTTACATTTACATTTAAATAGTGCTTTGAAATGATAGAAAAATATATGACTCTATCAGTAGTAATAACATTCATTGATATGGTATATATTCGTCGTTTATCGTTACTTCACCATGGAAAATTCGGAAGCCAAAAAAACCCTTTTCTTAAATCTTTAACTAACTGCGCATTAATTGTATTGTTCTTAAGATACACAATTCTAATTTTAATCTATCAACAGGTCCAGTTAATGGAGACTCCGAATTCAACTGTCAATGTTTCTCTAATAATATCAAAAATTTGAGACACATGGACATTACTACTGATAGAGTTAAACTATCCATGCAACTATCTAACCATAAACTTACCTTTAACTTAATTTTCTCTAATTCATTCACTTGAGCCTCTTGTTTAACTGCAGTCTATAAACAATTCATTAAAAGCGTTACAGGATAGCTCTAACTACAAAATCAGTCTACGTTTCTCCAATTCTACTCGAGGTATTCGGATTTTTAGGGCAAAAGTTCTACCAAACCTGAAGCTTCCAAATCTACAAAACTCAAATTAAACTTTAGTGTTTTTCATTCTACTTCTATCTACTATTCTAACTACATCACAAACTTAATTATAACACTGTTTATATATCACAGGGCCATACACGTATTATAAACCATAGTTGAAAAAGACGTTTAGTGAAAAAAACAAACCCTATTCATAAAAACAAAATCAATCTAATTTCATATATTAACTAAAACTTTCATTTGTTTCTATTTTGTGTTTACACTGTGATGGAAAGAGAACTGTGAATAGTTTAGTTAAAATGGGGAAATAGACTGATAGAGTTTTCTATGAATATGGGGAAAACGCACAAGAGATATTTAAGGTTTATAATACTTATGATTTAAGGTAAAATTTTCAGCTAGTATAGCATCTATCAATCCAGTTTCAACGCTGCTTAATAAGGCTAGCGAGATATAGCCAATATGTATTAACAAGGAAATTTGTGTCTGGCTTGATTAATTCAGGTTAAAATCATATTTTAAACTCCGTCTAATTTGTTTCAAAATGTAATTAATCCTTTGTTTTTAAATATAACCATACCTTAAGTGATCCCTTTCTGAAAGAAGAGACTTGTTGTTGTTCCGATATCGAAGAAATGGAAGATTTTCTGCTTTCAGCAGATTCCTTCGTCATCTAAATATAGGACAAAAATATAAAACAAATATACTTATCCCCCTTTTTAACTCTTCATACATAAACATATAACTTTTATATTATAAAGTTACAAAAACTATGTCACAAATATTCATCGAGGCTTATAATGCGTTTATGAACCTTAAATGAACTTTTATTTTTTCTGCAACATATAATGTTATAAAAGCTTGTTTTCATCCATGTTAATTTTTTATGTTGAGATGAAAGCTTATATATTTTATTCATATTAATTTATTGGATTAAAAAGCGTTTATCAAAATTTTATGTATTTAAACTTGAGGAAGATTGAATATTAAATACTCGCGTCCTCTATATCGTAACTGATTACGATATAGAGGAGAAAGTTGCTGTTCTTCTTTCGACCTAAAGGAGGAGGAGGATCCTTGACTAGTCCACTAACCACTAACTGCCCGAGAGCCAAGTGGCTACTTAAGGTCGAGTAATTGTATCCTTAGCGGTCAGAATAACTTTGTTAGCGCGTTTTAGGTTCTGTAATCATAGCTGTGATTGTAGCCGTAAATTGTAGGTGTTTATTTCTATTTTTTGCTTATTCGATTATTCAAATAAATCGTACCTTTATTGCTTTGTTCTCGATTATCGAACTCCTGCGGCTCTCGGATTTCATTTCGACCTGCGTTAGAAAAAGCTTTAGTTTTATAGCAAATTATTAAGTTATCGTCAAATATACATATAAAATAGCAAATTCGAGGTTATAAAAGAAGATAGAGGAATTGGTATTCGAACACAAGGCCCGTCGACTTATGGGGGTGGACCTTGAGGGAATGGGCCAAGATGCAGTGAAGAAAGAGATAATTACAATATTATGGATTGATTATCTAATTAAACAAATGAGTAACAGTTTACTGTGAAATATATTTCATAATCTTAATAAATTCTAAAAGTATATTATGTTAAAATTACGTTGAAATTATAATTATTTACAGTATTACTCAAACTATTTTAAAGAATATGACAAATTTCTGCAATATTCAGAAAGTGTTAATTATAAAGTACTGAATAGGTTTTAACTTACTTCACTTTGAACGGACGCGACTGATGTACGCCTGCTGTCAGTCTATAAAGGTAATGAGATTAAAATATTAAAATCATAAAAACACCTTAAAACCATACAAAATGACAAATGTTGATGATTTAAATACAATGAAGAAACCACAAGATTATTTGATCTATTCTAATAGACAAGTTTTATAATAATCATTTATTTGCTCGAATATGGAGTAGGTACATGTATAATATGAATAAGTAAAAACTTCATCAAATATGTCTTAGACAATCTGGTAAAGGTTTTAATTAATTTTTAAATTATTATATTATACATTATTAAACTGTCAGTCACTTTTTTTCATAAGTCCTTACTCTGTGTGAATATTATTAGATTTTAAAGGCTTTAATAGGGATCTTTAATATAATTTCTTTTTTTTGAGATTAACTTTTGGCATAAAGAGATTTACTGTCTATTTCGACATCTGTCCAACGAAGTTAAAAATCTCTAGAATAAAATATACAAATAGTGGTAAAACTTTGAGCATTACACAACTGTCAAGACAGCTCCATATATTACTCTAATTCATTATTTAAATACCCTTAGACTAAATTCCTCCAAATCATAATTCCATAACTTCTAAATCACGATGACACATGCATGATAAGAAGAAAAGAGCCTAGCATAATGCTCAACAACTTGTCTAATAGAATAAAAAACCCGTTCAGAAAACCAAAATTATTAACAATGGGGACACACGACAGTAAAATACCTTCACAGCTAAATGCTGTTCTGCATGTGCGACCTTTAGATTGGAAGAATAATATTAAATTAGAATAGTTATGCTTTAGTTAGTGATCTGTGTAGTATGATTAATTTTGGATTAACTCCATTTAAATAGATTATAGCATTGTATTTTGAGATTTATGCATCGGTTACATTGATAATAATTCTTTCTAGGAAATCAGGCCTCGCGACGTTTCCCTTCAACGTATGAGCAAGTGTTAATGGCGCACATTCAAACACAATGTATTAAAACATACGGGATTGGAACGTATGTCTTCAGAACTCATAATCGCACGTCCCTATCGGTAAAGTAGTAGAAATAGAAGTATAGTAGTCACTTTATAATCTACAAAAAATAACTACCTGTGTAACTTCTTTCTTCTCACGAACTGTCGGAGTTGGCGTCATCTTTTCATATTTCTCCAATACTGGTCTTTCGTAGTCGTCAACGAAGTCCAGTTGGTACTGAAATCGTAAAAGATGTCTTATGCTATGTGTTTAAACTATTATATGTTGACGCAGCATTCCATAAAGCAGCCGGACGTAAGCTGTTGATTTTTAACCTGCAATTGCTGAAAGCGAAATGCGACCATGCGACCATTTCATCAAAAAAAACATCGACGAATAGGTTATTGCAACACGACGACTTCCGTGAAAGTGTCAAAGTGGTATGGTAAGCGTTGTGTGCATTGTGGTTTATGTAAAGTATGTATTTACAGAAAGAAAGTGAATGGTAGTGTTGCGGATACATCTAGAAGATACAGACAACATTGAAGAGTTATGTGTTGTGTTTACCCCATCCTCGTTTTCATTGTCAGTAGCAGTGGCATTTTTGGGTTTGTCTTGTGTTTTCTTTGTTGTTTTCTTAAGTTGTGGCACTTGGAATTTACCACCTTGTATCGTGAGTGGTTCCTACGAAGTCGTAAAGTTATTTAAGGATTTTTATCGCTTAACTACTATGACTATTTCTACAAAGCGGGTTCTATTTGTTAGTCGGATTGTTTCAAATTTTCAAACCGTGTATTATAACATGCAGTTTATATATTTTAAGCATCTCATATGTTATATGTTTTACCCCAACATCATCTTCATTATCTTTCTTAACGACAGCTGGCTTTTTAATTTTGAGTTTAGCAGCTTCAGAACCCTCCTGTGTAAAACAATGGTAATTGATAATCAAGTAATTGTTTTTCTAATATGAAATGCTTAAAATACTAAATCATACTACCGTCTGCTTTTTCTTTGATGGAGTTTTTTGTGTCAGTGTTGCATCTTCAGGAGCAGTTGTGCTTGTCTTAGTTTTGGGTTTGGTGAGGCTGACTGACTCTTCGGTGTCCTCTCCCTAACATCACAATCACACATACATGGTATTAGATACAGAAGAATACATTCCATAGGTAGAAAAGTAAAGAAGATTTGCAGAAACTTGGGTGAATATAAAGTAACAAGAACGGAAGAAAGAATTTGACGCAGTCTATTTGTGTATGTACAATTACGAATGTTGTTTGTGCTTGACAGTTTAGTCACTATATTTAGATTTTTGTGAAGTGCTACATAAATATCTTGTGCTATTTCCGTGTCGTTACGTCAATGTGATTATTTTTATCTTTTATCTTTGTACCTTTATAATATATGAGAATCTTCGTTCTATTGGCAGTTCTGACTTTGATTTAATAGGGTTGGTAAACATCTGCGAATTATTTTTAAACAAAACTTGTTGACATTTTTTACAAACATTCTCAATTAAAAGTAATCGAGGAAAAAATTCTATAAAATAATGATATTTTAGTATCGTAAACTTCTTAAAAAATACCTTTTTAGGTTTATCCGAAGGCCGTTTGATGGTTGCGTCTTCAACAACTTCAGGTTTTTTAACCTTTAGTTTTGCTTCGGCTTCATCCACCTTATTAAATGTAATTTATATACTATTAATATCGCTTTTTATTTTGATAAAAATGTTGATGTTATCAATATACGAACCGTAGGTGTACTATCAGCGGGTGTTTTGTGTGTAAGTGTAACGTCTTCCGGCTCAGGCTTTCCTGGTTTTTTCGGTGCAGACAAATTGACATTTTCATCAACGTCCATCGGCTATAGAAGATGATTATATATTATTGCACTTTCCAAAAATAAATATTTGTTTTATGCAATGAACAAAGATTACCTCTGGTTTATCTTTGCCTTTGACCGAACGGCGTCTCTGAACAGTTGAAGAAGGAACATCCTCAGGTGTCTTTTCTTCCTGTTATGTTTTGGTTTTATTAAAAAATCCTTGATCGCTTTACTAAACTACTTACTTAGTAACTAATATTTTCCAAGGATAAAGCCTCTTAATAATATTATTCGATTTCAAAGTGTTAAGCAAATTAAATTAAGCCAAGGTCGTAATTGCCTGCGTTAAGATGTAACTAAGGTATAACTTTTAGTATAATTATTTCATTTGTGCATAGGATCGTATCTAAAGCCGTGGGTGTTATATATTTTGCATGTGTATTTTTTTCAATATTTCTCACTATACTACGAGATTATTGTGTTTTAAAGCGTGCAGGGTACTGTGTACCTTTTTCTTTTTTTCAATTGGTGTTGGCGTGAATTTTTCGTATTTTTCAAGGACAGGTCTCTCATAATCATCGACAAATTCTTCTTCCTCAACCTTTGAAAATTATGACATAAATAATAATTGCTATAAGGGATAGTTAAGGCTAGAACGTTTTTCTAAGTATAATACACAACAAACAACGTGAAGAAAGATACACCTGGAAGATGCTGAAAAAGCTTTCAAACATGCAATGCTCATCACGTATTTAGTCGCTAAACCTCGTTCCTTAACACTGCAGAGCTAAAGTCGAAGAAGTCGAAGAAAACTTAAGCATAGACAATCTGCCCTGTGAAGTTAAGTACAAACCAAACAATACTTATCGAATACTTTAGACTATATTATCGTGTATAAAAATTGCAGTGAGCTGGAGTTAAAATATGTTCATAACCATATAATTTGTAGTGTGTTAGAGGCCGTGTGTCGAAATTTCAAAACCTGTGCATGTTAATGTGTGTGAGCAGTAACTGTTGTGAAAGTGTATACCTCTTTTGTTTTTATAGAAGGACGCTTTTTCGAAATTGTTTTAACTTTTTTGATTGGTGTAATATTTTCTTTATCATCCGTCGTCTTTTCATCATCCTACACATTAAATTAAATACATTAAAATATCAATTTAGAATATTTTTTTGGAATTAATTAATTCGTTTTTTTATACCTTTGTTTTAATAGATTGTTTACGTAGAATTGGTTTTTTAACTTCTTCTGGTTCATCTGATTCTTCCGGTTTAGTTTTAGTGACGCTATCTTTACGTTTTGATTTATCAATAACCGGCGCGTCATCATCCTAATAGAAAAAAATATCATTATCTTGTTTTGATTCTGATTAATGTTTTTCTTTATTGATTATCAATATACCTTAACAATTGGGCTTTCAGTATCTGTAGGTGAAGTTACATATTTGCTATCTTTTTCGGGTTTTGTTTGGTTTCGGTCGTCAGTGTGTTTTGGAATGTCCTAATAAAAATATTTTAAGTTAACAAATGTAACAGTAAAAGATTTGCTTAACTTTTATCTAAAATTAAGATTACCTCTTTTTCTTTGAAAGAAGGATACTTTTGCGTTTCTTCTTTATTTGGCCCTACTGATCGTGTCTTTGTTTCTACAAAATCGTCTTCTTCCTAAGAAAAATACCAAAACAACTCATTTTATGATATTTAACGTGTTTAAATTTTATTATTTATTTTATAGGTTTGATACAAACCATTGGTTCATTTTGTGCATTTTGGTATGTTCGTGTTTTTGTTGTCGTGTCTTCATCTTTCTTTGGTTTAGGTTTATATTCTGTGTCTGGATAATCTTCATTCTCGTCAATTTCCATAGGCTATTAAAATTTGTTTATTAAATATTTTTAATTATTATATTATAAATTACAATAAAGACAATTAAATTTATGTTTGCCGTACCTCCGATTTATCATTATCTTTTATTGACTGACGTTGTACGGATGAAGTAGAGGTGATTTCTTTTGGAAGTTTTTCCTCCTATGAAAAAGTTTATGTAAATTTGTGTTTTAACTATATCTATTTATTTCATTTTGTTACGGCAAAAATAAAACGTTACTTATATTATGATATCGTAGTGTAACTTTCTTAAAACCGTTAATATATTTTTGACCTTTGTGCAATATAGTGTTAGTGTAAAAGTGTACCTTCTTCTTTTTCTCTATAGGTGTCGGAGTAATTCTTTCGTATTTCTCAAGAACTGGCCTCTCATAATCATCAATAAATTCTTCTTCATCAACCTTCAAGATAAAAACTTAAATAACTAAAGAATCGACAAAGGCAATACAAGCACATTATTGATTTAAACTAAACATTGAATGATGACTTACACTGGTATTTTAATATATTACACACATTTACGGAATACAAAGCCTCGGTGATTATTTTTCATCAGCCATGCAGCATATTATATCCTTTTGCCTTTTATCATCAGTAACGAAGAATAACGTTATATAGAGCTAAATTAATGAAGCAAATAAGAAAATTATTTGTTGGTAGAAGATAGAGTATAGATTTAAAGAGAAGTTAACAATTATTAAAAGATTATAGGCCTGTCTAAAATCGATGCATTGTGTTTTATTTGTTTAGTTGTATTTTGTTAATGTATATATTTGTAAGCTACCTCTTTCTGTTTAAGAGATGGACGTTTCTTTGGTTTAGTGTCATCTTTCTTGGTAGTTTTGGGCTTTGGTTTCTCATCAGACTTTTTCTCCTCCTCCTACATAATAAGTTAAGTTAATATTTATTTAACGTATCTAGTACTGTTGATGAAATTTCTTTTTATTACCTTATCTTTAACGATAGTTCGTTTCCGGAGTGCAGGCATTTCTGTTTCACCATCTTTTGGTTTAGGTTTAATTTTACCAGTCATCATATCCGTCTCATCCTATGAAAATTTCATTACGATTTTATATAATTTTGTTTGAATTTAACTTAACTGTTCTTAATACCCGAGATTAGAAATCAATAGAAGTTCATGAAAAGGTTTTAAAATACCTGAGTATCACTTGGACGACGTATATCTTTAGGTGTAGGTGTAACTTTATCGTATTTTTCAAGCTCAGGTTTTTTATAATCGTCTATATACTTTGATGGTTCCTATAAATTGGAGGGGTTTATCGTTAAATGTACTTATATATAAAGTAAATGGAAGTTAATCATTTTGTGAGTAAATTATTTATATACCTCAGAAACGCCATTTTCTTTCTTTGTTTTATCAAGAGACGATGGAGAGACCTTATCGTATTTTTCGAGGTCTGGTCTTTCGTAATCATCGACAAACTCTTTCTGTTCTTCAGGCTTAACAAAATATAAATAATTAAATTAAATGATTTTGCCTACAATACTACTCCTATTTGTTTAATTACATAATACAATTCTACCTTTTTAACAGCCTTTTTAGATTGAGCAGTTTGGGGTTCTTCGGTCTGCATTTCAGTTGGTTTAGTAGGAGTTTTGGATAATTTAACCTGTGATATTTCATCAATAGGTTCTTCAGGTTTCCGAATACCTTTTTTAATACTTGTTCTTCGTGTTTCCTCAACAACCTATCGTTAAAAAGTTTAGTATTTTAATACGACTGCCAAGTTATACGTACGAGATGTATATATGATTAATTTAAATTATTATTTATTTGTTTTTTGATAATGAAAATGTACCTCGTCATTTGTATCAATTTTATGGTATTTGTCTGCAGTAGGAGTATCTTTAGGTATCTCTTCTGGTTCTTCTTGTCGCTTCTTAGTACTTTCAGAAATTGAAGCACGCTTGGTCTAAAGAAACGTAAATCGGTTTGAGTTTTGCTATGTTATACGAATTTAAAAAAATAAAATGTGTTTTGTGATTGTGTATTTATGTTTACCTTTGGTGTTTCATCAACCTTAGGTGTTTTTTGAAGTGGTGTAGGTGTGATTCTTTCGTACTTCTCCAGAACAGGGCGCTCATAATCGTCATCAAAGTTGAATTCCTAATAAATACATATTATAACAAAGGTTATCACAAAATTACCACAACACTATTAGCATGAAACATAAAGTTACATAATAAATACTCCTTGAATATCTGAAATGAATCAAATTGTTACCAAACAAATAACATTTAGTTAATTTAACATAGAACTACTACGTGATTTTTTAAGAAATATTTTAGCTACTTACATCTTCTTCTTTCTTCTTAATAATCTTCTTTTTAATAACTTTCTTCTTTTCTTCAGTTTTCTTTGTTGTTTTTTCTGTCTCTTCCTTTGGTTCTTCTTTTGGCTTAACTGGTTTGAGCTTGGGAATACCTTCAATTTTCTTTTCTGGTTCAGGCTCTGGTTTTTTCTTACTTTCAATCTTTTCTAAGAGTGCCTTTTTCTCTTCCTCTGACTTTGCAGTCTTCTTCTCTAGAACTTTCTTGATCTCTTCTTGTTCTTCTTCAGCTTTCTTAGTTTCTTGAACTTTAGTCTCAACTTTTTTAGCCTCAGCTTTTGTTTCAGACTTCTTTGCCTCAACTGAGACTTCTTCATTTTGAGTTTCAGTTTTAATTTCTTGCTTCTTTGTAACTTTTTTAGCAGCTGCCTTTTTCTGTTCGATGATAGTAGTTTCTTCCTCCTCCGCTTGTTTTTTCTGTTCCTTATTAGAAAAAAAGTACTTTTATTACATATCAATATATAACTGCATAATGTTGCAGCATCATCATTGCGTGTACAGACCCTATCTAGCCAAAAATAAATTGGATAAACCTTGGATTAAATATTGACTATGAACATCTGAGACACCTTCGTTTTCTGGATGTCTTAGTCTTCAACAACAAGAAAAATCCGCACAATCAGCTATATACATATAGGCATGCAAATGTCATATAAATTTTTTGCAATGTCATATAATAAGAACATTAACATAATGTCATAATAAGAAGTTAAGTCATTAATAATTGTTAAACTTATGGTCTAAATACTCGCTCACGCTATAGAAAATTTTTGAGATATTATTGAAACAGTCAATGAACTTAATAAAAACAAAAATTATGTCAAATTCTACACAATAAGAAACTATAAAAATTAAAAAAAAAACACAAATAGCAAAATACGTAAACGAATTTATTTATTAACTAATAGGTATGCCCTTAAGTGTGCATGCATAAAGAAATAGAAAAATGAAAAGCCAACGCTCGGAAACTGATCACTGGGTGAGATAATGAAAGATAAGGAAATGCATATGAAGGAAAAGAGAAAAGTTTACATGTTGAATTTTTTTTGCATTGACTAAAAATAAAATTAAAAAATGTCAAAACAGTATGGAAGATCGGAGAAAGAAGATGGCTTTTTTATTTATTATCAACTCACTTTTCTTTCCTCAACATGATTTTCTTCGATAATTGATTTTTCTTCTACGATTGACATTTCTTCTTCAGATTCCTCAATCACCGTAGTTTCTTCTTCTTCTTCCTCCTTTTTCTTTTTCTAAAGTAAAAAAAAAATATTTCATAATGATTTTCTACTATGGCAATCAATTTTTAAATTAATTTATGTTTATTTGTAAACATTACCTTTTCCTCAACAAGTGTTAAATCTGCACTAGACTCATCCTCTCCAAATTCATTTCTTATTACAACTCTGTAATTTGCGACATATTTTGATGTCACCTTTCTTATAATAAGGCGAGCGTTTGTACCATCAAATGATGTATTAACTTCTGAAGAATCTCTTATAACTGTTGAATTTTTGTACCATGTACATCTACATGATTGATCAGATGTTTTCAAAACAGCAACAAATTCAGCTTCTTCGTTTTCTTTTTTAGCCTGTAATTAAACTGTATGTTTAACAACCTTTGCTCAATAAAATTTCCTCGTTTTAATATAATTTTGTAGTTGTTACTTACCAAGCTTCTAAAATGTTTGATGATATATGGTTTTTCACCCTTTTCTTCAGGTATCTCGGTGATCTCCACAACTTGTGAAGTGGCTTCACCTTTTTCGTTTTTAGCTACTAATTTGTAAGAACCTTTGTCTTGTTGGCTAACATTCGAAATTTCTAACTTAACTGTAAATTCACCCTACAAAAAAATAGTTTTTAAATAAAAATATAGAAATTGGGTTACTATTAAACACCAAAGATATGATTATTTACCTCTCTGGATGGTTCTATCAAAACTGTATGTCTCGAACTTTCTTTAACAGCACTAGCTTCTTTATACCACGTACACGCAGGAGCAAATTTACTTAATACTTTACATTCAACAATCACAGTCTTCTTCTTAACTATTTTAATGATCTTTGGTTTCTCTTTAATAACTGGAATGACTGGAAAACAAATTTTAGTATAAAAAAAATATTATCGATGTAATAATTAAAAAAACGGTTTAATTATTCTTACTAATTAAAAAAATTAAAAAGACTTACTTTCAATATTGAGCGTTAAATTCGCGTTGAGCTCCCCAAGTTCATTTTTAATATTGCATTTATACAATCCGGAGTCTTCAATTCCAGGATCGATAAGTTCTAATATTATGGTATAAATATCTTCTTTCACTTCGATCCTGGTTTTAATTTTTGATGAGTCCCGTATTTCTTTACCCTCGTGGTACCAGACGATCGTTGGTTTCGGGCTAGCTTTAACTTTGCAACCCATAACTACTAATTTTCCATTGTCCTTTGATTGAATAGTTGGTTTTTCAACAAATGTCGGACCTTCACCCTCAGGTTCTGGTTCTGCTTCAATATTTAAGTTCAGATTAGCGTTGCTTTCTCCGAACTCATTTACGACATGACAGCGGTAAGCGCCACCATCCGCTGCAGTCGGGTTTGATAAAAGCAACACTAATTCGTAAACATCTTCGCTAATGACTGATGATTTGATTTGAATTTTACTACTAGCTTTAATGACGGTTGATCCCCGGTACCACGTGACTTCAGCCGCCGGCTTAGCCTTGCAAACACAACGCATTGTGATGAGCGTGCCATCTTCGTTGGGAATAATTCTCGGTTTCTCAATAAACGAAGGTGCGAAACCGTTTTCGTCATCCCCACCTAAATAAAATAATTTATTTTAGAGTTAGTCATAGCTTTGAGAATTTATTCCTATTTTATTGTTTAAGTAATCCTTTATTTATCCTGCTTAGTTTATTTTAAGCTGTGGTGATGAACTTTAAAATCTTATTTAAATTTTTTCGTGATGTTTTTCAATGATAAACTGAATACTGAATCATGCAATTGACAAATCTACCTAACATGCATTCGCTACTGTATGCGTACTGACTCTATATATTTAACTTCCATTTTACCTTGGAAATTGAGAGCAATGTTAGCGTTACTCTCGCCAAACAAGTTAAAGGCGTTACATCTATAATTTCCACCATCTTCTGCAGTGGGGCTTAATATTTCTAACGTTAAATTGTACGTGTCTTTTCCAATAGCTTTCCTAGACATTTTCATCTTAACACCGTCCTTTATTTCTTTATCTCCATGAAACCATGTTATATCTGGTAATGGATGAGCTTCTAGTATGCATTCCATAATGAGGATATCACCCTCTTGTCTAATAGTAGGCTTCTTGGGAAATCTGGGTGCTTTACCGTCGGGAATTCTGTTTAAAAGGGTAATTGTTATTATTTCTGACCTACAACGATTTAAAGTACAATAGAAGTACAAATGCATACTTAGGTTTGTCCCCGCTTTGGAAATTCAAATTGATCTTTGCTACGCCTTCACCGTGCTTGTTTTTGGCAACAGCCCTATATTCACCTTTATCTGCATTCTCTACGTTTATTATTTCAAGTCGCGCTATGTGATACAGCGTTTGATCCTCTTCGAGCGATATTTTGTAACGACTACTTTCCTTAACTAGCTTTTTGCCGTGATACCTGTTTCGTCAAGTTTCAGTTAATTGATATTCGAGTATTGTCAGTGTTAATAGAATAGTTATTGGCCCTTACCATGTAATGGTTGGTTTCGGTTTGCCAACACATCGACATTCAAACGTTATTTTGGTACCATCTTCCGATTGTCTGATAACTGGTCTCTCCGTAAAAGTAGGTTTAATATAATCTTCAGGTACGGGCGCTTCATCGCCTAATCATCAAATTACATTCGTTAATCAATCAGGGCGTGATTTGCAAAAATTCAGTCATCAGCTTAATATCGCATTTAAGATGTTTTCTTACGTTTTGTGTCAATTATTAATTAATATTCAGGCAGGTTTAAGAGTTAAATGAGGAACGTATTGAAGAAGTTAATGAATACGAATATAGTAAAAGTATAACTGGATCATATAAAAATACAAATAATAAACCTATTTTATATAATTGAATAGTACGCATAACAGTTGCCAATAAGTTTAAGATTAAAGTTACATTGATTAATGAATATAAGAAAAATTAATAAAGCGTTATAGCAACTGAATAAAATAATAATGAATACAATGCTACGCGTGCATAATATGAGAGATGATTAGAGTAAATTGTGCAGTGTAATTCATTGAGAATTTTTATGTGAAAAATATATAAATAATATACATGCATTGAAGTGTGAGAAAACATCTTAAACGGATAACAATACATGTATATAAGTGTAATGTGTATAATAGAAATTAGTTCATGAAACAAAAGCTGCAAATTCTACATTTACAACGATATTGTGAATTAAAACAAAATGACACAGATTGTTAAATAAAAATCGCACCTTCAAAGCTTAAAGTAAATAAGTGTAACACTGACAGTTTACACAAACACAGTATTATTTTTAAATTAAAATATGGCATAAACACATAGGTTTTTTTTTATTGAAATAGTTTAACATATAGTTTATACCCTCCCTGTAAAGTTACAACTATACAAACGTTGCTTTCTAATCCCTTTATTAACTTTAAGATCTGTCTTTCTTTTCTAATCAAAGCATAAACTTTAATTTACTTAGAAAAAAGAAACGAATGAACTGGTTAAAATATTGTAAAACATATAATTATCAATCATAACTAAATCAGTTACATTGCACTTGATTAACTGAAGTACTCTTTCGTTTCTTCCTGATATTATGTTTACGCTGTGGTGAAAAAAGACAGATAAGAAATTTAATAATATACTTTAAATTTGTCGGAACAAAGGCAGCTGACACTAACACCATTGCTTCAACATAAATAATAAAGACTATGAAATTACTACAGACTATCAAATAGTCTGTAATTTGTAGTTCTATTAATATTGGCAAAGAAAATAAACCATATAACGGTTTTGAACTAATTTGACCAGCGCCATTGCTCCGACAATACGCGTTTTAATTTACGAAACATTTAAATTATGTAACTTTTTGCGTGCTTTAAAATCTGCCTCAGTGAATACCGAATTAGCTTACTTTCATAATAGAATAATAGTAAAGTTAGTTAAAAAGGCTCTTCTCTTGAAAGTTGATGCTTAAATTCTTCCGATTTCGGTGAATTAAAACGGACTACAATTTTTTTTTCGATACTTACTGTCAAAGTTTAAACTTATTGTAGCGTTACTCTCTCCTAGTTCGTTCTTAGCGGTCACTCTGTATTTTCCCGCGTCTTCAACTGTCACATTGTTGATTTCTAGCGACGCGTAATAAGATTTGCCGTCCTTGTTAACCGTTAACTGAAAATTAAATGAACAAATTAAAATATTAATTTTGGGAGATCTTAACAGCTGTGGAAGTAGGTAATGAGTAATATTGATTACGACAAAAATTGATCTCTTAATTATTTATATAAAATAGATTTTTGTATGGCAATCAAGAGCTATAAGCATTTGCCAGAATCCTATTAAAGTATTCACAAATGGACTAAGTATAATCAAACTTTTATAAGACTTGAATCATAGACCATTGCTAGTATGCTGTAAAAAATTTAGTAAAGGTATTCAATATATTGAGTTGAGTTGATAAAAATTGTCAAATTACAAAAAATTGGGTGGTATTTATGTGTTTTAAATAATGAGTTTTTAGTTTGTAATATAATAATAAAAAAAAATATTGTGTTGACAGATAGATGGATTAATAGAATCTTTCTAAAAATTACTTAACTTAAAATGTGCATTTAAAAAATAGGATGTGAGGAAATTTTGATTGAACCTCTAGATTAGGTAATTCTATATATAGGTTATCAAAGCCAAGGACGTCCATGTGTCCTGAAGAACTAATGAGGTCAAGGTCACTTCTTATACATATTAAATGGCCACAGGTCTGTTTATAACTAAAATATATCTATTGGTTGTATAATTATTTTTATACGATCTAGAACTAGATTATAAGAACTAAACTTCTTTTAGGATACTAAAAGGATATCAGTATTACTCGTCTCGCCATAAGATATAGTAAAAGTCAACATCGATAATTTATTATAGAAAAAAATTATAAAAAATTTAATTGACTGTAAAGTCGGTTTATGGACATTTGCATTTTTTGACAGAAAATTGAATCATTTTTATTGGATTAACACTATTCGCCGAGTACTCGGACGCATAGGCCGATAGGCCAATCAAGTGGAAGAGAGATAGATGCGGCGCAATCGTACAATGAGCGTAACGGGCCAACGAGTCATGCTTTTTCGTGCGTGCAGCCTGCGTTCATCGATTTATTAGACGTTGTCACATCAAAATAGATGTTGAATTTAATACCTTGTGTCTAGCACCGGGAGAGACGCCGGTCCCGTTATGAGACCAGCTGACACTGGGCACTGGCTCAGCTTCAATGCGGCACTCGAAGATCAATCGCTTGCCGTCGTCTTCTTGTCGGATTGCTGGCTTGCGCGCGAACGTTGGCGCCTTACCGTCTACTTGTCTGTAAATAGAAATTCCTTAATTAATCCCGGTTAATTGGTTTAGCATAGTAAAGAAATATTTTTTTAACAGTGGACGTCGTATTCAAGTTACGTGTAAAACTTTTCTTTGAAATCGGTCTTCAAACAGTACATACAGGGAGTATTCTGTGGTGGTATCAAACACAATTAAATGAAAATGAATTATCATTTTTGTAGCGTTATCTTACAACGTGTCATATATAACATTATTGGGACCTAACGTTGTACTCTATAAACCCTCTAAAGCACTTCCCAACCTCTTTTGTGCTTTGCCCCTTAGCTTACTAAAATTCTTATGCCAACGCCCCCCCCCCCCTTTTTCTACATACTGTATCATTACAACTATAACATTAATTTTGAAAATTTAATAAATAAATTACAAATAATTTTAACAATTTTTCGAATAGCCCCCGTTAATAATCAAATTGCCCCCATTGGGCGTGGGCGCAGCGTTAGGAATCACTGTTCTAAAGTATATTTAGCAAAGCTACAGTTTTCATATACCAGAGATATATTTTCACATTAGCTCTAATGCTTTTGAAAGTACATATTTAACATTAAATGAAAATATAATATTAAGAAAAGTAAATAATACTCACTTCTGTTTTTCTTCGTCTGCAGCTGAAAGACAAAAATCGAAAATTAATTACCTTCATTATTTTTGCTCTTAAAAATAGTATGACAATCAAATTTTATCATATCAACTCTTTCATTGCTTATTTGTAAAACACTTAAATTTTACAATATAAGACATTTTAAATGAATTACTTCCGAGGACATTGAACATTTTGGTAATTTTCTGGATAACATAAGAAATTAATTATTATTTGTAAATTAGAACCTCAGAATACTTACGGCTAAAGTTAAGATTGATGGAGGCGGCCACCTCGCCCATCTTATTCTTAGCTTTAACCTTGTAAAGTCCAGCGTCTGTTTCCACCACATCATCCAGTTCCAGTACCACCAGGTACTTGTTGTTTGCCACACTCTGGATTCTGAAAATTATTTATTTATTTACAAAAATTCATACACTATCCTTACAGTAAAAGCCAACACGATAAAGACGAAAAGAAAAAATAAATATAGTATTAAACACCTAAGATACACAATATCGCTACCGTGAACTCACTCTGGAAACATATAAAGATGTCTATAGTGTCAGAGACAGCATTCAGTAAGCGCAACGTCTTTGTTAATGGGGATCTGTGGAACAGACTGTTTCTGGCCTTTGGTATCACGAACAACCTTGGCCTTCGCCGTCACAAAGAAACCGAGTTCTTGGAGAACACTTGGGTTGCTCACCACACCCCGCAAGTCTTTAAGTAACTATTGCTACAGGCATTGTACAAGATTCGTATGCCCTTTTTCAAGGGAAACTACTCTTGGTGAATATTGGCAAAATGCACTAAAATACAGTTTCTAAATCGTTAAAGATATGATACATTTTTATCATTCATATCACAAAAACTAGTAATACAACTACGTTCAAATATAGATGTATTTATTTAAAAAGAAAGCTTACAAAAGCTGCTACGAGTATGCAAGTCCTAATAAACATGTTTAACTTATTGAACTAGCTTTTTTATGTAATAGGAGGCAAACGGGCAGGAGGCTCATCTGATATTAAGGGATACCTCCGCCGATGGACACTCAAATGAGCTATTGAGAAGGAGATGTTAGAAGGCTCGCAAGTGCGTTGCCGTCCTTAAAGAAAAGAGTACCCACGCTCTTTCTTGAAGGGCCCTAGACGAATTGGTTCGGAAATACTAGTCGGCGCGGCAAAAACTGCCTTAAGAAACGCTCAGTTGTGGAACGACGGACGTCGAGGTATTTTGTATTCAGCCTTGACGTCCGATGATGAAACTCAGTTGCTGGTTCAGGAGCAGAGTATTTTCGAACAATTAATATTATTCTAATGTTGCCCAACAAATGTATGGATTCTTACTTAAACTGTGTCCTATTATCCTCTTTCAGCAGCTCATCACTGCGATACCAGCTGATTTCAGGCTTGGGACCTGCGAAGAGCTGGCACTCGAAGACCAGCTTGTTCCCGTCATCCTCCTGCCTCAGCTGCGGCTTCTGCGTGAAGCTTGGGGCAAAATCGTCGGCCACCCCCATATTGCTAGCTGTTTGTCATTACTGGCGGGGGAAAGCTGCCGTCGCTGGGAAAACCTGAAATAATTTTGTTCATACATATTATATATAGATGTGATAATAATGGACAGGAAATAAGTGTCTATACTCTTTAATGTTACATTTTTTTTTGTATGTTAATATAGAAACTATTTCTAAAAGGGATGGTAAAAGTATACAAAGCAGTGTATACCAACGTGGGACCACGCCCCACAGGGGATAATCGAAATCAGTTGGATATAACACAACGTGGAGAGCTGAGACTGAAACTATACAAATTGGAGCCTAATACAAAATCTCTGTGCAGTAAGCGTCAAGCATAAAGATCTCACTAAATGAATATAGAAAATTGTAGGTTAATGTGGGGCATGGCCCAAAAAACGTTGGGAAACACTGATCTAGAGAAAATGTACAAATTAATTAGTTTACAAATTAATCATTAATTCTAAAATGTGTAATTAATCTCCTGCTTTAACTGAGTGTTAAGTATATTTACTTAAAACTGGCTGTTGCCAGTTTAAAGATTAAGGTAATGAAGAAGTTGTGCTTCAAAAAATGATTTAAATTGATAATTCAATATACAACTGCACCCTTCTCTAAGAGTATCGGTCTGAAACATAAGAACAAAATCTCGACGTCTAGAAACATACAAAAAATATTCTGACAAAACTTTAAAAGTACCTTCACATTGAGGATAAAAATTCGAGTAAAATAATAGCACCTATTTATTTGTACATACAAATCAAGGACTACAAATTACGATTCTCCTAATTAATTGGCTCACTCGCTGTTCATGTAAACTTGCGAAATATCATGACAAACATTTTTAAAAGTACCTGGTCACAACCCCAACACAACCACAACAAAGTATTCAAATGTCGCAGCTCCGGTACACTCATTTTTGCAAATGATTCAAAATATAGACCGTTATTTAGTATAGAGTATAATATAATATAGAGTATTAAAATTATAGAGTAGAAAATAATATACACGGGCGCACAGGTTACTTTTGTAAGGATACAGGTACTGTTTCCTCACTCATAACAAGTCTTTAAAAACTGGGTGACATTTATTTTATAGAATAAGCTCATGACGAAACTGTCACCGCGCCATTCGGTCATCATCAAAATGGCGTCATCATCTGCACAAAAAGTGAATATCCGAGAAGACGATATTGATAATGACATCATTATTAAAGAAGTGAAAAAGAGACCAGCATACTATGATAAAAACATGTGTGTGTACTTATGTACACGCGTTAGAAGTTATACTTCTTTGGTGAACAAGATAATTTTTTTTTATCTTTCGCCTTATTCTAAAACGGTATTATAGTTATATAAAGTTTATTGAAATATCACAAAAAAAATTATTTCTACATGATTAAAGAAATGGACATTATTTATTTTAAAATGTTGACTGCTACTTAAGGGTGTCGGTTTTGTCACGTCATGTTTTTTAAAGTGGAGTGCGCTCACGAAGGGTGAGTGACAACACTTTCTTGAAATTGAAGCGTCATTTTATGGATTTCGAGAGACGGTCAGTTATCCCAAACATTGTTAAATATTATTTTACTTATCTCTTCCCATGCTGTAATTTTCAAATCTTTAATTTTGAAGTTATACTTTTGGCGCGATGGAGAAAAATGATGAGAGTGAATTTTTACGATGCGCGCTAACAACGACACCTACATTCAACATCGTAAAGTTAGTTCTAGGTGGCATGAAAATGGATAATAACTATGTTCAAGTTGTATATTCTAGCATTTTTATATTTAGAACACGTGTTTCGTAACAGTACATTTAAACAGTGTGAATAAATAAATATTATTTTGGTATTTTATTTTAATGAATTTCATATACGATAATACTATCATATTTACTAATAATAATTTATTATTTAGTAGTATATCTATATATATTGAATATTAGTGATAAAACTGATTCGAATAAACTGTTTTGAGTGCATTTATAGATTTGAGGTTAATTGTCGGTATGTATAATTTTTAATTATTGCTTCTGTTGATTTAAAGAAGTATAACTTCTAACGCGTGTACATAAGTACACACACTCTTTTTAAATATGCGTATTCTTATACCATATTTTATTGCCTTCTTCCAGCAATTTTGAAGCCATCAGGAAAATTACCGGATGTTTTTGACCCCATGGAGGATGGGACTGTATTGAATACTACTAGTATAGCGTTACCCCCGTCTCACCTCATTCATACTATAATGCTTAGTCTTTTTGCAATTAATTTTGTATTTATAATAAAATTTATCTTGGTATTAATATATACGTTTAGTTTTTGGTATAACCAATCCAACTTTATTTTCCCTACTTATTTTAATAAACTGAGATAATAAGTGCTTTATTGACTCTGATATTTTATATTGATTATAGCATAAATTATTAAAAATGTATTTTTTAAAAACGTCGGTAACATGACTATGCTTAATAAGTTTCGACATATCTACAATGCTACGACATTGCTACGGTGTTCGTAGCATTAGTACGCGAAAACAAAGATTATAAAAATGGACAGTGTTTTATTTTCCTGGATAAAACATATCTAATTTTTTAATATATTATTATTAATAAGCCTTTATTGCTGACGCCCAGCATAATATATATATATAAATTCATCAGATGTGCCGGTTTTGGTGATTAGCGTGTCCTTGGCCTCTTCCAGCTGCTTCCATTCTTTTTTTATGTGTTATATGTAAACACGCGTAAATATGATTTGTAGAGAAAGTGAATTTGTAAACTGCAGAAACCATTATTAAAATCCTACAATTTATCCCTTAAAACGATAACAGACTGGAATTATATTGTTTTTTTTAATAAAGATTGACTATGCTAACTTAAGGGTGTCGTTTTTTTGTGACGGTATGCGCGCGCATCGTAAAAATTTACTCTCATAATTTTTCCCTAACGTGCCAAAATAAGTATAACAGACTACTCTGACATCAATTTGAAAATTAAAGTATGGGAAAAAAAATATTGTTGCTGTTTCGGTAGATGAATATGATGTGCTCTTATTATAAGAAACCACGTGAATTATGGAGATTTACTTAAAAATAGTGGTAGTCTTGAAAGTGGTATATACAACGGAGTAAAATTCTTTAAAAAAGCCAGCCTTAGAAACGTATTTCATATGATAAATGAATCATATGGGTCGTTACAGTATTATTATTATTAAAAAATTAAATAACATTTACAAGAGCAGTGCAGTAGTTATCAAATATAAATATGTAAATGATTACAATTCATAACCTCCAAAAAACGTGGAATGAAATTGTTATTCTTTATAAATGAAGTAGAGGATTTCCAAATGTGTTAACGATAAAACTTCACAAAAAATAATTTGTTTCATTAATTGACATAAAGATGCACTGAGGAACGTTTAGTCAACGAAATTAATTAATTAATATTTGTGTGAGATTTTAAGAACTTTTTTTTCCACTTCCATCACTTATTAGTGAAGCTTAATTTCCAATAATACTAATATTTTATTAGCATTAAGCACAGAAATTCTACAAATCTACTCGTTTTTACAATAATGAAGATCTGTCTATATCATGGTTACAAACATCAAATATATTTTCTTTTATATTCAATAGTTCTTTCTCGAATCTACGAGATTAACGTTTCACATTTTTTTGACATTTATATTTTATTAGATCTATATTGAACAGGCACCTTCACCTTCGAGCCGCAAACTCTGGGCAACCAGGCGCAGTGACGCGTGCACAGTAATCACTCATAGGAGATATTATTGCACATCTTGTAGGGAATTCTATGAATCATGAAAATCCAGGATTGACATAAGTCAATCATACCATCATTCATCAGACAAACTTGGCGCGAAGCGATATGACTCATCTGGTCAGCGCCATCTAACGAAGGCTAAGCGTGTGGGTGCCTAGTTTTCACAAGTGAACGAATAATTCTATTTCTGTAAATGTGAAGGCCTCGTCTTGCGGGAATTTCACTCGATCACCGCTAATGATATGAAATAATTAGAGGTAAATTAATACATACCAACAACAAAAGTAAAAATCCAATCCACAAATCACACACACAAACACAATTACAACGGAACTGGACCGGAAGTGGGTACTGAAATATTCGAAACTGTTCGAAACTCGGTAAGTGCCGGCGGCGGACGTCGGTTCGTTTTCGAAATCGTAACTAAACTGAAAGTTGGCGGGGTTCCGAGGCAGTGTGGGAATTTGCGTAGGAAGTTGCAAGTTGGATAACAGTGACGTTAGGTGTTTTCCGACTAAGATAGAAAATGATCTAACGAATATGTAAATACTTTTTGAAATCAATCTTAAAGAACTCATGAATGTGTCTTTTATGCAGGATATGTTTACTCGCAGATACTAAGAAGAATTTCATAAGTTTGAAAGTAAGAACCACTTTGAGAAGTCTATAAATCGTACATATCTGACAGTACAATTTTCATCACCACGATAATACATGCTGCAGTTTTTGAAAGTTTATTTGAAATGTTTAAAATATGGTTAGCCTTGACCAATTTATTGAATTTACCTATCAGTTAGTCGTGGTATTGGTTAGGAAAACAAGATACAAGCGGCTGATATTCCAGAATTTCTATTAAAGACAATTTATTAATTCTCATTACAGCAGATCTCACAATTTTTGGAAATGAAATTCCTTATAAAACCCAAAATATTCAATCTATGTACAAAAGTTATTTACATTAAACGTCACATATCTAGATTATCTTGGTAATCAGATGTAAAGAAAAGTGAGCCTCGCATTAACAACATTATATATTATTGAAATTATTAAAGTATTAACACTTTTACTGTTTAATTTCTTGTAATTGTAATGTTTGCCTATGGCTGGTTAATTTGTGTGTAAAATGCTATAATTTATAAAAATAAACCTTAATATTTAAATATTCACAACAAACATTCCTTTAAAAAGAGTAACAATAAGATTGAAGAATAATCACACGCTATAAACAAAATTTAATGTCACAATAAATGCTAAAAGCTTTTAAGCTAAATTAAAGCAATATTATGTATAAATTATTGCTTTCATTCGTCTATGTCAGGTCTTGAAAGATCGTTTTGAAGTCATTCAATCTATAATTGTACCATTACAACAATACAAGTTCGTTGTCCTTATTAACCTTATAAACGGCTTGTGTAAGGCTGTCATTTGCTTATACAAAATGTTCTACAGACCGATATTTATTGAGACTGGCCATGCAGGTAAGGGCACAGACACAAGTGAACTGTATTCCATAAGTCCCGTACTCCGATGGATGCACTTGAAATAATAACAGCCGAAGGACAGCAAAGGAGCTTAATCGAGGCATGGATTGGTCTATACATCTCCAACTAAACAATATCCTACCAAATGTATAATAATGTAATAATGAGCCTTTATTCATCCACATCGTATATACATACATACAAAAATAGACATAAATAAAAAAACTACTACTCTAATGGCCGATTTACATTATCTTAGTGTTTAGGAGAGTGCTTTAGTACAACTTGAAAGGCAAGTTCTTAACCGTAACGTTTACTAAAGCAAATAGCGTTTACATGTTTCAACTAAAGTACTATCCTAAAGCACTCTCCTAAACACTAAGATAATGTAAATCGGCCTTAAGATGCGGCCCCTGTCCGGGTAAAGGCCTCCCAACTTTTACCATCATATTTTATTTTTTGCCATCTTCATCCAATTTTTTCCAACTCCCGACCAAATATATAAAAAATTATAATTTATACGATTCGTTACAGTATGTGTTTTTGTGACAGCATTATGTTAACTGTAGATATACGTTATATCAAATATAGTTTAATATGTTTTTTTCCTCAATATGTCCGGGAGAATGCGGGTAGGTGTAGGAACACAGACGATTTCACACTTACTAACACTTACTTACAACGACTTACTTACTATAACACTCTCAACACAAAAACAATTGAGGGTATTTAGAAATTGCAATTGTATATTCGACGTTTAAAAATCGAACACTGAACCATTTCATAGCTTTAATTAGGTCAGGTTATTTAATTCTCTGCTTATAAAACAGATAAAATATTGAAAAATACGGTTCCTATTTAAAACATTTAATGCATCTAAATAATTAAATGAAGTAATAACATTTTCTTTACTATACCTATATCATCTTTCATAATCTCTATATTAAAATTCGCCCTTCAGTGGCTTCAGTGCTATATGTCTTATTTTTTCTTGGCAACTGTGATTGACCGGTTATACCGGGGAGTGGATATATTATGACATTTATTAAGAGAAAGATTTTTGAAATATGTCTTCCAATAATTTTATATAAATTATAGTACCTAATACGTATACTACCTATGTACGTACCTCAAAAGAAACGTCGTTGAGTGCGATAACATAACAGTCGATATATATTTTTTAATCAATTTTAAATACCTTAAAGTACCCGGAGTTTTACTGTAACATCGCTAAGTTTTAAATTTTTACTTTCGACTGTTTGAAGCCGCAGCAGAACATACCCTATGTTTTACGTTTATTCAAGTAATTTTATATGTATTTTTTAAGATTTGGAAACAAGACTTTTCTTTCTTTTATTTTTCTTTATTTTTTCTTATTTTCTTTTAATTAAGCGCCTGCTTGGATATATGATTGCAGTCACTACTAAGTGTATGGCCTATCCTTGTCCACTTGCGTCACTTGATCTGCTGTCTAATCGGGGTTTCTCTAAAAAGCAAAAAAATATTGGATTGTGACATATCGGACGTAGTTCGTGCTATCTCGTTTTAGAACCTTAATATAATTGGTTCTTAAAAAAGTTCTTATCTGAATGATTTATTTAGCCTAATTTCATCAGACTACGTACGTCAAGATTTTATAGCAGCTTTTAAAAATACATGTTTTCAAGAATACGCATGGGTGATTTTAATATTTAATCATATCGTTAAGTTATTTGCTTGGTAACAGGATTTTGGGAATGCTTCTACAATATCGCAGTTATAATGTAGAACGTTATAGAAGTTAGGTTACAGGAAATCTATTTCAGCATACGTTGAAGTCTGCGTAAACAATGCTCTATTTTAGATCTTAACTCACACAGGAATGCATTTCGATAAAGTTTCAGTCTTACAGACAAAAATGTTTCAATTATTATATACAGTTTCCCGATTTTGGGTCAACGTTTTCTTCCGATAATATCGAATAAATATTATGTTCAGTTTAGTCTCGTCTATGTTAAATGCCAATATTAGCTTCGAAATCGAATTTAGGCCACAATTATATTGATGAAATGTTTCTCACATCAACACTAACTAAGCAAAAAACTCTGTTTTGTGTCGCGCAGCCCGGGCATACAACGACCAATATTTAAGCCTTGACTTGTTTAAGCTATCACGGAATCTAGTTAAAAGGAGTATTAAGAATATCCATAGCGCAAAATCACCTGCATCATGAGCATACCCCACATACACATCTTCACGTACCTACTTACCGTCACTTTTACACCATCACACAACACAGCCAAATTAGGTACCACTTACTGTTTATATATTATTTTTGTTAGCTGTAGGATTACGAAATAAATAAATACATTTTCAGTAAAACTCATTGAGTATTATTTGAATTCAATAGCGTAAGCGTAATTTCATATCTAGCGTAAGCCAAAAGTTTGCATCCCTATAAACGTTATGTTAAGATAGCGTTGAGTGGTACATATGTACCGTAGAAATACGTTATTTTTTAAAATAGGCTAAACACTGCGTCTCTGATCAATGAAACATAATTCGTTCGCTAAGAGGTCGGATGGCACAACGTACCCTTCGCTTCTTACTTCAAAATCCTATCTAAAAGACTAAACCATCCAAAATTTTGAGTTTTGTAAGGCGCGTCACATTTATGTATGTGGGACATTTTTTACCTATGGCAAATCCTTTTATTTTTACTAATTGACTAGCTTTGAGAGCCAAGCCAATTATAATTTTTGAAAGAAAATACAAAAGCGTTATTACGATGGACTTTTTAAGCAATTTCGTAAGGTTGTTACACATTTGTTGCACAATAATTAGCATTTTCTTTAAATAGATTTTATTAAAAATAATTCTTCGAATTTGAACTCGATTCAAAACATCGTACTAATTATTTCTAAATGATCCGTCATTACTTAGTAATTATTTATGTGTAACGAATACGTGCGTGGGTTGTTTCTCGGGTTTTCTTCTAGTCTATAATTAAACGCGATGAATAAAGCGGAGCGTATTAAAATCGTACTTTTAAATGACACGAAGTCACGAGTAATATGAGGGCAGTCAACGCCCTTGTTCGAAAAGATGTAATGACATACGTGAACTGTCAATGTTGCCTGTTCAGGCAATCGTTTTTTTTTTTATTCGATCTTGGTCTTTAAAAACTTCAAAATTTTTCGAATTATTTTCTCATCATCGTAAATTAATTGAAAAAATAAAAATGAAACTTTCAGATTTATTCCTATTCTTCCACATTCCATTTGGAGCAGTTGGGTTTTGAGCAGAGCACTTAGATCCAGACGCATATTTACTAACCAGAATTGTAATCTCCACTAGAGGTATAATATACAGAAGCATTACAATTAATAGATTCCAAAACTTGTATAACAAAAAGCCGTTGGACACAAAAGACATTTTTTATACCAGTAAAGTAGAGCTAAAGTTGAAACAAGATACAAAAAATATGATTTCCCGAGTAATGAATGCCTATATTAAAAAAATACATAAATCTGTGGCGCTGAAACCATTTTGGTCTGGGCCTCAGATTTCTGTATCTGTTTCATGATTATTATGGCAAGTAGGTGATCAGCCTCCTGTGCCTAACACACGCCGTTACTATATATTGTACTACATATATACTTTTTGGGTCTAAGGCAAGCCGGTTTCCTTACGATGTTTCCCTTCACCGTTAGAGCGAATGTTTAATGCGCACAAGAAAGTCCATTGATGCACAGCCGGGGATCGATCCTACGATCTCAGGGATGAGTGTCACAGGAAGAAGTAATCAGTCTCATCGGACGTCGAGGTAGAATACGAAATTCCACCCGTATCACCTCGACGTTAGCCGTTCCACAACTGAGCATTTTTCAAGGCAGTTTTTGTCGCGCACCACCACTAGCTGTCTGAACCAGCTGCCCACTGAAGTATTTCCGATTTAGAACTAATTCTACTTAGGGTCCTTCCAGAAAACAGCTAACCATTTCTTAAAAGGCCGGGAACGCACTCACGAGTCCTCTGGCATTGAGAGTGTCCATGGGCGGCGGTATCACTTAACTTATGATAAGCCTCCTTCCTGCCCGTTTGTATCCTATTCCATAAAAAATATGTTTCCATTCTTCGTTTGAGCGAATGTTAAATACTCACATAGAAAGAAATCCGGGGATTGCACCTACGACCTCAAGAATGAGAGTTGCTGAAGTCACTAGGCCAACACTGGTCTAAAGCAAGTTGAAAAAGTAGTAGAAGTAGACACGCATATATTACTTGTGTATAAATAACATTATTAATAAAAAATCAAAATTTTTCTCCAAATACACCAAATTGTATTTCATTTAACATCGTGTATATTCTTAACCGCTACGAACGTAAATTCGTTGGCATTGATTTTATTGAACAATTTGCAACCTACTTGAAATTTTAATATTACCCGTCTTGTGCACAAACAAACAAATCTTTCATCGAGAGAAGTCACAACGGTATTTTAGATTTTGAAAGCATATATTAAAGACAAAGAGGAGAAAAGGGCGGCAATATCATAGGTGAGAAGATGATTAAGGAAAAGACTTGAATGACATGAGAAAAGGAAAGGTTCTTTGTGGCAATCAAAAGAAAGCAGGGCAATCCGAAGAACAGTGTCTGGAATTATACCTATACTTAAGTCTAATATAACTGGCAGGTATGGATTATAAGTAAAAATATTTGTATTTCGTGTGTTGAGTCGTACATTCACAGTTCGTTTACTTTAGTTCCTTCAAGAGCTTACCAATTCTTAAAGGCCCATGAGTGGCCCAGAGTGCCCATGTGTAGCGGGTATCACCAAGAGCTTACTAATTCTTAAAGGCCCATGAGTGGCCCGGAGTGCCCATGGGTGGCGGGTATCACTGAACGTCAGGTGAGCCAGTTTGCTTCCCTGTTCTAAAAAAATATTATAGTTTTCTTTGTAAAATACATTATTGCTACGGGTGGGAAAAAAATTACGTTTAAATGAAAAAAAACGGAAATAATCTACTTGTGGCAATTGTGGTAAACAAATGTTTATAAAACGAATGTATAAAAAAAGCACTAAAACAATGTTCCCACAACCCATTCGTCAGCGCATTCAAAATCTACAATTTAGGATAACAATTGGAAGTCTTAGAATGCAACTTATGTAATATGTATATTTAACTATAGAACGACCTTATACTCGTACTATGTAGTACATGTTATGACGCTACACTCAATGTATGGACCACTTAATGACAATGAATCATAATATGCATTCTTAGCTTTTCTACGCTTGTAAGTATCGAAAATAACTCTGTGATTGAATGCTTTCAACACATGAATTTTTAAATATGTACGACGTACGTCTGTTTTTTTTAAACTAGACGTTTGACCGCAATTTGTAATGTTATGTGCGTGGCCTATTAAACAGTATTGTATAGTTGGTGCCTATTTTACCACTACTTGATTCTTTAAAGGAAATATGTTATATTGGAAACGCTTATATATATACGCGCAAGGAGTTCCATAGAACGGAGATCCAAATGATGCACGAAAGACATTTTAAGGATATCTAGAAAAAAATGTGACCGCATGTACAATTTTGCAACGGATGAAAATGCCACCCAAGTCAAAGCTTTAACAACCCCCTTGTTGCGTGGGTTATAAAATAGCTACACGCTTTTATTAGGTTTTAATTTTGTTTATTACATTTTTTCTCAAAAAACTGTTTTAACCAAGTACCATGTACCAGTGACTAATTGTTATCTAGTTACCCACAACAGGGACTAGATAGTGTGGGGTCTAGCAATAGATGAATTTTGTCACAACTAATTTGTCATGAATAATTTTTTTATTATTATTAAGTATTGCGGCTAATACGGGTTGTCTATTATATTATAGATGATTTAAACTAAGTGGCTCACAATAGATTTTAAATTAAATTAATAATTTGATAGTATATAAATTTATTGTGGCGAAGAATTTTTTAATAATTTCTATTGTATTTTGTAATATAAGAAATGATTATTGTAAGATACAATATAAACCACTACACAACATGTCAATCCGCCTAATTTACACTTTATGGTAACGAAAGAATGCTTTTCTTCCTCTCCATACAATTGTAGGTGTGTTACAACTCCTTATTTGACACATACTATTGAAAATGAAAATACAATAAACAACAAATAATTCAAAATTGTAAGTTTTTTTAATAAATTTATTATTGTAACGGTGTCAATACATTTCTGGAAAGTGTATTTTTATACGATTTGAACTCGGGAACGTCAAACACGTTATTAACCTATAATTTTAGGTATAAAGTTACTAAGAATTATTTTTAATCATTTTACTTTAATACATCTTAGTTGATAATTCAAGGAAGCAAGTTAGATTGATTATAACATGAAATATTTTAGTTTTTACACAACATTACAATGAAATCTTGCGTCTGGCATTATTTTATTGGAAAACAGTTGATCAGTATATTTAATGTTTATGCATTTCTACTGGATATTTCTTCGTCAGATCAGCTTTTTGGGCCTACCAGAATTAAACTAAAAAAGAATTGCTCATTAGTGAAATTGTAGCAATAATTTTTATATCAAACCTCTTGGCTTCTACACTACAACTATGAAGATTGAATTTGTAAGCTTGCCTATTGGAATGTTTGAGTCACTAAACTAATAAGTTTCGAAACTATATTCGAAATATACCGAATTTGTATATTTAACATACAAAAATCAGGAGAGTCATAAGCGTACCTACTGTATTTTATTTATTTTCCCGTTTCTATGCAATACAAAGCTGGTGAATATTATGTAGCGCAGCCCTAGAATTAGAGTTTCATAGCAAGGTGTGTAAAATATAATAAGTAGAAAATTGTATGAGTAATTACTCACTAAACTATAGAAGTCAAGAGCAAACGCTAAATAAAAGCGTAAGTGCATTATTAATAACGAATTTCACAATTATTTTCATATTTCGTAATAAGTCTGGCAACCTGCCACGCGTGACAGAGTAGACTGTCTCAACGTATGAGTGCGATAGGGACAAAATACAATTTTCATGAAAAATTTTCTCGGTTGCGAAGCGATTTCTAGTAGATGAAGCTATTTTTGTTGCCTTTTTGAAGGTGAACGTCTAAAATGTTCTGGTTTGTGTAAAGTTTTATTGTTTACGTTGAATTGTTGACAGTTAGGATTGAAGATTTGCTTGGAAAAGCAAATAACAGTTTCGTGGTTTAAATAGCCCTACTTCTAAAATTTTATTAAAACACGTTTGAACTTTAAACATGCAAAATTTGATACAATAAGCTTATCTATCAATAATGCTATGATCTGTTAATTTTGCGAGCTGTCGTACCGTCACTTATACGAATTATGAATTTTGTCGAATTATTTCTTGTTCACACGAAGGCAATCAATATAGATGTATGCAAACTTTAATTTATTTCGTGTAAGTGAACATTCAAATTCTAATATAGTAAATATTAATTACATGTAAATTGTGATTATCGCATCAAGTAGTTTTATTGTAATCGTTTTATATGGTATATCTAACAACGTGTTATACACACTGTATAAACTTTAAATAGGAGTATTATTCTGATTTCAGTCGAAATCCGCCCTAACTCTCGTATCCGAAATATTGACGGCCTACCCTATGTGAAATATTGCTGTTGTAAATGGCTATTGCACAATAAAAAGGAATAGATTAGCTTTATTTATCTTCAAGATTTCTCAACACCAAATTAACCGTGAATTACAAATTAGTGCATGACTGAGACGTTATGAAACTTTGTCTACGTGATTCTTATCACAGCCCAAGAGAATAATTTATCACGATCGCACGCGCCAAATCTGATAAAACTGCAATTACCATCTTAGTGCCAAGTCTGTTTACACTGTTCGTTAATTTTATGAAGATTAAAACACATCTGTGCAACAATTAATTTTGCGTTAAAAGTCTGTATTGCACAACACTTTAATCAGTGTTGATCTTAAAATGGATGTATCAATAGTATTTATATATTCAGGTTTCTTAATACACATACACATAATGAACCCCAAATAGCTGTTGTTTAAGTAATTGAGGATTATTATTCATTTAAAAGGCTTATTACTAAGATATCAATAATCATCAACCTGAGGAAACATGATGGGTGAACCTAAATCGTAGACGTAGTCCGTTTTTTGGTCTAATATCTAGTTTCCTCTCTTTCTTCACTGTACAATCAAGTGTTAACAAAGAAAAATCCAGCCTGATCATCTCAGGTGAGTGAAACGTCTAGAGACAAGAATTTCATTTGCTATAAAATGACTTTCATTGCCTAATGATCCTTTTTCAACGTTTTACGTGTATTTCTTATATCTCTTACTCTCTCTCTCTCTTCAGCTGGTAGTTTATGTCTGAAAGTCGTGGTCGGTATGGAAACATCTGTACCAGACAATCTGTTTCCACCGGTTCCTGTCCAGTGCCTCTCTTATAACAGTGTACAGTTTTGAGGACGACGAGTCTTTGACTTAATCGGTCCATGTGGTTGGTAAACGGCCACGTGATCTTTTGCGTTCCGTGTAACCAACCACAATCAATTTCTCCAAGTTCTCATCGCCTCTGCGCATTGTATGGCCGAAATACGATACAATTTGTTGTCGGCTTATGCTAGATAGGCGAGTCCGGATGCGGAGATGGGTCAGGATCGATGTATTGGTGCAATATAGACACGTTCTATTATTTATTATGTGTATTGATTCATTTGGCTCAACTCCAATCGATGATAAATAAATGTATTGTTCTATGAATCATATGAAAACAATCTCATGTATATAATATTAAGATTTCATATATATAAAATGAAATGATTGTCTAAATATATTCAATGCATTACAAATTTAAATCAAAAAACAAAACGCAATTTAAAGAATTATTTTGGTATCGTTTGTGAAAAAGAAAAGTTAGGTATTTTATTATTATATATTTATTCAATTACATTTCTAATGAAGTTGCATCGAACTTAAAAATTCTTACCTTATATAACGACTAATTAAACTGAGCAGTTAAGCAACTGATTAGGTCTGTGGCGACCTTATTTTCCAGTTAATTAAATGATTTAAGTAACACAGAGACAGCTTTATGCTCTATCTACTGGACACACTCCAGTAAAATGAATGTTAAAAGTTATTGAAGCTAAAGATCGTTAAATATAACGCGCGAGTTAAAATATTTATGTTAGCGTATTTTATTAAATAACTTTAGTATCATGTTTATACACCAAGGTCCAAATAAATTGAAAAATAGATATGCTGTCTAAAATGTTCTGCAAGGCAAAACTTATGATTATCATTGAATATTCTCGTTGGATGTCTTTAATTTATTGATAATGTCTCCTCTATGACTTCTATAGTCAGTTTTATTTAATACCTAATTTATATTTTTAATTTTGGTGTGTAGCTTTGTTTTTATTTTGACGTGGTTTTTGTAAAGGCAACAATAACTAGTTGTATTTTTTTCAAACAGAGGTATTCATTTCTTTTTTACTACCCATAGTTTTAATATTTTCTTTAACATAATTATATTATCATGGGTATTGGTTGTAAATGTTCGACGTCCTGGTGGACAGAAAATGTATGTATAGTTGATGTTTCTGCAACACAAAAACTCAATTTACCTTATTTACTATAATAAATAAATAGAAACATTGTTATGATATTGATATGACTAGTAAATGATAATCTAAAAAATATTTTTCTGTGTCAGATTGAAGATGTGTGTGAAGATTTAAACACTGATATGAGATATGAATTTGAAGCCGGCTCTGATTAATGTTTTAATTATCAAAATTATAAGTATTATTGTTACAATTACAACAAGACTAATTATATGGCAACTAAAACATAACTATAAAAGGTAATGATAATTTGTCATCAGCAAAATGGTTTGATTGTGAATAATTTGCATCACGATTATCAACTCTTACTTTCACTATAGAAAAAGGTTATCAGTCATTGATAAAACACGTTTAAAATGAGCTGGGAGAGACGCCAGATATTTGTAGTGTCAAACATTCTAGGTCTTGTGATTTGATCTAGATTACGTGACAGACGTCTTGAACGCCCATTTCTATTTCATGAAAGCATATATAATCTATTTATCCAAGTAATATCCTGAAGCTAAAGGGTAGTAGCGTCACTATTGGACTTCTACATAAGTAATTAAGTATACTGCTGATTGACTCGTAAATGCAAAGTCAAAAACGGGATTTTCAAATTTAGTTTAAATGCAATCAATCCATTTAGGAATTATTTTCAGAAATCTAAAGAGTTATTATAAAACATGAATGTTATTTATGCAGGTGGAGAATTTATATATTTACTAAAGTCAACTGCAAAAAGGGCACTACAAAATAAGAATAATAATTAATATTTATTCGAATCGATTTATTCACTAATTGACGCCAAACCTAAAACTGGCTGGACATACATTAATGAGACTTTCGAAAAATGATCAGCAAATCATCGTTGATTTCATAACGTCAAATAAAAAGCTTATCTTCATATTAATAT